>NC_079524.1:9555184-10253934 GCF_003711565.1 Takifugu flavidus | reverse complement strand
CATCTATATTATTGGTGATTTCCAAAGAAGTGGCTAAGCCTTTGAATAGTCCTCTCAGCGAATCGGATCCTTCCCCGTTTCGTCTGGGCAGATGTGTACTGGTTGGACTTCAGTTTGGAGTAATAATCCGAGAACTTGTTGAAGAGGATGGATATGGGCAGACCATTCAGGATTATCCCAAAGGCGATGCAGATGAAAGCAAACATTCGACCCAGGATGGTCTCTGGGTAGACGTCGCCATAGCCCACGGTGGAGATGCTGACCTGGAGGAGAGAGGAGATCGGTCAGTGATGCTTCCTGTTCATGGAAATGTTCAGGATGGATCCCCAGATGTCATTTTTTACTTTTGAAAAACAGGTTATTATTTGTAAGATGAAAGGGATTTTTCATACATGTATGTTGCCGTGGGTCACACCTTTGAGTGTTAATGCTGACAACTGGCCAATCATAAATATTCAACAGTTGGGCCCCAAATGTTTCTTTGGAAAGTACTTTTCTGTAGGAACAGACATTTGTGTGATGGGAAAGTGTCTCTGTGCCTGTGTGGGTTCTCTTTGGCTCCTGGATGTACTCCAACTCTTGTTTGTTTGGAGAAGGGAGGAGCACCTCACCCACAAGTGGGTTCTCCAAAGAACCTCTGTAAATCTAATTAGAATTTAAAAAAATTCAGAGTGTCCACCCATACATTGTGAGGCGGGTCAAGGAGGTAAAGACATTTTTGGTTTGGGATGGAAACCTTTTCATATGGTAATTATAACAGGGAGAAGCTACTAACTGACTTGTTCACAACAAGAGACAAGCATTAAAAATAAGAACAAGTTGCATTTATTCACATGTTAAATGTAGCTTGTTCTTGAATTGAGGATCGACTTGTGTCCCATTGCTGCTACTCACCGCTGCCCACCACCACGCATGAGGAATGCTGGTAAAATTTGTTTGTGGCATTTCGTGCTCCACGGTGTAAACCATAGCAGAAAAGCTGAAGATGCCCATGGCGATGAAGAGGAAGAGGCAGCCCACCTGCTGGTAGCACTGGCGCAGTGTGAAGCCAAAAGCACGCAGGCCAGTGGAGTGTCTGGCCAGTTTCAGGATGCGAAAGATCCGCATAAGCCTCATGATCCGGAGCACTTGGCCGAGTTTCCCCACCTGTCCAACGGCCTGCATGTCTGCCTCATGCTTTAAATAGTTTTTATCGCTGTCAAAAAACTCTAGGACGGCCTGCAGGTACTGTGGCAGGATGGCAATCAGATCCACGGTGTTGAGCATGCTCCTGCTAAATGATTTAAGGTCAGGAGTGGAAATCAAGCGGAGAATGTACTCCATGGTGAAAAAGGCGATGCACATAGACTCCACATACTCCCAGTAGGTCTTACCACTGAGCTGGCCTGCGTGAGTCCTATACTGCATCTCCTCCACTGTGTTGAGTGTCATGGCCACCAGAGAAATTAGAACAAACAGGCTGGAGGCCACTGCCATTATCTTGGCTTTTACTGATGAGAAGGGCTTCTCCATCAGGTTCCAGATAGCGCGGCGCCTGTGGCCCAAGAACATGTCATGAAAGAGCTCCTCGTTCTCCTCGATCTCCACCTCTGCCTCCAGCTCTCGCTGTATCTTAAGCTGGTCATTCAGCTCGTCCTGCCTCTCCTCGAAGGAGATACGGCAGCAGCGGTGGGTGTTTTTGATCCTCACACCCCAGTAGTTGATCTCCTCCAGGAAATTGCGGGGACACAACTCATCCTTGATCCACAGCACTCCAGTCCTGTAGAAGTTAAAGATGCTGTGGAAGACGTCCGGATCCCTGTCAAAGAAGTACTCATTATTGGTGACTGTGTAGTCATCGCACAGGTCCAGCTTCATGTTGTGGTCCGTGTAGGTGGCCAGTCGTCCTATTCTGGTCTTTGGGTACCTGGCGGCCGTCTTGTAAGCGATTTGGTAGGGCTTCCCTCCGACATTGATGTTGATCATGTAATTCTTTTTGGAAGGTGAAATTGGCTTGTGAGGAACATCATCTTCATCTTCATTCTCGTACTCGGCGTAAATGTCATAGATGTCCTTGCTCAGATCTTGCATCGAATTCCATGTCCTCTCCTTGGCCAGTGGATAAGCAATTTCAGAGCACCTTCTGCTAACACTGGTGTCGCTCACTTTGTAATTGGGGAAAAGACTCTGCCTCCTGTTCCAAAAGCTGACCACCTTGCTGGTGCTCCCCATGTCGATCCCCCAGACTACGTGGCAGGCTGAACGCTCAGACCGGCTGGCATTACTGCCGCCTAATATCCCCTTTACATCAGTACATGAACAGGATGCCTTATGGCCCCGTTAATGTTGCTGACTGAGAGGATCCATGTACTTACAGGACATCTAAATACTATTATCCCTCACTGATCTGCCTGGCTAAAATGGCGCTAGTGGTGTGGCACATTTGATCACATGCCAACCATGAAGTCAGCTTCTTTTAAAGTTATCCATGTTTCCAAACTACTGAGTTTATGGCGTCTGCAGCTTTTGATTGAAGAGACAGTTCACGCAATTAATTTACATCCCATTCAGTTATGAATGTGTAAGAAATCTACAGTATAATAATCTTTAGAAAATCCCCGCAGATTACTTAAAGAAGCATTAAGAAACATGCTGTCATTTTATTTTGCCCCCTTGATAATTGTAAATGTATACTTTTGGTTGATCCTTTGTTGAATTTGCATTTAAATTGTGTTGGTCATCAGAGTGCCTTAAGCTTCCTCAGCAGGAGGAGGGAGGTGGTCAAGAGAGGCAGGTGGATGCATAAAAGAGGATAAAGGCTTTAAGTATTAACCTACTTCCTGATTAGGAGAGGGCGCAGGAATCTTTACAACCTGAACTGAACCAAGGCCACACGCTCAAATCTAAGATATCAATACAGATGTGGCATTATTGATTTATCTGAATGGACTTAATGCTTAAAGGCATTGACCAGAGCTTTGCTTGAGGGATTAAGGTCTTCTGATTTGGTGCTCTGCAAGGCCCCTTGGTGACATTATTGCACCAACAAATGACATTAATTCAATTTGATGCTCTTATTGTCAAAATAATACAATATATCATTTGCAGTGAATAAAAACTCTTAAAACAAGAAAAGAAAATACATACATTTTATTTCCCAGACTGAACTAATTTGTGTTTATATTTACTTTGCTGATCACCTCAGCTGACTGTTTAAAACAGTTTAGGCATTAAGCTGTTCAGACAAAGGCATTTAAACGGAGCTCCAAAGCTTAGGATAGTCTTGTTAACACTGTGTGTTAGAACAAGAGCTAAAATGGGTTTAAACCATAGAATCACAACAGAAAGTCAGAATAATCAATCATGTTCTGTGCTGAATAGTGGAGCCGAAGGACTTATAGACATTCTTGACAGCTAATTGTTCTCCTGCGGTCAGATTACAATGTTAAATGTTCAAAACTCTTCTCAGAGATGTTTATTCACCAGTAAACTCGGTGCACATTGCACTCAGTTTAGGATTTGTGCTCACTCTGTTATAGCTCACCCACATCTGTCAGAGCTTGCTAACATCTGTCAGATAATAATTCCTCCACATGTATTTTGTACATGTATATGATGTCAGAGACATGTGCACATCAGGGTCCTGAATAATTGCGGCTTCAGTCAAATTACATTACGTTAATTAAAATAAATGTAAATAATAAAGCTTTGTGGCAAGTTTGATTATTCACATCAACATCTTCACCATAGACATGAAGTTATAAAATTTCATTTCAAATAAATGTTTATCTTTTTTTCCCCCATCTGCTGAAAACCTAAAGCAGGAGAATGTTCGTCACATCAAAGAAAATATCTTATGCTTAACACTAAAAGTTAATTCGTGGAAATGGATATCTTTGTACTGGGATTAATATCTCATCATCTGTGTTTTCCCTTCAATGCCCCAAGATTTATGCATCAAATGTAAAGCTGCTTAGTCTACAAGAATATAGGTTATAATCCCCCTTCTCAGCCTATAAAACTGCCCGTCAGATATTTATCTCTAAATATTACAGAGCAGCAGAAACAGACCACACGCTTGATGTATTTTTCTGATATGTCATTTTGTATAAACTGCATATCGATGAGCAAATGCCAAATCACCCAACCTGTGAGGAAGGCACTAATACCTTGATGTTCTGAGAATCCTTAAAAAAGGTGTGCAGAAAATTTAACTAGTTGCCCTCGATATGATCAATTCGGATAACTTTATTAATCCCCACAAGGGAAACAATTTTGATTAAATAATCTAAATTATGCAAACTTATCTACATCGTGTATTACTACCATACAATATATCTAAAAATAATAATCATTTGTTGCCTTCTAAATTGCTCAAGGGCAATGCAGCATGAAAAGGAGAGGGAAATATGTTTTGTTTCATGAAATCAATGACTTTTGTTTTCTAATTCTTCCTTAAAGACGTTCGTCGCCAACTTATTTTGAAAATCTCAGCCGGTCCGGAAGTGAGTGATGCGGTTTCCCGAAAGAAAACGTCTTTTTTTTTTTAAAGGGAAACCGAGGTGGTGCCGAAGGTATGTGCAGACCTATTAAACCTCACCGTCTGTCCAGGTTCTGCCCGATAGTTTGCTTTGATTTTAGGGGTTTATCGCTTTAGATTAGCGGCGGTCAAGATGCGGCCAAGTGTCAGTTCAGGACAGCAGGTAAAGTGCGAGCTAACCAGTTAGCTAAGGTTAAAGATAGCTTGGCTAGCGGTGCAGTTTCCTGGCTCCTGATCGCTGTCTTCCGGACAGCGGACCGCTTCGGCGGTCTGTTCGATGGATGTGGACGAATTTAGAAAGTGTGTAGGTGTGTTAAAATTATTGGTCATTTAGAAAAAGTAATGATGGACATATGTGGCACAGTGGCGGACGTTGCCCCTGAATGGTTGCGGGTGGAGGTGGGGGCAGTTCTGATCCCGTTTACTGATGCATCTCTACGGTTCTGCCCTCCAAGCTACAACTGGTACCGACACAAAGCTGCTGGGATTCTGTGAAAGCCCAGTTAGCTGTCTGATGTATCCCCGAGGCTGGATATTCTTGTTTAAAATGTTTTCAAAACGAATTTACTAGTCATTTGTAGCATAATTCTACATATGATGAGGGTAAACTTAAGTCACTTGTATTATTGGCATTCAGAGAAAAAGAAAAATACAAAATATTGGGTTTAAGAATATATTGTGGTTCCTTCCAAATTAATCTTGATTTTAATGCCTTTATCTGGTAAGTTTATGTCTTCTTCCTTCTTGTAGTGGTCAGGCGGTCCAGCACCTTTGACCTTTACCTTCCCAGGGATACTATTTCCCTCCACACAAACATGAATATTGCTGCTCGCCTTTTTGTTGTCATATTTTTCCATCTGGACCCATGGAATCAACATTATTCACAGTAAATGAAATCAAAACCAGTTAATCACATAACCCAACTAATCGGGAAAAGGAAGATATAAACGGACATAAACACGCAACGGAAGGCATTTTAGACACTCCCCAGGTTTCTCTTGGTAACAGACTTAAAGGCGTTCCAAAACTGACACGTAACAAGCGTGTGTTTCTGTAACACTACATTAGCATTCAATGGAAAAAAAGACCAACTGCAAAGATATTTACACAACTATGATTTACGCTTCAGTCTTTGTTCTGTGTTGAAGGTCCTGTGGAGCAGACAAGCTGTGGCAACGCCCTCTTTATTTCTCCTCTCATGTCGGCCCCAGTGTGTTTCCCTGTGTGTCATTGACCCCCACACCCCAGCCTGTTTCCCTGTCCCCCTGCCTCCTGTCGTTTCTCCTGTCTGAAGTCCCTGAATCGACCCATGCTTGGGACAACGCCAGCTCCTCACCAGCCCAATGACCGCCTGGATCGTTCTGCCTGTCAGCCTTTCTGCCTTCTCCATCACAGGAATATGGATTGTGTGAGTCCACACCGAAGCTGTACTGAAACTGCACGAGTCTTCATTCAATTTTGTGTTTCCTATAGATTATGGTGTGTTTCCTGTCGTACAGGTACGCCATGGCTGTGATGAATCACCACGTTTGTCCTGTCGAGAACTGGTGCGAGATTCCTTTCCGATAAAATGAATTCGTTCTGAAGCGCGCAACTTCACTCACTGTGTCACTGATGTAGGTCTTACAATTTGACGTGCACAGAGGAGCTGCCACGGCCCGGATTCCCCAAGTCCTGCTGCACCATCCAGGACATCCCCCTCATCAGGTCTGCACCTGTTTCTGCCAATACAGTGAGGAGTTAGTCTGCACCACCTTTGTCATATCCACATATTCACTGGTGCAATTGTGTCTGCAAACCCCTCATGTATGAAGGGGACAGATGGCAGCAGCACACAGATGTAACAGAGCAGTCATCTTCCAGTCTGTGTGTTCTATCTCTACTGAAACACACACACAACAGGTTGATCGTGGATCTAGATCGACAAACACTGATGGTTTTGAGTAGATGAGCATGACCTGGAACAGACAACAGCTTCCACTGAGGATGGAGGACGGGGAAAGGGACATGGCAGAACAGGGGAGGACATATTTAGCATTCTTGTACTGTTACCCCAATGATCTGGTCCACGTACTGTAGATGGTGAAGAGTCTGTGATGACACATGTCGTGTATTTTTGGAGATGCTACTCTGCTGCCGACAGCTCATTTGTCTCTTTCTGCTACAGTAAATGTGGTTCATACCCTCCAGAAAGTTGTTTGTTCAGCCTGATTGGCAACGTGGGAGCCTTCATGGGTAAGACATCCGCTACTCCTCTCCACTAGTTACTATCATAATATTATTACATGCTAAAAATATCTTTGTATTTGTAATTGCTGACCAGATTATTAAGTCTTTGCCCGTGTCTGTGTTTTGCGAGGGAGATAAGTGAATGTTTCCCCATTAGGAAGAATGCAGGACTGGGAACAGTCTCTGCTCTCTAATCAATAATAAATGACTCAATCTCTCCTATTCCGTCTGCTCTTCTTCTGCCCTCTTTTTTCACCCTTCAAGGTTTTCCCCATTTAAATCAGTCTGACCTTTGCTGTCTTGATATGTTGACTCTGGAAATACCCTCTTATGCAACTGCACACTTGAAAGCATCCACCGAGACGACAGTAACAGCTGTCCACGTGATCTGACATCTGTAGTTTCTGCCCTTATTCCAATTTTCAATGTAAATCTCAAACTTGATGCTAGTTTGCTGTCATATTTGTGTCATTTATCATACCTCTGTGTGCTGCAGTGGTGATGGTGTGTCTTCTACGCTACGCCCAGGTGATTGAACACAGCCACCAGTGTTGGGTCAACACCAGCGCCCTGGTGTCGGGCTGCACCAATGCCTTGGGCCTGGTGATGGTGGGAAACTTCCAGGTGAATGAACGCACCTTCAGAATGCCGCTGTTTTTTGCTGGTAGCCTCTCTGACTGCTTCTGTGCGTCAGGTCGATCACGCTAAGTCACTTCACTACGTGGGGGCCGGCGTGGCGTTCCCAGCCGGGCTGCTGTTCGTTTGCCTGCAATGTGTCCTCACCTACCGAGTGGCCGTGACCACGCTGGACTACTGGATGGCCCATTTCAGGGTGGCTCTAACTCTGGGTGCTATGGTGTCCCTGATCCTTAGTATCCTTTACTAACTGAACACCAGTCTGAAAGCATTCGGTTTATCACCATAACATCAAATCAAGATAAAGACTCGATGTTTGTGTTTATTTGTAGATGTTTGTGATCATTTCTAACTGGCTGCTGTGTGTCCTTTTACTGCTTTTAACAGTCTTAGGATTTGGGTTCTCTTTTCCTTAACCTCCACCTTCTCTCAGGTGGCGTTTTCTTTGTCCATGAGAGCTTCATCCTGCAGCATGCTGCAGCCATCTGCGAGTGGGTTTTCACCGTGGACATTCTGGTCTTCTACGGCACCTTCACGTATGAGTTTGGCACCGTCACCAGTGAGACCATGATGGCCGGCCTGCAGCAGAGCCAGCATCACGGCTCAGGGATCATCATGGGCTCCAGGACCAGGAGTTCCACTCTGGGTGGGGCCACAAAAGGCCTGAAGTCCCCGGGGGGGAGCAGCACATCCACACATCTCAACTGCACTCCTGAGAGTATAGCCATGTTGTAGCTCAATGTGTGGGGGAGGACAGATCAGCACCAGGTCATCATGGTTTTTATTTGTGTCCACTAAAGGAGTGTATCACGACAGTCGTGCCACATCTGTCACATGTCCGGGGTTCTGCAGGGAGAGCCAAAAACCCATCTTATGAGTGTTTTCTAATGGTTTTATAATCAACATTAGTGATTTGTGGATCACAGCACTGGTTTTATACTAATGACATTTGAGTACAGCTCTTTATTTTCTTTAAATTCTGAGATCCAGGGTCAGAATTCAGTGGGAAATTAACTAAAATAAGCCTCAAAATTCTGGCCAAGAATCGGATTGTCTTAATAAAGGCAGAATGTTTCAAACATGGTTGAAAAGGGAGAGATTTCCAACTCAACAAAATGAAAAAAAAAAAAAATGTAGGCAAATTTAGGTTTTTTAAATTTCAAGTCAGAATTCTTTTCAAATATTGGGGGAAAAAAATTAAAATTCCTCCTCAGAATTGATCACTGGACGCTTAATGCTAACATTTACTCTCCTGTGATGTCATTTGATCCACTTATCACTACTGGGATCACTGGTTTTCCTCACTGGTTCCCCACACTGGCTGCCTGGTTCCCCCATCCTGACTGACTGTGCTCACATCTTTCAGCTCTTTAGGCCTTTATTTTTCTGCACGACACACTTTGAATGAGAAATCTGAGTTAGTCTAACAGTAAAACACTGAATGTCTGCGAAGTTATGCGTTTGGTCTCTGTCCCACCTGACAGTAAAGCAGGTTGGTGGATTTTGTTAGTCTGGAAACGGCCCGCTCGGCTTTAGCGACCGTGTCCACCCGTTCTGCTGTGGACTATTAATCTGGATCAATTGAGAGCGTTTCTGTCCTGCTGGAGTTTTTAATGCCTTTCTCGGTGCAATACTCAGCAACTGTTCAAGACACACTGACACCTTTTTCCAGTGACTTATGAACATTTCCCAGAGGGAAAAAAGAAGTAATTTCTAAATTCTTGTCCATGGTGATTTGACTCCAGACTGGAATCGTGGAAGCCTTATTCGGAATGATTTTTCTGACAATGTTTAGCCTTCACTGAATTTGATGCTCATAAACTTGGTGCCATAAATGTCCTGGAACCAGTTAGCAGAATGAGAACTTTCCATATTTATTCTTTTTTATTTGTGTTTTTTCAGACTAGAAATCAGATTATTTGCGTCATATATGTAGGGTTTTGATAAATTCCTTTGCCTTTTCAAAGTGATACATCTGCATTAGATGATTTAGGTTAGACTTAATTTATCTTATTTGTTTCTTTTAAAAAGAACAGAAATCAAACTTTCTGCTGTGTTTAACTGGATATCAGCCAGTGTGAGAAGCGTCACGTCGCCCATCTTTCATCAGGAAGCTAAATTTTACCACATTATAAAAGCTTAAAGTTAAACTCAGGTTTAATGCACTATCCTGTCCTTACTGCTTCACTGATGCTTGCATGGACAGAGATGAATCCGGCATTAATTCTTTTAGAAATTTAACAATACTCAAAAAAAAACACTCCCATACAACTGGAAAATAACTGACACAAAGGTTTAAGATGCTGTTTGTTGTCATCCTGCTCGTTAGTAACTGAAAATCATGTTGAAAATGTGCTGAAAACAAACTATTCTGTCTTTATACC
The DNA here is from genome assembly GCF_003711565.1 of Takifugu flavidus. Classification (NCBI taxonomy): domain Eukaryota; kingdom Metazoa; phylum Chordata; class Actinopteri; order Tetraodontiformes; family Tetraodontidae; genus Takifugu; species Takifugu flavidus. The sequence continues at coordinate 10,244,166 of NC_079524.1, read as the reverse complement.
AGGTTGAACCTTAAATCCAGTAGCTATTTCCTGGAATTGTTTTGGTTTGTGGTTTTCTACCTTCTCTTCTCACATCTACCAGGAGATGGGATGGATCTCCCTCACTAGCCTTTCTCAGCTTCTCAACTCTGCTCCTTTGGTGATTTTTGTTTCATTTATTAAGCTCTCTGAATCCTACATTTGCCAAAAATCCCGAGTGGAAGCCTCCGTTGAACTGTTTCAGCTCATCATGTTGACATTGTTGTGTTCATTCAGCTGTTCTTATCATGTGGTATTAACGCCACAACACACGACTACAAATGGCAGCTCGCATGATTTTAGTCATCTTTTTTTTTAGCACTGCTCAAAAATGCACAATTTATTTGTCATTCTGTTGAAATGTTCACTTTAGAAAGACTGCCTAACCTCATTATGTCTTAAACAAAAATCTATAAAAGCCCCACTTTTCTGATCTGAAATGCAAGTCCACAGATGATTTTGTTTCTTTTATAAAATCTGTAAATATGTATGATTTGTCTGTCATTTAAGTATTTCATTTGACAGAGATTTATATACAAATATGAAATAAAAATGAAAGTATTACAGTTTGCCTCTGTCACATTTACAATACATCTTTGGCCCTGTCTTACACACCAGAAACATGTATATTCCCTGGGAGGATATTCCGATTTACATCCCATAAAAAGTTGGATATAAATCAGAATGTTTTGGGTTTGTTCTGACCCACAACCCCGTGCTCGGTGGATGATGCATCATGTGACTGACAGAACAGCCGACAGTAAGAAATGTAGCTTTGAATACTGATATTGGGCATGGGCAAGAGGGGCAGAAGAGAATAATAGAGAAATTATAATTTAACATTTTCTAATGAGACAAATGTCTGATTTAATAAAATAATAAATAACTACTCAAAATTAAGCAGGGAATGCAAACAACCTACTTTTTGGTGTGCTGAAATTCATCAGTTTAATTTTCTTAAATAAATCCATTGCGACTGCTGCGATAGGCACCAAAAATAAATGAAACAAAATAACCTCCCCAACGTCCATAAACAAAAAATAACTTCTTAGTTAAAAGCCTTTTCAGGATATAACTGAGCATTTCACTTCTTTCTTTTGAACCCACCAAGTCAAATTAGCATGTTATTAACTGACAATATCTTCTGCTATTTAAAATATTCCTCAGGGCTGTCAAACAACGGTGCCATCACGTGTACATGGCTCCATGCAGGTCCTCCAGACGGTGTTCCCTCTGCCTCTGTCGCTCCTACAAGACAAAATCAGAATTCAACTGAACAGGCAGCATACTGGCATAACAAGAGGGAAAGGATGAAAGAACTCACTTTGTCCTTTTTAAATTCCTCATAGTCTGGATTATCCGTTGGCAATTCAAGCCGGCAGAGCGGACAGGAATTGGTCTAGGAGAGAAAACATGCAAAACATTTTGTGTCAAATGTCTGGCCCCACAAGTTATATCTAAAAACCCTACTGACATTACCTTTCCTAACCAGGGCAAGATACATCCTGAGTGGAAAAGGTGTTTACAAGGCATCTCACGAACCGTCTCCTGTTCCTCAAACTCCAGTAAACACACAGGACACTTGAGACCTTTATCTGTATAAACACAACACAGACTGAAGGAACACGTCCTAAAACCACACAATGATATTCCGAGATGGAACATGGTTTCTTCTGCCTGTCATTGGCTGTCACCTGCTTGTTCTGGAGAAATTATCACCACAGTGAGCTTCTGAACTGCAGCTTTAGCAGCTGGGGGAGGAAGACGCTGGTCCCAGTCCGACAGGTCCAAGGTCCCTGGGTCCATAAGGTCCAAGCCCTGCATCAGAGACCTGCAGACACAGTCAGTTACACACCGGGATTCCTCCTGAACAATCAACACATCCATCTGATGGGAAATGGTCACCTGGCCAGTTCTAGGAGTGCGTTCTGCCGGTACTGCTCATCAGGGTTGGTGGGTTCACAGTTGTGTTCATCAAAATATGAAGCCATATCAAAAAAACGTCAGTGTCCTCTGACAAGTGGACGAAGACAATCGGTCAATGCAAAACCCACAGATGAAAAATGATTCATTTCATTTTCTAGACGCCCTTCTGGTATTGATAATTATTTGTCAATTCGTGGCAGAAACGATTAATTGAACTATCTAATGATTACTGAACCGCAAGTCTGCTATCTTTATTGCTTTTTTTCTTGAAGGAAGTTAAAAACAACGGTAGGAAACTTTCTGGAGTAGACCTTCAGCAATAAAGCCGATATTAGTGAGAAACCCATGAAGCTAAGAAATGTAATAAACAAAATAAAGGTTGATCGATCTAACAAATCACTCAAGTTAAATATAAAAAAAATGAACAGCTTCCCTGTAAAATATTTCTAGTAACAGAAGTTAATTCTACTTACTTGACAGCTTAGTGTAACAATAATCAAGTCATTCTTCCGGTGTTACAACCGACCAATCACCGACTCTGATTCGTCTGCTTCTTCTGGAACGTAGTCTGAGAATGTGGTATTACTGCCACCCAGCGGCTAAGAGGTCAAATCGGTGGCATTTAAAAAAATTATTCCTATAGCGGTGTCTGTTTATATAAAATATCAAAAATCACATCAAATCAAACATAAGTTCACTACTACACATAAGGTGATACACTGCTCTTCTTAGAACAAACAAACGAATCTATTTTTTTTATTTTGGGGTGGACGTTATCGAAGACGTGTAATTGAGGACTACACTAACCAAGATGCCTCGCTGCACTACTAAACTACACAGTGCAGGACAAGCTACATCCGGGTTCCTTCGGTTCGTACTTGGCGACCCGTCGCCATTAGTGCAGGCTCGCCTAAGTCGGTCTACTTTTTGTGCTGCAACACTTTGTGTTGTCTTAAAATTATTTCTTTGGCTTTCAGAAACATTTAAAGGTTGGAAAGTTCATATTGGTTTCCCTTACGAGGAAGAAGTTGACGGTCGGGGGGCCCCGCGTGGCGAGCTTTCGTCCTCTCTTCTAGAAGTGCTGCAGAACTTGAGACGCTCGAATCGTGTCTCTATTTTTTCTCGTTTGGCTTTGTAATCAAGATGTCGCCGTAATGGGGTCCCCGCGTCTGAAAGAAATGATTCACGGCCTTCGCCGCACTCACCGCAGCCCGTTTTGTGACTCCGTTTTTCTGTCTGGCACCGGAGAGCTCGGTGGCTCTCTACCCGGAGCTCGGCCTCGTCACCACTCACTGCACGGAGACAAACATGGAGAAAACCGCCAACAGCAACACCAGCACCAAGGTCCCACCCCGTTCCAGCTCCACAGGCCCAATTCCGGGCGAAACTAAATCCAAGACAGGTGAACCCCCTGCACATATGTGGATCCCGGATAGCATGCTAGCACCAGCGGGCCTGCGGGGCCCTGTGGCGCGGCTTGTTTATCAGGCTGACGTCGCTGTCAAAACACTCAGGGGGAAACGAGAAGCTGAGATAACGTTGGCCCATTTGTGCCACTTCACACAGAAGAGTTTTGTTTTTAGCGTGACCATGTATCGTCAGCTGTTTAAAATTAAGACACAACCATGTTTATCATTACAAGCACATTCAGAAAACTCAGAAGTGTGATCTTGAGTACTAACGTCGTTGTTTTTGACTAATATACAAATATGCATGTGCAGTGAGACACGGTTGGACTCAAGCGGGGTTGACTTGTATTCATTTACACTATCTTTGTCTTATTTCAGAAAGCAAAAATAATGGAGGCTCCAAGCGCTATAGCCGCAAGCGTGAGCCCTCCTTTCCCAAAAGCGACACTTTTCCTGGCCCTCGCCGCACCAATTCACAGAAAGGCAAGAATTTTGACAAGAGACCCCCTCAGAGAGGTGGGCGACAGTATGGAGTTGCAGGTGGAGGACGACGTGAGGAGGTGATTTGGGATTTCAAAACTTTTTCAAGTACAGCATCCATCCATTCTGCAATGTAAAAAAAAAGAAAAATGTACTTTCTGTTTTTGCAGGTAGCAGAGGCACGCCGGGCCGAGTTTAGCCCGGCTCAGTTTGCTGGACCCAAAAAAATCAGCCTGAATCACTTGTTGAACTTCACCTTTGAACCCCGTGGAGGGAACGGTGGAGATGGAGGCCACGCCTGCTGGGGCCACCGGAACAAATGGGGCCACAAACACAAACCCTTCAACAAGGAACTTTTCCTACAGGCCAAGTGAGCCCCCGTTCACACCCACCTCCCCACACCACAAGACCTAAAAATGTGACCTTTGGGCATTTTGTGTGTTTCAGTTGCCAGTTTGTGGTGAATGATGAGCAGGACTACAAGGCTCACTTCACTGACCCAGACACCCTGGTTAACTGGGACTGTGTGCAGCAAGTGGTGAGTGCTCTCCTGAAACTCCAGAACTGTACTGAGTGCTCTGCAAGAGCAATTTCACAGTCAATTTAGAAATTTCACAGCAAAGGCTTCATCTCCATTATTATGTATTCATCTCAGATTCTAAATAAGCGACCTGTCAGACCCCATCAGTCTGCCTCCTAGAATTAACGGTGAACTAGAGTTGATAAAAGTATTTTAAACTCTTGTGCATTTAACAAACGTCCACCTTATGTGTGTGTGAAGCGCATCAACAGCCATGAGGTGCCATCGTGCCCCATCTGCCTGTACCCACCCTTGGCCGCGCGCATCACTCGCTGCGGTCACATCTTCTGCTGGCCGTGCATGCTGCACTACCTGAGTCTGAGTGACAAGAGCTGGTCCAAGTGCCCCATCTGCTATGAGGCCGTCCACACAGACGACCTGAAGAGGTAGACCAGATGAAAACCCAATATCTGGACGTAGAAAGAAGGACCAATCAAAACAATGACCTGTTGTTGTTGCTCCTTCAGTGTGGTCGCTATGGAAACCAGGCAGTATGTAGTTGGTGATGTAATCACCATGCGTCTGATGAGGAGGGAAAAGGGCTCTTTGGTGGCAATGCCCAGCTCTCAGTGGGAGAAGGTAGAGGAACCAGTTCGCTTCGGAGGTGAGAGACCATAACGCCTTTTCTCTTCTGGGAAATTTGGTTTTTTTTCTTTCACCAACGTGACTTTTCCCCTCCCCAGATACTCGTCTTAGCCCGTATTCAAAGCTGCTGTTGACTTCGCCGTCGCAGGCTCTGAGGATGGTGGAGGAAGAGAAGGCTGTCCTGCAGGCGCAGCTCAGCCTGGAAGACGATGCTCAGGGCTGCTTCATCCAGAGCGCCCTCTGCCTGCTGAAGGTAGCAACAGCAAGTGTTCACAGAACCAAATCTTGAGATTGAGGAAAATGGAGCCATCATTTAGTTTATTTGAGTAGACGAATGATTTGCTGTTGGAATTTCAGGAGCGAGAAGAAATGCTGCTGAAGCAGCAGAAGGTGAACTCCCCCGATGTTCTCAAGATGTCATCTCTTACTCTGGAGGAAGAGTCTTCTTCTGTGGTGGACGTCCCAACAAAGACAAGCAGCTCCAAGGTGGGTGTAAACTTCCTTCTTCTGAAGTCTTTTTGTGTGTTCTTCTGGACCAACCCGTCCCCCTGTTTCAGGCGGTGCTGGAGTACTCCTCTGCCTTCGATGACCTTGTGATGGCGGCTTCAGAAGTGGCCCCTGCAGAGCCACCAACCTCACCTCAAGACATTCTGGAATGTGTGTTAGAAGAACCTCCGGAGGCTATGATGGATCCAACTCCAGAACTAGAGAAAGCTGAGGAGAACTCGGGTCGGGCCCCATCAACTGTGGTGCACGGACCTAACTACTACTTCTATCAAGGTGAGTCCCTTCCTGTCCTCATGAGCATTATTTAGAAGAGGTGAAACTCATTGGACCCATTTTGGTCGCTTCCCTCCAGCCGACGACTGCCAGCAAATGTTCCTCCATCCTGTGAACATTCGCTGTTTGCTGCGTGAGTACGGCAGCCTGGAGGCCAGTCCGGACTACATCACCGCAGCGGTGGTGGAGATAGTCGGGCACACGGTCACTGAGGTCGGCACCCACACCCAATCCTTTCTGAAGTCTTAATTCCCTACGCTCCTTTATTTTTAAAATGCTGTCTTCATTAACGCCTTTTGGAATTGCTGCAGGAGATCCGTCGTCGGCATCGCTATCTGGCTCACCTGCCGCTCACCTGTGAGTTCAGCATCTGCGAGTTGGTGCTGCAGCCGCCGGTTCTGTCCAAGGAAACTCTGGAGACGTTTGCAGGTATGGACAGTGCTCCGTCCGGCAGTGTGTGTGTTCGGACGTCCTTTTAAAGGTCTAACGAGCGTCTTGCTGCCAGATGAGCTGGAGAAGCGGAAGCGCATGAGGCAGAAGAAGTTAAGGGAGGAGAAGCGTCGCGAGAAGAGGATCGAGATGGAGGAGAACAAGAAGCAGGGGAAATGTAAGCGACGATGTCAGAGGCCTGAACACACACCTGAGAGAACCTGCACTCACCTGTGGAACCCCGTCTCTCACAGATCCCGAGGTCCATATCGGATTAGAGAACCTCCAGCATTTCCCAGCCTTCGGGTCTCCTCCTCACAACAGCAGCCCCCCGGAGCAGCCAGCCTTCACAGTGGACCCCCCCTCACCCCTCAGCAGCAGTCCTTCTGGTGAGCTGTCGGTAGTTCTTCCATGCACCAAAAAGGCTCCAGTAAGTCGGTGCAGTGAGGTAAAAATGCAATATTTAAACATCTCTTTTTCCCTCGCAGATGGGTCGAGATTCCCGGTTCTGGCAGGTCAGAGTTTGGCCCCCAGTGTGGGCAGCATGGAGGATGACTCCCACTGCGTGTCGTTTGCTCAGGTAAGTCCCAGAAAGGAAAACAGAACCACCGCTGCTTCTCGACCCGCGTACACGATGACGTTTATCCTGCACAGATGCTGCGAGACGGGAAAGCCAGAGCAGACGCTGGCCTCCGGGCGACTCCCAAGAAGGGTAAATCAGTGTATTTACAGCGCTGCTCGCCTTTAATCGCCGTCCTCAGTTTTGTGACACTGGCTCCGTCATGCGTGTGCTGCAGATAAACTGCTCGCTCCACCGGCAGCAGACAGCGACGGAGAGAGCGACGGGTCCGACCGGGTTCCTGTGCCGAGCTTCCAGAACTCTTTCAGTCAGGCCATTGAAAAGGCCCTGCTGCAGCTGGACAGCGAGGCCGCGGGGGTGCCGCTGCCCGTCGTGGAGCCAGGTCCGGCGTCTTCTGTCATTAGTGGTTTCAGAACTGGTCTCCCAGGAACTAAAAGGGTTCCTGTGTCTGTTACCATTTGATACTTAAGCTTTTTTTCTTTTTCAGATGAAAAAGGAGGGAAGAAGAAAAAGAAGAAGCAGAAGATTCTCTTCAGCACGTCAATGGTTCACACCAAGTAGATGACACTGAAGCTCTACTTCTGGAGTTGATATTAAACCTCCACATAGATAATTCTTCAATTCTAATCTCTGTAGGATGAAGACTGAGGTTCTTTTTTTTTCCTTTTCTTTTCCCGGGATGGTCGGTGCTCTGTCTTCTTGCTGTGTGGTGTTTGGACTTTTTTGCCACCTGATGGTTCTAAAACATGGAAAAGATAGATTTTGTGTGCTGCCTGTAACAGCAGTCAGCCAACTGCAGACAGGCGGCACCTTTTAAAATCTTTCCAGGTTTTTTAGATCACACAGATGAAATCTGATGAAAGTAAACATTTATTTTGACTTTCTCACCTCTTTGTGGCATTGATTCTGTGAATTTCTGCGCTCCATTATTTCTAACAGCATAAGTATTCAAACACCATTGCAAGGAACCAGTATTGTATCAAATCCTGTATTTCAGCCTGGATAAACCATAAATCAGCACTTTGTTCCCTCCATTCGGCTTCCGTTTGATCTTCTGTTGAGTGCTTAACCTTTAGATTGAGTTTGATTTCATTGTTGGTAAAGTGTGGAGAGATGTTTTGGGGTTTATTCGGGAACTCTTCCCGGTGGCTCTGAAGTTCACTTAAGTTCATGAGAATGCTGAAAGAGAAATAAAATATGCACAATTATTGAAGCGATTGTGTTCATTTCGCATTGGCGGCCGATAATCGTCTTTGTGGTGTAATACTGGTTTATACCACGCGGTGGCAGCGTTGGTGATTTTTATTTCAGTCGTTTTGTTAAAGTGTAATAAATTGATAGACTGCTTTATTTAATACTATTTCAATTTTTTAAAATCTTACTTTAAAAGCAAGACCTTTTTTTTTACCTGAACTTATATTCAATCGACTGAAACGGAATAAATTCATCGAGTTGTTGCTGTTACGAATTCAAATTATTTTTTTTACATTTTGAAGATAAGTACAAAAATATAGTTTCACTGCCACACATGTAGGTACATATACAATAATAATATATAATAGCGCCCTTTGCTCTGTGCAATTAAATAGAAATATTTCCGATGCATTCCACAACAAAAAACACCTTTAAAGCGCCCCAAATCAACCAAAGGTAATGAAATTATTGTGATAGTCCTAACCGGAACCTGCCGTCGGCGCCGTTCCACGCAGTCCAACTTGCTGCTCCTCCGGAATCAGCCAGCCCGTCCAACGCTGTGAAGTCCAGCCTGTCAACAACAGTGCAACCTGAGACGGGTTAGCCAGCCAGTTAGCCACCGGGGCTAGCCAACTAAACCAGCTAAGTTAGCAGGTCTGTTAGCAGCTGCCTTGACTGACTGTCACCGCTCGCTCGTTCACTTCGGATAGTTCGATCATTCGGACGGTGCCGTTCGTCCCGACGAGAGAAGGAAGAAAACGCGACCTCCCGTTTGGTAAGTTTTCAAAGTTCGGGTAAAATACAGCGATTGAAAAAAAAATCAGGTTCGGTTCCTGTTCCCATTGGCCAGTTCTTGAGTCGCTAGCTTTCGTTAGCAGGTTGGAGAAGCAGAACCCAGCTCCGCGTCGCTCCTGTCGAGCTCATTCATCACCTGCTTTCCTCGCCGGTTCTTGAGGTTAAACCGGGGGGAAAAGACCTGTAGTCTGGACCCGAAGTTCCAGACCGGGTTAACTGGAGGAAACTACACTAGGAACGTAAATAAAATAGTCTTTCAAGTCAGCCGCAGTTGGTTGCGCAACACTAAACGTGTGTCGATGATCGCTCGAAGGAAACAAATCTAAAGAGAATCCTCCTAGTTGCCATTTATCCAGTCAAACTGCTGGTTGGAATCACTCGATATTAAAAGGTCCTTGACAACATCTCAAGAAAACGTGTCCCTGTGCGGGAGTTCTCTCGCCACTGTGTGAAAAGTTATTCTCTGTTCTTTATTATCAAATCTGCTTAAAAAAAGAATCAGGGAAACTCGGCTGGTGCCACAGATTTGGCATTTAGGCCTTCCAGTGCGGAAAAGAATCTGACATTTAGGTCAGAACAAAGCAAGATATTGGCTCAAGCGAGATTAAAAAAGAGCATCTGAGATTAAAGTTGGACTTCTCTCATTTAAAAATGTACCTGTGCAGAACACATTCCAAACATTTACATCCTCATTACATTTGTGACCTTAATCATCACAACACCCCTAAAAGCAGAGTTAATAATAATAATAATAATAATGATGGTGATGGTATCACTTTTAATATCACAGGAGTTGTGTTTACATCTGCAGGATCAGACTGAGTGTTGCAGGAACACACGGTGTGTTGTGGAAACCTTTACGCCACTTCACGTTTAAGCTGTTAGTAGGTCAGATGACGAGAAGCCGGGTTCCTCGGCGTAACTGGACCAACCAGGTTTTCAACTTCAGATTGTTCTGCTTGCTCCGCCGTTGAAGGCCGCCGACGTTTGAGGACAGTTCTCTTTTCAGCTCTGACTTTGGATTCAAATTTGTTTGATCTATTTTGGTTTTGGATGAAATCAGCAGCAGGTGATCGGAATCTGGATCAGATTTCAGAGGTTGAGTCCAGCAGCATCTGAGGAACAAATGAATGTTAATAAATGCATAAATAGGAATTTATTAAAGTTAAAAAATAGGTGTTTCCTTTGGAAATAGAGCAGAAGTGTGGGAAGCTTCAGTAAAGTTTTTCATGTGCTTCTGTCTTCAATCAATGAAGACATTAAAATCTCAAATCCATTTTTATCAGATATAATTTTCTTCTATTTTTGACTGGGGAAAAAGCTTCAAGGGAATCCGCCTAAATATCCTCATTCCAGTGTCGGACTCAAAGCAGGAAGAGGCGAGCGTCGGCATTAATCACTTTCCTGCCGTTGTTTTGTTTGTGAACATGAGCGTGTGGGCGTGGCTAAAGCGAGCGCCTGTACAAACTCTGCCGTCTGCTGCCGTGAAAGCGTGAGAACGCGGCGCTGACGGAGCTTTGCAGACCTGTCTGTGATTTATTCCCTCGTGTGGATGGCAGATGGAAGCGGCTCTCCACCTCCTGTGCTGTCGTAGGGAATGACGTCGCTGCTCGTCCACGACGGAATCCGGAAATCCACAGCAGACGGTTGACATCTGCTCAGGTGGGTTCTCGGTCCAGAGCTCCACATCTCACTGCAAAGGCTCATGGGACATTTAAACGCTCGAGTGGGACAGAGAGAGAATCATTGTGAAAACACAGATTGTTAATAAAGTTTTTTTTTTTTTTTAAGGTCTGCTGAAGAGGATGGCGGCTGAGGTGGAAGTTCAGACGGGGGAGGTGGGGCGGACGAAGGTGGGGGGGCGTCTTCACCTGAGCCCGCTGGCAGACTCCAGTAACAGCCTCATCAGCCAGTCCCACCTCATCACTCCAGAACCCAACAAACCAGTCCCGAGTCCCAGGCCGCGGCTCACCCCCAAACCCTTCGCTGTGGACAAAAACCTCACGGTTAAACCCATAGTTGCCCCCAAACCTCTACAGAGATCCAGACCAGAGTCCACCCACCTCCCTGGTTACAGGCCGCAGCCACCGTGCACTCCGAAACCACCACAGCCAGCTGCTAAAGCGGCGCCAACAGACCCTGACCGACCCGCTTCTACCTCCTTTAAATCAACAAACAAGATGAACGCCGGACAAACTACCAAACCAGTCGCTCAGCCGTTCAAGCCTGCGCCGCCGTTGGCTTCTGGAGACCAGGAGAAGCTGAAGCCATCCGGCCTGGCCCACTCCCTCAGCCTGAAAAAGCTGTCAGCAGCAGAGTGGTCCGGGAACGCCATCAATAAAGCAGAGAGAGACCGCTCGATTACCAGGGCCAAGTCCATGGGGTTCCTCACTGAGGTAGGGAAGGAGGAGGAGGACCGACCCCAGGCAGCCGTGCCGCTCAGACCCCAGCCTAGAACCTCCAGGCCCAGACCGGTGTCAGAGCTTTTCCTCCACAGTCCCACCAAGGCGGCAGCTCCAGTCCAGGTGTCCAACTGGGGTGGGAGACGCCCACTTTCAGCTGATCTCACAGCCAAATTTGAATCCATCGGCCTGTCTCTTCATCGCAAGTTTCCCAAGATGAAGGAGAACACCCCAGAGGGGAAAGGTCCTCCCCAGGGGAGAGAACCAGAGGCGACCCGTCCGGAGGGCGGCCCGGCGTCCACGGTCCCAGACCAGAGCAGCAGAAAAGAGGCTGGCGTGGGGAGACGTGCGGACAGCGTCAGGTCCAGGAGCTCTCGCCTTCTTGATTCCCCCTCCACGTTTCTGGACTCCGATCCTCCATCCACAGCGCAGCCAGGCCTCGATGCCGAACCAGCGGTGGGCGTCAGACAGCTGATCAGACAGCTGACAGAAGACACGTCGCCAGCTCAGAGCCCCATCTCCAGACCCCCGTTGAAGCCCCGCCCCCTTCCCTTAGATCTGACCAGAAGGTAAAAGCTGTGCTCCGTTTTTACTGGCTGTTGTCTGACGTGTTTGTCCCTGCGTGCGATCGTCATGCATGGCTTTGGCCTCGTGTTGTGTGTGTCCATCAGGTTTTCATCAGAGAGGTCACCTGACCTCGCCGCTCACGCAGCAGAGCGCCATGACATCACCGGCACAGATGCTCAGAGGGGGGTAAGAGAGGGGAATGTTTTCTCTGTCTTTGTGTAACATTTGTGTAACGTTTCAAAGCCACCGAGGACATTTTCTTCTCCTAAGAATAAAATCGGTGCGGCGGGAACAAGCTGCGGAGCCAAGGACAGCTCACGTGTCAGCTGTTAGTCATGATATGGTTGAGCTGAGATCAGCGGGGAAAGGTCGCCATCGTACGGTTTTTTATTACCGCGTGTGTACCGCACCCACTGCTGCAAGGCCAACACACAACAGGGAGATAGTGTTTCTCTTCTGACGGCTCCTCATTCAGCCCAGACCTCCTTTGTCTTTTCCTGTGGTCCAATCACATTTGCTGCCTTTTTCATGTGATTTTACAGAATAAGATGGAAAAATTGTGGCGATGTTTCAATTCTGAGGGGAAAAAAGGCCACGATTTTAATTATAAAGTCAGTTGGGAGGGAGATGCTGCGTCACCACTCGGTTAACGTTTGGAGGTTTAACGTTTGGGGTTGGTTTCATCCCTCATGTCCAACTGAACAAATCCTTTGGTCTTGATGTTGCTTCACCTTGTTCAAGCTTTGATAAGGAATTGCCAAAGTGCGCTCGGCCAGTTGTTCTTATCACATTGTCATATCTTGGTTTCTTATGTCGTGCAGATTAATGCATCACCTTCCACGCCCACCGACCAGGATGTCTTTCTGGATCAAAAAGAATCCCAGGAGTGGAAAATGGCCTCCCCGCTCAACGCGTGTGAAACGAGACAACCATTCGGCAGTGACGTGCAACGGGTCAGAGTCTTTGAGAACGTGGTGGAGAAGCAAAATGTGCTGATGATGGAGGATGGGAAATTTGCACAAAAGCCCAAAGTTTTGCTCAATCGCCGGTCGTTCAATAGAGGAAAAAGCGAGGAGGAGGGAACTCTTGTCACTGCCACCTACATAGACGCCGTGTCACCACCAAGTCCCTTGCGAGTGGCCCACACCTTTGACACATTAAAAATGGAGGAAAACAGGGCTGTTAGTGAGAATGTCCCCTCTGCAGAGTGGGAGGACAAGGCCATGACGCTGCGTTCCAGGCGTACCGATGGGAAGACCCAAGAACAGCCCCGGATCCTGAGAGTGGGAGCTCTGCAGAAGTGGCCTGCAGGAGGCCTTGAACAGGTGGAACAGCTGAAAATGCTACAACCAGAGGAGCAACCCAAAGCCAAGGCAACATATTTTGCTCTAACGGGGAAAAACAAGGAGATATTGTTATCTCCTGCAGACGAACCAGGTTTTTTGACGCCTCCTGAGAAGATCCCACAGGTTGGGAGAAATACTTGGCCGGATCAGGTATTTGGTCAAACCTCAGATGGACCAAAGGAGTCGCAGATGGAAGCAGAAAAGAAAAATGCAAAGATAAAGGAACTTGAGAAGGATAAACAGAGACAACTGATAGTAGAGAAGGAAGCGTTCTTGGAATTTGAACTACAGAGAAAGGAGAAGCAGGAATTTGAGGAGAAACAGCGAGCGCTGAGAAAGCAGAAACAGCTGGAATTAGAGAGGCAAAAGATTGAGAAGGAGGAGCAACAACGAGAGATGCAGCGACAAAAAGAGCTGGAGATGCAGCGACAGCTGGAGATGCAGCGACAGAAAGAGCTGGAGATGGCAGCGACAGCTGGGATGCGCGACAGAAAGAGCTGGAGAGATGCAGCGACAGCTGGAGATGCAGCGACAGAAAGAGCTGGATGCAGCGCAGCGACAGAAAGAGCTGGAGATGCAGCGACAGAGGAGATGCAGCAACAGAAAGAGCTGGAGATGCAGCGACAGCTGGAGAAGAGATGCAGCGACAGAAAGAGCTGGAGATGCAGCGACAGCTGGAGATGCAGCGACAAAAAGAGCTGGAGATGCAGCGACAGAAAGAGCTGGAGATGCAGCGACAAAAAGAGCTGGAGATGCAGCGACAGAAAGAGCTGGAGATGCAGCGACAGAAAGAGCTGGAGATGCAGCGACAGAAAGAGCTGGAGATGCAGCGACAGAAAGAGCTGGAGATGCAGCGACAGAAAGCTGGAGATGCAGCGACAGAGGGAGATTGATAAGGAGAGGATGCTCTTGGAGATGCAGAAAGAGAAGCAGAGACTGGATGAACAGGAGAGACAAAGGGAAAAGCGACAGCAGCTCGAGCTTGAAAAACAGAGGCTCAGAGAGCGGAAAATGCAAGAAGAGGCAGAAAGATTCAGGAAGGTGGCACTAGAGCAGGAGATGTTGAGGATGAAGGAGATTGAAAAAGAAAGGGAGAGACAACGGGAGATAGTAAGGGAGCATCAGAGGGAGTCGGAGAGGCAAAAACAAAGACAGTTGGAGAGGGAGCATCAGAAGCAGCTGGACAGGGAGCGGCAGGAGCTGGAGAACCAGAGGTTACGGCAAAGGGAGAAAGAGAAGAAACGATTAGAGGAGATAGATAGAATAAAAGAAATGGAGAAGAGACAACTCGAATTTGAAAAGCAGAAACAGGCAGAGAGGGCAGAAGAGCAGCGACAACGGTTAAAGGATGAGGCACAGAAACTAAGGCAGAGACAGCTGGAGGACGGGCAACAGCTCAAGGCTTCAGGTCTCAGACCCACAGTGGTGGATCTGGACTCTATGCTCCGGAATGATCACCTCCACAAGGCTGCAACAAGATGGAAGGAACCAACAGGGTCCAAACACACCGTTTTTGATGTTGATGCATTCAGTCCTCAGCTCTCCCAAAACAAAGATTCTCTTCCAGCCTTTGACAGCCGTTTTACAGCCCAACCACAGAGCACTCCTGAGCGGGACGTCAGCTGGAAAGTACCATCACAGACGACGGTAGAATGGACCCTGTCTCCTCAAGACCCTTGGGAACTGCAGCCTGTCGAAATGTCCGTGGACCAGCCTCTGATCCACCCAGAAAACAGGCTAACAAGTCAAAGCCAGACCAGCTGCTCACCAAGCATGAGGAACGGCCACAGAGAAACAGGTCCACGCTGCTGGATGAGTCCCTCCTACTGGCCCCTTTCGATGGGACGGACGGAAGAAGTAAGGTTTCTCCGGGCGTTATCTCCAGCAGCTCTGGTGCAGAGCTGGACTGGCTCCCCAGAGAGTTACAGCCCCAGGAGGGCTTGGGTCAGGTCCAGGTTCAGAGGAGGTCACGTGGATCTCAGGTGAGTCCCAGACATCAGCCGATTCTGCCATTGTCTGATCCGCCCGTAATTATCAGCCCGGTCATATTAATGTCCAGATGAACACAATCAGAGAAAAAAACATATTCGCTGCAGGAGGAGGTTTTAATAGTGGTAATAGCTCAGGTGTAAGCTGAGAAAAACAAATTTTCTGTTTCCTGCCGCCGCCAGGAGCTGAAGAGGCTGCGCTCTCGCAGCATGTCTCGCCGATCGGCTCCTCCAGGCGGCGCTGTGGAGGTCAGCCTGTCCAGGATGAGGAGCCGTAGTGCGCACCGCGAGCAGGATCGCCACAGTTGGGTGAGTCTGAGCGCCTGTTGGGTGTGATGCATTGAGGAATGTTGTACGTCGGCTATGTGTTAGCAGCCCTGGTCCACAGTCACGCAGGGACTCACAAGGATGGCACGGCCTCCTGCCTTTGCCAATCTCCTGTCACTCTTGGAAAAGTCAGGAGCTGCATAACTGGACCAGCTTTATGCCTAATATCTGCAGGAAAACTGAAGCCAGCGGGTGTTCCCTGCAGCCATGTTCTTGAGTCATGTGAAGCATTTCCATACCGCTTATAGGTTAAACCTGTAATTCCTGATTTTCACAGCTTTAGAGCTGAACCATTCAGCGCTGAACGTTAACACTCTGTCTCCATCTAGCTGTCAGCCCCGGGCGATCGGTGCATTGCTGTTGTGACGTTTCCTGGTTTGACTCAGCAAGATTGTTCGCAGTGGTGCTCTGAGATCAGCTCACTTCAGAGAATAATGCACGTGAAGCCAGCGGGGAAATGATGATGTCGATGATGACGAGACTGTCCTGTGTTTATTCTTCAGCGTATAAAAGATCGCCCGCCTTTGGGCAGGCCTGGTTCTGTGTGGATGGGCTGAGAGAGAGAGATGAGAGATGGTGTGTTTCCTGGGGGTCTCACAGATGAGGTAACGGTGAAGTGGTGACATCACCAGCTAAAATCAGAGAGCATACTGGTTCTGATGGTGGCAGAGCAGAGATGGTCAGCGGGCTGATAGCAGTGTTCTGGTCCTGTTGTCTGAGTTCAGGCTGGGTGAGTGTCACATTGCATCAAATGTAGATACTGTGTGGATGATTTCTAGCTGATGTCACTTGTTTTAGATAAATGCTATTAATGGTTTAGTTACAGCTTTTTTGACAGCAATGTCAAAAACCAGTTGATGCTGGCCCTCCAGCTGATACCTGGAGAGGAAGCTGAAGCTAGATTTTTAGGGTATTCTACAATCGGAGTTGGCCACTAGGGGGCAATGCCAGCAGAGCTTTTTAGTTTTTGCTCATTATGATCTTGTCTGGAACATTTGTTCATCTCTAAAACACCACAAAGTGTTGAAGCTGTGGAAAATGAGCTCAAGTGTGATGGTGATCAGGCAGAGGAGAAAATATCCACAACTTAAATTCCGAATAATAGCTTCGGTTGCTGCTGTGCTGCTTTTGTTGGTCATTTCCTGGTTGAGCCACAGCCTCTCTCTCTGTCTCTCTCTCTGTCTCTCTCTCTCTCTCTCTCTCTCTCTCTCTCTCTCTCTATGTCTCTGTCTCTCTCTATGTCTCCCCTCTCTCTTTCTCTCTCACTCTCTCTCCCTCTCTCTCTTCTCTCTCACTCTCTCTCTCCCTCTCTCTTTTCTCTCTCACTCTCTCTCTATGTCTCCCCTCTCTCTTCTGTCTTCTCTATGTCTCTCTCTATGTGTGTCTCTCTCTGTCTCTCTCTATGTCTCGCTCTATGTCTCTCTCTCTCTCTATGTTTCTTCTCTATGTCTCTCTCTCTCTCTCTCTCTCTCTCTCTCTCTATGTCTATGTCTCGTCTCTCTATATGTCTCCTCTGTCTCTCTCTGTCTCTCTGTGTGTCTCCCTACTTCCTAACTTGATTATACACTTGTCCTTATTACTTTCTGCTGATGTCACAGTGCTGCCTGATAGCGTTGTCGTTTTCTTCTCTCGCTTCTCATGTTGCGCTGCTCTGAATGTGGCAGGAGCAAGACGTATACCCCCCGCCCCAGCCCCAGCCCCAGCCCCAGCCCCAGCCTCGGCCCCCACCATGCTGCTGATCTGAATCAGGGACCTCCCATTCTCTCTCTCAATCTCTCCCTCCTGTTCTCTCTCACTCCCCCTCTCTTTTTCTCTCTCTCTCCTCTCCGTCCCCCCTCCACTTTCTCCTTGACAGAGAGTCCCATAGTACAGAGAAGCAGCACTGCTGACGCATTCTCTCCTACCTGCCTGTACCTGCAGGATAAAGGTGTGGAAACGCTTCTCTTCTTCTCAGGATGTGACTCTCCCTTCTTTCTTCCTCGGTAATCCACAAGAGACTTCAGTTTTTGGGCGTGTATTTCAAAACTTGACCCTCGAAGGCGATGAAGTCTCCTCGGCCCTGGTCAGACAGCGGCCGAAGCTGAAGAACGCATCTGCAAAGGTCAGAATCCTGCGATTAAACATGGCCGGGAGACCCATCAGAAGGTGAGCCTTTCAGCCGAGTCCACGCTCACCTTTGGTCGGTGATCGGAGAGTTTCTGTACCATTGAAACCAGAGAGCGTTACAGCCCAGTGGAAGAATGAGCTGATACAGAGACGTGACGGCTCCGTTGGGACTGTGAACTGGAGCGGCACTGGTGAGACCTTCGCCGCAGTCCTGACCCACATCAGTGAACAACTCCGTCCCCACTGGGCAGCCATGGACTATTTAGGCGACAAGCTGTCAGTGGCGCACTCGCAGATGTCAGGATGGATGGGAAACGTGCGTCGCTCCCTCCACAGCACGTTCGGTCTTCTCTCCAGCTCGGCGGAGAGGACGGGACGGGCCGAGGACGCCGCCTTCAAGAGGACCAGCTCGCTGCGCTCCCTGGCGTCCCGCAGCCGCGAGTCCATACGTAGATTTTCAATGCGCAGTCAGCAACGCCTGTCACTACGGAGACGCACCGCACCCAACACCCCCACTGCTGTAAGGCAACAACACATGTAGTGTTGTGACGATGTAACAGTTCACCTCTCAGCTGCTGTAACAACTGAGGGGAAAAACTTGTCTTAAAGTAACAATTTAGGATAAAATCATTTCCGCATGTGCAGCTTTAGCTTCCGTTTAAGCCAGGTTAATGTGCAAAAGATTTGTTTTTATATCGAGAATCAATATGGTTGATCTGATAACATAATAACATATTTATTAACTAGTTCAGTCAGAATCTGTCAATGATTAACAATAAAGAACCAAAACACCCCCTAATGGACACACCTGGTATTAAAATACTGGGACCAGGAGGGTAAATGGACTGAGGGGATAAGTATACTGGTTGTACTGGGACGGAGAAAATTAATGAACTGGTTATACTGGGACAGAGTAGCTGTGAGTAGATAGTGTGTGTGTAATATTCTGTTTCAACTGGATGCTCAGCTGTATGACTTATGCGGCTTGAATAGAGCAACAGTGAAACTGGAGTCATTTTGCAGGACGTCTGGTTCTTTTTGTAAAGCTACAGCTGCTCCTTCGTCAGGACCCAAACACGTCGGCTCCTTCACTGCCGCGTTTTTATCTTGTCTTGCTGTTTCTTCAGGTAAATCCAGGACAGAGACAACCATGAAGTGTCAAACCTGAACAGTTGAGGTTTCCCGTTGCCCGTCTCTGCCGTGACGTCTGCCCCACTCTGTGGACAGGACAGATTTAGAATCCATGTAGGGTTATGGAGACATTGCAGTGAAACTCTTTCTATCTTTAGGTTGGGCCTGTTCCTCATGACTCACGGTTGCTAAAGATGATGTTGCTGCGTTTCACTTTCTCACCAGACGTCTGTGTTTATTAGTTGTTAAGACGTGTGCGACAGATGAAAATGAGGAATGTCCTCATGGCTTCATTTGTGTCCAGTCTGAATGAGTCAAACAGGTCAAGCCAGCAGTGTTTTTCCCTGACTGACTGCATTTGTGCTGCTGGATCTTCAGAGGAGCGCGATGCAACATCAGACAGAGTCTGGAGTAAAATACCTCCTTAAACTGAACCCATTAAAGGTTCCAGTCGGTTCTGCTGCTCAGAGTTCTTAAGCCCGGTCAGGTTTTTCACATTCTTGCAACCTGTTCTTATGGAGGATTTGTGCAGGACTGAGCCTGTTGGAATGAAGCACTTGCATAATGGAAGAATAGCAGCCTGCTGTGGGGTTCACCCAGCAGACGTGGTCTCCAACGAGGCCTCCTGCCCCGAGCGAAGGCACGTTGACATGAGCTCGGCTCTCCTTCCACCACTTGGTGTGAACGTCTGAAGGGTATTGACAAGGGTGTTGAGTGGCGGCGTGTTTGCTGGACTGGACCACGCAATGGTTGGACATCTGGGTTGTTAATAGTTGTTTATCGTTATCAGTCATAGCTTCCTCGAGCGTCCAAACATGACGTTAGCATGGGTAGCTGGACGCTGCAGCTGGTTTCTGTGTTTTCATCTGCTGGGTTCCTCGCTTCCTTTATGGAGGAGCAGTGATGAAATAATTCACTCTCCACAGAAGTGCAGAAGCTGAAACGGCCGGTCCGGTACCAGCCGCCAGGTTGTTATCGGGCTGAGGCCTCGCTCCGGTTCCCAGCAGTCCACCCTTTCTCTCCTTCGTCCTTCCATTCATCCGCCTTTTGTTGTGGCGTTTCCCTCGACACGCCCTTCCTGTCTCAGGGAAGGCGTCTGTTGCTAATGTCATTAAGGAATAGATTTCCTCCTGCTGGTCCAGCTGGTCTCCTGTTCTGCATCAGCCCTGTCCAGAGACTGTTACCATGACAACCGCGACAGGTATCCACAGGTGAGATGACTGACTGACCACTGATGCCCCTAAAAATGGTCTCACCTCCCCTTCAGCCTCAGTCTTTTTATTTAATCCGGAACCTGTAGAAGTTGTGGATCCAGTCGGAGTCTGTTGCTTTTCCACAGCAGGAACTTTTAACAGGAACCTTTGACCTGTTGTCCCGTTAGTTCAGGGTCATTTAGTCCTGCTCTGGGTTCTGATTATTTGTACCGAAGCTACAAAGTGAACTTGAACCGATTCTGTTTGAGTGGAAGTAAACCTTTCTTGCCTGTCTTCAACATGTTCCAGCAATGTGCACGTTTGGATCAGGAGAGGGTTTGGGTGTGTCCGTCTTGAGTAACGCACCATAGAGGAATTTTTATCGGCAGAATTTTACGAGGCTGCTTTTCCTCACATTTCGACAGCGGCGATAACACGAAGACACGAGAGGACAAGAGCAGTGAGGAAACATACTGGACCTTTGAATCCTCCATATGAAGACATTTAATGGTGGAAAATTCTAGTTGCTGGTCGGGGGGGGGGCGAATAACACTGACAAACAACCCCGCAAATAACTGCTTTTATCAGAGAAGTGTTGCAACAGGTTGCTACTGGTATAAAAACTGCCATTTTCCCTCAGAAGCAGCTGTGGTTGTCGCCTACAAGGCTTGATGACCCGACGGCGGTTTGGTTTATGGGAAGGGAGGGAAATCCTGACCCATCATTAGACAACACTGTGGAAAAATGAGCCCTCGGTCCTGTTGTCAGCGGCAACAGTAGTCCTTCCTCTCTACATCACTCTCCTGTCTACTTGTGGTTCTCTCTTTACTTTCTCAAGCGCAGAACACAAACGGATCATTCATGAGTCCATAAAGAGGAGAGCCGGCGCTTCAGGTGTCCTTCAGAAAGGTGTCTCAGGTGTATCGGAGGTCCCGGTGCCGCTCGTTTCTGGGGTAAAGGGCTGATGAGTTTGTGCGTGTGGAGACAGAACGTCCTCTGTGAGGTCCTCATTAAAAAAGACACGGTTCAGTAAACACGAATCACCCTCGGACAGCCGCCTCCTTTTTTCTCCTCCATCAGCTCATCCCTCCATTCATCCATCCTTTCAGCATCAATGAATGGACTTCTGTGAGCTGCAGAACATTGTCGGACCTTGGAGAAGAAAAAAAAAAAGAATACCGAGCTGCCTAAACAAACGTGCGCTAACCTGTCCGTCAGAGAGGTTCAGCACATCTGGAGGGGTGTTTTAGATGCAGATGTTAATCTCAGCTGCTAAAACATGCGTATGGAGGAAAGTCCGTGCTGTGCTCCACCTGACCCGCTGGTGGCGCCGATGCAGGTTTGACCCACTCATTCGCGGTTGTGTGGTTCTTTTATCAGGTGCAGCAGAAGCAGAGTGAGAGCGGAGACGCAGGCGAGGCGCTCGGCCACGACACCGACAGCCAGTACGGGACCTGGGAGACTGGGCTGCGCACTGATGACAGGTACACACACACACTGCTTCAGAATACAGGCGAGCCAAGAGAAGAGTGGGCGTGGCTAATAGGGTTACCTGCTAATCATGTGGAGGGATGATAAGGTACCATTTCAGAGAAGAAGATATTTTTAAACCAAATTAGTTAAATAGATTTAACTAATACTTTAATCAATTTCTTCTGATTAAAGTCTGTGATCACTGTGATTTGATCAAAACTGGGTAATCGTCTGTGGGAGGACGAGCTTTTCCCTGAAGCCATCCTGTTGTTTTGTGTCTGTCCGGATGACTCCTCAAACCTGAAATGATGACTCAAACTCGTTATCTCTCGCTATGACATCACACTGTTGACTTGCACATCAAATATTCAATGTGATTCCTGATTCCAACTGTCTGGTGCTGTCTGTGTTGCAGTCTGAGTCCTCTGACTCCCAGTTCAGACAGCCACCAGAGTCCATCCCCTAGGAAGACCACTCCCCCTCACACACCAGGTGACTCCGCCCACCGTTGGGAAAATGACACCGTGGACGCTGTCCTTCCCTCTAACAACCAGCTGCCAGCTTTCCCCGACGTGAGTCTGACTGGGTTTACACATCTCCTGCTGTCTTCCATCTCAAATCCTCATAAAAATCAAATTGATCATGTTTTCAACCTCCAGGCCCCGCCCACTTTATTGGACACTAGCGCTCTTCGCTCCAGGGCTCAGCTTGCCAAAAAGCGGGCCCCGCGGACTCGTCCCTCCAGGGGGGCTCGGAAGGACACCACGCTGGTCGTGGAAGACGCAGCTGAGGACTGGCTCTACCGTGACTCCACCGGTTAGCTATCGCCTCCCGCCCATCCCTCATTTTATCCTTTTTCTTCCATTTCAGCAGCTCCAAAATGAAAATTTGTGTTGTTTTTTTTTGACAGAGACAAAAGTTGGTCTTAAAGACTCGGCTTTGGACTCGGAGGAGCTGACCCGAGGACCCGACAGCAGCGCGGTGGTGTCCTCCCAGCCTCCGAGGGTGGCGCTCTTCCCGGGTGTGGACGCTTCAGCATTAAAGGTGACCTCTCTTGAGATACATCTCCCTTTTCCTGAGCTCACATTATTAAAACGTCTCTCTGTGGCGGCAGGCTCAGCTGAGGAAAAGAGGCGACTCTGACAATCACCACGATGGACCAGTGGTCCCCCAGTCGCAGCCGTCTCGCTCTCCAAAGTCACCGTTCCTGCCGAGGGCAGCTCGCGTCCTGCCCCCTGCTGGCGGCAAGGAGAATGGGTGAGCTACAGGATTTTGTTTTTTTTAATTTAAACACAATAGTTTGGACCGCAGTTTGGCGACTTAACGTGTGTAACATGTTAGCATGATGCTAACGGGCTTCTCTCTTGTTGCAGTGAGGAAGACTCACCTCAGTGGCTAAAAGAGCTCAAATCTAAGAAGCGTTTGAGTCAGTATGATGGCGAGAGCTAAACTGCAACAGGTTAGTTTAACTTGGTTTTACACTCTTAAAAACAGCATCCAAATGGAATCCATCCGCGAGTTTAAAGGCCCTCGATACTCAGGTCCCTTCCAAGGCCTCCAATCTTCTGCCGGTCTAACCTGGGTCTCCTCCCTCCTCAGGTGGCCTTAACAGACCAATCAGAAGCCTTAAACGTCGACTCGAGACACTGAAGCTGCTTGTGGATTCTTCATTTTTGTCGTCTTGGTTTCAAAATGTGCACGGTGCCTTTTTTTATGGATTATCTTTATTTCACGGACAAACAAGCAGAGGAGAAGGTTCATTTCACATCTGCACGGGCGGCTGACGTCCTGAGCTAAAAACCGGAGCAAAAAAGGGACGAAAAGACGACTCCCGTCACATTTCAGAGACCTGTGGGACCACAAAGTCTTCACCCTGGACCCTGTGTGTGTATGTACGAGCGTTGGACATTTCAGACAGCTTCTTATTGATCCTAAATGAGGGTGTAATTTGTATTTCCAATTAGATTTTGTTGTATGTACTGTATATATGTTTGACACTACAGAGATCAGACTGTTTACGTCTGTGTGGGGGGAGGGTCCTGCGTCTGTCAATCATTCTGTCAGCACAAACACGGTCCTCAGATGGATGGAATGACTGTAGCTGAAGCCATCGTCGTTTCTCACACTCCTTCATGTTCGCCCACAAGGTTCACGCCCAAATTAAGACTAATTCCTTAAACTAAACTGACGGAAACATCGTGGGCTGTCAGCGTTCAACAGATTACAGCCGCATGTTGGAATATTGTTTTATTATTTCTCTTCATAAATGATAAATTGCTCAACACTTTTTCAGAACGGCGCATGTTCTGTTGAGTTTTCTCTTTATTCTCTCAAACTGCTCAGACAAAAACTTTACACTTTATTTACATTTGGATTCCGAGAAACTTTCTTCTTCTAATTTTCACAATTTGTTTTCTGTGTACATTCAAATCAGAACTTTTTTTCCCATTTTCTTTCAATTTGCGTCAGTTACATATAATCCCTGAAAGTTGATGATTTGCTAGTATTTCTTTTATTTTTAAAAAAAAAAAAAAGCTGTGAGGAAACCTCACAACCTGTATCATGTCACTAAAAGTCAATATTTTCCTCATGTGGTACTAAATCTTTCTTCTGTGCTCCGATTCCGTGAGATCATGATTCCCCAAGATGCGGAACGCTGTTTCTGCTTCTGTTTTACTGAACTCGGATGAATTTAAAAACACAGGTAAAAGTATAAAGTGTATTTTTGTCCTTTTGGGTGACCTTTTCCCCCTCGTCTTCCTCCTCTGGCTCTTCGAAGCACTTTGTCACTGATGCACTACAGCACAGCCCCTCCTGCATGTGGCGCTCTCACCACCCTGCGTTTGTCTGCGTGGTGGTTTTTGGGGTTTTTTTGTTGGCGGATGTGAGGGTTTATTTTTGTGTTTGTTTTTTAGTTGACCGTACAGATGTGTACCACATTGTGTTGACCAGTGTCCTCCCGTCACTACATTCTTATTAAAAATCTATTTCTGTTCCACGTCTGCACTTTGTGGAACGTTTGTGAACTTCCGATTTTATTTTATTTTTTTCCAAATCTGTCATGTGGTTTTTGTCCCCCCCCCCCGCGTCAAATAAAGCAGTATAGTTTTTAACCCTTTTAGCCCTTGGAGTTAGTAAAGAGAACTTCTGAGCTGCAACTTCCCTGAGAATCTCAAGACGAATTTGTCTTTTGTGATATTTTAGAGGAGCCAAGGTACCAAGATGAGTCGTTGGTTTGAAAAGGTTCCACGACTACGGTTATTTCTACGTTCTGTAGACGCCAGTTAACTTTGGTAACGGACAAAAGTGCTTCAAAACTGAAGCCGGGTTGTTTGTGTTTGTGCTGAGTGGGCCTGTTTGCTGAATCCTCTTGGCTCCCGGACCCCTGCGGCTCACACGCTGGGCTTGCTGGCAGCCAGGCGGAACGCCAGGGCGACGTGTGCCAACACAGCTGCTCATTGAGAGGCAGCGTTATCCACACAATGTGAGCGACAGACTTGCTGCATCAACAGCTCCCCCTTTTCTGCTGCTGTGGCCAGAAATAAACCATAAATACCCCCTCCTTCACCCCAGCCCTCTAATGGCTCAAACCCGGCAAACACCCAGTGGCACCAACACGGAGGGACGTTATCGCTCAGCAGCAGGTGTACGCAGGTAAACCGAAGCCCCCCCCCCACCTCCCCCCCACCCACCGCTGGAGTTAAAGGTGCCATGAAGAGTGGAGACTCAGGTGTAGACAGTTAGGCTGTGATGGGACCCAGACTGGTGCTGGTTAAGCTGGTTAAGTTGTGCCATTAAGCGTTGGTTTCTGATGGATGCTGCTCTGTCTGTGTTTGTGCTGCCCTCCTGAAGAGGAGGAGCAGTGGATCAGGAGGATGTCGGAGCGGCAGAGCGCCCCGGAACAGCTGGCTGCTGGAAAGAGCCAGGGCGGAGCTGGAGCCACGTACAAGGTACCGCGAGGCCCGTACACGCACCCTCATGGTGCACGTGAGAATGTAAGACCGAAGATTCAGACCCAGGACCATCAGAGAGTGGAAGTACAAAAAAAAAACCCAACAAAGAACACGAGGTTTCAGTTCTGCCGCTATCACACGTCATCCAAAGGGTGACAGAAGCTTCATGGTGTGAAACATGTTTCAGGGTCCAAACACTCGGTGGGTGACGGTGACACCTGTCAGGGTCCAGGCAGGTTCTGTGGTTCCGTGGCGCTGGTTCTCTGAGAACCTCCACGTCTCTGTTTGATTCAGGTGTTGCTGTTTGAGTTTGAGAACTTCCAGGGCTGCAAGGTGGAGTTCTCCTCAGACTGTAAAGACGTGACGGAGAAGGGTCTGGAGAAGGTTGGATCCATCATCATCGAGTCGGGACCGTGAGTAAAATCCCAGCTGGCTGCGATGCTGACGCTAAACGAATCCTTTGATCCTTGCCTCCCTCTCCGGCCTCAGCTGGGTCGGCTACGGCCAGCGTGGCTTCGCAGGTGAGCAGTTCATCCTGGAGAAGGGCGAGTACCCGCGCTGGGACACGTGGACCAACAGTCAGAGCAGCTACTCCCTCCTGTCCCTCAGACCTCTCAAAGTGGTGCGTTTGACGGCCGCGGTGCTCCGGATCGCCTCCTCCTGAATTCCCTGGTCTTCCTCCTTCATGCTCGCATTTCTGTTTCCCCCCGACAGGATGGTTCCGATCACAAAATGCACCTCTACGAGAACCCTGGATTTACCGGCCGGAAAATAGAGATAGCTGATGATGACATTCCCAGCCTCTGGGTCCACGGTTTCAGGGATCGTGTCGCGAGCGTCAAGGCTCTAAACGGAACGTAAGGGCAGTTTTCCTCCATCTGTCACTTCCTGTTCTAGAGGTCCATTTCATCTCCCTTACCCAATAGATCCTCGCTGTCCTGGTTCCTTGTGGGAACTATGACCTCTTTGGCAGACACTAGCCTGCAGGTGCTCCCCGAGAATGTCAGGTTTCATTTGGATCAAATCAGGACAGCTGAGGTTTCCCAAACTTTCCCAAACTTCCAGCTGTCATTCAGAAGCTGTTCCGGATCTGTATTAGCATCCCTAAAAGATCCGGTCCTGCTTGGTGGTGAAGCAGGTGTAAGGTACAGGTGATAACAGAGCTGTGTTGTCCCATGCTGTGTTCACCTCTAGATGGGTTGGATACTTGTACCCAGGCTACAGGGGGCGCCAGTTCATCTTCGAGCAGGGGGACTTCAAGCACTGGAACGACTGGGAAGCTCCCGACCCCCAGATCCAGTCTCTCCGACGTGTGCGGGACATGCAGTGGCACAAGAAGGGCTGTTTCATCGACCCAGCCCCGATGCCCGGCCCGGGCCCGGTCCCTGACCCGGCCCCAGTACCTCCTGGCCCTCCTGCCACAGCTGGGGCCAGCTGAGCCCCAACGGGGAGACACTGCCCTTGGCCTTCCCCCACCCACAGGGAGCGAGGAGCTCCATGTCTGTTTCAGCCAATAAAAGAAGTTTGACCCCGTCTGACACGTGTTGAATCAGTTGTGTTTCTTCTCACCTGCATCACAATCACACCGTGACACAGTCTGTGAAAACACACACACACACACACACACACACACACACACACACACACACGTGAGGTCACATTCTGCAGTTCAGTATCTGCACCTCACATGCAGATAAGATTTTCACGTTCATGATCCAAGATGAAGAACTTGGACCCTTAAAAAAACTTGTGATAAATAGAAGATCTGGTTTCTTTTTGTAATTCACTCTGCAGAAATCACATCACCTGCTTTACCTGTGGTTAAAACAATACACAATGTTTAGGATCAAGCTTGGCCATCCCACCCAAAACTATCCCAGAACAGAGTTCATACAAAGGTTCCTGGTTCCTACTGTAAGGCGATAGGAGGAACCACAAATCCAACATCACCCCAGCTGAGGTTCTGTCCCGTATTATATCTGCCACTGACTTGATACTGTTGTTCAACGTTAAGAATACGGAATGGTGCCACAGACAAATCCGTGAACTGAACCCAACAGGAAGTCACAGTTGAACGGGGAAATTCAAGGAAACATTATTTTAAAAAAAAATCAAATTCAAATTCAAATTCTCGCACATGCAACATCTGGGAGAGTCTAAATCCAGACATTTATTTACATCCATGCACATGGACAGCGCCACCTTCTGTCAAGAGGAAGTTAAAGTTTGTATCCATTTTTGTGGCGTTCATCTCAAGCGATCAGTGACGTCATGACACATGTGGCTGTTGCACATCCCAGCGTGCACGGAGCGCTGACGCCCGGCCCCCACGTGCTCAAACCTTCCCACATGTCATTTGTGATTTCTGCTTTCATTAAATACTATAAAATCCAATGAGAAATGAGAGTTTATCGTGTTTCATCTGTAGTTCCATTAAAATCCCCTTTGATGCCAATGGATCCGTCACTGTCTCTATGGCAACGTTTGATCTGCTGGAATCACTGACAGTATAGCACATTTTATCTGCTAGAAACACAAACACGCATACTTCATCGCAACACTATTCAAGAGAGCAACACTCACAACTGAAGAGATAAAATATTTTACTGGAATAAATGAATTTGTACGGTTGCTGATTGATAAAGGTGGACTGACTGATCCGATCACGGCTCAACTGCTACAGCAGATCTTCAGAACAAGAAGTCACTATAAAGACTTATTCAAAGTCTTGTTTAAATATTTTATGCACAGTAAATAACCTGCTATTTGCAGCTGTTGGTGCTATTTTCTTGAAGTAACATCAGGGAATAGGCGTTTAACAGTCAAAATGTTGTTGTTAAATCAGTGGGCAGTACAGTAAACCCCTCTGCCCCCCCCTCCCGCTCTCTTTCCCTCTCTGGGTTAAGGCACAAGTCTCTTGGCACTGATTGTGCTGAATCATGTTGATATAGAACAATGACTGGCTGGACAAAACTGACAACTAATGAAATAACTCGGCAGGAGCGGTTGACACCCTCTGAGTTTGGGGCAGCACCAGGGGCACCCCGTCATTTCCACACAGACGACCTATGACAGGCCAGTTGGTGGGGCTGGTTCGGACCCCCCTCAACATCACGTATATATTGAGCGTGTCGAGCCATCGCGAACACACTGGCACAGACAGATACTGGTGAGAGGTTTGAGCATGTTGTTCTTCAAATGTGATGTTCTGTTTTTCTCTTCCTGATATCGTTTAGCTTTGATTATTTCTCTTTGCTTTGCTGAGTTTTATTTCTCAGACCCATCCCATTATTATCTGGCCTCTCTCTTTCAGCTTCATCTTTGCTGATCCATTAAAAATGGCCACGGACCACCAGAACCCTGCATCCAAGCAGCAGCAGCCAGGCGCCAGTGCATTCAAGGTGAGAGGGAAATATTAGCTTCAGCTTCCTGCCTACAGCTTCTCAACCCTTGCAGCCATTCTTTTCTCCCCACAGCTGGTTATCTATGAGCAGGAAAACTTCCAGGGACATTGCCAAGAGCTGACTGCTGCCTGCAACAACCTCCAGGAAGCGGGTGTGGAGAAAGTTGGCTCCATACTGGTGCTGTGCGGACCGTGAGTGTGGGTCAGAGAAAGACAGAACTCCAGAATTATTCATAGAGATGGGGAAGGGTCTTTGTGTTTCAATGTTTTTTCTGAAGATAAAGCACAGCCATACTTCCCTCCTCAGATGGGTGGGATACGAGCAGCCTGAGTGTAAGGGAGAGCAGTATGTGTTTGAGAAGGGGGAGTATCCTCGCTGGGATTCCTGGACCAACAGCAGGCGTAGTGACACCATTGCTGCATTCCGCCCAGTTAAAGTGGTAAATCTAGCAACCAAACGCAACCACCATTAGTATTTTAGCTCCCTATTTTTGCCTGGCTAACACCCCTTCCTCTCTCAGGACAGCCAGGAGCACAAAATTGTCCTTTATGAAAATCCCAGCTTTGCAGGGAAGAAGATTGAAATCATAGATGATGATGTCCCTAGCTTCCACGCACACGGCTACCAGGAGAAGGTTTCCTCTGTGAGGGTTCAGAGTGGCACGTGAGTTTACGCTACAGAAAGATGATAATCTATTGACACTATTGTATATTTTTTTTGACATGTTTTGTCTTTTCTGTCTGGGTTCAACAGTTGGGTTGGCTATCAGTACCCAGGCTACAGAGGCTATCAGTATCTCTTTGAGAAGGGAGAGTACAAGGACAGTGCTGAGTTTGGAGCCCAGATCCCTCAGATCCAGTCAGTCCGGCGCATCAGAGACATGCAGTGGCACCAGAGGGGAGCTTTTCATCCCATCAACTAAGCTTGCAACCCTTTCCTGTAATAATAAACCTCAGCAGCCCTCCCATCCCCTTTCATATACACTATACAGCATTTTGGTATCTGTTGCTGCTGCTTCAGTATTGACACTCTTTGAAGCAAACTAATAAATTGTTTGTTGATTAAACTCCGTTTGCCTGTGGGATTTCACTTGATTGATATTATTTAAATAATAGAGAATGTAAAACCGTTTATCATGACAGCTCCGGGTGTAGTGACATGGCGTGGCCGCCAGGCGGCGGTGTAGGGTCGATGACGCTTCGCGTTTGGGGTGAAGAAGAGATCAGAGACGAAACCTGAGCCAACATGCATACAGTCAACCGCGTGTTATTTTATGTTATTTAAATACCTGAAGATTTGATTTTAATCTTTGTGAACCTTTTTTTAATGGTCCACTGTATCTAGTAATCAGAACTCTGCCTGAAACGTTGGTATGATTTGTTTTCTTCATATAAATGTGGCCTTTAGCTACTCTCGGCTAGCTCTGTAAAAAATGTTTAAAATGATGTGCCATTTATATGTTTAAAGAAATATGCCTGTATTCGACCAACTAATCTGTAAACTGTTAGGCTTGTCTGTAGTTACCTAAACATATTTTAAGCGTCACTTTACTGAGCTTTGGATCAGATTCTTCATTCCTTTTGGGGTTTTTTTGTTGCACAACTACCATTCATGACTGTATATATGTTGTCTGTTCTGGTACACATGTGCATTTTGACATACTGTTAAAAGCTCCGATATCAAGTAATAAAACCTTAAATGAAGTATATCTTAGTGAATTTAGTTTTAATATCAGATTGGTTCGCTGCAAATAGACAGTTGTTGGTTCCTAATCTTTAAGCAATTGAAAATAGTCTTAAACAGATTTTCATTTAACTTTTTCTAATGTCTCTCCGACAGTCACCATGCCTGTCCTGTGCAGCAGCTGTTTAGATAAACGCGCTGTGCTGAAACGTCCAAAAACTGGCCATTCCCTGTGCAAAGACTGCTTCTTCTGGGCATTTGAGGAGGAAGTCCACCAGACGATAGTGACAGCAGAGCTATTTAAACATGGCGAGACAGTAGGAATAGCAGCCTCTGGTGGGAAGGACTCCACAGTACTCGCACATGTCATGAAACTCCTCAATGAACGCTACGATTACGGGTTGACCCTCATGCTCCTGTCAGTGGATGAGGGCATCACTGGTTACCGAGATGACTCCCTTGAGACGGTGAAGAGGAATCAGCAACAGTACGAGCTGCCCCTGAAGATTGTGTCTTACGAGGAGCTTTACGGCTGGACAATGGACGCAATCGTGAAGCAGGTTGGACTGAAAAATAACTGCACCTTCTGTGGAGTGTTCAGACGGCAGGCTTTGGACAGAGGAGCCATTATGCTGAAGGTGGACAAGATATGTACAGGTGAGATGGCCCACAGTGTTGTCAGCAGTTGCTATGGTAACAGTTACTCTATAACTAACACTAAATTAACATCACTTTGGCTTTTTTCCCCCCTCAGGTCACAACGCTGATGATGTGGCAGAGACGGTTCTGATGAATGTCCTGCGTGGTGACATAGCTCGGCTGCGTCGCTGCACTGCCATCTCCACAGCCAGTGAAGGCGACGGTGTGGTACCACGCTGCAAGCCCCTGAAGTATGCGTATGAGAAGGAGATCGTCTTGTATGCATACTTTAAGAAGTTAGATTACTTTTCTACTGAGTGCATTTATTCTCCCAACGCTTACCGCGGCTACGCCAGGACCTTCCTCAAAGACTTGGAGAGCGTGAGGCCCAGCTCCATCATTGATGTCATCCACTCAGGGGAGAACCTTTCAGTACGGGAAGATGTGAAGATGCCTATGCAGGGAACGTGTAGCCGCTGTGGATACATCTCCAGCCAGTCGCTCTGTAAATCGTGTGTCCTGCTGGAGGGTCTGAACCGAGGCCTGCCGAAGCTCGGCATTGGCAAACACCACAGACTGCACGACAAGATCCTGTCGCAACAGCCGCTTACTGAGAGCGAGGAGCGAAAGCTGAAGGCGGTTAACTTCTGACGTTTTTATTCGCTGAAACTGACAGTACATCTTGGAAGATTTTATTTATATCAGTTAGTCAAACTCTGACCTCACTTTTGAGATCTCAATCATTGTGTGAATCATTATTTTAATCTCAAATTACTTACTTTAGATTGTTTTATATGTTTCTCTAATCCCTGACCATACTCACCGGGACACTGAGACACTCTGATGATGTTATTTTTCAGTGGCATAAATTTTGTTTCATACATCTATCCCAGTGTATGTCACATTATTTTTCATGTCCTGTCGTCCTTTTTATTTACTAGTCTGAAAATCGTTTCAAAAACCAATAAATGATTGTGCTGTCGAGATGTTTTTAATCTTTTTTTAATCATTAAACAATGTCAATTTCTAAAACGCCCACCAGTCGAGTGAACGTAGCCGTGATGTAATTCCAGTTGTGGTCGCTGGGTGTCGCAGGTCGCCCCGGAGCGTTTGGCTCGGCGCGCGCCCCCCTCAGACACACGCGGCGGCGCGTGCCCGCAGCTCCGGACAGGCGTCAGGGACGCGGCGGCTGCGGAGGTGGTGAAGTTCTGGGAGGAAAAGTTGTTTAACGGAGGAAAAAGCTCAGCAGACGGACGCGGACCGGAGCCAGACAGCCAATATGGACGATTTAGGTAAGGAACAGAGTCTTTTAAAGCAACGTGTGCGTGTGCGAGGCGGAGGGAGAGTCTGAAATGAGTGTTTGTGGTCACTTTTACTGCGGGAAAGATGGCTGGTTGCTCCCAGAACGGTCTGGTTCTCTATTTGCGAGCGTCCTGCTGCTCAACAGTCCCTTTAAACCGATATTTTCTTCGGGTTCCACTTGTTTGTCTTGATTTGCTAAAGTCGTTTTGGAGATTGTGGCTGCCAGAGGGCGGCGAGGGGGTGTTTGACTCACATTTTGACACCAAGCTTTAACGTTACCTCCTCAACTTTTGCCCCCCGAGGCTCCTCATTCCAGCTTTGAAGTGAGTCCACAGGCCTCCTCCTGGATTCTCTCTGCTGGATCTGATCCAGGGGAACAGAAAAAGTGGTTCCTAACAGCTGTATCCTTGCTTGGATCCGACCTTCAGCCGCTTTGTGGCGTAAAAGTGGTCTCAAAGAGGAGCAAACAACAGTTTAAATGAAAACTTAAAACCACATCTCAGGTGCACATGTCTGGAGGGCTTTTGCTCTGTTGTCATTTATGTGACAGCAAAGACATGTCCAAAGTTCAGGCCTACTTCACAGAACTGAGCCAGAAAAAACAATATACAAGCCACAGATTGCAAATTCACAGTGACATTTAAGACAGACTAAGACCGCTGGACTCTCTCGTGTCCCTCCGCTTCAACTGTGCTCAGCGCCAATAAGAACAAATAATCCCCACAAGCACGTAAGTGAAGGCAGCAAACCCTCGGCACGACAGCGGCCTCCTGCGTGGTTTCCTGGGCGACTCTATGCGGGATGCCCCCCTATATTCTATTTTTTCTGCTCCACTGGTACACCTCTGCAGCTTGTTGGCCATTGACCTTTGACCCCCGAACCTTTGAATGTCTACTTTTGCTGTTGTGGTTTTGGACAGCTGATGGCTTTGCCATATACTCCTGCAGGATCGACCAGCACTGCCGCCGCTGCCTCCTTTCAGCTCTTTACCCACATTTTGACAGTGAAAGACCCAATTGTTGGTGGACGATGGTGGCGGGGCGGGGAAGGGGGGCTGTCGGGGAATGTTGGCCATCGTTCTGTGTCAAGGTCCAAGGCCAGATACTCTGAGGATTGTGACCTATGTCCTGGGCGCCGTGGCACCATGGTTTTGGTTTCTTCACATCCTCCTCAAGCGCTGAGGAGCCAGCATTGATATTGATTTCTGATATTGGTCCTATCAGAACTCTCATTGTTATTTAGAGCTCCAGGTTTGCAAAGTTCCCCCTACTGTGCTCCGACGTTTACAGACGTCATCTGACACATCGCTAAATATGGAACAAACATGAAATCTGACATGACAGACGTCTGCGGAGCGTCCAATAAACCTTCGGCTAACAAGCCGTCGTCTCGAGGCTCACGGGTGATGGGCAGGTGAGCGTGGAGCTGTTTGGAAACCCAATCCCCCCTCCCACTCGTCGGTCTGTGTGCTGACCTGTTCTCCCACTGAGGGGGATTCCCTCTGTGTGGTCTGTCCTTGAATAGTCCACACTGGGACAAATGTGTCCCTCTTCCTGTCCGGGAGTCTGGACTGTGTGTGCTGGGTAAATTCCTCAGGATGGTGCCAGATTCAGGTGGGTGGACCCGGGCTGGACTTTTATTGACAGGCTGGAGGGTTTCGAGCAAACTGGGAAGTGTGAAAGAATGGGTTTGGTTCATGCTTCCTCTTTTGCTGACATGAATTTGGATCTTTTTCGTGTTTTAGCTTTGTTTAACTCCTTGTAATTTTAGTGTGACGCTCTGATCGTGGTTGTGTTTCCTTATCGGCCAATATCGATCACCAATCAATGGCTTTGTGCTTCACTTATTTACTTATAGAGGAAAACAATGAAGAGGCACGGCCTGTATTTAAGGTCAAAACAAAGCTTCAGGGTGTCTCATGACCGGTGATTGTGACTAGTACATGCATCTCCAGTACTGCTTTGCTGAAGCTTCGCTGGAGTTGAAGCGAGATCTTCAGGCGTTAAATCCTGATCATCTGGATTTTAGAGATCCGGAACCGCAGCTGCTGAACCATGCCGGGCTGCTGCAGACACCACGTGGATCCTTGCAGGCTTTCTGCAGCCTACCAAAGGTTTGGTTGAAGGCCTCGGTGGTTTTCAGTGTCACCAGAGCAGCTTTCATCACCCCTCCTCTGCCCACTGGAGCGGCTGCCTGTAAACCAGCCACACTCTGGAGCTTCCCGCCCATCCTGCTCACAGCTGACCTCACCACACGCTCACATCCTGAGGAAGCCGAGGAGGGAAACAATGACCAGAGGCCGGCGAGCGCTGGGGTCTGCAGAGGTTTTCCCCCCACGTTGAGTCAAGATTCCTCCGACATGACAGAGACCGCAACAGGGAATTACATGGAAATGTTCCAATCGCAGCTGCAGTTGCAGTTGCCGTTGCTCGGCAGGGTCCGTCAATGTTACCGGGTGTTACCTCAGCTCCAGCCCCTCTCCCCCACCTCCAAACTGTCAGTCACTTGATTTACTAGGAAGTGCTTTTATTTTGGTACAGCTTTCTCTCCAGGGCCGTGTCATCTTTCGGGCTGCTCGGCAGAGTATTTTTAGTTGTGTTGTTTAGGACTGTCCCTTTTTTTTTTTACTTGCCAGAAGACCTCTGTGGCCGTGCCACATTTATTTCTGACGTGTAGCTGATTTCAGAGCGGCGCATCATTTTGATTCGGGTCAGAGGCGAAGGCTCGGCCTTGGTGCCATCCTGCTGTTTTCTCAGAGGAATGGCTGGAATTCCTGCGCTGTGATCTGATAAACCCTGCAGGACTGTACGTGCGCCCACAACCTCTGGAATGTGTCCACACTCGAGCGCCGTGGCACAGAGAGCCACTGTGAAGTTAAATCTGAGCCGAATTATTTTCTGCGACAGCTTCATTCCTCTGTACTCGGCACAATGGACCATTGAATCGGAGAATGTGCTGGAAAAACTGAGCTCCGTGGCGTCCGCTGCATGTTTGTCAGTTGTGGTCACCAGCACGGCTTTTGTGTGACCTCAGCCGGTCGGCTGATGGCTCGTCAAACTTGCATTATTGTAGATTTGCTCACAATTTGGTTCTTACAAAACTTACTGGGAATCAGTTTGAGGAAGTGACACTGTGATCACGCTGGTGAAAAACCAGTGGAATTGCGTCAGAGTCAGCCATCTATATCTCTTCGCTTTGATCAACAGAGCTTCCTGCTGCGGTCCGATCCAGCCTGTTCCCTGAGCTCCAAGGCTCTCCAGCCGGCTCAGTTTTGTCAGCTGGCCTCAGCTAAAGAGCAGTTGTTCCCAGCTCCATCGTGGCAGCGACGCTAAAGACAAACTGGGAGGCTGGGGTGAAGTGCAGAGGTCAATCCCCGGAGCAGGTGGGCCGCCAGGCTCCGGCAGCAGCGACGGGCCGTCTCGGTTGTCCTGTAGCAACACGGTCTTCACCTACGTTCCAATGGGAGAACGTGTGAAAGTGGGGCTGCAGGAACGCTGGGTTTTTGGTCTTTGTTTCCCCACCGTGTCGGTGCAAACTGGGCTCCACACCACAGGTGCAGATTATTTTCAGCCGCTTGTGATATTTCAGCACATTTGCACAGACGGACTGCCAGATTTAAAATAGGCCCCAGGTCCCTCTTTCGTGACTTCAGCACTCATCTCCTGGAAACTAAAGAGACTCACCACCGCCTGTTCATCACGAATGAAGAAAAATGGTTTAGAGCAAAGCGGGCACTGACGTTGGATCTCGTTTATTAACGCGTTGGTTTGACATCGGACGGCATTCTGACAGATGAGCTGCGTTTCCTGGCGCACATGTTTCGGCTGCTGATGAAGGTTGTGCTGTAGGTAGATGATTACATGAACATGTGGGAGGTGTCGCAGTGCTCACCACAGTTATTACAGTTCAAGGTCTGAATGAGAGACAGTTAAACAAAACAAATGTCCATTTTTATGTTGGTCTTTGCCAGTTTTCTGCATCTGTTGGTGGAGACTTGTAATTTTCTGTGCATGGAGTTCCTTAAAGGCAACAACACACCTACAACAACACACACGACTGTCACACTACTGTCACACTACCCCAGCATTCCTGCATCACAAATGTGACAGATGTCGAAAGGGATGCACCAAAACAGATCTGGCCGGATGAGTCACATCAGGCCAGATGACCCGCACGTTGATTGACAGTTTTACATGGACTAAAGTGCAAAAGCACCACTGAAAGGGGACCTCCAGCCCATCCTGGTGCTCAGTCAGACCACTCCCCCAGCACGCCGTCACCACTGCCTCCTCGATCTCTGTCAGAGGTGCTGTCAGCCTCACACGTGAAGGAGGAAATTACAGGTCCAGCAGGTGGAAACGAGTGAGTACCGATCCTGTTGGACCCTCTTTTGAGTGTTGGTGGATACGCCAGGTGACGGAGGTGAGCTCTCCCAGCACGCGGTTGCATTGTTGATCAGTGATTATTACTTTCCGTCAGTTTTTACATTTTGTCCAAAGGTTTTCTGCTGGCATCAGTGGTGACAAATCATCATAAGTGGTTTAAAGTAATTATTTCGGATAGTTTCCCGATTACGGAGACACTTTTGTAGCTCAGCTGTCTGATCCGGTGATTGGGTTTCGAGCTCCGGGCCCTGTAGTGTAACAGTATGCAGCGACTGATGCCGTTTATTCTGGACAGGCTGACGATGGACGTGTGATGTAAGAGTCTATTTTGTTCCTGCATTCCAACGACCACTCGTCAGGGTAACGGTGTACCCAGTCAACCCTGGGAACACTCTGAAGAAGAGTGTGTGTTTTGTTCTTTTCAGCTTAGATTTACCCACGTCTGGACCTCTTTTGACATGTATTTAAGGTCAGCAATATGCTTGATCTCCATTTTATTTTATTTTGAAATTGATGTATGAATGGAACCAGACTAGAGCCCGGTTTCCCACCTGTGTGTGTGGGTGGTGCTGGTTCTTTTTAGACTGGGGGGATCTCACAGGGGATCTTTCATTAAGAACTAATGAGTCACGTCTTGTCATGTAGCTATGGTGGTCACATGACCTCACTGTGCTGCAGTAAAATGCTTTTTGGCGGCTGTAATTCTAATACTGACCTGTCATGTGACCTTTCAGACGCATTGCTGGCAGATCTGGAATCTACTACATCCCACATTTCGAAGCGTCCCGTGTTCTTATCTGACGAAACCCCCTACTCAATCCCCACTGGGGGACACTCCTACCAGGATGTATGTGTGCCTCCTCCAGTCCCGCCTGCGCCTTCAGCAGACGCTCTGAACGGCTCCTTGATCGACCCACCACACTCCCACCACTCCTCCCAGCAGGTGCGGGAAAACCTCTTTTTTTTAAACGCATGAAACTAGGAACATGTGAACTGAGGTCTCCTGATGAATTTCTGCAGTCTTTAGGCTCTGTCCAGAAGAGCTCATGGTCCCAGGATAGCAGCAGCTCGCCATTGCCCCACCCCGAAGAAGACCACGTCTACAGGTATCAGGACGAACACTCGCCATCTTCTGTCATGTGAGGTGTCGTTCGGCCTTCAGCGGCTCTCTCTGTCGCTCTTCTTCTAGTTTCCCAAACAAACAGAAGTCGTCTGACTCGTCCTCAGCAGCCATGACATCAGCTCTGGGCAGTAACCTGTCGGAGCTGGATCGGCTGCTCCTGGAGCTCAATGCAGTTCAGCAAAGCTCCCCATCATTCCCCACCACAGGTACGCTCGCAGCCCTGTTGCTAATGATTAGCAGTGGCAACATGATGCTTTTAGCTTTGGACCATCTGACAGTAGCTTCCACTCTGAGTCGTTGTCATATTGCCTGATATGAAACCAGTCATTTGTAACCTGACAAATAACTTCTGCTGGCTCACCTGTTCAAAGAGGAGGCTGCTCCACCTTTACCGTCCTGCAGTATCACCCATTACGAGAATGGTGGCGGCCTCGACGTCATGGTAACTCCGCCCCCTCAGGAGAAATCTGGGAAGAACGGGACAAGGCTGGACGATGCCCGACCCACCGTAGAGAGCTTGCTGGATGAGCTGGAGAGCTCGGTTCCCTCACACAGGTGCTGAAAGGCTTTATACTTGATTTAATTTTAATATCTGACACGCAGGGTTATATCAGTGGGGAACCATTTATCATTTACACGTGTAAAGTCGATGTTGCGTGTGTGTTTCAGTCCTCCGGGTCACCATGACGACTTGGACTCACCTGCTCAGCAGCAAGCAAGAATCTCAGCTTCCTGCGCCACACGAGAGCTCGATGAGCTCATGGCGTCTTTGTCAGACTTTAAGGTACTGAAGGGAACTTTTCCAAAGGGAACGGAACCTTGTCCTGTCACCTTCCTCATTGGCTTTCTGTCCTCTTCTTCTCTGCATGTCTGTCCTGTAGCCCATCTCTCTGGGCTCCCTGCTGGACCCAGCAGGACTCTCCTCCTCCAGTACTCCTCTTCCTCCAGTCTCTTCCTCCACCACTCCTTCTTTCATGGCTCTTTCCCGCGCTCCTGCCTCCCCTCTCTACCCTTTGCCTGCCGGTCTTGTGCTGCACATCGATGAAGACGGAGTAGACCAAAACCACGTCCCTCCCCATAGTCCCATCTCCTCCCTCTCGGCAGTCAGTGACACAGACCTGGATTCTACCCTCGCCAATAACCTGCTAGCCATCACTCAGAGCCATGTGCGAGGTAGTACCAGTCCATCCAATACTGTAACAACCCCCTCCCTCACCTCTGTGAACACTGTTCTGGACCACAAGTCCCCCAGCCCATCTATGGAACGGCTCTCACCCTCACATACTGTCCCCAAACCCTCCAGTCCTCCTGAGACTGTAAACAATGTTCCCACCTGTCACCTGGATCTGGAAACTCCTTCCCCCATCCCAGTTTCGGTTTCACCTCCATCATCCTCCTCTTCCTCACTCCCTCCTCTGCCAGCCTTCAACAGTCCCAGCAGACCGTTGCCAGATTCGGAACCCAGCAACCTCCCCATGACAGAGCCCTCCCTGGATGAGGCCCTGGATAAACTGCTGGCCATGAGTTTTGCCCAGAATCACACCTCCTCCCCACATCAGCAGATGGAGGTGCCCTGTCAGGAGGAGGTGCAAGAGGAGTTCATCCTGCCCGTGGACAGAGGCAGCATACGTCCTGACACGTTTGCCAGCACCACCATCACGGACGAGTCTGTGGACGGGAATGGAGATCTGGATTGGGCCGACGAGGAGCTGTCCATGTCCTTTCATGATGGAATGGACGGCACCATGACGCCGTACACCGAGCGCCCGTTCACAGATGGCAGCATGACGCCACTGACTGAGGCCAGCTGGATGGATGAGTCCATGACCCCATCCTCCTGCCCTGGGACGCCTGAGGCTGCGCTGGACCTGCCGCTGCTGCAGACTCCCACTATGG
This sequence comes from Takifugu flavidus, assembly GCF_003711565.1. NCBI lineage: Eukaryota > Metazoa > Chordata > Actinopteri > Tetraodontiformes > Tetraodontidae > Takifugu > Takifugu flavidus. The sequence continues at coordinate 10,204,472 of NC_079524.1, read as the reverse complement.
AACGCGTCTCCGCCTCCGGACATGTATGCCTCCCATCGTGGCGTGCTCGGCTTTTAGCATTTTGGTTTTGATCATTCTGCACAAACGTGAAGCATTTAAATTCAGAATTTTGCATGAACTACCGGTAGTAATAGCAATCAAATGAATTCATCAATAACCAAATCACAGGTCAGTTCAGGGTAGGATGTTTTTAGGAAGTTTTGAGGAAGTTGTGACGGCAGTGCTGTGCCCTCACCACACTCACCGGTTGGTTCTCTGCATGAAGACCACACTCTCCTCCTGGGAACTGTGGAGACTGACGCATGCGTTCGTGTGTGACTCTTAACCTACTGACCCCTGCATCCCAGCCTGGCTGCTTGGATATGTGATGATGCCTTCACCTCCCCCCGGACCCAGATAAAGTCGGTGATCAGACGGACTAAGGAGACCCTCAATGTGCATCCGATGTATCGTGACGGTCAACAGCGCAAGAAGGTGGGACCCATCATCGTGAACAAAAACAGCTCTCAGGATCGCCTCATCGAGGAGCTGCAGGGAAAATTTGGGATCGGCCGCTCGGACCGGCGGCGCAAGCAGTCCGATGAGTGGCTGACGGAGGGCGTCATCGTCACGTCCAAGCCGCAGCGTTCCCGTCCCGATGGGGCTGGCGCTGAGGTCGAGAAGGTTGGCTCCGGTGTGTTCAGCCATGTCAGAAACATAATGTCTGTTTCCACGCTTCCTGTTTGTCTGTCTATCTCCTCTTCCCCAGATTATCCTCACCCCAGAGTCACCTATCCCCCAAAGGAAGGTGCTCCCTCCTCTCTCTCCATCCACCGCTCGCCGCCCCCACATTATAGATGAACGAAAACACCCAATCCTGCATCCTCCATTGCCTATCCCACCGCCACCGCCCCCACCTCCTCCACCACCACCTCCGTCTCCACCACCACCACCACCACCACAGCCTTCTCAACTCAAGGAGCAACCCTCCACTCTGCCGCCCCATTTTATTAAAGCCCCGCCTCCTCCAGCACAGGTTATGGAACCTCCTGCTCCCAAACCAGAGCTTCATCTGCCTGTTGATAACAGTCCAGCTCAGCCTCCTCCAGTGGAGCCAGTTACACCAGTGGCTCCCAAAGTTTTGGTGTCTGTAGGCTGCCAAACAGAGTATGATCCAGTGTTCTCTTCAGCTCAGGCATGAACCTGCTGTGCTCCCATTTCATTTCTTTACTCTACATTCTTACACTTCTGTCTCCCGCATCCTCATCTCCATTTTTCATGGTGGAACATTTCAGATCATGGCTCAAGGGAAAGGCGGCGTTCCTGCAGCAGGTCCTCTAACTCAGGTCAACAAGCTGGACAACATGCTTGGAAGTCTGCAGTCCGACCTCAACAAACTGGGAGTCCAGACAGTAGCAAAAGGAGTGTGTGGCGCCTGCTGCAAGCCCATCGTTGGACAGGTGGGACGATACTTTAAACATTGTGGAAAATGGCGGAAATTCAGAGTTGCTGAAAATAGTTTTTTAAATAATTGCTGAGGAGCTGGTCAACACCAGGTAGCAGGAAGGTCTGCATTACTGTGTACTCAATATTCCCTGGTGACTCCTGATCTACGATGTAGGTCGGAATTATGAGCTCCACTTGGCTTTTATACAGCCCAGTATTTGGGGCACACTGTAGCCAAACTGGAGATGTGTTAATAGTTGTAAACTTTTATTTTTCATGTTTTTAAACACCTCCATGTCTTGCATGTGCAGGTGGTGACCGCCATGGGCCGCACGTGGCACCCCGAACACTTTGTGTGCACTCACTGTCAGGAGGAGATCGGCTCCAGAAACTTCTTTGAGCGCGACGGCCAGCCGTACTGCGAGCAGGACTACCACAACCTGTTCTCGCCACGCTGCTACTACTGCAACGGACCCATTCTGGACGTGCGTGCCTGTCACTCTCCGTGTCCTTTCACCTGCTGCGTCCTGCGGTGAGGACCCAGCGACAGTAACCATGTGTGTTTGTGCGTTCAGAAAGTGGTGACGGCGCTGGATCGGACGTGGCATCCTGAGCACTTCTTCTGTGCTCAGTGTGGATCTTTTTTTGGACCAGAAGGTAACGACGTCTTCACACTGACAGCTGCTCATGTGTGTAAACATTCCTGATGTAGTGAAGAGCAGCGGCGCAACACTTGAATGAATGAATTACATGACATGATCCAACAGCGCTGGACTGCAAGTTTCTTCTGTTTATGAGTTTACATATAAACACATGTTCTTGCTACGTGCTAGAAAATACTTTATTTGTTCTAGTTTCACGTGAATTGAGGGCTTCTGTTTGTGATCCTGCGAAGGTTTTCATGAGAAGGACGGTAAAGCCTACTGCAGGAAGGATTACTTCGACATGTTTGCGCCCAAATGCGGCGGTTGTGCTCGAGCCATTCTGGAGAACTACATCTCGGCGCTGAGTAGCCTCTGGCACCCCGAGTGTTTCGTCTGCCGGGTGAGTAACTCGGGTTTCAGAGCAGCCGTCAGTGGAGGGATGGATCCCCGCGGTCCCGTCCGCCGCGGGGTCAGGTTCGAGGTGACAGAGGTGACGTTGTGTCTCTGGTCCGCAGGAGTGCTTCACCCCGTTTGTGAACGGCAGCTTCTTCGAACACGACGGCCAGCCGTACTGTGAGATTCACTACCACGAGCGCCGCGGCTCGCTCTGCTCCGGCTGCCAGAAGCCGATCACTGGCCGCTGCATCACCGCCATGGCCAAGAAGTTTCACCCGGAGCACTTTGCGTGCGCCTTCTGCCTGAAGCAGCTCAACAAAGGAACGTTCAAAGAGCAGAACGACAAGCCGTACTGTCACGGCTGCTTCATCAAGCTCTTCAGTTAGAAGGGACGCGGCGCCGAGTGGGGGGGGCGTGGTCTAATCAGGTTTGTGCAGCTGAATCCAGTCATTCAGAAAACACTGAAGCTTCAGTACGTGAAAGAAATATTTTGCTTCTTATAAAATTTGCTTTTGTTGCGTCAGCGCTCAGCGGTGAAATGTTGGTGAACACTGTAGACGTCCAGGAAACGCGTGTCTGATGTGGTCGCTCACTGGTTGAGCGTGTCCTCTAGAAACCATGAACCAGGAAGCTGCAGCAAGGAGCAACTTTTTAAAGGGGTTTCCGAGAGTATAGAAGCTTTTTAACTGCTTTAATCTTTGACACAAGTACACTCCTGGTGTCGCCATGTTAACTGGAAATGAAATGTTTGTGTGAACTTGATTGTTGTGTCTTCAGAGCCACCAGCAAAGATTAGAAAAGGACTCTTCACCTCAAAATCACGTAATTTTGGAAACTGCAGAGACGTCTTTCTCACAATTCGAATCCTTTTGTGCCTCAGATTGTTTTCCTTTTTTTAATCCAAAGTTTTTACAGAATGTTCAAGTTTTTCTAATGTATGACAAAAAAAAATGAACAATTCTCCAGTAACTAGGGTCAAATGAAAGCTTGCGCTGTACTCATCCTTCAGCTCTGAATCCTCCTCCGGTGAGTTCGGGGAGGAAGACGAATGTTTCCAAACCAAAAATGTGTACATGAGTAATTATCGGTGAAGTCCATATTTTTAGGTGAACGGTCCCTTATAAAAATGAGTTTCTTCTATGAATCAATTTGCTGATGTACTCATCTAACCTTGTAGCCAACGGTAACTTCATACTAAAGATTATTATTAAAGCTGTTCTGTATGTTGTTGTAGTCCTGCAGGATGCTGTTTCCACATAATCTGTAAGGATTTCGTGAACATCTGAATCATTGAGTTCAGTTTTAATAACCACTCGTCGACTGAAGGATGACACGTGTCAATTATGAAAGAAAACGCTGTGACATTCAAACATTGTGCTCATCAGCAGGCTGACGGTGACGGCGCCTCCGGCCTGCTGAACATCTACTGTATTAACAGCTGTTCGTGTGTGCTTCAGGGAACCTTTGAGCCTTTAATCTGCTGAACCTCTGCTATCACTCTCATAGTTAACATGCTGTTTAACCAAAGCCATGTCTTCTTTGTGTTTTCTAGAATGTTCGTCACTGACATTCTTTCTCTCAACTGATCATAAATAAATTGTTTTGCTATCAAAAATTTGTTTCATTTTCTTGTACAGTCAGCACAGAAACAATTAGGCCAAAAGTGATAGGACCACGTTTGGTTTCTAAATTCTGGTAAATTTGCGGTTTTGTCTGAATTTCTAATCAGTTTTTGACTGTTTTTCAGTTGACACTTCCTCCAGAATTTATAAGACTTGTATTCTGTTTTTGGAAATACTCTTTGCAGTGAAAACTGTCCATTTTGTAAGCTACATTGTTATAGAAAATCTGACAGCCTTTAGGAAAATAAAGCTTTAATCTGTGAATTTGCCCAAAACATAAATATGAAACATAACAATAAAAACTCTTTAACATTAGGCTCAAATCATTTAACAAATCTGGTCACCATAAACCCAAATTATTACTATGCTGAAACATCGCAGGGGGGAAATAACATCTTCCACCTTCAAGTGTCGCCCCGCTCTTCCTCGCTCTCTTCACCTTTAAGACCCATCTTTTCTCCAGTTAGAGAGCAGCTCAGAATCGCTCTGCGCACCTCATTTTTTTCTTCTGCAAAATGAATATCAGAATCAATTAGATTCAAAATAACATGTCAAGCACACACATTACACTAAGAAAAAACTTGCCTTTGTTTTTACACTTGGGAAGCATCTGATGTAACTGCTGTTTGTTGTACTGAATCAGAAACTTCTGACAGGTTCGAATCGTTCCTGGGATAAGAAACACTTTTAATACTGCTGGTAATAGGAAAGGTGTGTATCGTTGAGTTTTCTTCACCTCCAACATGCAGACAGTTGAGGAAACATGGGATCTTCTGCCCGCGGGTTTCAATGCCTGTAATGAAAGGCAGTGCAGACCAGAGGAGCCGGTAGAACTTTTTGGGGAAACGCAGCAACACAATTCCCGTGTGAGCGTTGAGATATTTCACTAAAAAAAAGAAAAAAACATGGTGGAGATTAATATCATCATCTATAAATTATTTTTTGTGTGTAATAATTTCAGCCCAAACTTTAATTACGGTACAATTGTTAGTGTGTTCAGATATTCAGCAGCCCGCTGCCTGGTAACTGCACCCTTGATTGAACCATTAGTTGCTTCCTTCCGTCATGAAACTATAAATGCTGTGGATCATTCAGGCCTGGTGACAGTTCAGGTAAATGCTTTAATTGTTTGATGAAGTGTCCTCACCGCAGAATCTAATGCTGCACAGAGCCGCTCCGTAGTCCCCGTGTGTGCGGGCCACCGCTGCCTTCACGGCCGCAGCGACAGCTCGGTCATCGAGGTGAAGCAGGCTGCTCCTGTTGGACACATTCACCTCGCACAACAGGTACCTGCCGGCAGACACACAGACGCTCAGAAACCATCACAACACCAAGAAAAACCGGGATTCGAACACATGTACCTGGACTTTACCCGCACCATGCCCACTCAGTTCTTCTTCAGAGGAACTTCTGCCAACCAAAAACATTTCTCTTCCTGGCGCTATCGCCCCCTACTGGAAGATTAAATGCGGGTACACTTGGTTTGTAATACTGGTTAGAGAGAATACGTAATGAAGCTCAAAACAAAACGTGTCCGTTGCGTATCAAATAAAAAAACACATTCAGAAATTATTCAAGATCAATCAAGAGATCTGAACGCATACGTTTTAGGCGGAGATTATACATTTTGTGCGTGCGTTTTTTTCGCCACAACAAATTAACCACGAAGTTGTACAGAATCGGCAAACGCTGACCATTAAAACAATCGCACCCGGTCGGTAACTATGACAATGTCCAGCGTCCGCAGCCAATCACGGGCCGACTTTCCCGTTTCCCACACACGTTGACGCCATCTTGAAATTCCACCCGCAGTTTGTCAAGTCTCCATCAGAGCCGAAAACACAACAACTCTTTCTCTCCACCGGAGCGTCGGTATGAACGGCTCACGAAACACGCCGGCGCGGGCGGCCAACACCGGACAGGCGGATGCGGACGCCGGTTCGGAGGCGAACCACCGGGATCGAAAGGCGGGCGGGGGGATGTTGAAGAAGCTGAAATCCAGACGCAGAGAAACGGAGAAGTGGCCTGCGGTCACAGAGGATGAGCTCCGGGCTCTGGGAACCAGCATCACCCCGGATCACGTCCTGGGTCTCCGGGCTATAACGGAGGGTGAGATATAAATTCCGTTTCTAAATTCAAACTGCACAGCGACATAAAACGATGCTATTGAACACACTATTCTAGGCACAGGGGGGAATGTGCTGTAACGTTGCCTAATTGGCCACTTTTCCTTCCGTTTTATCACTGTAAGAAGTCTGTGAGCATTCCTAAAAGGAAGGATGTGACTTATCCAGGGGCGTCACAAGGAATTTATGTGGCCCAGAGCCCCCCTCCGAATGTAGCTGAGAAATTAGGGACGAAATTGTGATCGACATAGGATCAAACTGCTTAAATGTGATGTTATAGCTCATTTTCATGTGACCCCGTTCACCCCTGAAAATTAAAGCTAAATTCAAAACTCATTAAAGATCCTTCCTCAACGTATTGATTTGAGAACAGATGTTCCTGTCGGACATTATTCACAGACAAAACAGAATTTATGGTTTAGATTCATTTGGCTCTTTCTGTAAAATTCACTCCTGGCAGGGAGCAGCACATCTGGAACGTGATGAATGAAAACACATCCTACACGGTCTTGTTGAAAACCCTCTAATTGTTGTGTTTTTCCTGAAACAGACAACAATAATGTGACCGCACACCATGTTACTCACCACAGCAGCTCGGCGGTCTGAGAATTTGTTGTCTTAATGTCTGACTAAAACAGTCTTGGTAGATTAGTAGAACAAACTGTATTTGCTCTGTTATATTTCAGATTATCTCTGCAAACCTGAAGACAATGTCTACAACGTGGACTTCACCCGTTTTAAAATCAGAGACCTGGAGACTGGGACGGTTCTGTTTGAGATCGCCAAACCTCCCAATAGCGGTCAGTGATGACTTCACCTTTGACCTCCTCCTGCCCAACAAAGAATTGTTTTCTGTCTGCTGTAAATACCAGCAATAGCAGCTTTGTGTTTCTGGGTTTAGCTCCTGTGGAGAGTGAGGAAGACAGCGCAGATGTGGACGCCAGCGCGGGGCGTTTTGTGCGGTACCAGTTCACACCAGCATTCCTCAAACTGTGCACAGTGGGTGCAACGTGAGTGAACGGAGCACATCGGTAAAACTCGCCTCCCGCTGCTCCTTCCGTTCTTTTCATACTTGCTCGCCGTGTTTGTTTTCATCAGGGTGGAGTTCACGGTGGGCATCCGACCCATTAACAGCTTCCGCATGATCGAGCGGCATTACTTCCAGGGACGCCTGCTCAAGAACTTTGACTTTGACTTTGGTTTCTGCATTCCCAACAGTCGCAACACTTGTGAACACATCTACGAGTTCCCGCAGCTTCCTGATGAGCTCAGTGAGTCTGACAAAATGATTCCGACTTTAACCCCTTTTCCTTTAGTGGGGTGGTTGGTGTTGGGGTTACACTTACACAAGAGCAGGAAGTCCGGGTCCTTTTAAGTGTTTGACTGATGAACCCTGAAATGACCTGTTGCATTGATTATCTTCTCACCCTCTCTGTTCTCATCCAGTTCGCCAGATGGTGGCGCGTCCATATGAAACCCGATCAGACAGTTTCTACTTTGTGGACAACAAACTGATCATGCACAACAAGGCGGATTATGCCTTCAACGGAGGTCTTTAGGTTATTTTCTGGATTGAATTCAGCCCTAAAGCTTCTTCGGTTTGACGAAAACTGACAAACATTCTCTGGGTTAATCATGGATCCATTCTTCAGAACCACGCACAGCTCAGGTTCTGGGACTCGGTTCTGTTAGTGTGGCAGAACACATTGGCCTTAAGTTTGCTGTCTCTGCTGGAAAGGGACACTGAGATCTCAGACTGCGTTAATTGTAACTGATTTACTTTAGTTAATAACTGTTCATCTTTTTGAGTTTTGTCATTTTTATCATTTATCATTCCAAAAATGGAAAAAAAAGCAGATGTTTGCCAGTATTTGTTGTAAGACAAGATCATGTAGCACCAGTTGACCTTCCTTGCAGTTTGTCTTCATATTTAAGATGGACTTTGAGAGAACATTAACTAGTCTTTAGTCCTTTATTTTGAGAGCAGCATGAGCTCTCCTTCATGGCTGATATTTATCCTGTTACATTTTTACGACTGAAGCTAGGATGAAAACTAGGATTTCTACGATGTGTATATTGTCAAGATGATGTCTGTGTCTGTTTGATTTGTTGTCTTTCCTCTGCTCTGATGCCTCGTTCATTTGAAATAAAGATTGTAAAAAATGTGTTGTAGATAAATGCTCTGCAGTGCACTCTTCTGTCTGATTAAGAAATTCTAAATGGTACTTATGGCTAAAATGATAAAGAATATGAACAATATTCTTATACCCTATTAATTATATAAACATCTTAGAATGTTTATATTAAAGCTTCTATGAAATGTGTATTTCTAACTTTACAGTAAATATGCCTTTATTATGTAGTGGAATTTCCAGGTGTTCACGATACCACTATTTGTATTTTACCACAGTGCATAAGTAAATGTTTTATATTGCACCTCTACATCCAAACGGCTCACTGTTTACAGAACTCCGTACACGGACTACATTACCCACAATCCTCCCCTGAAAACAGCAACACCACGTGTCCTAAAGATGGCGGCTGATTCAGATGAGTCAAGCAGCAGCGATGAGGAGGCTCTGCGAAGATGCCAAGAGGCGGTTTGGGAGACCAAGACAGACCAACAGAAAGGTGCAGCGTGTTTATTTTCATCAAGACAGACCGAAACGAAAATATTTGCGGACAAAGTCAATGTGTCAAACACAACCAAACATCCTAACATAGCACAAGTAGCTAGTAGCTACTTTAAACTGTTTCCTGTCATAATAGAAAAAAAAACATGCTCTTGCAGTTCTGGTCCTTTTATACGGTCTTTGCGACGCAGTCTGTCCAGAGTTTTAAGATTTGAGCTGTTAATAACTTCTAAACGTGTTTCGTAGATGCAGACTCAAGGGCGCAACAGTCAAAGAGGCGAGTAAACAACTGTTTTCCGCAATTGCCAGGGTTCCTTCTGTAGCTATAGCTGTTAATGTATGGATCATCCTATGGGCTCAACGTGGTTCAACTGTTCCCTCCATTGTTGTTTATTTGTGTTACAGAGTCGTTGTTATCGAACATGAACATGATGGAAATGAGCTTCAGGTCTCGCAGGGATTCCGAACACACGTAGCCAGAAAGTTGGAACATCTTCTCGACAGGTGAGTGAGGAAAGACATGTTTCACCTGAATATCTGCCAGGTTATTTAGAATCATATCTTTATGTTGAGATGTTGGTTTGTAAATTGAAAGTATTTGACATTTCTTTGAGAAGAGTTTTAAACTGTCTTCATCAGCATTATCACGGACACCAAAACTTCCAGCACAGAGTTTAAACACGGTGACAATGATGATAACGATAAAGGTAACGTCTGCATTCATGGCATTTATTGTATGTACATTGTGATTTTATAGGATCCTCTTTAAAACTTAACTCTTTCTTTTGTAGGCTTCCGCCTGTTTACGACTTCGATCCCAGGACAAGCTGCTACTGAACCCAAGGCTCCTGCGAGGCGTCCGCCTGTTCCCAGCTCCAGGTTCTCCTTCTGTTCTCCTGGATAAAAAGGTTGTGGTTCGCATTTTCATATCAGGACTGACGTTAATCTGTTGTAGCGACAGTGACAGCGAGATGGAGACAAGGATAAAGGAGGCGGCGGTGTCCATCGAGGACCTCCTACCCTCTACAGCAGTGCTGGCTTCATTTGAATATGGACAGATTAAGGAAAATGTTATAGAAAAGAAGAAGAAGAAGAAGAAACGACCTCCAGAATGCACGGATGATGTTAGTGGACGCTCAGAAAAAGATGTACTGGTGAAAGTCAAGAGGAAAAAGAAAAGGCGAGCAGCAAAGGAAGAAGCTACAACCTGAACGTTTTGTTGTGGGGCGTGAGTGTTGTCATGGAAACCATCTTCTGTCACAAATCTGAGATGAGGGGAAAATATATTCTTCTTTTTAAATGGACGACAGTTAAATGTTAGATTATTTTTGAACGCTTGAAAACTTTTTAATAAAAGAGTGAAACGGTCAGAATGTGTAAAACCTTTTGTAGGACAACTGAAAAGTTTAGAACAAACAGGGATAGGCTGACAAAATAAAAATTCCAAAAGCAGACACCGACTCCATATTTTTACACGTCGTATTTATTTTGTCTTTTCATTTATTTGTTTTCAAAAACAGACTGACAAAAAAAAACAGGTAACATTTTAAGTTTCAGCTCCTTCACACACGGGTGAATCTTTCCAGCGACCTTGCTCGGCTCTGGAGGTTAATGTCGGCCCAGGACGCCGCCGCACTGCTGGATCCAGCACAGGACATCAGTGAGGGTGTGAGGGACATAAAACTCCTCATCTTTCTTTTCATGCTTTCTGTTTTCCAGTGTGAACTCCTCATCCTCACCTTTCTTTAATATCTACAGTATGCTTCAGTGACATGGTCACAATTCCAGCTTTTATTCAACAGACTACTTGATCGCTTTCTCACTTTTATCAATTCAACTCTTTCTGATATTTTCTATGCCTAAAAAAATGCTGATTTTATCAAAATTGACAAACTTGATATAAAATTGTATATATAAAAAAATTCCCACTTGTGCTCTTTTGTACATTTACTGTGCTGTGGACGCCATCTGTGCAGGGATGTAGCTGATGTCTGAAGGTGATGGAGACAGGAGGTGAGACTGGTGACTGTCTGATGGCTGAGAGGGCGGGTACAGCTCCAGGCTCTCTGAAGATGCTGCCAACAGGTGAGACATGTGACAGCTGAAGGCTTTTGAAATCAGTTTTTCTCTTTACGTTGCGTGCAAAACGAGTATAATCATCAAAACTAAAGAATGATTTCCATCAAAAGTGGTCACGGGATGTGTGTTTGTACCTGGTACAGGTGTGTTTGGCTGCAGTTGTAGCGAGTCCTCTGGCACAGGTGAGTCCGTGTGGTCTTCCTGATCTGCTGAGAGAATCTGCCCAACAACGTAAACGTCCAAAATTGAATGTTTTTTCCCCTGAACAGACCCGTCCTCCCTTCAAAGCCAGTTTACCTGTCTGACTGCAGTGAGACTGGTCAGCGTCCCCAGACCGCCGCTGTCGGCGATCACCAAGGCCTGAGACAGCAGACTGGACGAAGGGTACTGAGGCGAGTCCGACTTGTACACTGCGTGGTAAGAAAGTTGCTCGTTAAGCTACGGAAGCCTCACAGGGACACTTGTTGCCTCAAAAGAGTTGAGGGGAAATTTAAAAATAAAGGAAGAAGTGGTGTGATGATGTTGCTGGAGCCTTACTGTGACAGGGCAGCGGTGCCATGGTGGCCATGAAGGGGCTGGAACCCATGTGACCCTGGAGGTGCTGTGGCATCGGCTGCTGCGGCGAGGCGTGGAGCTGCTGCTGAAATGAGATCGGCTGGAGGGTGGTGAATCCCGTGCCCATGTTGTTGATGACGGGCACGCTCTGAGGCTGCGTCGACGTCAAACCTGCGATGACATCGCGCTCTGAGGGATGTCGTCTTGGCTCTCGGCTCGGAAAATCGGAGAAAACGGACGCAAAGTTACCGATGAGGAGCGAGGACTCGCCCAGGCTCATGACGCTGGGCAGGGACGCCATGATGAGGCTCGGCGAGGACGCTGGTGAGGTTGACAGGCTGTGCAGTGATGTCAGAGTGCTTACTGGTGGCAGCGGACCCCCACCAGACACCTGAGCCCAGAGAACACAATGGTGATACATCGATGACAGGTCCTGCTGACTTAAACAAAGATGGCCGCCACATCGCTAAAAGAAGGTGGTCTTGTGAAAGCAGGCTTTAAGAGCTTAGAGAAAATGGGTTAAAAGTCATTTTAAGCAACTTTTGAAAGCTAAAATGGGCCTTTTGGGGTAAAAGCCCAGATTTCAGGCTTCACCTGGATCTTCTCACCTGTTTGGGGTTTTCGAGGAGTGTGTGACTGGGCTCCAGCTGGACTGGACTGACCACCAAACACCCAGTTCTGTCCCCCCCGCTCAGCCTGGCCAAGTTCACGCTGTCACACAGCATCTGTTGGCTGTACTTCACAACTGGAAGGAAAACAAAGGTTCACAAGCACTTTGACCAGAACCAGAAGCATCAGCTCTCATAAGTGTGCCTCGGGGTTAACGTACCGGGTTCAGGGCTCGTTGGGAGAGTGTGGTTAGCAGATGAAGACTGACCAGTAAAAGGTGTGTCCAGAGCCAGTTTGTGACGAAATGTCTCCTCTTTGCGGCGGTTGGCGAACCAGTTGTACACCCGGACCTCCGTTACCAGGTTGGAACCAAGGCCAGCGAGCTGGGAGGGGGACACGCCCCTCTGGATACACTCCGCCCTTAAGGGGGAGGGACATATTTTGAAGCAGAAGGAGTGGGAGTAATGCCCCGTGTCTTCATCATGACTTTATCAACAGCCCTCAGTGTTTTGGGCTCTGACCCAGGTCTGGTTAGGTCAACCTGAGCAAAACTCACCTGTTACACTCCTCCACTAAACCCTCCCTCTCCTCCTTGCCGGGGTTCTTCTGTCGTTCGTAGGCTTGGAACAGGATCTGCAGAGACGCCGGGCCCCATTTGAAGCGGTTCCTGCGGCCCTTCCTGGTCTCCTCGCCGTGCTCCACTACAGACACCAAGCCGTGTTTGGCGTTGGTGAATTCTGGAAACATTGGGTGATTTAGTTTGTGTGCCGAGCGTGTGGTTGGAAGCTAGTGCTGGCGGCAGGTGCTCACGCTGGCTGATCTCGCACTGCTTCTTGATGTACCAGGTGTACAGCGCTGCTCTCTTCTGGTTCTTCATGGGCGTCCCTTTGTTGAGGTGCTGGGAGAGGTGGGATTGGTTCAGTCCGGTGGCCTCTACCACCTCCCTCTGGGGGAGGTTATGCTGCTGCATGTAACTTTTCACCATTTTAGCAACATGCCAGGGATCCTCCCTGTCACAGGTACAGCACATGTCAGTCCAGCTCCTCTGGCGGCGTTGTACTAATGATATTTGACCACCAGGGGGCGTTATATATTTAAATTTAAAAACAAGGAATCTGGTCTTGTGATCATGGTCTTGTCTAGATTAGGCCCTTACTTGGAGGTTTATTTAATATTTACAACAGGAATGCAAAAAGCTAAATAGATTCGGACTGGACACTAGAAAGAACTTGGGAAGACAGCTTATTCTGTATAAACATGGAGCACCACTCAGCCACAGAGGGGGACCTGCTTCATTATTCAGATGTGTATGTCTGTCAGGACAGAAACAGCTGGGGTAAAAAGATGTATTCAATTTTAGTTGCATCTGAATAGGCCTAAAATAATGAGCTCACCTCTATCCAATTGTAGGGATTTTAACTTGTGCTCAGTGACTAAATCTGTTTCTCTTTTTTTTGTTGTTTTTTGCTGTTAAGGTGACACTGACACAGAAGCAGCCTGGGTAGATCAATATTTCTGTCTCTGTTGTCGAGTTTTGGAACCCTGGGTTCAAACACTCACGTACAGAGAGAGAAGCACCTTATTGACACAGAGATAAGGTGACGCTCACGGGGACAAAGTCCAACCTGGTCAGACTGCTGAGGCGAAAAGTGTTTTAGTGACTTACGCGTTCACTCAAATGGCCATTAAAACATACACGCCACCAAAAATCTTAAAAGTTACCACATTTAAGGAGTGATTCATATGAAAATGCGACGAAATATTCTGAGATATGCATAAAATGTGGTTTAAACTATGTCAAAAGCAGCTGATAAAGCATATAGATCAGGCAGATGTTGTGTAAACAGCAGGTCACATGACTGTGCTCCATTAATCTTCACCTGCATGTAGCTTATTTATTAAGAAATGTCCAGGGAATAATGATGGGTCTGGTAATTAGTAACTAGAAAAGGAGGAACCCTCTTAAATTCTCCCCAGAAGCCAGAGAGAGTCAGAGAGCGGAGCAGGAAGTGAAGAGGAGCACCCATGAAGGTGAAGAAGGTGGGTTTTTTACATACTGCAGCAGCTGCTCCACCTCGGCTCTCAGCTTGGACGCCTGCTCTGATGGAAGCTTCTCCACATCTTTGAATATCGGCGGCGAGAAGTCCATCTCGCCCTCTTCGGAGCTCTCGCCATCCCCCCGCTCCCTCCTCTCGGCGTTGGCCCTGTCTCGCTCCAGCTCCCCGATGGCCTGGACCAGGATGTCCCGGGACAGACCGGACTGCAGCAGGGCCCAGACCAGCTGCTCCTGCAGGGCGGTGAGGCTCTTAGGCCTCAGCTTGGCCCGCTCCTCCTCTGTCTGCTCTTCCATTAATTCCTTTCAAACAAACTGGGGGGGAAAAAAACCACCTGCTGCTCTCGTGTGCACTCCAGCGCTCAAATGACCATGAGAGCGGCACTGGCTCCAGACCTCCTCATGTTGGTGGGCTCCGTTCAGCTGAAGACATTTTTCTCGCCGTGTTTCCTCAGCTGCCTGGTTTTACCTCTCCACCTGCTGATTTGCTTTCAAAGGTCAATTTTGTTTTTTTTAACCTTCCTCTTGTTCACCCCCTCCTCTTCCTCCTCCTCACAGTCACCCTGTGAACTTTGTCCCCGCTCTCTCGCTAAGCAGTGCGATTTGAAACCAACGGATGAAAATCGAGCACGGGGAAAGAAAAGAGAGACGATGCATTAAAGCAGGAACTTAAACGTTCTCGCATGTCTTCATGGTTCTCAAACGAGCAGAACATGAAAATAACTGTAAAGGGAGGCTGGTGCGTGCCTTGCGGCCACTAGGGGGCGACACTGCATCACCTGAACGGCTCGGAATCGGTCAGAAAAGCCCAAGATCTGGTCAGACTGGGTTACAACCAGCGTTGTTGCTTTTATCCACGTTTTAAAACCGTGGAAAGTTAAATGTTGAACGCTAAAAGCCAGAGCAGCTGTTGAATTAGTGCCCAGTTAAAAACGCCACGCTTGAGCCAGTTTGGAACTGGTTCCAGAGGCCGTTAAAAGAGCGCCAGGACAGCAGAAGACTCAGGTTCTGCTGCTTTTACACTGTGTCCACAGAATTACTGGGAACATGGTGCCTGGACTGGCAGGCTGGTTCCTGCTTCATCTTAGTTTTAAGTTTTAAGTTGTTTTTTTTTTAAAGTTTTAATACAAAACATTTTTTCCTGTCTTATTTATTTAGCCCTTTACCTCAGACTTTGTGTCAGAACAGGTGCAATAAAGGTCAAGATCATAATTCAAAAGTATTTTTCCTCCACTGGTCTGACTGGTTATTTATGATGCCTGTGGATTTGTTTATCAAGTCATTTTCTTTGTTAAAATATTTTTTTATCACAGATTTCATGATTTATTTATAAACATGCTGCATTAGGGAGACAAGCAGAGCTTCTGCTATTGGGGGAGGACACGACTGATCGGTGATTAAGTGTCATTGTGGCGCAGAGACAGAACATAGATGTTCAGAACTCCACTGAGCTCTGACCCACACACATCCTTCCCCTCCACAAAGATCTGCTGATGGTAATGAGACAGAGTCCACTCTGACCATCTCTCATTAGTGGACCATTATTCTCATTAGTCCCCCCCAACCCTATTGATCATGCATGCAGAAATTTAACACACCCTTTAATTCCTGTCCAAATAGAGCCTGTCCCACATTCAGAGCGACACTAGTGTGTGTGTGTGTGTGTGTGTGTGTGTGTGTGGGTGAGTGTGAACTGTAAAGCAGCGTCCATCAGAACCGCCATCTTTAGGTGGAGTTATCGATGGGCTTTAACTGTGGCGAGCTGGTCACATGTTGAGTCAGTGTTGAGAAGATTAGCCTGAGCAGCTTTGCTGCTAATTAAATACTCAAAATCCAGAAATGAATGAGAGCACAATCCTGGGGTGCACATGTGAGCAGCACGCAGGTCGCATCTGAAACACACTCATGCAGGAAATGTGTAAAGGTTTACTGATTGGGAGGCTTCACCCTTGAAAATGAGATTTTTCTCTCCTAGCCCGCCTCTCAGTGTCGTCTGGATCCTTGGTGTGGAAATAAATACCATCTTTGGAGGCCTCCAGGGACCTTCCATGAGGCTTAATCCAGGATGGAGTCCAGGAGACAAACCAATTATTAATAATTAAATCTTTCCACTACTCTTTATGCTCTGGTCAAGTGCTTGGTCTTCAAAACAACAAGTTCTGTTTACTTATTAGGCGCTTTACACATTTTTAAACATGCTTCATTTATTTAACCAAGCTAACTTTTCAAACAGGCTTTCTTTAATAAACTGCTTCCTGTGCTGCTGCTCTGACTCCAAGTATTAATTTATGGCTCAGCAGATCATCGCCGGGAACTTGTTGATGTAAAGTTTGTCTCCCAAATACTGTGTAAATTGCAATAAATTGCTCATAAAATAAAGATAAACAGGAAGTGGGGTTAAAACCCTTCAAAATAAAGACGCGTTTGAAGGATTTGCTCATTTAAATTCACAATAAGGACTCTGATTACCTATTAAATGTTCATCCAATTTATTTCTGCAACCATAAATAAATGACAGCGATGTTATTGCATTAGGAATTACACAGCAAATACAAGAATGTGTAAAAATAAACAAACACTGACAAGTGTAATTTCGAAAGATACCTTTCAGATGAGGTGAAACAACTAATGAGACATCGTCGATTCAAGTCCTTCTTAACAGACTTTGCTGTCTTGCAATATTATGTTTTTGCTTAAATAATAATCTATAGTTTCTCGTTATTATTCAAATAAGGAAGCTGTTATATGAACTGATATGAACTGAGACTTCATTTCTGACTTGACCTCAGTAAATAAATCACTTAACCCCTTTTTATGCTGTCGGTGCCGTTCTGTTATCCGAACTTTAAGATAGTTTTTCTACTCGGTTAAAACGCTCCGTGGTGCTCTTATGTTGAAACGCCAGAGCGGAAGCGGCGCGTCGTTGTACCTGCAGCTTGGCCCCACGCCGCGTGCCGGTGGGATGAAGGACCGGGGACTGAGGAGGAGGAGGAGGAGGAGTCTGTCCCCCGGCTGAATCTGGCCCGCTCCCCTCTGTGTCACCCCGGACCTAACCCGCCAAGCTCCGCTCATTCTGCGTCGGTCCTCCCGCACTCCGCTCCGCTCCACTCGGATACGCACCTCACTCATTCACGCCGCCAGGACACAGAATGGAAACGGAAGGGAGCCAGAGCAGCCTGTCCGCCGTGGACTCCCCCCACGACCCCTGGTAACTGTAGCAAACTTTAATTTCCAAATTGAGGCAGATTCACGCACCTCCGCTCAGCTATCCCGCATCGCTGCGCTCGCTCCGGGAACCACTGTTCATTCCTCAGCCCTGCTCGGGTCAGAGTTCCTGAATGTGACCGTTTTATTCTCTCTGCTTTCCCCCTGCAGTAAAATGTTCATAGGTGGACTCAGCTGGCAGACAACACAAGGTAAATCCCCTCGTGTCACTCCCGAGGTGTCACAAACAGACCCCGCATCAGGTGGAACCAGGAACTCTTTATAGGCTCTCTTTGGTTCCCTGTCACAAGTGAAAATTCCTGATTGTTTAGAAAGTTTCTTTAATCGCTGTTGTTCTGGGGACGGATGCTGGGATGGAGTTTGAACCTGTTGCTCTTCTGCCTCAGAGGGTCTGAAGGAATACTTCTGCAAGTACGGCGAGGTGAAGGAGTGCATGGTGATGCGGGATCCAGTTACCAAGCGCTCCAGGTGAGGCTGCGGAGCCCGTCTGACCCTGTGATTTCCCCCTCGTGCATGCTTGGATGCTCACGGCCACACGGGAACATTTGTTATGTGTCAGAAATGATTTTTTTGAAAATATTAATGGGATTTTGAGGGGGAACAACCCGACAACGTTCAAAGTTTTAACAATGACCAAAGTTTGAAGCTCTAAAGGTTCCCATGAAAATCCCCATTAGCTTTTTCCCAAGTGTGGCCCTAAATGTCTTCCATCGCTAACGTTCGTTAGGACTAACGGCCACCCCCCTTCCCCCCCAAAACACCCCCTCTGATGTCTGCAGAGGGTTCGGATTCGTCACCTTTGTCGATCAGGCCGGAGTGGATAAAGTCTTGGCCCAAACGAGACACGAGCTGGACTCCAAAACAGTGAGTTCTCTGTCTGCTAATCCTCTTTGATCAGCCCATTTCTCCCATAATCCCCCACAGAGGTGTAACGTTGCTACACTTTATTGTGCTGATGTTTTGTGCCGTGAACGCACTTCACATGATCCGCGAGCGTAGGGGAAGTCTGTAGGAGAGAAAATGTCCACTGGGGGATGGGGGGGGCGGGGGTGTACCAAACTTTAATACCCCCGAAGGGTGAAAACCTTCTGAATGGAACCTGAAACCTTCGAGGTGTGACAGCAGCTTCCTGTTGATGCCTGAAAAACAGTCAACACATTCACCTGAATCCTCGCCTCAAATCTATTAACGACCGTGTGTGTGTGAGTGTGTGTGTGTGTGTGTGTGTGTGTGAGTGTGTGTCTGTCTTTGTCAGTAATGAATGTGGGCCGGTGTGGGAACAATGTGGCCTGCGCTGGTCGTCATAGAGACCCAGTCCTGTCCCTCCTCGGTGGGAGTGGTCCCGCGTTAGCTGCTGCATGTAGAACCGAAGGGCCGGTTCTCTGCGGAGGAGATTCGGGGCCGCTTGATGGGTGGTGTGAGAAAATCATTTGGGTTCTGTTGGCGTCCTGCTGCTCCTGGACCGACCCGAGACGCACCGCTTACAGACAAATCTGTAAAAACGTCTACCAAACCTTTCACGAGCGTCGGCGCTCACTGGGCCGGTTTCTAAAGCTCAAGGGTTTAACGTCGTTGCCCAAAGTTTCAGGTTTAAACTGTGGGATGAAAAGTGAAAGGGAATTTCTTCAGCCGTGCGTTGCAGAATGTCTTCCAATGTCACCTTGAAACGCCACAGCTATGACAAGTAGAACCATCATGGTTGGGTGGCACCAGCCCGCCATGGGGCTCGTCTCCGTGGCGACGCTGCCACACTTGAAGAATGGCTGTGTCACAAAAGAAAAGAAAAAACTTATGACAAAGTTTCACATCCTTTATTATATTAGAAAGAGGCTTATTTTCGTGTTTCATATGTTGGCTGGTTGCTCGCGCGCACACACACACACACACACACACACACACACACACACACACACGCAGGTTATCCTGTTAGAGAAGTTCTCCACTGGCAACAGCAAGAATGTTCCATGCTGTGAGCAACTTGACAAAGCTGGGGTAAAACACTCTTCCCCGCGTTAGCTTCCCGCTCCTGCCAGGCTAGCTCACAAAGTTGCATCGTTATTGTTCTCGTTAGTCGTGTCATCGCGGTGTAAAGACGCTGAGATTAGGCTGGCCTTCCTGACTAATAGGATTGGAGTCAACAAGTTGCAGCTCAGGGTTTGTTGCCTGTTCAGTCGGTGACAGCGGAGAGCTGCTGAAATGGGATTGTCCTGATTCCCCAAAGCTTTCTGGGAATTAAACACAAGTTAGCTCCTCTGTTAGCGACCGCTTCTGCAAAGTTAAAAAAAAAAAAGACCAACCCAGACGGGGTTTCCGATTATAAAACCTCTGCTGTTTTGTGAAATTTAGGCTAAAGGTTACATTTCAGACTCGGCGATGTCACGAACACTAAAGGATCAAAGGAAAATCAAAAGATGGCGACGAAGTTCTCATAAACTAACAAGAAAAGTGTGACATCAGAGCCTTTTGATGACCTGTGTGTCTCTGTGTGTGTGTGTGTGCGTGTGTGTGTTTGTTTGCACACAGGAGTGTTGGACTTCGGGATGTTTTGGTGACCAGAGGTGATTATCAGTGTAGCATAGTCGCCATAGCAACTAAAACAGTAGAGACTGCATCCGATCCTCCAGTTGTAGCCTGTAGTGTTCTCACTCACTCTCCATCAATCAGGAGGAGGAGCGTTCGTGTTGACGCACGTAGCCGCCGTTAGCCTTCTCCAGCAAACGCATGTGGTTTACCGTCGTAGTTCAGCTCGGACTAATCTTAGCGCTGTACTGTCTGACCGTCTGTTAGCGGAGCCGCAGTACAGTGTGGAGTAGTCTAGACGTTTGTAGCTCCGATAGACCAGCATAGACTAATATCTGAGATTTCCAGTGTTACAGGCTGTCTGTGAATGCAACACCACGGCGTGTTGTGGCTCTCTGCCTGCTGTTTGTCAGGCGCGGTGAAACAATCGAATTGCAATAAACACACACATTGACGAGTGGGCGGGGCTTTGCCTCTGATTGACAGCTCCTCTCACCTGCTCTCTGTACGCTCGCCCATTCTCGCCACCCAGCTGAGGCATGTTTGTGATGGTGCCATTGGTGTGATGTTACACACACACACACGCATACACGCACACACACCGATTCTGAAGTTCGTCACGTGAACGTGAGCTCGTATAGTTTTAGCTGGAGGGCAGAAGCAGAAGGATGTTTTGCTATTCTGACTCTGTTTGTACTTCCTGTTGGTCACCTGTTGCTGGTGTCATTTAAAGAGTGCTTGGTGACCGGAATATTTGGGCTTTGTTTGAGGAAGATGCTCCCATGGCAGCCATTTTGTTTCCTCAGAGTCACAAATGCAAATAAATGAATAAATAAACGTGGCGAGACGACACGACAGGCGGAGACGCGGGCCCCACCTCTATGGTTGTAATAAAACTACATCTCACACTCATGTCAACACACACACACACACTCTGACAGACAGCAGTGTGTTCAGCACGTAGCTAGAGCCGTGCGCTGTCTGTGATGTCATCACTGGTGTCGCTGCTAACCAGACTGTTTCATCTCTCCTGCAGATCGACCCAAAAGTCGCCTTTCCTCGCCGAGCTCAGCCCAAGGTGAGAGTTAGTGTTTGTGTTTGTGTGTGTGTGTGTGTGTGTGTGTGTGTGTACAATCCCAAATGTTCTGTCCTGACTGTTGCAACTCTGGTTGAACCTTATGACCTTCAGAATGTAACCATATCCCAGTATACCCAGTCCACTTGTCCTCTCTGTCCCAGTACATCCAGTGACGTGTGTTTTTGCTGGATGTTGTCAGTGACTCTTTTTTTACAGCCCAAAGGTCTCATTGTTGTTATTATTATATTACAACCAGCATTATTATCATGTAATTACTTTTTAACGTACTACTCAGTTGCAAATCTTTTTCACTTTACGTTTGTTTTAATCAACTTTGTCGTTCCTCCTCCAGCTGGTGACTCGAACCAAGAAGATCTTCGTGGGGGGTCTTTCGGTGAACACCACCATCGAGGACGTGAAGCAGTACTTCGACCAGTTCGGGAAGGTGAGCGATCCTCCGTATCGATCATTCCGGCCCGATTCAACGCAAATCCAGTGAGCGAGAACTTTTCCGGTCCGGCGAGCCGCTGGAAGCGAAGGGGTTACTGGGCTGGAGAGGGGAGGGGGGGGAGGGGGGCAGGAAGGGCAAACTAACGAGGGTGAGAGGCTCGGCGAGCAGCAGGCGAACTTCAGCGAGGGGGGGGGGGGGTAGAAGTTGTGCAGTGTGTGTGGATGGTGAGGAAGGAGGAGGGATTATCAGAATCTGAATTAATCTGATGTAACAGCTGCTCCTGCCCACTACCCCACAGCCCGTTACCGTGGTGACACAGCTTGCCTATTGTCCCTAAGTAATTGTGTGTGAGTGTGTGTTGTAGGGGGGGGGTGTTCTGAAGGAGTGTCGATGAAGTGGGGAGTGTTGGATCTGGAGTTCAGTCACACACTTTATTTTTCCACGTTTAAGAGAATTTAGTCGGGGGTGTGGGGGTCCGAAGGGGTTCCGCGTCCTCCCCGAGCTCCCCACTCAATCATGACTGCCAGATGAATTTTTGCGAGCGAGATGTCGAGGGATGGACGGTGAAATGTGGGCTCCAGCCATCCATGGAAGTTCCTGATTACGCTGCCTCGCTGGACCTTTTGTGCGGCGTCCTGCTGAGGACAAAGGAGCGCCGGGAGGGTCGAGCCGGGGATCACGGAGAAGATGAGAGGTGTAAAAATAAAGTGGACAGCAGAGAAAATCGTTGGGAATATCGCGGGGAAAATGGCTCGTTTGTGTGTTTTCGGCGTGTTTGTTTGATTAAAGGGACAGTTCAGCCAAAAACCACCAAAGCTTCGGGGGGGGGGGGGGCTGGCTGAACTGTGCCTTTAAGATTCAAAGCCAAAGTTTGAGAACTCACAATGACACCCCTCAGTCACCTCTGACCTTTCTGTGGACATACACACACACACACACACACACACACACACACACACACACACACACACACAGACACGAGCAAATCCAGCAAATCTATTATAAATTCCTAGGCTTCATTTATTGTGTTTACTTCAGTTCTAAACATGTCAGGATTTGTGTGTGTGTGTGTGTGTGTGTGAGTGCGTGTGTGCGTGTGTGTGTGTGTGTGTACAATCCCAAATGTTCTGTCCTGACTGTTGCAACTCTGGTTGAACCTTATGACCTTCAGAATGTAACCATATCCCAGTATACCCAGTCCACTTGTCCTCTCTGTCCCAGTACATCCAGTGACGTGTGTTTTTGCTGGATGTTGTCAGTGACTCTTTTTTTACAGCCCAAAGGTCTCATTGTTGTTATTATTATATTACAACCAGCATTATTATCATGTAATTACTTTTTAACGTACTACTCAGTTGCAAATCTTTTTCACTTTACGTTGTTTTAATCAACTTTGTCGTTCCTCCTCCAGCTGGTGACTCGAACCAAGAAGATCTTCGTGGGGGGTCTTTCGGTGAACACCACCATCGAGGACGTGAAGCAGTACTTCGACCAGTTCGGGAAGGTGAGCGATCCTCCGTATCGATCATTCCGGCCCTCAATGCAAATCCAGTGAGCGAGAACTTTTCCGGTCCGGCGAGCCGCTGGAAGCGAAGGGGTTACTGGGCTGGAGAGGGGAGGGGGGGGAGGGGGGCAGGAAGGGCAAACTAACGAGGGTGAGAGGCTCGGCGAGCAGCAGGCGAACTTCAGCGAGGGGGGGGGGGGGTAGAAGTTGTGCAGTGTGTGTGGATGGTGAGGAAGGAGGAGGGATTATCAGAATCTGAATTAATCTGATGTAACAGCTGCTCCTGCCCACTACCCCACAGCCCGTTACCGTGGTGACACAGCTTGCCTATTGTCCCTAAGTAATTGTGTGTGAGTGTGTGTTGTAGGGGGGGGGTGTTCTGAAGGAGTGTCGATGAAGTGGGGAGTGTTGGATCTGGAGTTCAGTCACACACTTTATTTTTCCACGTTTAAGAGAATTTAGTCGGGGGGTGTGGGGGTCCGAAGGGGTTCCGCGTCCTCCCCGAGCTCCCCACTCAATCATGACTGCCAGATGAATTTTTGCGAGCGAGATGTCGAGGGATGGACGGTGAAATGTGGGCTCCAGCCATCCATGGAAGTTCCTGATTACGCTGCCTCGCTGGACCTTTTGTGCGGCGTCCTGCTGAGGACAAAGGAGCGCAGGGAGGGTCGAGCCGGGGATCACGGAGAAGATGAGAGGTGTAAAAATAAAGTGGACAGCAGAGAAAATCGTTGGGAATATCGCGGGGAAAATGGCTCGTTTGTGTGTTTTCGGCGTGTTTGTTTGATTAAAGGGACAGTTCAGCCAAAAACCACCAAAGCTTCGGGGGGGGGGGGGGCTGGCTGAACTGTGCCTTTAAGATTCAAAGCCAAAGTTTGAGAACTCACAATGACACCCCTCAGTCACCTCTGACCTTTCTGTGGACATACACACACACACACACCACACACACACACACACACACACACACACAGACACGAGCAAATCCAGCAAATCTATTATAAATTCCTAGGCTTCATTTATTGTGTTTACTTCAGTTCTAAACATGTCAGGATTTGTGTGTGCGTGTGTGTGTGTGTGAGTGCGTGTGTGCGTGTGTGTGTGTGTGTGTGTGTGTAACAGACACCTGTGTCTTCGCTTCATAAAGAGGGCTGGCGGTGGGGAGCGAGGAGGTCAAAGGGAGAGGAGGAGGAGAAACTGTGCTAACAAACAAAGCCTTCGGGCTTCTTTGTTCCCCTTTTGTCTCCTCATTCTCCTCCCTCTCAACTCTGTCCCAATCTGCTGCCCCCCCCCCCCCCCTAACCTCCTCCTCCTCCTCGGGCTCCTCACCACGGCTCCACCTGCCGCTGTCATCCGGCCTCCACCTGCCTCCAGGATTCACCTTTCTGCCTGTTTTCTCCCTCTTTGTCCCGCTGGCGCTCTCCCACCATTCACAGGCACTTTCATGCAAAACTTTCTGTGTTGTCGCTATGGCAACGTCACTCTTTGCAAGTGTGGCAGGGGATTATGGTGCGGTTGTGAAGTGCGATTGGATCAGTTTGTTGCAGGAATTTCGCCTCTCCTGAAGTTATGAGACTTTTGGCTGAGCTGTCAAACGTTCAAAAGTCCAGATTTCTGAGATTAAAGTTAGAATTCAGTGAATTCCTGTTAAACTGAATTCCTTAAAGTCTGACCTTTTGTCAGACTAGATTCAAGTATCAGGTATTTGACACGACTGGAAAAGGATTCTAAATCCAAAACTTAAACTTTTCTGCAGATCATGTAAAGTCCAGATTTTAAACGTGTGGAATATGAGCCAGGCTCAGAGTTTGGAGGTTTACTGTGACGATCAGTTCATTAATTCAAGGACAGTTGGAGCATCTCGCTCTGCGTAGAGTCGTCCTGCTCGGCTTCCTGCCCGTGCCCTCTCGGCCTCTTCTCTCTGACCTCCTCCCACCCTCCCCTCCGTCCATCTGTTGCTGAGCCTCCCGGTTAGAACTTGAGAAGGCCTGAGGTCAGTTGACTCGCCACGTGGCTGCGGAAAGACTTAAAAACCAGCTTTTTTGTTTGCTTCTGCCTCTCGCAGGTCGACGATGCCATGCTAATGTTCGACAAGACCACCAACAGACACCGAGGTGAGACCCTCTGACCCCGTCTCTCTGCACCATATCAATCCTCCTCCATCGCCCCCCCGTAGGCCTCCTTCCTGTAGGCTGACCTGGAGGAGACCAGTGCAGCTAGGCTAATTAGCCACTAATCTGGATCAGGATAAAGCCTCCTTAAGCACCTCCCCCCCTTCCTGGGACAGATCGATTATGACAGCCTACCAGCTTTGCTCCAGGGGGCTTCTGGCCAGGAGAGGAGGAGGATGAGTGCAAAGTGGAAGGAGGGGGGGGTTTAATGTGTCAAGCGGCTATTACAGCACTGATTACTGGAGAACATTAGCGGTGCACTGAGGCCTTGCTGTCTGTTTCTTCTTCGACAGGATTCGGATTCGTCACCTTTGAGAACGAGGACGTGGTGGAGAAAGTCTGTGAAATCCACTTCCACGAGATTAACAACAAAATGGTGAGTGGCGAGAGCTGACGCCACCACGTGGAACAAACCCTTCACCCAAAAGTCCTCAAAATAAAGTTTGCTCCACTGAAATACATTTTAAAACACCAAAACACACAAAAAAATCCTTCTCTATATCTCAAGATTTGTGCTGTTAAGAACATGAGTTCAAACAGGGTCAAGATTTATTTTATGTTTCTTTAAATTGTTTATTTTAATTCAGACCTCCAAACATAACATGGTTTGAGCAGAACTCTAAAGTTGAATGGTTTGGACGAGCTGTTTAAACGACTTTTTTGCTGTCAGGTGGAGTGTAAGAAGGCTCAGCCCAAGGAGGTGATGTCCCCCGCTGGCTCCGCCAGGGGGCGCTCTCGCGTGATGCCCTATGGGATGGACGCCTTCATGCTGGGCATCGGTATGCTGGGTAAGATTATTGATCAGGGCCGGAAGCTTTAGCTGTCAGGCGACATTTAGAGCAGCTGCTGGCCAGTTTACACCAAACACTGCATGCTGATGGCTACAGTAGCTCAAATATAAGGCAGCCGAACTGGAAATATCCGAGCTGTGACTCTATCTTTGAAAACTTATGACCTGATCAGGGATGTTGCTTCGGCAACGCTTTCATGTCATGAAAAATTGCCCGAAAAAATGAGCAGAGAGGCCCTTTAACCCTGTGAAACCTGCTCAGCTAATGCTGCCCTCTGCTGCCTGGTCTGGGAAGTGCAGTGCCGATCAGGCGACGCGCTGAAAGACCCTCTTCAAAAATAAACTAGTCAATAATCAAGCTTGAGAGAAGATGAAAACATGTCATGGTTGTCACCCCTCCCCTCTGCAGGGTACCCAGGCTTCCAGACCGCCACCTACACCAGTCGGACCTATGCTGGAATCACTCCTGGATACACCTACCAATTTCCTGGTAATAACAGTTTCCTCACCTCCTAATTTAATTGTTTTTGAAACTAGCAATCAGCCATCATGGAGCAAGTCAATAAAGTATAAAACGTCCACCTGTATTCTACGAAGATGCACGGTCACAATAGTGTTGCCATAGTAACACCTCAGACGCTGTGATGGCTGATTGTAAATATCTGCGTGTGTGTGTCCTCACCAGAACGAGACGGAATCAAATTCAGCAAAAAATTAAAAAGTTGATTAATTTTAAAGTGTCTGAAGGTTGTTCTCAGATGTCCCTTCACATGGTTGTAGGTTCTGGTTCTGGTTCTTGTTGTTATCGTGGATGTTCTGTAATAATTGACTTTCTGTGTTATTCATGAGTAAAAACACTTGTTTTTTTGCTTTTTTTACACGAGCTGTTAGATTTGGATGTTTTGTTGTTGTCAGGATGAGTGATAAATAGGTTGATTTGGAAAGAAAACTTTATTGTTCTAACTGATTTAACACCATGAACCCAGTGACATCATCCCTGCTGCCCTCACCTCTCAGGTGTTCCCACGTGTGGGTGTGTGTTTGGGTGTGTGTGTCTCAACAGCACTCTGATGTTTCTATTTTAGAGTTCCACTTAGAGCGGACCCCCCTCCTGACTTCACCCCACCCCCCTGAGCTCACAGGTCAGTCCGTCCCTCCTCTGGACATTACAGGCAGCTTCTTGTCAGTCTAATACACGTTAGCATCGTTAGCATCCTCGCCTCATCGCTGGCTACCTGTTTGTATTTGTCTCCTCCCCATCTGGCGGCAGGATGTCGGACACGGTGAAGGTTCCCGCCGTAGTCTTCCTCCTGCTGTCTGCCCGTGTCATGAGTTAACGGACATTTGCTTCTGATGTTTTAAATCCTGTTCTGTTCTGTCTTGTCAGCTATTCCTCTCACAGCTTATGGACCAATGGCGGCGGCGGCGGCAGCTGTGGTCAGAGGTGAGAGAGCTTATTTTCTTCATCACACACACACACACACACACACACACACACACACACACACACACACACACGCAGACGTATGTATCTGATGTGTCTGTAATTATGCCTTCAGGCTCCACCCCGTCTCGTTCAGCTGGGTTTTTAGGCACGAGCAGCCCCGGACCGATGGCGGATCTTTACGGAACCGCCAGCCAGGAGTCGGCTGTGAGCAGTTACCTGAGTGCTGCCAGCCCCGCCCCCAGCACCGGCTTCAGCCACAGTTTAGGGGTGAGGCCACCTCAACTTCTGGGTCTGGTTTGGATCCGATGATCAGAGAGCAAAAGCCCTGAACGCCGGCGTGTTTTCTCCTGTGTTGTAGGGACCGTTGATCGCCACAGCCTTCACCAATGGTTACCACTAAGACCGTAAGTTGCCCTTCACCCTTTCACACATGGCGGATGATCTCACAGGTGACGGACGATCTTCTCCCGTCAGTGCGCAGCTGCAGACTGAGGGCTGGAGGGATGTGCTGCTGCTTCACAGCTGATCTGACCCGGCTGACCCTGCCACACACCCCCACCCCGACCCTCCTCATCCCAGAAACATCAACAGGAGCCTGATGTGATGCTGAAACGTACAGATGCTGTTTTTAATCTTCCGTTTGCTTCATTTTTTATGTCCTGTCTTCGTATCTTGACTTAAATCTTCAGAAAGGAGAAATTGTTTCAGAATTGCCCTTTGACTTTTCGACCCCTTCTTTTGCCATGTTTTCCATTTGCTTGTTTTTTTGATTCTTCGTCATCTTTGATGTCTTGAGCTTTGATCTGAGCGGACATGAAGTAACTTTTCCTGCTGAAGCATGTTGGCGGTCACGACTTGTGATCCTCATTGGAGAATGTACAGTTGTGTGTAGTCGAAACTGCTTTTTAATCCTGCGATTCTTCGACTCGCGTCCGTAGGTTTTTAACTAAAAACGTGTAACGACAGTCGTTAGCTACACTGACATCGTAGGTCAACATGAACTGTATAATTCTGTAAAATATTGTAAATACCTTTTAAAGCGGCACTTTGTGTCCCGGAGGAGAACTGAGGATGGTTTTACTGACCCTTCGCTGAGGTGGAGAACGTTTGGGTGCGTTTGTTTCATCCTCTGGAACGCGCTTTAGGACGTCTCTGAGTGAACGTTTTCTCACTTTGTGTTTTTAACTGTGATCTTTTTGAGGGAAAATGAAGGAATTCTGCAGAACACTGTAGGTTGTTCACATCTTGTTTTTTTACGTAGTGCTCCCGGGCGCGCTTATGGGGGGAGGGGTCAGATGTGAATGTGACGGTTTAATCAGTGTATTTTTATTAACATTAAAGTCAGAAGTCTGAACTTTTCTGACTTTAA
This sequence comes from Takifugu flavidus, assembly GCF_003711565.1. Taxonomy (NCBI): domain Eukaryota; kingdom Metazoa; phylum Chordata; class Actinopteri; order Tetraodontiformes; family Tetraodontidae; genus Takifugu; species Takifugu flavidus. The sequence continues at coordinate 10,175,775 of NC_079524.1, read as the reverse complement.
TCTCAAAGTTCTGAGTGTTTTATGAGAATCCTAATGTTGGACCACAGAACAAAACTCAGATTTCCAATTTTATTTTTGTATTATGACAGGATGGTTGGATCTTTTTTTAAAGTGGAGAAAACAAATAAGACAAAGATTTGAACTGTCCTTTTAACTGGAGTTTACATATTTGGTCCATCATTCTGTTTCTGCTGACTGTTCTAAAGTCTTTTAGACCCAAAAGGCTTAATTTGTGAGCTACTGGGATGTTGCACTGATCGAACAAAGAGGGTCTTTAAGTGATTCACGCTCACACTGTCAACACTGTAACAATTTCCAATTTTCATTTCTCTGTTCCTTTTGGTGGAAAAAAACAACAACAAACTTTTTAAAATTCCTAATAAATTATTTTAAAACATTCCACTCACTTGTCCCTGTTCAACTTTATAACCGCATTTGAACAAACTCACAAAGAATCTGCATCGGGTAGTTAAATCATGGAGATCGGGAAAAGGATTGATGACATAATAAGAGCTACCTAAAATATCAGGATTTACATTTGGGTTATTTAACATTTTATCGATTGATAAAAGCATTTTACACTGCATATGACATTGAGAAAGAGTTTTCAGTCTGCAGTTTTGTTTTCGTTTTTCATCACCACGGCTTCAGGTTCTAAACATGAAACGGGAGAACCTTGGGAACGTCTCAAAGAACCTGTGGAAAAACCCACTTGCGCTGAGAGGGTGGAAGCGTCACACAGTGGAATAATAAAAGAGTGAGCTGAGGTAAACCAACGCTCCAGCAGGGGGCGCTGTTCCTGATTCCGGACGGGCAAAAGGCGGAAGAAGTGAGCTTTTTCCCCCACCGCACGCGCGTGCACGCGTCCAATGGCGAGAACCTGCCGCGCAGCTCGTCAGAAGAACGGCTAGTTTTGGAAGTGTTTGTTCTCCGTGCGTGAGTTCATCCACGGAGCGTGTGCGTGATTTCTGCCCGCTAGAAGAACTTAGCGATTTGTCGGAAAGACGGAAATAGCCACAAACCGCGCGGTTAAACTGGACAGAACTCCGAGGTGAGTCGGTTTGTGTTGAATTGACCCCGACACAAACGTTCCGACCGTGTGTGTGTGTGTGTGTGCGTGCGTGTGCGCCAGGGTTTGACATCACAAGATGGGCAACAGCAGCAGTGACCGGTCCAGCGGGGGTCAGGCGGACCGGTACCGGGACGGACAGCCGGGCGGGAAGGAGGCTCGAGCCAAGATTCTGCTGGACACCACCGAGGATGGAGATCCGGATACAAAGGTCCGATATTCACTTAAAGTTCACTTTTTGGGTTTTTTTCTTCTTCTTTTAAAGTAGTAGAGCAGAAAATTAGCACGCTAACCTTCCTCCTTGACTGTTCTATTTTATATCCGACCACTGAAACTAGTCAGATAAATCAGTTCTTTTCGTGATGTTTAATATGGAGAAACCAAAACGCCAAACTTTTATTCTGAAATGACTCCGACCACCAGTCGCACCATGACACTGTCAGCCGCTCTGTCACCAGGCGCCGCAGGAGATCCAGGAGTTCCTGGCCTGGCAACAGGATCTGGAGAGCGAAAGCAAAAGTCCGAACTCACAGGCCAGACCCACAGTGTTCCGTTGGTCCGGTCCCGCCAAGGAAGTCTTTGTCTCAGGCTCCTTCAACAACTGGGCCACCAAAATCCCCTTAAACCGAAGGTGTGTGAACTCCTAGATGCCCTTTGAATGTGCGGCGAGTCACTCACGCTCTCCTCTGGAACTGCAGTCAGAACAACTTTGTGGCCATCGTGGATCTGCCCGAGGGCGACCACCAGTACAAGTTCTCCGTGGACGGTCACTGGATGCTGGATCCCAACGGGGTGAGCGGAATCTCGCAATGCCTCGTTTAAAAAAACACCAGCACCGCTGATAATGTTCTGGTCCGCCAGGCCGTCACAACGTCCAAGACCGGGGTGGTTAACAACACCATCCAGGTGAAGAGGACAGACTTCGAGGTGTTTGATGCGCTCAGGATCGACTCGGAGGATTCCGCCGATTTCGCAGGTTGTATCGAGTTTAAAACCATACGAAAATGACGGTAATAATGCTAATTGCGTTAGCATCCCATTGCTAATCACGGAGTATATAAACCAGTGGTGGGGAACCAACATCGGACCCTCAAGGTAACTGAGGCATTACCAAACAGATAAACGTATAATGCAAATGAACGCCCGATCACAAAAACTTGCTCTTATTTGTGGAGCGTAAATAGAATTTGCCCCGCAGGTTTAAAACTTTATTATGTAAAAGGTTCCCCGCCCCTGATGTAAAGCCTCCTGGTTTAAATTAAGCCTTGTGGGTGCTAACCTGCGTCAACCACCACGTTAAATTCAACAACGCTGTCTTTTAAATATTTCTGGGCAGATTTGTCGAGCTCACCTCCTGGTCCGTACCAGCAGGACGCCTACCTGATCAGACCTGAAGACAAGCTGAAGCATCCTCCTGTCTTACCTCCACACCTGCTGCAGGTGCTGCTCAACAAGGACACGGGCATCTCTGTGAGTTCTCCAGTCGTCTGTAAAAACCCTGATCGGCTGCTCAGTACACAAACTAAACGACCCTCTGTGTGGTTTGTCATCAGTGTGACCCAACGCTGCTCCCAGAACCGAACCACGTGATGCTCAATCACCTGTACGCCCTCTCCATCAAGGTGAGAAACGACACCTGCTTTTATTTTGAAAATCAGTCATCAACATCCTGTTTTATGTCATTTATTAATCTTTATATTTTCTCTTGAGTTTAGTAATCACATCAATTTTTCTTCTTCAGAAATATTTTAGTCCAGTAATCAGAATATATTTAGAATTAAAATACACCCAATTAAAAGTTATTTCTATGAGAATTCTGTTTCTTTTGTTTTCAGGATGGAGTGATGGTTCTCAGCGCAACTCACAGATATAAAAAGAAATATGTGACGACGCTCCTCTACAAGCCGATATAACAACATTATGTTAATTTATATTAGTTCTGCTGCAACTTGAAATGGGACCAAAGAAATCTTTTTCCTAATTTGATATGTTGAAAATATGGTGATCTTAAATTAAAGAGTTCACCAGTAAATGAACATGTTGTCAGTGTTTAATTCCCAATTATCATTTATTTGATTATATTATTAGAACCCAATGAAGTATTTTGTTGTTTCTTGCAACTTTAATGACATTGTGAGGTATTCTGTCTCACAATATATATATACACATATACATAAATATAATTTTAAAATGATGTGTATATACATTTATGGTTTTAAATGATGAAAGCTCATTAAGTGGAACAGGAAGTTGAGGTTTTGTCTTCCATTGCCTCGCGGTTGTCCTATATTTGTCACCTGACTTGAACTGTCTGCTGAGGTCACATTTATCACATCATTTTTAGTTTATGCTCTGAACCAGTTAGAACCCGTTTGACCAGTTTAGGGAATCTGCAGATCAAACACAAACAACATTGAATCCTTCAAAAGTCAACTTTATTGGACAGATTTAATCCAATAAAAAGGGTTTTCACTCTTGTTTCGGTGGACAGGTTCTGTGTTCAATTCACACAGTGGACTTTGGGATCCAGGTTCTTGTTCTCGGGGTTGTAGGTGTGCTGAGCGAAGCAGTGCGACGCCACTCGGTCGCACTCGCAGACGGCGGCTTGACACTTCTCGTTGGTCGCTGCGACGACACGGGCGAGTCAGAGTAAAGTGGCTGCGTTGTGCTCATTCATGAGGGTTCAGGATTTTGAGATGCGTATTTCTACCAACTCGTGGTATCATTAGAACTGTAATGACACTTCTCCAGCTGTGAATTCCACACTGACCCTGCAGAGTGATGCCTCACCTGAGCAGGTCACCTGTTGGTTTGAACAGGTGAACTCATAGTCGATGATGTAGGGAAGGTCACCGGCAGCTGTGCATCCGGGCAGCTTCCTGCTCGCCTCGTAACACTTGTCATGAACTTTACAGCACCTGCAGGACAACATCCTGAGAAGGTTTTCCTTTTGGAGGCCCTCACCGCCCCTCACAAACATGGCCGCACCTGTCCACTTCGTCAACGGGAGTCCCCGAACCCCCGAACCCGCACCAGCAGCCGTACTCGTTGTACCGCAAAGCGTTGACGTCGGGCTGGACACACTCGATCATTTTCCCAAACTGCCACAGGGCTTTGTACGGGAAAGTCCCACTGACCACAGAGACTACAAATGTGTTGTGCATGAGAGGAACATACAATCAACACATACACACACCATCATCACATGCGTTTGGTCATCATACACACACACACACACACACACACACACACACAGACAAATATACATACCAGCAAGCAGCAGCAGCAGAGCACCTGTTACCTTCATGACTGTGGGAAAGTCCAGACTCAGAGCTGCTGTGACTTTTGGATGCAGGATGGACCAGAATGTGGAGCTTCTGCTCTTATAGGCCACAAGGAGGAGGAGGAGGAACTTAATCTTGACCTCCAGCGTGTACAAATAGTGCATATAAATAGTTGATCATTCCATTTGCTTGCAGCTGTAAGATGACTCATCACAAACAGCAGTTATTAAAAAAAATACAGTCAAATTGTGACCTAAGTCCAGCATTTTAACATTTTTCTAAGAATTCAAATAGTTACTCAAAAATTCAGATTTTATTTTTAATCCTGTTACCTCAGTCGCCTCAGCGATGTTAATTGGACAACTTTGGTGTTCATTTTCCAAATTGTTTAGAATTCTGACTAGAATTCAAAGTACTTTTCCAACACCCTCTCCCCCAAATAAGGGGTAGATATGTAATATAAACAGTGCTGTGTTTTTATTCTGTCAGCAGAAAGTTTCCACCTTAGATTTTCCACCAGTGTCAGATAAGAGGCTGACATGATACCAAAGCCCCAGCAACTGTGCCTTTTCCCTCAAGCATCACTTTGCTCCTCATACACACTGTGCTCCCTCTTACTAGTTTGTCCCTCTTTAAACAGACGTTAAAACCACTCAGCTATATAAACACTTTTCACTTGTTTCCACACACACCTTCTGCTGTTTAGCTGAAACAAGTTTTTAAAAAAGTTATACTTCAACTGCAATCTCAGCATTTTTATATTAACTCAGTGGTGCAGTTGATATTTTTCTCCACTGTGGAAGGAAATATTGTTCTTTAGCTGGACTACTTTTATTAAATAACCATATGAATGTAAAAGACAATTATGTAATTGTTATTTTGTTATCAATTTTTGACTTTTGTTTCACTGATATCTGATATTCGGTGTATAATAACACACTGTTTGTATGACGAAAGATAAACATTTCACATTTTCTTTCCATTAAATTTTTTGCCTCAAAGCAAGAAGGTCCTCGGGTCCTAGGTCTTTTCTGTGTGAAATTTGCATGTCGTCAGTCTTTTGGACCCAGAGAGGGTTTGGGATGGACGGGTGACTCTAGGTTGACCTTGGGTGTAAATGTGAGTGTAAATGGTTTGTGTTGCTCTGTGATCTCGCCCGAAGGCATCTGGGATAGACTCATAATCTTTAAACAAAGTATAATAGATGTTTCCTGTAGTTAAATCCGCTCCTTACAGATTAAATTAAATTAGCCTTTTCCCTTCCCAGAGTCAACGTGCAGTTCAGATTTTCCCCAGTAGAGCAGCTTCGCCTCCACGTGACATTACTACACTCATTTCCGGTTCCGGTTTCTCCACAGAACGGAAGATGGCGGCTCTCGGACAACTATCTCGGGTCTTGCTTCGGTCTGCTTTGACTCAAAGCCGGCGACAGTTTTCTGCTGCCGCTGCCGAACATGGCGAACATTCAGGTACCCGTAGCGTGTCGTTCGAACCCGCTGCTCGTTTTAATTTCGATTTTTTCAATGCCAAAAATGCCTGATTTATTCCTTCTGTGACCTTGCTGCGCTATCTTTAGCTGCTTTAGCAACACTGGTTAGCTTAGCATCTATTAGCGGACACCAGGTCGACGATCTTGACATTGTAAATCTAGACCTTTGAGCTACCTGGGTTTCGATTTAACAGCGAGGAAGAGCATTTCCACTTTATATTTCTGTGACTTGAGAAATTAACTGCGTCTCGCTAGCAAATAAATATGATCTACGTCTAGGAGGACATAGGAAGCTGCCCCACTGCGTTAGCTGCTTTCTTTCCTGGTACGACACGGAAGATATTTGGGGAAATAAAAGACTTGTAGCCACACAAAAATATCTGGTCGAGCAAAATAAACGACACATCACTCGCAAATGTTTCACACTTTGGCGTTTTCATACGTAAGTAAACGCTGTTAAACTTGAGTCTGTAGAGCTACAGCAGTGAGCTAGCAGATTCAATCAATAATAAAACCTTTCGGGATTGAGTGAATCTAATTCCCAACTAACTAGACCCCCCCGGGTTGTTTAGTAGCTGCCCTGTTATGATGGGAGAGCACTGGTGACATCCTGAAGGTGAATTGGTAGGAAGTCAATCCGGTGGTAGTTTCGTGTAGTTCTTATAGTATTTAAAGCTATTTTTGTTGAGTCTCAGTTACTGTCAACCCAAATAGAAAGCCGTTAGTTCTGTTTAATCTTTTCAGTGTAGCTGAAGTAACTTTAGTAAAAGAGTTTTATTCCGGAGGAATGTTTTCAGCCTAATCTCAAATATGAAGCAAGTGAACCCAGGAGCAGTTCGCCCACAATGTGAAGGCAAATGGACTATGTCCCTAGCAGTTTTTTTTTTTTTACTCTTATCTTTGAGTTTTGCTTATTAGTTTCATGTGTAAAGCACACTAGCAGTGGTATAACTGGTCTTGTTGTCACCCACTGAGGTGCTGGCAATTATTAACATTGTTAGAGGACCAGTTAGATGTAGATGATGAAAGGATCCTGGTCAACCCATGAGCAGGTCTTTCCCCTTTTCTTGCACCCTTTATCTTCCTGGTCAGAGGCATTATTGCTCAAAACTGTTTTAATTGCCATAGTCAGCCGGGGCTTATCTGTATCCAGATAAGTAAATGGAAGACAGACCAAACGTTTCTGCCGTGTGAAAGTAAAACCAAATTGAGTGACTTTTTTAGTGTCATCTCTTGCTAATTCTTGTTGGAACTCAAATCTGCCACATTTTGGGTCAGTTTGGGACTATTTTTTATAAGATTATTCAAACATCTGTATATTTTGCACTTTGAATGTGATTTTTCTTTTCCACTTGGTTCTTTCCCTGCAGCAAAGACATGGAAGATCCTGAGCTTCGTGGTCGCCCTTCCAGGTGTGGGTGTGTGCATGCTGAACACGTTCCTGAAGGAGCAGAGCCACAGTCACGAGCAGCCAGAGTTTGTCCCCTACTCTCACCTTCGCATTCGCAGCAAGGTCTGATCAATGCCATTGAAATCCAATGTGAGCCAGAAGTGGCGTTACTCATTAGCGTTTTGATTTCTGCAGCGTTTCCCGTGGGGAGACGGCAACAAATCCCTTTTCCACAACTCTCATGTGAATGCTCTTCCCGATGGCTACGAGGGTCACGATGAGTGAAGCACTTCTTCTCCAGACCACTGAACGGGACCAGGTTTCCCTCAGCGTTTGTTACTGGACCACAGATTCATTTTCACAGTTTACTCTGCCGTATTGATGCCGTATTTACCTGTGACCTCATCGTGGGGTCACCAGAACCAACCCACACTCATTCAACAAAATGTCCTCTTGAAATGAATAAATAAACTTCTAAAATATTATTACCTCAAGTCATGTTTAAGTTATTCTGTGGTTTTATTTCTAAATGCTACAAGCAATGCTGAATTTTTATTTTATCTTTTATTCATTTAGGACAAAAAACTGCTGAATTTCTCATCCGATGGGTAAACGGCTTCCAGGTTCTTTCACAGGCCGGAGTGTTACCTGAATGGATGAGAACCTTTATGTTCATAAGATAAAAATTATTACATTTTATAACAGAATTAGTGGCTTTATATTAAATTTGGTTGTTCATTGTGTCTTAGTGGTAAATGTTGGGCAGTATTGTGGCATTTATTATTAATATTCAAGCTATCAACAGTGTTGACTAGTCTTATTTTTACAAAGTGTCAAGAACATAAACGTGACCTTAAAAACCCCGAAGAACTCGGAGGTGAATGTACAAGCGTTCGCGTTGTTTAATTGATCAAATGTCCCTGAAATAGTTTCTTTTCCAGCGATGTTTACAAACGTGACCTTCCAGTCCTGTCATGTGACTGGCAGAGCTCCACCTCCGTCACGTGAGCGCGCATTAAGCTGAATTAGAAAATCCAGGGTTAACAAAGCTCGTGAATGTCTCGCTTTAAAACGCCAATTTACTTTTTCGCGCCGTGGCGTCACGTGGACAGGTGGACGGCGTGAACCCAACAGTCGCGCGATTCTCACATCCGGGAATTTTTCATCTTGTGGTTGAAGGTTTCGATTTGATTAGTAAATCTGGCTTTGAAACATCTCGGATAACTGCGCGCGCCCGCGTCAAACGTCTATGGGAGAGCAATCGAACCCTGAAACATCGATCCGGATGAACGCAGACAGCGGTAAATCATTTCACTTCCAACCGTAAGAAAACGTGGCTTTATCGCACCTTTAATTTAATGATGACACCTTTCATTTCCCCCAGATTTTCACATCATAAGAAAGAATGAGAGGGCACATTTTTTTAGCCCCAAAGAACAAGAACTAATTCTGAAGTTGTACGAAGAAGAGAGAGTCATTTTAACGGCCAAATCAAACACAACGAGCGCGTCCAAACTGAGGGAGGAGGCTTGGCAAAGGATCGCCGACAAAATCAACGCGTAAGAATGAAAAAAGTGCAAAGATCACAGCTAAAAAGTGTTCTGCTGGACACAACGAAGATCAATTTAGCTTTACTGTCAAAGTAAAATGATGATTTTCCTTTATTAGTTGTGAAAATAAGCCAGCATGGCTCCTGTTTTGATGGGGCAAAGTGTAGCACTTTTTTCTCACACATGAAATATGTTTTTCTGTTGTTAGTGTTTCTGACAGTGGTTATAAGAGGACCTGGCAGCAAGTAAAAGTCAAGCATAAAAACATCGTACAAACAGGTAAAAACTCCCTGCTGGTTCACCTTTTGCACATTAAACAGGTTTTTTAAAAAAAATACTGTACATATGTATACGATGCGCTGATTAAACATGTTGGTGTACTTGTCAAATATCTTCATATGTAGCTAAAAGAAGACGGGCCGAGTTGCTGAGGAACCATGGGGGGTCTGCCACACCATCACAGGTCTCTGCAGAGGAGGAGGGCCGGCTCAGGGTGGAGGTCCTGTCTGGGGGGGCCTGCATTGAGCCACTGAGTGGATCTGAGAGTTCTTTCATCAGCGGTATGTGATCTCAAACCTTGATTCTGAATACTGTCTTGATTCCTTCCTGCTTTTGTAACCCATCTGGACCATGAAGTTTCAGGTCACCCTGTCCTCCTCCTGCCCGTCACCAAAACAGAACCAGAGAGCCTGAGTGGTGATGATACCGACATCAGCGATGCTCATTTAGAGGGGGTGAGACCGTTGCAAATGCAACATTAATCATCACATATCAAAAATGGGAAATGCAGTGACAACTGCCACTGGTCCAGTGTCCTGAGGTCATGCGTCTGTACTGATGGCGACATGATTCTTTTTTAAAGGAGCTGCACGGCGGAAGCTTCCAGGAGAGGGCGCACTCTTTCCCTTCTGCTACTCGAAATTTGGAGGTGAGCTTCACCAGTGAGGCGGGGCTCTTTGATTACCAAACCCAAGTGTTGCCCTCATAATAAAATAAATTCACATTAAATTACAAAGCCACAACCAAAAGATCCACCACATCAGACTGACCACAAAGATTTTATTTTTATTTTTATAGCTTTCAAACATTTGTAATTTAAGTTTGTGTAATAATTAGGGTATTTTAATAATTAATGTGTAATTGTAAGAAAGTAAAAAGTAATTGTAAAATGTCAAATTTGGTCTGCAGACACAGTCGGATGACATCAGAGCTCTTTACTGCAGCTACCTGAAGAAGGAGATGGAGAACCGCGACCAGGAAATGGCCTTCAGAGCTCTGAAAATGAAGAAGTTGGAGAAAGAAATCCTACTGCTTGACAAGCAACTGATGTGACTCTTTACTTTTATTTAATCCTATATCATATTTAAGGTACACCTTTAGTAATAAACACAACATGGATTAATTTGTTGCCTTGAAACATATTTAGTCCCTGAAGGTAATTTCAACCCTGCTGAGTATATTTGATGGAGATGCAGAGTGTTTGTTCAGCTAGGTGAAAAAAGGTCATGTGTTTTTATTCCTGAAGTTTAGGAAATTAATTTAAATTCCGTGTCATAAATGATCACAGTTTATTTCCTTTTTAAAAATAAAAAAACAAACATTTTTCTTGTCAGTTGTTTTTAGCCTTTCAGACACAGCAGAATTCTGAGTATATTTGTCATAAATTATAGAATGTGATCACCAAATCAATTAGGAACTGTTTATAATTTTATTTAAATTATTTATACATGTATTTTGAATCTAGAATTGTATTTTGTATAAGGATGTATTTGATTTTATTTATTTTTGTTGTGTTGTTAGCCTGGAAAAGATCTGTTTTGCAATGTAGAGTAATGTATCATCAGCATTGAAGACAATAAATAATTTACAGCAGATCAGACACTGAACTCTGGTTTTAAAGACGTCTGAAGCATTGAACATTCCCCACGCACATAAACTGCAAACAAATTTCAATCCGCCCCAAACCCATTTTATTTCAGCTGTATATACTCATTTGTGTATATATATTTGACCTTACACATTTATTATTTATCTAATTTCACTCACGTTTTTCTTCATTTTATATTTGTTGGCTGCCTATTCTGGACACCAAAATCGCTCTTCGTTTGGATAAAAGTTCAAAGGAGGTGTGATCTTAATTGAAACTCTAACTTAAGTAGATTTACGTTTGAGTTTCTTGTTTTCTTTGTTCATATGTGTTTTTACATGTTTTGTAATAACAATTAAAAAAAATTAAGCCGGCTGGTTTCCGGTCTTGAAAATGCGCGCGTCCGCGGCGTTTTCGCGGAGCTGTTTCACAAAGTCAAGATGGCGGACAGCAGCTTGGTGACGCGCTAGGACCACAATTCTGGTTCCAGCCGTTGACCGTCTATTCAGAACCCGAACCAGAATCTGAACTCTCTTCCCTGGGAAGCCTCACACCTGGTCGGATAGATTATTTTAATCGGCCATCGGCAATTGCGCGCTCTCGTTCGGCTCCATAAGGCATCCTCAATCGAGCGTCGAGATCCGGATTCCTTGGCAACAACTGACAACAACTTGCATGGGACTGACGTCATAAATTCTCTCAAAAACGAAAAAGTCGAAGTTTTCAAACGATTCGCTACGGTTTAATTATGTTTTAGTGTATGACTTTTTTTTTTTTTAAAAAAAACAAAACCCACTGCTTTTGAGTCATAGCTTGTGCAGATCAGGTTTTCCATGTTTGTCCTGGGTCCCTATTAAACATGCAAGTTTAATAAAATCTTAAGTTCAGAACTGTACAGTTTTTTCCGGCGTGCAGCCATCGGACGAATCTATATTTCTACTTTTAATCACAACCTTTGTTTTAGACCTTGTTAAATCACAATTCACATCTTTGTAATGAACTAATTTAAAATACTAGGAATAATCAAATATACTTTAAGAAATCATAATGAGACATTTATTTACGTGTTTTTAGAATCCTTTATATTCAAGTACTTGTTATACTAGTTTAGAATATCTGTAAAAAAAAAAAAAAAAAAAAAGTAACTAGAATGATAGTTTACCCGGACGAAGGCGCGGCCCGTTTGTCCCTCTTCGCTCGCCGTAATTTCACGTGACTTCTCCGTGTGACTGACCTGAATTCCAAGACTGTCACGCTGATTCGGTTCTGTTGGAAGCGTCCGAACATAGCCCGAACCCGCGAACTTTAACGAGAAAAACACCATGCTACGAGTGCGCGTGTTGAGGCAGGAGTGACGGTTCGGCTGCTCCCTCCTGGTTCGACCAGGTTCGACCAGGTTCTGAGTCCCGCTGGAGTTTTCTGGACACGGTTTCGGTGATGGCTGAGCAGGTTCCGCCAGACTCCAGGAGGTAAACCCCCGGCTCTGATCCGTCTGTGTTGACGTCCTGCCATTAACGAAATAACAAAATAAGTATTACCCCGCGCACGTGCACAGGTGGTTCCGTGTTGCGTTCAGGTCCAGGTAGGCTTTATTTGGGTTTCACCAGGATCACAATTACCCAGAACATCAGTTTGATTTGTTGTGGATGTTGGATTTCACCGGAAATCAGCTTTTAAGAGTTTAGATCAAAGCATCTTAAAATACTTAAAACTTAAAATACCCTCATTCTTCCAATAACTCTAATTTTGCTATAATTTAGAGAAAGTGTGTTGTTATTTTGAGCGCATAAAACAGAAATTTAGAATTTTTTTTTGTTACGAATGGAGCATTTTTGAGAAACAGTTTCTGATTGTCATTGTTAATCCCTCAGGTGTTCCTACTTCTTCCTGTATGATGGGTCAAAGGTCAGAGGTGAAGGTGACCTGACCAGAGAAGGCATCTGCTACTTTTATCCTGAAGAGGTTTGAAAGTTGCTTGTCTGATCTTCGAAGATGATTATTTCCTACTTTGTGTCATCTTAACTCAGCTGATGTTCCGGTCCATGTTTTTATGGACTTTTATGACCTGGCTCACTTCATGTGTGTGTTCTGTCAGACGCCGTTGGACCAACAGGAGCTGATCTGTGGTCAGCTGGCCGGTGTCAGCCGCTGTGTGTCAGAGCTTTCTTTTTCACCGGTCCGTGTGTTGCGGTTGCGACGCCACAAGTTTGCCATCCGTGTTAAAGATGACTTCTTCTGGGTGTGTGAATGCCCCCCTGCTCTTCACCTTGCTTTTAAATAATGTTATCAATCTTAAATTAGTGTGTGTGTTGTGGCAGGCACTGGGCTGCCCGGTGGAGGTCCCCTCTGTCAGCATCTGCCAGCTCCTGGACCAGCTGATAAGCCTCTTCTGTTTCTACAATGGCTCCATAAGCCTGAGCTACCAGGTGATTCATTTTGTTGAATGTGCTTTCAAATCAAATCAAGCTTTATTTTTGTAGCGTCTTATAAAATCAAAATTGTTTCAAGGGGCTTTCCAGAATCCCAGGGCCTGACCCCAGACAAGCAACAGTGGCAAGGAAAAACTCCCCTTTAACAGGAAGAAACCTTGAGCAGGACCAGGCTCATGTAGGGCTTTATTCAGAGCCTGAAATCAACCAAATAACAAGAAGTTATGCCAACAGTTACAGTATCTTGTCTTCTTGGCCATGGGGGTGGGGGGTCCACTTCTGGGGGAGCTGCTAGTTCATTGTGGGGCCATATATGAGCATGGTTGATTGGGGGTGTTCTGTTGCTTTCCCCCACTGCCAGCATTCCCTTGACCAGGGGTACCAGCCAACCAACCATGTTTTGCCCATCCTGGGGATTTGAACCAGGAACCCTCTGCTTCCCAGCCCAGTTCTTAACAGACTGAGCTACTGACAGCCACCCACCCTCCTGTGGGCACAAATGTCATTTTATGTACATACACACAGGATGAACTCGGTATTGCAGGAATGCTTGTCACACTTATAGAGTTGGCACATTCAGTTGCATATAAATAAGTTATTCCTTTACATTTGTATTCAATGTGAGTTTGCTTGGTTTTATTTTTAGATTCACAGTCGGGACATTTTAGCAGCTCGCTGGGCTCAGTATCTGTCTCACCTCCAGTCAGGTTCCACAGACCTTCACCACATCTTCAGCTGCCTGAAGACCATCGACTCCACCATTGTACGTCTTGTTCACACGAGTCACAGGCAAATATCTTACAGCACAAAAGCATATTAGAAGTATTTTTCACAAAGTCAAAACATGTAAAGATGTGTAATTAAGTCCCCCAGCATCAACAGTCCTTTTATCCTCTTTGAATAAGGACTTAGTGGGCACTCTTTGTTAGTAGAAGTCCTTCTGGAATCCCACCAGTTGCAGTCCAAGGCTTTTTTCTTGACTCCCAGCTCTGTTGGTTTTCAGGTTGACCCACTTCTTCTACTCAAAGCGGCCCTCATTCTTCAGGCGTGTCAGCGCTGCCCTCTAGTGTTGGCGGGATGTATCTTGTTCCGAGGGAGGTGAGCTAGCATGTTTGCTTCCTCGGTGAGCGTTTACCTTATGGAAATATCAGGTTGTCTTTTTTCCTCCTCCAGAGTGGTTAGTACACAGATGTTCCCAGAGCTCACCATGAAGGTGATGGTTCATGAGAACGAAACGTACAAAAAGGTAACCCGCCCCTGTCCTCAAACACACCATCTTCTAGGAGCACAAGCAGCTGCTAAATTGGTTAAACTTGACGTCTTTCAGGCGCAGAAGGACATTGAAGGCAGTAGCTCTGGGTGGTTTGGTGGCGTTAGCTCCACCACAGTGTTCCTGACTGCCTCTGAACTTCAGTACCTGCAGCTAACGCCTGTCCACAAAGACCTCCAGTAAGATTTGTTTGCATGGCCGCCGCTAGGACTGAATTTTGTCATCCAGACTTGTCCTCTCCTTCAGTTCTCAGTTAACTCCAGCTGGAGACTCCCAGCCTTTGAAGTCCCGTCTCTCCAGGACGTTATCGGATGTAGGCTCCACCGACTCTGACCTCTCGGACCCTGGTTCAGCTCAGGTTCCCCAGAAGGGGTCCTTTGAAGTGGCGGGCAACGCTGTCCTCTGCCCAGTTGTGTCACAAGGCGCCACTAATCTTGCCAGCCACTCACAGCTCTTCTTAAATGGTAAACAGATGGTGGAGAAGGACGAGCCACAGTTTCACCGCTGTCAGAGTTCTGGGTCAGACGTGCATGGCGGCGAACAGACGTGCAGCAAAGACACCGCCACAATTGATCTGACCAGCAGAGGAGTGGATACAGAGAGGAGATCATGTGACAAGAAGGAAGATGGAACTACTGCTCAGCCTCTGGGCTCTGGAGGCTCTGACAGCCAACACGAGAGTCCGCTGATCCCCATGATGCTGTACCTGCACCGGGTCAAAGGTCTAGTTTTGGCTCTTCTGGTAGAACCTCACTTCCTGAAAGACTCCACCTCCATGGAGGAAGTGGTGAGGACTGTCAACCCTCATCTTTGCGCCACATCAGACAGAACATCTGTAACTTCTTCACTTCCTCCTGTGGTTACTGCAGGCTCCGCCCACCTTTAACCCCACCCACCTGCTGCTCTGTCTGCAGTTGTTTCCGCTTGTGTGAACGTGTTTGTGCTAAAATGTATTTCCTGTCTGGTTTCAGTATCACAGCAGCCTCGCGTCCCTCAACGGTCTGGAAGCCCACCTCAGGACCATGAGTCCAGGGGCCCCGGGGGCTCAGGGCCCCCCTGGACTTTACAGCTTTGCCCACTATGACAGCATCCAAAGCACACTCACCAGTGAGGCCTGATGAAGGGGTGGGGGGGGGGGGGGTGCATGACCTAACAGCTAACGAGCTCTGTGATCCTGGGTAACGTTCCCCCTTTGTATGTTTCTGCAGCCAACCTGTCTGCTGGAGGGGGGGCGGGTGCCGAGCGGCCTTTTGTCCGGGCTGCATCACTCCTTCACTCGCATTTCTGTACCACAGAGACCCTGCAGGAGGCCATTATCAGGTTAGCGCCGCAGCGTGGGGGTGGGGCCAGATCTGTCAGAGTTCCACAACCCACTGGAGTTACAGGATTATATTTTACAGTTTTATACTCTTTTTAAAAAAAACAAAACAAAAATCCACTCACGGTTCTCACCGCAGGAGTGCCAGTGCCGCCGTATATGGGACCCGCACCGTTGCCCAGGAGACCTACTTCCAACAGCACGGCGGCACGCTCAGGAACTCGGGTATCCCAAACCACCAGGACAGCGCCTTCTTGCTGCCCAGCAAGGCCCGCCACAGGCTCCAGAAGCACGGCGTGAACCTGCTATGAGCACCCCCACCCCCCGGGAAGGGGGGGTCTGTATGGAACCGTGCCTAAACGAGCCTTTTTTGCCTGTACAGTCTAATATTTATTCACAACTGCTGAAAACACTGAGCTTTTTTCATACAAACATCAAAAATAAAACTTCAATATTTTATTTTCATAATCTATCACTTTTCTTTTTTCCCCTGGCTGAAAAAAATCCAAGTTTAATTAAGAAATGTGACGTTTTCTTGTTAAATTGAGCGTGCGGTAAACACCACGTGACCCTCTCAGCGTGACCGTTCCGGTAATGGCGGGATCGTGTTTAGACGCGTTCATAAGCTCGTTATTAATCAGGTCGCACTGTTGTTTCACAGCTGTAAATATATCTGAAGTCATTAAGGGTCATTAGCTGAGTGAATGGGGGGGGTGTAGGCTCCTCTGGGCGCCTCATTATGCACGCGCATTTAAAGAAAGCCGCGGGGGGTCAGATGGGAGGAGAAGCGCCTCAACAAAAGGAGGGCAGGGTCCGAGAGGTGGGCCAGGATTCGTGGAGATGCGGCCTTTGTTAGGTGGGTATAAAGCAGGAGTCCAAGGAGCCGCCTCAGAAGATCCACAGCAGCGATCATGGACTCATCCCGGAGTTTCCCGCTTCCTCTCCTCCTCTTCTTCCTCCTCACGTGGGAACCTGGAGTTGTCGCTCGCGCGGTGGATTCACGGGAGTTTCCGTTCAAAAGTTTGGCGCCGGCGCGGTGGAGGCGCAGCGCCGCGGACGGCGAGCGCGGTCGGTGCGCGGACCTGGAAAAGCCCTGGCAGGAGAACCTGGCCGTGGAGGAGGATGTAGCCGGCACCGTGCTGCAGCTCCGCGTCCGGCCCTACTCACCCAGGTCGCCGCTCCAGGCCCTGCTGTTCCCGGGGAAACCGCTGTTCAGCTTCGTGCGCCGCTTCTACCGCTGCTGTCAGGAGCGGCGGAGCTGCGGCAGCGTCAGAGGGATACCAGGCCGCCTGAGAGGAGGTAAACGCTTCTGAGAAGATTGCACTGCAATGAAATCAAATATCTGCAGTTACTATTTTAAAAAAAGAAAAGAAAAAGTGGTTGAGTTAATCCTCGATACAGTTGAAGAAGATCCAACTGTCAAAAACTGTCAAAATGTAGGAGAAAATGCTGAAAATCTTAATTCTTACGTTGAGATTTTCAGCTTTCCCAAAAACCTTTTGGGGAAAAAGTCCCTTTTTTGACACAAGATTTTGAAAATTTGTTTGGATGAACAATTAAAGGATCTTCTGTTCAGCAGTTTCTCACATCAGTTCAATTCTCTTCCAGATTTCTGCTCTAAAAACAAATATTGTGATGTAAAGTTGAGGATAGTCAGGAGGTTAATGAGGGTATGAAGGACAATGAGTTAAAGAGAAGGTTGGTGGAGTTCCGGGTGTTAACGGCCGGTCGGGTGAACCCTGTAATCTGCATACAAATGACCCTCGCAGGGATTAATTGATGTCCTGCTGACAGATTAACAGATCAGCTCCTCTTCCTCCTCAGGTTCTCATGTGGAGTTTCTCCTCACCAGGGAAGTTTTGTCGCTGGCGCTGACCCGAGCAGAGCTTCACCTCCAGCTGTCCAACCCGCAGAAGCTGGACCTCCATCCGGTCCTGTCTGCAGCGGCAGAGCGAGGCCTCCCCACCAGGTAAAACATGCCGTCCCGTCTCTTCCTTGTCTGACAGGAAGTTGGTCTGGTTCTGAGTGTGCAATATATGGCCAGCATGAAGAGAGGAAAGTAAAACATGGAAGGCCCCCTGGTGGTGGTTTGCATTAATCCTCATAAGCCCCTCCCCCACATAAGGTGCCTTATTTTACGTGATCTTTTAACTGCAAAGCTAGCATCTGTAAAAATGTTAGGTCGTCATTTTTATGCTAGCAGTGATGCGTCGGCCGCCTTAGAGAACTGTAGCTGATGGGTGGGTGGTTGTTTATGTTTGGGAATGTGGAGTCAGCTCTCTCTCACCTTCTGCAGGTACAGTTTGTGGTCTCATGGCGACACGCTGGAGCTGCGGCTGGATTTGCTCTTCCTCATGCGGCGGCTGCAGGTGGCGCTAGAACCCAAAGGAGGTCACCTCTCAGAGGGTGTTTGGAGACTGACGCAGTCTTTCAGGATGGACAGCGAGGACTCTGCTTGGAGCGGCGGTGCTCTGGACCTGGGCCTCGCCCTGGACTGTCATCAGGACAGGACAAAGGTCAGCTGCGAGGGCCGCGGCGTTCAGCTGACCCAGCCCCCATTCATGGTGGCCTATTACTGAGGAGCTGGAAGAAACTGTCGGGAAAATATGCACTTTTACGCCAAAATTTATTATTAACTTATCTAATGTTGTGAAATGTGTTTATATATGCTGCTGTATATAGTGAGAATGATATTTTATGGTTATTAAAGCTCCGTCTAAGTCTGTGTCTCATTTCCTCTGTTAGAGAAGAGTCCCTAAATGTAGCACGGCTGCAGCCTCAGAATAGTTTCTCCTAGTTACAATTATGGAGGAAAAGGTGACAAGTACTCAACAACTCAAGTACTCAACAATAGCTAAATTAAAACAATGACATCATTTAACCACCAGAACCTCCAGCAGCAAATATCACACCTACAATCCAGCTTCAGACCTTTAACCCAAAATGTTCTTGTTTAATAAACTGAAATATTTATCAAGAAAGTAAAAGTTTAAGGGTCAGAAAATCAAGAAAAGGTCACATGGAACCGCTAATATTGAGTTCAAGGTTTCAGCTGCTCTGAAAAACCAAGAAATGGTTGGTTTGGTTTTCAGTTACTCATTTATTTATTCACTAAATCTGATCTAAGTAAGAAAACAAAAGAGTCCAAAGAAACAGAAAGTTAAAGGTTTCTGGTGAGCCAACGTTTCCTCACTCAGAGCTCTGAAATTTTCCAGAACGACTGTTTTTAATCAAGTTTTTCCCATTCTATTTTTACCTTTTTCCCCTCCAAGATTGCTTTTGTTTTCGGAACCTTAAAATCAAAGAGAAATCCTAATTTTAACTTCATAATCAGCTTCTGTGGATTTTTATGGAAAACAGTTGAAGGAGGAAAGAAAAAGAGTTGCTAAAGCAAAAGCCAGCATGGTAAAAAGCTCAATGTATTCAATTATTCAAGGCAACAAAACACAAAAATGACAACAAGGGTAAAATACACCAGGCAGTGCAAAATGTCACACTAATATTAAAACATCCTGAGGAAAAAAAAAATCATTTGAAGAAATCTGATCCTCCAAACAAACCCGATCAGCTTTAATTTAAATTAGAACAGAAGGATAAAACCTCTGATTCATTAATAATCTCATTTATTTGTTGGCTGCTTTTAAAAACGATGAACAAACGCCACAAAAAAAAAAAGCCTGAACACCTCAGACACCACAGAAGAAGACGCAGAAAACGAAGGAGCGACGCAATCAAAACATCCCCGAATAAATGAGATCTAACTATTTTTAAAACACCAATTTTAAATTCTGTCTCTTCAAAATCATTTCAGTCCATATTTGAGACGGTCCTCTAAAAATGTTATTAGATTTTAATTACTCGATTTAAAATATAACTTAAGCCTTTGAGATCAATGAATATAACAAAAAAAACAAAAACGTGTTCGGGTCCTTACAGGAGCCGCATGCTGCACGAGGACTACGCTGTGATTCCACAGCTTAAACATCAGTGTGGATTTTTAGAAAAAAAACAGAACAAAATAGTCTTCCGGGCCCAAAATTAGATTGCTGCAGTGGAACGTCTCACAAAGCTCACAAAGAACTCTCATCCAGAACCGTTCACCTAGGTCTTCTCCGAATGGTTCACTGGAGCTCCCGACTAATTTTTACAGGTTCCCACAGAACCTCCAGGACACAAACGGGTCAAAGGTAAAGCCGGAGGTTTAAGCCCGGCTTCACCCGCGGATGAGGCTCAAATGGTTCCGGATCATGTTGCGAAGCACGACAACGTTAGACCACCGAGTTCCACCAGCAACCAAAGAGGGTTCTACCTGGAGGACAAGCTGAGGAACGTTTGTTTCGTAGATGTTCTTCACGAGCAGCAGCAGCTGCAGAGAACAAACCAGACTTTGGTGCTGAATTCAACAAGTCTGGAAGAGACGGAGCAGCAAAGACACGTCTTCAGTTAAAGAGGCCAGAGAGAGGAACCGCGTCCCCTGAACCATTAACCCAAACCTTTCCGTTAAGACAAATGAGTGAAAAGAGGCAGAGTGACGTCTGCACAGCGTGGAGCACCTGCAGTGGAGACCAGAACCCCAAATGGAGCTTCTGGAAAGGAACCGGGACGTCAGAGAGGACTCAAAGGGGAGCGAGAACAACAGGAAGCTCCTGGTGTTAGCTCCTGGCTTAGACGCTCCCAACGGCAACGATCCCCCAAATTCGTCTTCCTCCAGAAGACACAAAGACACACAGCTGAGAGGCAACGCAGAACTCAACAGGCAGCAACCAAACATTTTCCACAGAAGAAGAAAATTCTTTGGTGAAACAAAGAAAAAAAAACAACAACAACGACAACAAAGGCATAGAAAGAAAAAGGCAAAAGGAAAAATCAGACACGAGAGTTCGGACATTCTCACTTTGAAACGTGCGATATTTGGGAACCGGGCTGGATGAAAAGCACATGTGTGAAAACCGCTCAAAATTCAAAACTACTTCCTGCCCAAATTCAGCATTTGTGTTTCTAAAAATGAACCAATCACAGCAGAGAATGGCTGCCGAGTCATCGGATGAGAAATCCAACTCTGGTTTCTGCGGAGATGTTGAGGAATGTTCGGGAGAGTTGGAACTTTCCAGAGTCTCACCCCTCCTTTTCTCCCCCCCCCCCCAACAGTAGCAAAGTGTTTTTGTCCTCAACGTCTCAGCTCCGCCCCCTTCGGCTCACAGCCGACAGAGGCAGAAGAGCGTCGGGATGAAGACTCCGAACGCCACCAGGATGGGGAACATCAGGCTGCTGTTGTCGGTCGCATATGGGTTCGGTGTTCTGGGGCCCGACTGGACCCGGGATTTTGCAACTGCCTGGGCCCGTTTCTTCCCACCGTCCTCGCCTCCTTCGCTGTCCTCCTCCTCTTCCTCTTCTTCCTCGTGCTTCTCCAGACCCGGATGAGGCTGCAGCTTTGGCACATCTGTCGAGGGAAGGAGGAGCCAAATTATCCCAGGAAAGAAGAGTGTTTTTAACACGTGGGGCGGCTAAAGACGACCTTTGCAGGAGGGGTCAACGTGGCCCTCGAAGCTCAACCCGACTCCAGATCAGTGAGAAAAATCCCAGCTGGAGCTTTCAAGGCCGACTGGAAACTACTGAACTGGTCAACCAGGTGTGTGAGAGTGTGTATGTGTGTTTGATGATTTTTGCTGCTGGAGGTTACATTTGTGTGAACATACCATTTTCTTTTTCTTGTAAATCTACTCATAAAAGATAAAAAAGAATAAAAAAACCATGTCCAGAATTTTCTGTTTAAATTGAGTTTAAGAAAGAAAATCAAAATTAGGGAACTGGGTCAGGTGCTGCTCAGTTTGCAGGTTTTAAAGCAGTTTTGGGGATTTTTGAGCCCATGTTGAGCAGCAGAGGATCAGAATTCCATTTCAATCACATACAATAGAAAAAGGAGAATTCCAGGTGTATTCAGAACTGCTGCCGATTGAGGAAGCTCCGGAAATGCACGACTCTGCCCCGCAGCACTTATGTTCTCACCTTCTAAAGTCCCCTTCATCACGTAGAGAGCGCAGACTTTTGGGTTGTCATAGTAACCCTGAAATGCAGAAATAACATTTGAGGATGATCTTACCTGCAGAAGAAGCAATCAAACTTTATAATCAATGCGTCAGAAATCCAGCAGAATTCCCACCTTCACGAACTCCACGGTGAGTTTCCCGTTAAACGTGGACACCTCCCCCTGCACGCTCAGCTTCCCCCTCCGAATAGAGAAAGGCACGATCTCGTCGTGAGCTGTGCTGTGACCCACTCGATCAAAGATGTCCAGATCCTTCACCACCATGTGACCATTCAGACGAACGTCAAACACCTGTTCCGATCACCAGATTTGGAGATCAATAGCGATCCATCATCCAGCCTGCCTAATCCACCTTCAGCATTTTAGCAAAACCTTTGAATTATTTAGATTTTATGCGGTTTATGTTGTGCGAGTCGATATTCCACATTGATGATTGATATAAACATTCTTGATCACAAATTCATTCTTCTGTACACGTGTTCATGTCATATCACAAACACACACGTACGTTTGTGTGTGTGTGTGTGTGTGCCGGTGCAGCATTTATGACCATTTATCCAGCAGCACTGCCTCCATACCTTCTGCTGTGACTGTGCGAAGTAAACCTCTGCATACTTCATAACCAGTATATAATCGCCCTCATCGCGGATGGGAATATCGTAACCAAAAGTGTCCTCGTTGTAGCGCTCTGTCTGGTACAGGATCTGGTCCTCCGGACTGGAACGCAGGATTGGCAGACGCACACCGTAATCAGATGCTTTAAAGAAGAAGAGCAGCATGTTCAGCTGTACCGCTTAATACTTCCTCAAAAATGGGCACTTCCATAAAATTTACATGTGGTATGTGCAGCTGTTAGCCACGTTAAGCTGAACTTGTTTTTAACCATCAACGAGGCAATGTACAGCCAAATTTAGGAAGTTGCACACTTTAAAATGTACAGCAGGCTGCAGTGACTCTGAGCTGTCTCCCAACCACAAATTACAACATCAGCGAGATCACATGTTGGTGCCGTCTAATTGATCATATCAGCACCTGCTTGACCTCCACGCTGAAGGGCGGAGCTCTACGGCGCTGTGCTGACTCCTCATTAGCCTCGTTACTACGGAAGACACCTCCGGATCCACAGAGGATCATTTAAACATCAGCAATAAAGCCACCACTCACCTTTACCGACCTTCCCTTCCAACGGGTCTTTCCTGAAGTGAATGCCGTGCACATCTACGTGTGCTTCACCTCCAGCATTGACAGCCCAGATCACCCGTTCAGCCAGCCTCGGGTCCCCGCCTTCCGCCCAGCACTGCTCCGTCAGCAGCGACAGTACCGCTGCGAGCAGCCCGACGACAAGCTGCGCCCCGACCCACTGCATCACCCCGCACGGCCCGAACCTACAGGCAGGTAGACGTCGGAAATAACGTTAGCGCGTCACCATGCAACAGCACATGTAAGGTCAGCTAACCAGAGGAGCTAACCATCCTGTCATGCAACATGATATCTGAATTAGCCTACATGCTAACAGCAGCGATACCGGTAGTACCCTTACAATAAAACATTATATTCATCAGCAAGTGTCATAAATAATGTCAAGAAACCCACTCTGATCACGTGAAATCATTTTACAGTTAGATTTGGACAGAAACTGTAGTTTGTTTGCTAGCAGACCTACCTGTCTAACCAGAAATACTTGGTCTGTGAGAGCCCGGCTAATGGAAATATCTCTGTCTTTCTCTGCACAAAATCAATCTTTCCCCAATGTGAAGATTTCCCTCTGCAAACACGGTCTCTCCAGCGGCAGCGACGTGAAAAATCCTCATCAAACACACGAACTCTTTATTGCTGTTGTCCGCAAACTGATGCTACATCGACTTTCATTCAATGTGTGCATCGGAAACGAGCAGCACTCCTGCTAGCTGCTGAAGGCGGAACAGGACTACCTAACTTTAGCCTGTCGGTGACCAATCAGCGAAGGAAGCTCGGCGAGACCACGCCCCTTTGACATAAGGCTTTGTAAATATTTCAACGCTAATTTATCTTATAGTCAAATCACATTTACACGGAAGATTTTGTAAATAATGATGATGTGCAATGCACAATAAAATCACACAAATCTTTCTCGGTCAGTCAGGGGGTGGTTTCCAGAACCGAGGACCCGGAAGTCTTTTTATCCACGTCAAATGAACGTTGGGATACTTTGCCCTGAGGTTAACCTCTCAGGTTTCATGTGAAAGGTCATCTCCAGAGCTCAAGAGAACGTATTATCATTAAAAAAATGTATGTGTACGTCTGTTCCAACGCAAGCTAATAGTACTTCATTATATTGTACATGACATAACATAGTAAGCTATAACAGTACCTTAACACCGCTTTAAACACTGAACAGTACGAAACGGGTTTTATTTTCCAATAAATTTGTCTTTTCAATTTTAATCAAAACTCAATCCAATTTTGTTTGGATTGTGTTAATAGGTGAAACATATTAAGACGTTATGTGTCGCACTTGTCCTTTAATAGGGGTCCACGCCCCCTTTTTCCGGTATGGTATGTTCAGCATCTCGTCCAATCAGGAGAGTCCACCGCAGAACACACGCGCTTGACCAGAAAGGAGTGAATGAAGACGGTTGCTATGGCAACAATATCGCAGGGGGCGTGTTTGTTTTCTCGTTCCCGAACCATGGACCATTTTAAATAAAGATGGCGACTGTAAGCACTGACATGAACTAGAGTTGTTGATATTTGTGATTATTAATTTTTTTAAAAACAACTTTCTTTTTACTGTCCAGTTACCATTAGCATCCCAAAACATTCATCAGCAAAGAAAATGGTCCAAATTGTAAACACCTTTAATTGACACCAACTTGATGAAAATGTTTGTATTTGCAAATGTGCGTACAGAATGTAGTAAATTCTTTGGCATGCATAAGAACTGCTGTGACAACACATATGCGTTGGACATTACAATCAAATTGACATGAACATACAATACAGCTACATTTGCGTCCGCGTACATTACCGCTGCTTCAGCAGCTCTGACGAGACAACACCAACGATCCAGAAGCAACACATACACAATCATTTACTGTATCTGAGAACTTTAGATGGTTTCAACTGTTTTTTTACCAACATTCAGACTTAAAATTCTCCCCGTTCTGCATCTCTCGGCTGAGGCTGCAGTGATAACATGACACACAAATCCCAGTTCTGCTGCAGAACAGTGAAAATACACTCACAGTACACGTGACCTATTGCCACAGGAGTTCCTGTGTGGAACACCAGCGTCACACATGGAACATTCATTTAGAGCACAGGTGGACGGTTTCTGTGCAGACATTCTCGTCCTGACAGCAGAGACACGTATGAGAAGAGACGGGACGCTCCAAGTGAGAATTAAAGTGCAAAAACAGAATTTGGACAATCATCAGCTACAGCGAAGAACTCTGCCTCCATCGGAGAGCAGACTCATCAGGAAGAACACTTAATCCATGTAAGGTGACTCCTCCTCAACAGGAGGTTGGGTTCCAGTGTCGTTCAGATGCGGGTGGCTCAGAGATCTCTGGGTTGTAGCGTCCAGGACGGCGCCAGACTCCACTTCACATTCAGGACCCATTGGGTCAAGAAGCCTAGCGAGACATCATTCGTACAAACTCTGACAGGAGAGAGGAAAAGATTAGAAATGACCTTCAGGATGTCAGCAGCGCTTGGTTTTTGTGGGGTGATTCACCTTCAAAGTCAACCAAGCCGTCCCCATTCAGGTCCACGTCCCGCAAGATGTCTTCAGCCTCCTTCAGTCCAACCTAATGACAAAAATGTTGTAGCACTAAACATAAAAAAATATGCACGTTCTTCTCACGATCTGTTTTACAAAATTCATATTTACTGTACAAAGACAGTTGACACAGTGGACAGAAACGTGCCTCTGTCGCCCCCTGGTGGCGCGGCGCGTCACCTCTTTACATGATTTTTCGATCAAACGTTTTTTGAGGTTAATTTTTTCTTGTGTTTAATGATGATGTGTGAAACCCTGATTTACGACTGAGTGTCAACATTGTTAACCTTGACACTCACTGGGTCGCTCGACTGGGCCACTCATTTTCTCTGAGCTGTTCAGATCACGTGTTCTGGTCTGGTGAACTTAGTTAAGAAGTCAAACAGTTGAGATAAAATGTAACCACGCTAACGAGCAGTGCTGCCAGCTTAAAACATTTTGATTAACTCTGTAGGCCTCGGCCTGTCAGCTCAAACAGAACTGGTTCTGATCCAAACTTACCTGCTGCCCCAACAACTTCCGCATGGCATCTCGGAGCTCAGACGTGCTTATTGCGCCGTCTCCGTTGGTGTCGAACTGAGAACAGACGTCAGAGGAAGAACATTAATCCGAGCAGAGGAACCAGAACCTCTGGCACCAAAACAACGGGCCCACCTCTCTGAACGCATCCTTTAACTCCTTGATTCCAATCATGTCTGCGGTCTCCGCCAGTAGTTTTGGCCCCATCAACTCCACAAAATCCTCAAAGTCCACGTGTCCTCCGACTGGAGACAAAGAGATTCAGGTTTTCCCGCAGCAAACGTGTGTGATCCAGCCGACGTGTGTGTTCACGTCCTTACGGTTCATGTTGATCCGCTGGCTCAGCTCGATCAGCTCCATCTCCGTCGGCATGTATCCCATAGTTCTCATACAGTTCCCCAGATCTTTGCAGCTGATGAATCCGTCTTTGTCTTTGTCAAACTCCTTGAAGGCGTCTCGCAACTCTGGTGGACATTCAGACAAACGTGAACATTCGGACATGTCGACACACATCCAGGACAGAAAAAGACGGCCTTTAAGTTCTGATTTGTGAATTTGTGGCCAAAACGTGACCTCCGTGAGTCTTTTGCTTTTGTCTTTTTTGGATTAGTTTCCATTTAACGGGTATAAGAATCATAAAGGACAAAAACTCACCGTCCATTTCTTCTGGCCGCAGCTCTCTGTCCTGTTCAGGAGCAGAAAAAGATTTCTTTATTCGTCATGTGTAAAATGATGTCATGGCTCGTGATGACAACATTTGACTGCTGTCTCCGTCACAACCACCAGCCTGGATTTGGTTGTCAAAACGTTGATACCCGTCCAGACAAGGAACCAGAACCTCTGTGTCCTGATCTGTTTCTGCACCACTTATTTACAGTTGATTCAACATTTAAAGGGCAGACAGGGGCCGATGTATCCCAGAAGCCCGCGAGGTTAACCGCCGGAGCACTGGGGATGTAAACACCACACAGACAGCTGATGTCAGGTCTGTCCGACCAGAACTGCTGGGACACGAGGAACCAAGGCCATCAATCAGCCACATAATGGACCAGAAGAATTAACCTACATCACCGCACAAACCCCCAAAATGCTGCACATGTTTAACGGCAGCATTTAAGCTAAGCTAAGCATTTACCTGCCGGGAAAGCTGAAAGTGCCCCGGGCAGTTTTATTTCCCGGGGTGAAACCCAGAAGCTGGATCAGCTGATCCATGAGCCTCCAGAGGAGGAGCAGATACAAACCATTAGAGCTCCCATTATCTCCAACTACTTTCCACCAATCGTTCATAACAGTTTACCTTTGCTGATGTCAGGACTGGCACCGCGTGCCTATTCACTGTCACAGGATCTGTAAACACAGCCGGGGACAAACACGAGCTCAAATGCCACATGAGGAACCATCATGGAACCAAACATGTTCCAGGGAGCCGCTGCTGTCAGAGAAACCAGTTCAGGTTTAAGACCAGGAGGGTTCAGGTGTTCATCAGGTGACACCTATGTTGATGGACCTCTTAAGGTTTCCCCAGACCAGCTGTTCCTTACAGGTCAACGTGGTGACCTTTGGCCAAAAAGCTTAACAATATATTACACAAAACTCTTCAAGTCTGAGTAGAGAAGGTGAAAAGCAGCCACAAAGGTGTGTATATATAGAAGGAGGAAGCACAATCGTACCGCTGAGAGAGGCCAGTCCAGGCAGTCTTTCACTCCAAAGAGAGGCAACAAGAACGACCAGGAGTTCTCCTCCGTTAAACCGTCAGCTTGCATGTTGAGCGGAACGTAAACTCTGGTTTCAACAAGACCCATGAAGTCTCAGAAGCAGACGAGGACGGCGAGCTGCACAGAGTCTGGAGCTATCAGGGTTTAGCAACAGCTGGGAGGAAGAGCAAGAAGAGCGAGGAGCCGAAGGAGCGACGGGGAGGCAGAAACTGGCGTATGACTATTAAAGGAGAAGAGGGAGACGCTCCGTCTGCTCCAAATCCAGGATGGACATAAATCACATCCACAGATGGAAACTTTTTTTCACCTGATGGCCGTCCTGCATATAACACTAATTAAGTTTATTCTCTTTTAGTCGCAGTCGAAAACAATGGCAAATACCTATGATATATTTAGAAACCAGCAAATGCTTCACTTCATATTTTTGTCTTTTGTCCCTTCTGTCCCTAGAGACATAATTCTGACCAATATTCACAGAAACATTTTATTTCTAACTGAGAAAAACCGCAATGAGCAATATACAGTTATGAGGTAAAAACTATTATATTTGCCGCACCTGCAGAGGGCGCTAGTTCCCGGTCACAATGACTGAATGAAGCTGTAGCTTTAGCAGCTTTATCTTTTACCAGATCAGGAAAAACACACAGATGCAAGCTATCAGGAAAAGAGGAATATTGATCTGATCGATTCTCAGCATCACTAGCCAAAGTGGGGACCACGTATAAAAGTATTAAACATTAACATTTTCTATCTTCTTATCTTCATGGGCTCATGTGATATCTGATACATCAGTAAATATTTTATTGTCTCACAACCCCACGTGATGAAGATGATGTCATCACTGTCGGCTAAACACAAGGACAGAACGACCTTAGGCACGTGACTCCACCTACACTGTTTATTTATTTATGTATTTACTTAGAGTACAGGTGAAGGCTGGGTGCACCCCTGGTCGAGTCGCCAGCTCGTTTGGTACCTCCGGGGTTCAGTACCGAGCTCAAGGGCACCTCGGGCGTCATCCGAGGACCCCCAGCCCGGTCTCCTTCGTGTCAGAAATCAGCACCTCACCTGAAGCACCCTGAACGCCTCAGTTACATGTGTTTTCCAGTGCGTCCCTGAACGCCTCAGCTTTTTTCAGGTCACACTAATGTTTTCAAGACTCCCCGGTGACACACACACACACACACACACCACACACACACACACACAACACACACACACACAACACACACACACACACACACACAACACACACACACACACACACGCACACGCACACGCACACACACACACAGGTTGAGAACTACCAGAGTCAAAATCAGATGAAAATCCCTGAGCCCCAGATAACACTGGAGACGTGGAGGCAGATCTGTCACCAAACCCAACAATTCAAATGTCTATTTCATTCCATTTCTTTTGTGGAGCTTCGTGACCTTTTGTCATTTTCATGGTGTGATATTAGAAGGTTTTAGAAGATGGGAATTTTAAATGTAAACCTGAAAACTAGTTTGCTTACAGCTTTTATGTAAATAGGTTCTCGTGCAGATAGAAGAAAACCCTCCATCCGTCGGAACATTGGTCTTTTTTCTGAGTGAGCTGCACATCAGAGCATTTTCTTTTGGCTGATCTGATCTTCCACCTCTGCAGGAAGTTCTGCCTGACTGAGGAGGTCTGTAGGAGGTAGGACAACGAACAACTTACATAAGAATGATGCATGATGCGTTCAGGGGCATCACACACATGATCGTGTTCCGGTTCAGCTTGAAGGTACTTTCAGGATATGAGGTCGGAGGTCCAGGAGGAGGCTCCTAAGACCCCCCACGCTGACCTCAAACATTGAGTGTGACATGTATCTAGTCTCACCTGGCCGAACAAAGAGTTCAGGATGGTGCGTAAATTGATGTCAGACGCGGAGGACGCGGTGCTCGACCTCCGGGACCGCCGGGAGGAACGGTGGGAGAGCGGGACCAGGGTGCAGGAGGACGCGGCCGGGCTGCTGGCTCCACCGCCGCCGTTCTCGGCCGGACTGGCCCCTTTGCTGTCCCGCGGCTGGCAGAGGGGGACTCGCTCGTCATTGGTGTCGTCCAGCGAGGCCACCCTGGGGACGGAGCTGGGGTTCCTGGGGCAGCGACGGGGCTCCGTGTCGTTGGCAGCGAGGTTCTCCTCCCGGTGTTTCCTGCGGTGATGGTGGTGGTGGTGGTGCCGATGTGGGGGCTTGGACGACCTGCAGCGCTCCTTCACACACCGGGACGGCTCGCCGGACCCCGGTGGGTCAGGACCTTGGTGGTTCTGCTGTTCCTGGGGTTTACTCTTACCTCGAGCGGCCGGGCTGTTACCTGTATCAGGGCTGTCGACATGGGACGGGTGGCACAGCGGTCTGCGGGAGCTGAGGTCGCACTCGGCCGACCAGGAGGACTCCTCGGCTTTGGGACGGTGGTGGTGCTGATGCTGATGCTGAACCCTCCGGTTCTCCGCCGGGCGCTCGGGGGTGTGTGGCAGTCTCCGTACCGCAGTGGGTTTCAGCAAGGTGGTCGTAGAGTCCGATTTTGGGAATGAGGAGCTCATCACTGCGGATCCGCTCCGGTCGGCGTCGACATCCTCGCCGTTACGCACCGTTTTCGCTCCGACACATGTCAGCGCAGCGCAGCCGCGAAGTTCGGCTGCCGCTCATCACCTGACTGCGGTGCGGAAGCGCGGATGGGAGGCGCACGGGCTCCACGCACGCGTGCAGAGCGCGTACCCCTGTAGAGCGCGTACCCCTGTTTTTTAAAAATTGATGAGTAGTGGTTCCGCGGTGGTCACGTGTGTGGACAGGTGCGCGACGACGCCAGCTGAGACACCGACAAAACCAGTGGCAACATGAACCTGTGCAGGAAATATTTGCGCAATATTGGCGATTTTTATGACGGGCGTGGTCTGGCCACACACCCGCGTTAGTACTTCTATTTTTAATAGGAATGTTCTACATAATCTACTCCCCTGACTCGCACCTTGACCCTTCAATCCAGTTCTAACCTGAACCTCAGAACGCACCTGTTTTGCGTGTAAACGGGTGCGTTAGTATGCAAAACTGTCAGGCATATTTCAAATGCAAATGTTCAATTTTCCAACCAAATGATTAAAAACAGCAGCTAATGTTCCGGGCGACATGCAGGGGGCGCTATAGGACACATCCCGGATGGGAAAAACTAGTTTTTTTAAAAAGTATGACGTCCCTTTGGAGAGAAGAGACAGTTGGGAAGCTGCAATCTTGTGCTTGTGTGCAGGCCACACGCTTGACAGCACGTTTAAATAAGAGATTCAACCCTTTATTAAATGTACAGAATTATACTGTTCAAAAAGCATACGAGGACACTGAAGGACCGTCCCTTCATGGCTGTAAACAGGCCCCTGCCTCAGCGTTGAAGCAAACACTTTTCATGCTCACCAGAGGATTGACGACAGCGGTCACACACAGCTCAGTCTGACTATTGTAAACAACTTTAAAACGTTTCACTTTTGTAAACATCACAATTAAACGGACGAGCGTCTTGTATTGTGATTGTAAAGCTCCCGAAGGTCTGTAGGCTGCAAATGCAAACAGATGAAGGATTAAAGGAACAGTTCAACACAGGAAGGGAACATTCCGCCGTCAGCGATTCGCTGATCGTCGACACAGAATTCCCTCAAAAGTTCCCGACTCCTGAATCAATCCAAGGTCAACTTTCTCCTGAAACAAGACAGGAACATGTAAACACCTGTGACAGAACTTTTTCTGCTAAGCTAAAAGACATTTTTGATGTTTTCTCTCTACCTGAGCAAAGGTCAACCTGTATAACAGCGACACCCAGTGGCCGACCAGTGAACCTCCAGTTTGAGGGAGTTCGCTGCTACCTCATTCGCATTTGGATGGTTTGAAACCGTTTCTTGGTCATGACATTAACATTGTAAGTAGCGTGACTGTGGCAGAATTGTTCCTGTCTGACAGAACTGTTCCTTTACAGCATGTGCATTAATTTCAGTAACAGCAGAAATCCAGAACAACTGAAACAGGATGCGTCACGGAATCACGATGAACTTCATAAACATTTTTATACAATCAAGAATAATGATTCCATCGTCTGCATGGAGGCGGGACAAAATGTTCAACTTCAGCTGAAAATCTAGACAGAAACAGAGTCCAATCATTCAAAAAGCCCAGACTGTTCCGTATTTACAGGGATACAAACCAGATATCAAATACAACCAGGAGAAAAGGCTAGTAAATTGACCAAAAACGCATCATGTCCGGCCGTTCTACACAGTTTGAGCTCAAAATGTGCTTTTCTAACCAAGTGACGTAAAGCAGGACTGAATTCTCAGAGGACACGATTACGTACGACACAGGCGGGAGACGCGACGTCAGCACGTCTGTAAACATTTGCGTCACGCTCGGCATTGGGCCTCAGTTATCATGACGTAAACAATCATCCACAGGGGTGATTATTGCCCAGAGATGAACTACAGACAACATCTAAAGTAATAAAATACAATTTTAGCGTTTTCTGAACCAAAACGGAAACGGACGAATAGCGTAACGGAGGAAATGCAGTAAGTGTTGATGTTTAATGTACATACCTACCTTGGCACCGTTCTGGTTATTGCCTACAGACGGAACATAAAACCGTTAAATCTTCACACCAAATTAGCAAGAAAAATAACATCATGTTTGCTCCACGAGGCGGCGCTCTACCCTCAGCACAGGTACACGCGACTGGAGCGAAAGATTCGTTTATCCTTTGTTGCGCTGCCTAACAGCAAACGACGCAGTTGTGACTTTAGCTCGGACGAGCTCAGAGCAGCTGGTTGGAATCACATCGATCCAAAAACTGGCAACTAACAAAAGTTCTGACTGGATCGGTAACGTTAAAGGTTGAACGCTCGGAGCCCTTGAGTAGAGGTGAAGATTAAAAGAGCTAGCATTAGCCTGAAATACCCAGCAACATATATCCAAACAGGAAATGCTCAGCTTCTGTTTCCTTGTTCGCGATCCGAACAAATCACCAAAAATCCAAACTGTCGATCATTTCTAGGCAGGTTAATCAATACTCGGTTAATGAGCGAGCGAACCCACTCAGGATATCGTATAAACAGAAACGCTCAACGTGCATTTAAAAAGTCTGGCTCTCGTTCCCATTTTTCACTACACATCATTACTACAAGGATGCGAACGATAACTGAGGCCCAATGTTTGGTCATGTGATCAGAACATTTTGGGGCGAGGCCAGATTATATTATCTACACAGCGAGAGCGACGGCGGCCTGGAGGCAGAAAATGCCGCCATGACCTCCTCGCACCTATTTCCCTTCTTTGTCCTCCAAACGGGCTGGAGTGAAAATGTAGTCCAAGGCCTGTCGCTCCGCCGCGGCCACGTTGGGCTGCCAGAGGTCCACCATGAAGACCACCCTGGGGCCGTCGTCTGAGGTGCCTGCAGGGTAGAAAAAACCAGAAACCCCTGTAAAATTCGACTTCAAAGGTTTTCTTTAGCACAGAAGTGGAAGATGAGGTCGATATTTCCAGGGACAGGAGTCAAGGGAAAACCTGGCAGCAGCATCAGGAAGTTCGAGCAGAAACGAGAGCACGAGGAGACAATTTAGCCGTAGCAGAGTCGTCCAGAAACCTGCGTGATAAACGAAGACGTCGAGACCATCCTGTGACCATTGCTCACCTTCATGGAACGCCCTGTGGAGGAAGGAGTCATCAAAAAGCAGACAGCTGCCTTCAGACCAGCACTGAGGCTCTCCACCCACCACCAGCTCACAGGAGGGGGGCACCCGCAGACCTGGAACACAGCAAATCAGTCCGTCACAGAACTTTCTATTTCAGTGGAGAACAGTTCCCATCAAGCCAAAATGTGTCATTTTTACATCCCACAGAGCTGGAAACAGCTTCAGGTTCAGTTGAATTAACCTGCAGATGTTCGGTGTCGTCCGTCTGAGCTGCAGATCTCATCTTAAACCAGTTTCACTTTGAATCCTCTCACTTATGTGAACAATATTCAGTCTTTATCTTTAGAGGTGACGTTATTTGTCTCCTCGGGCATAAAAATAACACTTCTGACTTGTGTAAAATAACCAGTTCCAGAAAATGTTAAAAACAGGAAGTGTGTAGCAGCCGTGCAGAAACGCTCCAACTCCTCGTTGACAATATGCAACCAATGAATGATTGTTGTGTTTCTACGGAGCTACTCCACAGACTGGAGCAGGAACTTGTGAAGCTGCCGCTCACACAACTCAGGCCACGCGCTGACTTCCTGTCCACTAATGAAGAACAACCACACACGTCCGACACTCGGGTGGCAGTGGAGAAGGTTCCCGGACCGGTTTCATCCTTACCCAGGTGGCAGCGCAGTCGGATGTTTGTGGGACCGTAATGTTCGGAGATCAGCCCCCCGGGCGTCAGCACAGAGAAGCAGGCGTTGCCGAACACGTTGTTGGAGATGAAGGTGCGCAGCTGACCCAGAACCCTCCAGGCGCGAGGACAGCGCCGCACGTTGGGGACCAGCGGTATGCCCTGGTTCACCAGGTAGTAGGTCCACCACTGCCCACGAGGAGTGGCGTTGGCCCTCCAGCCCGGCGGGAGGGCGGCGCCGCCGGGCCCCGCTGGCTGGTAGATGTTCTCGAACTCGGCGAGAAGCGTGGGGAAGCTCTGTTCCAGCAGCTCCACGTCGTGCCTTTGGACCTCCCTGGAGAAAAACGGCGCTGACGGCAAGTCAGGGAGGAAGAAGACTTCGGGCCGCTGTATGCTGCGCCGGCTGTTCAGGTAGCGACCTTGATCGCGAACCCCCTTGTGGACGCGGCCCATGCCGGACCAGGTGTAGCGCTTGGCGTATTCTTGCAGGCTGTGATACAGCCGCTGGTTCAGACTCTCCCCGGCACTCGTGCAGCGGAAACACTCGGGCGACTGACAGAACGCGAAACCGTTCTGCTCGTCCACTCCGACGCCGTGCTTCCCCTTGGCCCGGCTGCGACAGTCCGAGCTCATAAAGCCTCCGATGCGTCCCGGTCCGGACAGGTAGTTCGGGCTGTGATCTCTGCCCATCCTGTAGCAGTACCACAGGAACAGCAGCAGCACACACGTGGCCACGGCGGAGATGTAAACCTCGCACTCCCTGATGTACCGCATCGCTCCTGCCGCCAGCTCCCACACGTTCTCCAGGCACCATTCCATCGTGACCCGGGGGCGCCGGCTGAGTCCGACTGAAACAGAAACAGAGCCGAGGAACAGTTAACGCGCTCGGTCTGGGCCGACAGGGGGCACCGGTGAGCTCAGGCCGTCGCTGATGTCAACAATCTGCTGATTGGATGGGCAGCGCTCTACAGAGAGGAAGCTCGTGTCTGGCTTCATGTCACAGCGTCCGCGCCGCTCGCTCTCAGACAGACGCTGCGGCGCCGCCAGGACAGGAGCTCTCTGGAACACAAAGAGAGGAGGAGACGGAGGCATCAGCAGAGAAGCAGACAGGGAGACGTCCCATTATCCTTGCCAAACCCGCAGGAGCTCCTAGAGACGCACGTCAACGCCGAACCAAAGCGCCGCTAACAGTTTCCCACAGAACATTTTTTCTTCTCATGAAACAGATTCGGCTAAAACGTTAGCAATATGCTAGCAAGCGTCAGGTGGAGCGGACAGTTAAAAGTCTTTTTTGATCCCGATCAGATGATGAACATCTTCAAAAGTCTCATTTTAACTCTAGTAATGCCAGAGACTCCTGCAGAGGAGAGGCTGACACTGGTTACCATGGTAACATGGGATGCAGGATGCCGAGGAGCTGAGATAATAAATCAATCATGTCAATTTAAACGTTCGTGTTCTAGTTTTGAGAGCGTCGCTGTAACCGGAATCATTGTGTGGTCTTTGTCATGCTGTCAAACCTGAAGCCGTTTAAAATTGTTGGAAGTTATGAAAGATTTTGAGTTCTGAGAGAAACAACACCAAACATGTATTTGTGACCCCCGGTTGTAGTACAAATGTGATGTATGATCATCGGGGCTCTCCCTGGGCTCATCTCTAAGTAATTTCAGTAATCTGTCATAAATCAAAATCAGAAATTTGATTGAATCAGATTGATTCTTTTGTCTATTTCTTCCAGAGAAAACGGACAGAACATTTCCTCACCAGCTGGGGGAAAAATAGTATTTAATAGCAATATTTTGCTCACACATGCTGAGTCATGAATCAAGATGTGTTTCCCCAAACAAAAAAAGAACCTGAAATGAAGTGGGGCTTTATTTGGATCCAGAATCTCGACTTTTGTCTTTGATCGACTCTGAATTCCGGCGTTAGCATCTGATTTTACTCAGAACTCGAGGCTTTTTAAAACCACGGTGAAGATTGTGGACTATAATTCTGTAAATTGAGCCTTCTAGAATATCGTGCACATTTTGGCCCCGTTCCATCCTCATCCTCCACCCACCTACACTACAAAACCATGAGTCATGGACACACTGCTGCATTTTACTCTAAACGCGCAATAAAAGGCCGTTTATTACAGACTGCTGGCTTCCGCCCACATTAACACCACCGACGAACCTTCACTCAGCAGCACGGACCGATAGATCATCCTCTGGTGGACGATTAGCCGCTAAACATGGAGATTTCTCATGAAAATAAACACAAACACAAACGAGCCAGTCACCAAAATACGACCAGAGCACTGCGTCAACTGGGACACACGCACGCACACACACACACTCAGACACACACACACGCAGACAGACAGACAGACACAGACACACACACACACAGACACACACATGTTTTCCGGGTATCCATACCTCGGTAATTGTAGCGGCGCTCAGGTGCAGCAACGCCACAGTCGGGGACACATTCGCGAATCGGAAGGATTCCGAAAGATAAAGAGGCGACGCGGCTCTGAGCGGATGGTTCCGCCGCGTGAGTGCGCGCTCGCGCCCGGCAGATTTCCGTGATGTTGGTGTAAAAACTGAAGCTGCTGCCGGGAAAAAGAAAATCCCCAAAAAACCTCCAAGCAGGAAGAAAACACCGGAAGAAACAACTCGACTTCCTGTTTGATGTTCTTCCAAAATAAAGGTCGTGGGCCACTTTAACGCAATGTAACCAGTCACACCTCAAACATGAAATCATAAATAAACTTTGCTCATTTTTCTATTACACACAGACACTGGTGGAAGCTAAGGTTCGGGGCATCGGAAAATTTTCACATTTCAAATATCTTTAATGACCTTTTTGTTGCGATCGTGCAGTATTAAATTGCAACATTTCAGTGGGCTGTAGGTGGCAAAGGTGATAGAATGATAGGCATTAATTTTATATACGTAATATATGTTAAATGACTACCCAATTGAATTTTGACAGTGTTATATTAATGCTACTCATCAAAGATTCTACACATAACCAAAGGAACACATTAATCTGATGGAAAATTCAGGAATAAGGTTAGCTAACCGGCATCCAAAGAATTAGTGTTATTATGCTAAACATCAACCAGAATGTCACCTGACTAGTTCAACATGTTTGAAAATTATATAGCATTTACACAACCCTGTGAATGAGGTACAATAGTGTGCCGGAAGATGTTTCACCCCTCATCAGCTTCTCCAGATTTGACTGGTTTGTTGGGAGACGTCTTAATGTCTCCCAGTTGCTTTCAACAATCCAGTTGACTCTGCTATAGAACTTTAAGTGTGTTATGTTAAATCACAGCAAGAATGTCAGTAACCATTTACTATGTTATGCTAATATATGCTTCAGCGAGGAAACACCCACTATTGTGTTGTGAAAATATTAACCAACAGTTAATCACCATTGTTTCTGTAGATATTCCATTAGCTGCTTATTTGTAAAATTAGAACTTGTTATTGCTTGAATTTCGGGAGCCTCCTTAACAAGATTTGCACCAAATTTCTGAAAAATATCACATTCTCTACAGATTAAGTATATTCTCAGAAGGCCGTTTGAAAACATGAATAAAATCTCAGACGTCATAGCTGCAATCATCTGATTAACCACATGTGTTGTCCAGAGATAGAAGTACCGTTACTGGTTCTGAAGCTGGAAAAACAAAACACGTTTTAGTGTTAGTACAGTAAACTACCTATATCAGGATTATATTCACTGGGGATATTTTACAACAGTGGTATTTGTGGCATAAACATGTTTAATTTTGCAGGTAAAACCTCGGCATGACTCAGCAAACACATAAACAAACTTGTCCCCTCTTTGGAGGCGGGGCCTCCGCCCGGCCACGCCCCCGCAGGACCCCAAACCTCCACCTTCTGGATTTCTTCGAAAAGTTAAAGTAGTTAAAGTGACGCCGACCGGTTGTGGTGCGCGATTATGGCGAGGTCAAAGGTGAGGCTGTACACTTGCTGCGCGCTCTCGCTGCTGTGCGCGGTTGCGGTGATCGCGAGCGTCGCCGTGCTCGTGAGGAGAAAGTGTCCTCGTGCGTTCCCGCGCGCAGGTGTGGCCGCGGACTCCGCGAGATGTTCGCGGATCGGACGGTGAGTGACGTCTTCCTGTTTCCACCGAATATTCCGATTTAAGAATGAACTTTCCCCTCAGACTTTTATTCTTAAACCTGTTCAGAGGGACAGTTTCTGTTGGGTCAGTCAGACTCAATAAAACTGGGCCTTTGAAAGTTTCATCCGAACCTTTGGTGGGTTGTTTTATTTAGCATGTTTTAATTTTTTTATTCCGTCTTTTAAAATCCACGTAAATATTAAGATTCTACGAGTGATTTGGATCCCAGAAGTCTGCTCGTCACCGACTGTTTGTTATTAATTCCACGATAATTTACACTTTTCCTCTAATCTTTGTTGTTTCATCTAGCATTTATGGCTCATTCTTCGTAGTTCTACTTAATTTTAGGAATGATGATCATAACTAAAACAGTAATTTTAACCCGTTTAAGTGATAAACCTGTAAAATCTAGCAACCAGCGAGATAATTTCTACAACTGTTTACTATCTTTATTCTTCATTTTCTCTGCTGAACAAGCAGCAGTAATCTGCTTGTAATCACGTCTTTATTTATTTATTTAAAAAGTCCAGTATTATCGCGATTATTGTCCGATTAACCTGCCGAAATATTCCAGGGACATCCTGCAGTCCGGGGGTTCGGCGGTAGATGGCGCCATCGCGGCGCTGCTCTGCACCTCCCTCGTGAACCCGCAGAGCATGGGCCTCGGGGGCGGGGCCATCTTCACCGTGATGAACAGCTCAGGTGAGACCACTGCCGGCCGCAGCGATCCGCACGATCCAATGACGTTAGAGTGACGACGTCTTCCTGCAGGTCATGTGAGAGTGATCAACGCGAGGGAGGCCGCCCCCCGAAACCTTAAACCACACCTACTAGACCTGTGCCCCAAAAAGTTCCGGATGTTACGAGGTAGAGAGCGTAGCGCGCGGTTGGTTCACGCCTCATAACCCAGCGCAGAAGTTGACATCTTTGTTTATTGTTTACTATTATCACTTTAACCCAAACTGGTGACTGGTTTGCTCGTAGTAACAGTCTGTAACATTCAGGCAGCGATTGGATGGCGGTTCCAGGTGAACTTCAAGCTTACGAAGAAGCTCACAGGCTGTTTGGGAGGTTGCCGTGGGCAACCCTCTTCCAGCCGACCATTAAACTGGCAAGAGACGGCCTTCCAGTGGCGGAGGTCCTGGGTCGGTATCTGTCCAGGTTTAACTGGACTGACTACGCGCCGCTAAGGTACCAAACACGCCGGCCGCTGGCCTCACCGTCAGAATTCCTAAAAAATGATTCTCTGTTTGGGCAGAAAACTGTTTTCAGACAAAGATGGGAACCTGCTGAAGACCGGAGACATCGTGAAGTTCCAAAAGCTGGCCGACACCCTGGAGACTATCGCTCAAGACGGCGCGGCTGCTTTTTATCGCGGCACAATTGCGAAGGATTTGATCCGAGACATACAGGAGGCCGGTATTAGCGCCTGGATCGATACCCTCATGATTGATTGATCAGCAGAGCGCGGTGGATCCCTCCTGAGCTGAAGCCTTTGTTTCCTTCCAGGAGGAACGTTGACGGCGGAGGACTTGGCAGCGTACAGAGCCGTGGTGACGGACGCGTGGAGCATTCCCCTGGGGGAGTTCAACATGTACTTCCCCCCGCCACCGGCAGGGGGAGCCGTGGTTGCCTTTGCCATCAATATCCTGAAAGGTTGATCAGGTTTTATTCATGTGCATTGCCATGGAGACACATGACAATCTGAAGCGTTTGTTTAGGATTTGAACCAAACTTGAAGGACTTGAAAGACCACCAGAGAGCCCTAACCTACCATCGATACGCTGAAGCCTTAAAGTTCGCCAACAGCCTCAAGAAGTACATCCGAGATCCCAAATTCAGCCCCGATGACGTCGAGTTAAGTTTGTGGCTGTAACATCCAATCATATCGATAGTCCTCGTAATCAATGTACCATCCCTTCGGATGATTTTACTGATTTTAGGAATTCCTCTCACAGATGGCCCGAGAAGTCCTGGAGGACAGTTTCTCCGACCACGTCCGCAGTTTGATCAGGAGTGACGTTACCCACGATCCTCAGTATTACAACATCACGCCATACGTGGACGGCGTGGGCACCACGCAGGTGTCGGTGCTGGCAGAGGACGGCTCGGCCGTGTCCGCCACCAGCAGCATCAACCACATGTCAGTAAACCCGCAGGAGACGTCCCGCCTCGGTGGAATTTTAGTGTTCCTGTAACGAGTCTGATGGTTCTGCTCACAGTTTCGGCTCTGGGGTTTTTTCTCCGAGAACCGGGATCATCCTCAACAACCAGCTGGGCGACTTCTGCGGACTAGCGGGCAACATTAGCCCAGGTAAAAACAGGTTTTCATTGTGTGGTTTTTAACAACCGGTGAGCAAGTGAGCGCCGGGCTCTGGTCTCAGCCCTGACTGTGAGCCCGAGTCCTCGGTTTAATCTCCAAACATCACCATCATTCCCACTTTTATCTCTTTCCTGGGACACTTTGATGGAGATTTGGGGAATTTCCTTTCTTGCTGTTCTCAGGGGAACGCCCCCCATCTTCCATGGCGCCGTCTGTGCTCAAGTCTCCATCGAAGACGTTGCTGATCGGATCGACCGGTGGGACCATGATAACAACTGGCATGGTTTCTGTCCGTATCCATGGCAACCATTCAAAACACCACCGCTCAGTCACATACGAAAGCGTGCTTATTGTTTTGTCAAGCACTTCCTGTTTCTGTCACGCAGGCGCTCGTGAACC
Organism: Takifugu flavidus; assembly: GCF_003711565.1. NCBI lineage: Eukaryota > Metazoa > Chordata > Actinopteri > Tetraodontiformes > Tetraodontidae > Takifugu > Takifugu flavidus. The sequence goes on along the minus strand of NC_079524.1, from coordinate 10,134,831 downwards.
ACTTGTGGTTGGGTAAGAGCCTGAAGGACGCCATCGCTGCTCCGGTCCTGTTTGTGGACTCTAAGACCGCGCTGACCTTTGAACCCACGTTTGACAAGGTGAAACATTTTTACAAATCCACTATGAGGTGATTATTTAAAAAATCGGTTTGAAATAGAAGCTCAGGGAAGCAGAAGGACGAGACATGAGAACCATCAGGCCAGAATCGCCAGTATGAGCAATGTTTATGTCCCATTTCGGGCAGATGGTGATCGACGGTCAGTTCTAATCCGGTCCGTTTCTTATCAAGGGTATAATCGAAGCTCTGGAGGCTCTCGGACACCAACGAGGAAGTCCCAGAACGTTCTACAACGTCGTGAACGCCGTGGAAAAGGTGGACGACTGTATCTGGGCCGTGTCCGATGCCAGAAAACAGGGCGAAGCTGCCGGGTTCTGACGGAACCAACCAAAAAACCTTTTTATCAAAACATTTCTTAATTTACTGCTGAGCGTTTTGTACTGAGGGAAGAATGTCTGTCATCAAAATGAGTTTTATAAAACTACCCCTACACGTGACCCGTGTTTGTGAGCTCGTTTCACTGGTTGTGAGTGTAGATTTCTGAATGGCGACCAAAAGAACCTTAGAAGCCGAATCCTAACTGAGGCTAACTACAGCAGGTCCAGTATTTGAGACCTAAACCAGTTTACCAAGGAATCCCAAATGGAGAAGGTCCTGAGGCTCCTGTGAAACTGGAGCATAAAAGCAGCTTCAGCCAGATTTGGGCAGAAAATGGGACCTTTTAGCTGCTGCTACCACAGACGCCTGCTGATAAAAAAGTTCCGACTGGATGAAGACCAGGTTGGTGAGAGCGCTTTCACACCCTCCTGACATTGGTGTTGAGGCGCTACTTTAGCTAACTCGGCTGCGGTGGCGCTGCACAGAAAAGGCTCATCTGAACACACAGAGCTTAGTTTCTTTTTATTGGAATTTAGAGCAAAGACGCGAGTTACAGTCCAGACTTTGACATCAACACGCCAGACGGAAAGCAGGAGCAGGACAGACGGTGGGTGGAGCCTACAGTTAGGTCATCACTGACAAACACAAATATCACAACAGGAGACACCGACTACATGACACGTGACCTCTGCACGAACCGTCACCGTTAAACAGGACAGAGGAGCACACGCAACACAGAGGATACGCAGAACAGACCACACATCACAACTACCAGTTTTTTGCTTTGAACTCAGGAAGACTGAACATCCACAAACCACCCAAATTCTGCCTTTTTAAAATTCAAATTGATCAAATTTAGTGATCAAGCCAATTTCTTTTGTTTTTTTTCCCCCTCCAAAATCCGCGTCAGTTATTTTCAGACCTTTAGAGGAGCGATCAGGTTCAGGTGCTGTAAATCTTAACACAAAATTAACAAAAAATGAAAGAACTGACAGAAGAAAAGAGGTTCTAGCTACACGCCGCCGCCGCCGTCCTGAACACGCACACAGAAACGACTCTTTGTCTGGTTTCACCTGTTGACTCCGAAGACTCACAAAAACACCGAGCGGAGCCGGGTTTTGTGTCCCGGTTTACATGTGCACGAGGGCATTGTGGGTATTCAACCCGTGGACATTTTGGGGGTGGTGGGTGGGCACACTCAGAAAGTCCGAGCTAGCAGTTTTAGCGGTGTCACGTGGTCGTCGGTCGGCTGTAAAGTCTGATGCTTTTGTTGAGAGATTAACAGAGAACACAGAGTAGAGCGAGAGTCCACCCTGCTAGAGACCGCCCCAGTCCCGCTCCCAGAACCACCGGTCCAAAACCAGGCCCCAGGATGACGCCGCTCCGCCGTCCCAGTCCCTGATCCAAAACCTCCATTAAACAAGACAGAGACAGAGAAGAGAGAGAGAAGAGAGAGCGAGCACCACTTCAGTAACTCTTCCAGCCCCCCTCCAATGAAACCACACCTGCTCACCAGCAGCACCATCCACCAACACAGTAAGTTCACCACCGCCGCGCATGGGGGAGGGGTTAACTCACAAATGGTTAGGAACAGCACCTCCGAGGGTGACGAGTGGGGGTGAAGAGACCGAACGAATTCACAGAGCACCGCTGCGCTGTGACCTCATCACCTCTCACACTCGCGGAGGGCGGAGTCTTTGGAGAGCTCCTCTTCGTCGTCGTCGTCCTCCTCCTCCTCCTCCTCCTCCTCCTCCTCCTCGCAGTGGCTGGGCTCCTCGATGGAGGTCTCCAGGCGGTAGCAGTACGGCTGACCTTCCGTGTACTCGTAGATGGTCGGCAGGCTGCTCTTCAGGCTGCAGCGGCGCCGCAGGGCGACCAGCAGCGGCTGCGGCATGGTGAATATGTCGAGGTTGTTGCCCAGGTCGATCCACGCCAGGCTGGAGAACATCTTGGGGTCTTTGAGCATCTCGGTCAGGTCTTTGAGGATGGCGAGCGTCAGGCGGTTGCCATTGAGGGCGAGCGTGCCCAGTTTGGGCATTGCGGCGAGCAGCGGCAGGAGAAGCCGCAGGTTGTCGTCGTGGAGCTCGGTGAAGCTGACGTCCACCGAGACCACCCTGTCCCCGTGGGTCTGCAGGTAGAACGCTACCTGGCGGATGTCGCGGGCGGACAGCGGAATGCCGGAGAGGTCAAGCGAGTCGTTGGAGAGTTTCTTCTGGAGGGTCGTCTTCAAGCTGCGGAGGAAACAATCAGAAATAAGCGGAGCTGACAGAAGCCCGGCGCCCCCGCCGGTGCCGCCAAGCCAGCGCCGGTCTGTGTTGTGTTTCCTGTGTTGTGACAGGAGAGGTGAGCGCGGCGAGGCGAGCCGCTCCGGGCGGAAAGACGGGGATTTTCCCGTGTAAACACAAGAGCTGAAACGTGTGAACGAGGCAGCGAAAGGTGGCGTCGAATTCTACTCGGGACTTTGGCACAGAGATCGCTGTTGGAGATCAATCAGCTTCAATGAGGAAATTTGACCTTGACCTTTGACATGTGCCAGGTCTTTATGACACAGGAAGGTCATCACCTGACTTTATCAAGCGCGTTACCGCCTTCAACGTTTCGAAACTATCGTTCAGCCTTGAAACGTTTTTTACATTTCAAAAAGTTTCAATTGTTTTTACCATGTTCGTCCACGTGTTTCACAACAACACATTTCAACGTTCTTTTGACCTTCAACACTGGTTTTGGATCCAGTTTATGATTTCTGTCTTGTCTCATTATATAAAAGAATGCTGCCCTCTGCTGGGACCAGTTGCCCCTGTGGCAGTTCTGATGGAGCAGGTGTTTAATAACATTGTTGTCGCAGCCAGTTAACATCTATTAACATTAGGCTAACATTGGCTGTGCTCACATGTTGTGTAGCTCTGGTTGATGTCAGCTGTGATCACCTGTTGTGTAGCTCTGGTTGATGTTAGCTGTGATCACATGTTGTGTAGCTCTGGTTGATGTTAGCTGTGATCACCTGTTGTGTAGCTCTGGTTGATGTTAGCTGTGATCACATGTTGTGTAGCTCTGGTTGATGTGAGCTGTGATCACCTGTTGTGTAGCTCTGGTTGATGTGAGCTGTGATCACATGTTGTGTAGCTCTGGTTGATGTTAGCTGTGATCACTGTTGTGTAGCTCTGGTTGATGTTAGCTGTGATCACCTGTTGTGAGGCTGTGACTGGTGTTTGCTTTAGCTGTGATCGTATGCTATACAGCTGTGATTGATGCTAGCTGCAGTCAGATGTTGTGAAGCCATAGCTGATGTTATCGGTGAACACACAGATGAGCGTAATCCCTGTCTGACAGACAGTCAAGCTGTCGGATCGGCTGCATTAAGATTCTGTTTGGCCGCTGGTTCGGGCTCCTGCTGCCGCCTCAGCGGGAGTCAGACTGTCTCTCTGAGACGCTGTGACTCAGTGAAAACAGAAAATGAGCCTTCAGCCAGGAACTCAGATGCTGTCGGGCTTGTTTCAGTTCAGTCTCCTGACTGACGGTTTTGCTCTAAAAGAACCTTTCAAATCCTCGTCCGAGTTTGACTCTCGTTTAACAAAACATATGTGCACGTGAATCGTGTGACAACCAACTTTCTCAGGATTTAGCTGCATTTAGATTCTGGATTTGGGTCGGGGCTCTTACCAGGCCTGGGATTTCCGTCTGGACATACTCTGTCGCAGCCACCTGGAATGTGGCGTGAGGTGGTAGATCAGCTGACGGCAGATCTTATCGGAAGACTTTATGGTGTCTGTGTCCTGCGGAACAGAGCAGAAGCGTTCGTGACAGCCTGAAGAACCGGGCCCACACGTGCTACGAGCCCACTGTCAACATGTTGGTACTCAAAGGCTAAATTAGTCTGAGCTTTGTGATAAACGCCCCCTACAGGCAGAGGAGTGTCAGCACTGTGAATAACCAGTGGTTCAGAAAACTAGTCTGGATTGAAACAGATTTAACATTGTGGAACACCGACCTAGAAAACCCCATTCCTACTTGTTTCCCAGAATCCTGATTTATTTTATGATTTCAGGATTTTCTGATGAGTTTTAATCCTTAATCAGATTATGAGAGGCACTTTTCTTGTTGCGGTTTCTATCATTTTCCCTAAAATAAAAAGCAGAGCTCACCTTCTTTGGACACTGCATCTCTCGAGCCAGACTGAGAAGCAGCTCGTGGGAGATCGGATCCACCAGGTTCAGGAAGGCGGCGTTCTTGTAAAGGATGTCGTTGAGCGACGTTCCTTCCAGGCCGAGATCCTGGAATAGGAGAAGGAACAGACGGATGGTTCCAGAGAGAAAGTACAGAGCGCCGCGTGTCTGAGGCGATTAAAGACTTTAAATATTCATCAGAGAGAATCTGTGCTTTCATCTGGTGTCACGGACAAACCTGCAGGGGCCAGTTGGGAACACTCCCTGACCGGAGCTCAGACCAACTGTTGGAGGTTATTTTCAGCCAGGTTTAAAAATTTTAGAAGCTTGCCATCAACACACCCCTGTCGCCATGACAACATGCAACCAATCAGCATGCGAGGGAACCTGTGAAACGGCGTGGGACTAAATCACTGCTTCAATTATGACAATCAAACACACACACACATATCCTCATACTTCTATCCTTGAGAGTACTCTCATAGACATGAAGCATTACCCTGCCCCCTGACCCTGACCCTAACAACCCTAAATCTGACCCTAACTCCAACCTGAAAACCACATCCTTACCCTCAAACCTCGAAGTTGTGAGGACCAAAATGTCCTCCCTTCTGAAAAACGTCCCCACTCTGCTAGTAGAACGAGTATTTTGGTGCTCAATATGTAGCAAGTGCAAGAACACACTCCCACGATCTCTCTCACACACACACACACACACTTGCTCTCTAAATGTCTGAAACGGACAATTTGCGGGCGAAGCAGAGGTCAACAGAGGTCACCGTGGTTGTCAAAAACAGTATTCTGGTTAGAATGGCAACACAAACACGGCTGGATTATTGGATTTAATGTTCTGCTCCAGGTCGCAGTGATCTCAGAAATGATCTCAGAAATGATCTCAGATCCGTGTGGAGGCCAATTTTAGTATGCGAGCTCATCTCCACCAAGAGTTCCTTGGAATTTGAATGTGAAATGTAAATTGAGAGCAAAAGGAACGGTTGAAATGGAAATTTAGGAAGGGTGTGGTGGAGACCGGGAGAGCAGATGAAGTCCATTTGGTTCCTCATTCATTTACAAGGAAACAAAGGTTGAAAGAAGACCAGCGTCAAACGACTATGGGGGGGCATCCTCAGTCATTCAACTTCTTGCGCCAGCCGGAACACCTGCTGTGAAGGCACCAAACTCCTGCGGTGCATGCAGCACACACATGCTGTGAAGACGTCCGCGCCTTCAACTATATAAGATCAGAACTGTGTACATTTAGTAGAGATCTCTCCGCATGCTTCCGTGTGTATATCCTGACCGAGTGACTGGATTAAAACCATCTCCTACGCAGTAACTTAGATTGATCGTTTTCTTCTCCGAACGGCTAAAAGTTCCGCGGTGACGGGGCCTCCGCAGAGCCCCTCAGCTTGATTAAGGAGGCCCCCTCTGCAGCCGCCAGGCGAGGACGAGTAGTATTTAACGCCGAAGCAGCGGCTGAAGGACGGGGGAGGAGCCTCCCGGAACTCAAGATGTCGGAGTCTTCGTCACGTCTTTGCGAGCCGCCACTGGCGTCATTTGTGTGGGAGGAGTCAACGATGGAGGTTGAGATGATGTCGTGTACGGTATCTGCTTCATCTGTGATGACAACGGCTTCGATAATGTGTGTGTGTGTGTGTTAAAGGAACACATGAAAAACCTCTGAATTACAGTTTCAACTTGTTATTCTCGCGTTGCAGCCATATTTCAGGGTGAGAGAAACCATGACACAGCGAGAGAACGCTGTCAGCCAGTGTGTCGCAGGTGGAACCTTCCGTCAGTGGCCTAGTTTCTACCAAAACAACAAAGGTTCCTGGAGAAACAGACAGAACGCTGAAAATAACGCAGTCAGGCTAGACAGTCGTTCCAAATGATGGCAAATCTGGCATCAGAAAAAGATCCACTTCAGAGATCAGGACCGGGCGATAATGGTCAATAATACGATGATTTCAGCATCAGAAACATCAGATTACACACAGAAAAACACGACTTTCATGTGCTTTCAATCATCTATTCAGCCTTTAAACTGAATTTAATCTACAATTGTGATACCTGAGATGATAATTTCCTTTTATCTCCGAGGATTTTTCACTTCAGGATTACAAATGTAATCTCGGAACTCTGACATTTAACTGGAGATGATCATTTTAATCTGAGTATTGAGGATCCATTTCAAGATGCTTCGAATGCGCGCGCGCGCGCGCCCATCTGTTGCTTTTTGTGTGTGCGTGCGTGCGTGTGATCACCTTGCGCAGTAATCTGAGCACGTCGGTCGCCTGCTCGATCCTCCTGTCGCGCAGCAGCTTCTGGATCTCTTTGATCCAGGCCACTCGGCGGACGTAGGGGCTGTGGTTGGTCCTCCGCAGCATCCCGGGCAGCTTGTCCGACTTCAGCATCAGTGCGAACAGAAAGTCCCCCCCGCCGCCCCCCCGCCCACACGCCGCGGTTCCGTCCAGCCTGCGTCGCTTCTGGGAGAAGGTGTGCTGATCCAGACTGTTCTGTCTGCTCAGACGCGAACCCATGACTGCAGCTCCAGACGGATGTTCGTGCGCGGCTCAGGCGGTCATGACCAACCCGGTTCAGACTGCACAGACGCGCCCCCACCCCACCCCTACCCCCCTCTGCCTCCCCCCCGTCCTCGGAGGATCAGGAGCGGCTCAGATTTCTCCTCCTCCTCGGGCTACGTGATGAAGTTGCTCTGGCTTCCGCCGCCCTGCTGCTCCGACACAGCCCGGTACCCTCCCAGGCTGCGCGCGCTCACAGTCACACACGAGGACACGGCCGGTGCACGAGCTTCCCAAAACAGAAACGCGTCGGATCGGGAATGTTGTTGACCTGCACGCGGCACTTCCGCCACCAGCCGCCGTCACGTGATCTGTCACATCCTGTTTATTAACGTCCCAAAAACGTCCAGTCAGCATGCATGTCCCAGCATGCATTTCAGCCTGGCATAGAGTCAAACCTTGTCCCAGACAGACAGACAGACAGACAGACAGACAGACAGACAGACAGATAGACAGATAGATAGATAGATAGATAGATAGATAGATAGATAGATAGATAGATAGATAGATAGATCCAGAACAAGATGGTGATGAGTGGATTTGGGCATCTGCAGCACTTTGTCAGCTTGTCAGAGAGGATGTGTCTCTGCATCTGTCCTGAGGACACCAGACAGGCCGTGACACAGCCGAGCCAATCAAGGAGCTTGCATCTGCATCACCTTCGGCGTGCCAAAGGATGACAGCCGAGAGGAACAGAAGGTCACCTCAAAGTCAAAGAGGAGTCATCAGCTGATGATGGATGAGGAGTCAAGAGTTGTCACAACACAACCGCACTTCACAACATCTGCAGTTCGCTTCACCAGATTAGCTTTATCTTTCTGTTCACGCACGCAACGTTAAAATTAACACTTCACTCAGAACACGTCTTCTTCAGCCGTTAATCTGCCCCTCCTGGTGGCACTGGGGCGTTGCAGTCTGGGACAGTGGCGGGTTTTCCTGGGGTGCACGTTGACTCTGAACATGTTGATGAAATGTTTTTTCACGTACGTTGGCATCAGAAAAAACGTGCAGATGACTTTCACCTACGAGAAACTTTGTTTATTGTCTTTCTGCTGACATTTGAAAAAAAAAGAAAAAAGAAAGACCCACGTGCTTATTATCCCGAAACCACTGCCTTTTAGCATCGCAATAACACCTGAACGCATCACGGTCCATCCCAGCTGACTGAAAACAGTCAAACACAAGCATCCCATTAGCGCTGGATAAGCTGACTCCGTCTGCTCCCTGCAAACATCATCGCTCAGAAGGTTTGGAGAGAACTTCAGAAAATCACAGCTTTTCTGCTTTTTCCCTGCAGGAAAATGGTTGCGAAGTCCCTGATTGCTGGTCTGGTAGTCCTCCTGATGGCTGCAGTCAGCCTGTTCCTGGGGGTGTTCATGGGTTTGGGGTCCAAAAACCTGCCTTCCTCCTTGGACCACTTCTACTCAAAGGCTGCTGTGGCGTCAGATGCTGGGACGTGTTCAGAAGTGGGCAGGTGAGAGGAACCTGGTCCTTCCTGAGGGTGCGTCAGCTGGCTAGCTTGTTTAGCCGTCCCACTGATCCAGGTTTGTTTTCAGGGATATGCTGAAAAGGAACGGCTCTGCTGTGGATGCGGCCATTGCTACGTTGCTTTGCATCAGCCTCTTTAACGCCCACAGCATGGGCATCGGAGGTGGACTCTTTTTTGTCATCTATAACGCTTCCACCGGTAAGAAACCTTTTAATAACTTGTAAAAGACACCACGGTCCATCTGTCCCATTTCTGCTTCTCAGAAAGGGTGGAGACCATCGACGCCAGGGAAACCGCACCGCTGAACGCCACTGAAAAAATGTTTGGAAACAGCACAAAGCTTTCTCGTACAGGTAGGAGATAATCCAGCCAGTCAGGGCAGCGGGCACCCGCCTAGACCCAGGGTCTGTCTGAGGTTTCCTCGCTGAAGGGGAAGTTCTACCTCATCACCTCTTTACTGCTGTTTTGGAGGAATGATGGATCTTCAACATCGGCCTCGTCTCCCTTGTGTGCCGTGTTTTCATTGGACAGGTGGATTGTCTATAGCCATACCCGGGGAGATCCGCGGTTACGAGCTGGCTCACAAGAGGCACGGCCGGCTGCCGTGGAAGGACCTGTTTGAGCCTAGCATCGCTTTGGCTCGCAACGGCGTCCCGGTAGGAAAAGCTTTGGCTCACGCGATCTCTCGGTCCAGAGAGTCCATCCAGAGAGACGAAAACCTGTGGTGAGAACGGCCACAGCCGACCTCAAAGTGACCCTCAGGAGGGATTGCTACCATAATGATGGCTTGTGGAGCGCGTGCTCATCTGGGGTCATCTCTGTCGTGTTTCCCTCTGTGTTCCAGCTCTGTGTTCTGCGACTCTCAGAAAAATATCCTGAAGGAAAACGATGTCGTCCGGTTCCCGAAGTTGGCCGATACATACCAGAGAATCGCCGAGGAGGGTCCCGACGTGTTCTACAGAGGCTCCATGGCTCAGAGCATTGTGGAGGACATCCAGGCAGCAGGTCTCGCTCAGCACCTCATAGAACAGTAACAAAGGGCCCATCTGACCACCTCTGCTGGTTCCAGGTGGGATCATCACACTGAAGGATTTGCTGGAGTACAGGCCGGTCCTCAACGAGAACCCTCTGAGCCTGAACATCGGTGAATACACAATGTACATCGCAGATGCCCCCTCCAGCGGCCCGGTTCTGGCCCTGATTCTCAACATTGTGAACGGTGAGAGGGGTGGGGGCGATCAGACACTATTCTCATTTTACATACAAAATCGGACTTTTGAATTCTCCGGTTGTGCTTTCATCTGAGGGTTTTTGTTCTGGACTCTGATCTTTTGTCTTTCTTCCCATTTCAGGCTACAACTTCTCAGACTTCAGCGTCTCCACAGTCGAGAAGAAGACTCTGACGTATCACCGCATCGTTGAAGCCTTCCGGTTCGCCTACGCCAAGAGAAGTCGCCTCGGAGACCCTCGATATCTCAACATCACTGATGTAATGGCGCCTCCGTTCACAAGCTCTGCCTGGTCTCGGGTTCCTGCTTGGTTCCGAGGAGCTAAATCCTTTCACACTTTGTTCTCCTCAGCTCATCAGGAACATGACCTCGGATTTCTTCGCCAACAACATCAGGAGTAAAATTACAGACGACACCACGCATCCAGACAACTACTACGAACCAGATTATTTTGTCCCAGATAGCCACGGGACGAGTCACCTGTCCGTCATAGCAGAGGACGGGAGCGCCGTGGCGGCCACCAGCACCATCAATCTGTAGTAAGACGCCTTCAGGAAACAGGAAACCCGTAAATGTTCCCTGAATATTCAAACATTACTGGGAAAACAACTGAGAAATAACTGAGTGCTGTCTGACTTTTGGGTTCCACGAACGCCAGTTTAAGGAGCAGAACTCCAGGTTCTACCTGCCTCGACCGGAAATGAAAGAGATCCCTGAATTCACTGGGCTTTCTCCTGTTTCAGCTTTGGCTCCAAAGTCATGTCAGGATCGACCGGAATCATCTTCAACGATGAAATGGACGACTTCAGCTCTCCGTACATGACCAACGGCTTCGGAATTCCTCCGTCTCCCAACAATTTCATCCAGCCAGGTGTGGCCAAACCAGAACCTCTCATGGAGAGTCCACATTCATCACAAACATCTTTTCTTCTCGAGTTTTCTCCTCCACATCTGCATCATTCAGAGAATCCCAGCAGCTCATGAAAGACAGATGTTTCCAGAGACGTGGTGTCGATAAATCACCTATTTTATGTTCAAAATGAAGGGATGAGGTCTAGTAAACCGATGAAGATGTTGTTCAACACGAGGGTCACCAGCAGGCGTCCAGAACCACCAGATCCATTCAGAACCTGCCAGCCGACGTGTTTCAAACTGGTGTTTTTCATCTGTTTCAGGTAAGAGGCCGCTGTCGTCCATGAGTCCCACCATCATCTTTGACAAAGAAAACAGAGTAAAAATGGTTGTTGGAGCGTCTGGTGGCACCAAAATCACCACGGCAACAGCTCTGGTAAGTCCAGACCAGTCCTCCCCAGTCCCACCGCACAGAGACGTGGCGGCGTTTTCATCTGCTCCCGATCCCCTCAGGTCATCCTCAACTCACTGTTCTTCAAATACGACCTGAAGAAAGCCATCAAGGAGCCGCGGTTCCACAACCAGCTGAAGCCCAACATCACGATGGTGGAGCAGGGCTTCGAAAAGGTCACTGCAGTCACTGACAGCACTGAAACGCACTTAACGTTACTGGTCCCAGCGTCACCTTCCCTCTTCCTCCCCTCAGAGCATCATGGACGGTCTGGTGCAGAAGAACCACGTGACCCAGCAGTTGAAGTCTCCTGACTCTGTGGTCCAGGCGGTGGTCCGGCAGGGGGAGCAGCTGTGCGCCGAGTCCGACCCCAGGAAAGGAGGCTACCCGGCGGGTTACTGAGAGCAGCCGGCTCGGCATTAACCGTCGTCCAGGAGACGAGGTCAACACCCCCGCTCTAAAATCTCTCATCGCAAAAACCTCCGTTATTCATTATTGACGATTCCAAAGTTAAAAAAGAGGTTTTGATTGTGAATCGATCATTGACGGCGAGTTATTTCCTAACTTATTTAATGTTTGACCCAGAATCCAACACAATAAAAGCAATAATTAATCAATGATGAAAAATGTTCTTAGGTGATGTGAGTGGCTGTAGGTGGTCCATGTGTATCTGAAACCTTGTGGGAAAAATTTGTTATTTTGTCTGGAAAACTGTTCAACCATCACATTTAAAAGGCCTCAGGTTGTTTTTTTCTTTTCTGACCTTAAACAGTATCCATCAGAATCTGTGTCGGCGCGTCTTCGGTTGTAAATGTTTAATATCGAGTAGAGGTCGAAGTGAATGTATGGTGTTATTCTGAAAAATACATTTACAGATCTATTTTTCTAAACATGCACTGTTCTTCTGCCATGTTCTGTTACCATGCTTGTTATTAAACATCTGAAACAAAGATGTTCTATTTTTACTAGATGGACACTCTGGCTATTTCTTACTGAAGCAGAACATCTGATTAAACTCAGATCTTTTTATTAAGGATCAGACTTTTAGACCCTAATTGCATGAGGTTCTACAAGACAGAACAGATGAATTAGCATGCTAGTTGCTGCAGATATAACGGAATAATACCAGACATGAGGAGGTGTTTTGCATCCTGTTTATTTAACATCTTACACTGGTCAGGTCACAACTCTGTCCAGTATCATTGTCCAGTCTGCTCAAACCTGACCAGATGTTCCTCACAGATATTCTCAGAATTTGTTGCTCTTCCAGAGTTACTTTTGACTGCAGAGGTGAAACCCTGCAGACAGGTGTTATTACAGTGTGCAATAACCTGCAGGAACGTCCAGATGCTGAAGCAGAACGTTGTCATCTGTATCTCTGGAGAATGGAGAAGTGCTCCGTTAGAGAGACGTGATTGGACTTCCTCCTCGCCGCTCCAGCATCATCAGTATTCTTCCTGCAGGCAAGAATCACCCGGACCACTGAAACACATCCATCTTGCAGCCAACAGCGGTAATGCCCTCATCCATCATGGAGCAGTGGGAACAGCCGCTGATAAGCTTTGAAGCTCTTGGCAGGCTGGTTCAACCTGTGAATCTGGTGGATCGAGACACCTGCTGGTGAACCTCATGTTGAACATCGGGGTTGGCGAAGGTGAATCTGACCACGTTTGGATTGTCTCGTGTCCCGAGCCCCAGGGATCCCCAGCCCCCTCTAGTGGTGAGCGGCAGGCCTCCTCACAGTCGCATGGAGAGGGGAGGGGCCGGCGTCTGCAGCTCCTGGTCCAGCAGGCGGAACAGCATGGCGCTCCGGTTACATTGGGAGGTCTGACCCAGCGAGCGATGCAGCTTGGCCTGCAGGTAGTGGACATCCCGCAAACGCTCCTTACAGTTCAGTCGAGAGAAGTAGGTGGCGGCCTCCTTCAGCGAGTTCATGGCCTGTTCCACCACGTCTGCAGGAGAAACACAGCATCAGCGTTCAATGACCTCTCCATAACCTTTCACTGGGTCATCATCTGAAACATTGCTGTCGCGCCTCTTAACTGACTTCATCTTGGTAATGTCCTTTCCTGGTATAAAGTCACATCGATCCTTTTTGTCCCCTCTCAGAAACCACTTCTGCTCTGGTTGTTGCACCATCATAAACTAAACTCACTTTTTCAGCTATATCAGCATGAGGAGCGCCCCAAAAAGTCCGATCCGTGGTCAGAGTCTTTCAGTAGCCAAAGTTTACTTTAAATTTTAATCGTCACACCCTTTTATTTATCTTTAATGAATTCTAAATATTATCCAGGCAATGTTTCCATCACAAAACTTTACAGAAAAGATTATTTTACTTAAACCTTTCAAGGGCCTAGAAAATGCATTTTTAATTTCCATAACTTTCCCCAGTTTTCCATGACCATACGAACCCTGCGAGAGACACGGGCCAGTGTTTGGGGCGGCGGCGGTTACCTGGGTGACTGGGAGCGTCTGAGCTGAAGCCGGCCGCTGCCAGTTGACAGCGCGCCATCAGCATCAGAGCTCGCCCTTTATCCATGACGCTACCGTGAGCCAGAACCGTCTCGATGGCTTCGTGCAGGATGTTCAGCGCCTGTTCAGGAACCCCCAACATCAGCTGTAGGACACAACCAAACACCATCAATCACAAACGAATCAGTGGCTCAATAACCTGAAATACTCTACAACAGGCAGCAGCTTCTTTCAGGATCTGTTTACATTCCTTAAAGGCTGTTTTTCACTCTGAATTGTCTGATTACAATGAGGATTATTCAGATTAAACAACATTTTTCTCATTCTCTTTTAAAATCAGACGTTACCTGAGTGAAGGTCAGGTGGAGGATGGTTTCAGAGGCCAGCGCCTGTAGGTGGTGCTGTTGAGCCCGGGCGAGGGCTTGCAGGAGGAGCGGCAGAGCTGTGGAGAAGCCTGAAGAGCCCCAGTGGAGCTGAGCCGTGACCAACAGAACCCTGCAACGGGACAGGAAAGACAGTGATGCGCACCTCTTTACAAATATTTATCACCTGCTTTTAGGATTTTTCTATGAACAAAAAAACAGTTAAAACCATCCGGAGGGATTCTGCAGTAGTGAGATCACATGACCGAACCTGATGACCAGCTCTACTTTTGCCGTCGTCTCACAGTGACCCTGCAGCCACTGAAGAACGCTGTATGCCTCGCTGGTCCGGTTGAGAGCCTTCAGAACCAGAGCTTTCCTGTCAGTAGACACGACGTTTCAGCTCCTCCAGCGTGAGCAGGTGTGAGATGTTCAGAAATGGGCTCAGAACAGGCGTACCTGAACAGACCCTCGGTCTTGTTTAAGGCGCAGATGGCCGTGATCAGCGGCTCGGCCAGGTGATATTTCCCCTCATTCATGTGCCGCTCAAACTGGATCTTCAGCTCACACAACATCCACAGCTGGAAGCAAGAAAAAATCAGCAAATCTTGAAATTTTGTCTGTGGTCCGGTTATGAAGTCGGATTCCTCTGGCAGGTTCTGCTGTGGTCCATCTCAGACCGACAGAACTCACCTTGGCGTTTTGAGAGTGAGGAGGAAACTGCTCCTTCAGGTGCTGCAGAAGCTCCGAGACGGCGCTGTACAGACCCTGAAACAGAACAGAACCTTGTTTGGCCACCGCGGTTGATGGTTTTGGACCGGATCAAACAGGCCACTTTACCTGTTCAGCGTGCAGCTCAGCCAGGTGACACAGAACCACGGCGAATGCCTCCGTGTTGTTCTGATGGACCCCGAAGTTGACGGGTTCCAGGCTGCTCATGTGCAGGAGCAACTGGGCCTGCTGCAGAGCCATGGTACTGCACAGAACCAGAATTTCTCATTTTGATATGACACGAATGCTGTGCGTGCCGTCACGTGTGAGCGTGCGTCTGACCTTTTGCCATACATCCTCCAGATGGAGGTGCTCTGGGCCAGGCTGATCTCAATCAGCTCCGACAGGCTGTGTTTCCAGTGCAGGATATCGGTGTCCTTCAGAGCGTCCATCAACTTATGTGCTACTTTCCCCTGCGTCACCCCCTGCTGGACCAGAGCCTGAATACCCAGAGATGCCAGGTACTGCAGCAGAGCAGGGAAAGTATCAATGAGACATCTAAATGCATCCTGTGTGCATCTTTAACGAACCACTGGAAGCAGATTTACAGCTTTGAACTGCAATAATATGGCTGCAGCATCACATCATCACCCCCAGCTAGTGTGTTGCAGTTGGGACAGAACTGACCGGCAGGCAGAAGTGGACGGCCATTGTGACGGAGTCCTCGGTTAAGATGCTGCTGTCGAACCCTCTCATCTGCTCCAGAGTGTAGAGCCAACTCTGACGCAGACATGGAGGACAAGTTTAAGTCAACAGCAGCTTAGATGAGCAGAACCAGCTGAGAAACAGGCGTTACCAGGCAGTGCTGTAAACAAACGTGGTCGTTGGACTCCTGCGCGATGCGGATTGCCTCCTGCAGAGCCAAGTCAGCCTGCTGACTGAAGAGGAACAGGCGGCCATGTTTTCAACCTTCTCCACCGTTGAATGTGTGCGTATGGTGTTACTCACTAGTGTCCGAAGCGACAGTGCAGACTCGCCAAGTTGAGAGCGGCGTATCGGAGACTTCGGCCATAACCGTCGTCGCCGTTACCCTTCCCTTCGTTTCCAGATAAGATAAGTCGGTCAAAGTAGTGCAGGAGGCTGTGGGCAGAGAGGAAGATGTCCTGGACCCTCAGGCTGTTCAGGTAGTTCAGGTAGTGCTGAAAAGAAGGAAAATGCGAGAGAGACAGTGAGGAATGTGCCTCCTCTTCAACACACGACAGGCATCGCGTGCAAAACCTCACCGCCTCCGAGAAGTCGGGGTTAAACTTCAGCATGTTGTTGAGCTCCTTCTGAAGCTCTGCTGGCTTCAGAGCTTTGTTCTCGTCGTTCTTCAGGAGATACGCCTGAAGAGCAAAGACAAACACAAACAGCCTGTAGTTCTTCATTTACTGACACCTTCTGACCATCAGCGGAGCGTAAACACGACCTGAACTTTTCTAAACCTGGTGGCTGCTTGTTGCACGATCACAATCTACACACAGAGAATTCAGGTATACCTCTAAAATTTTCCAAACATGCTGTCTTACATCTTGAAGTTTTGTATTGTTACCGATTACAGATACATAAAGGACCACGTGTGAAACCGACATCAGGGGTTTTTAAATGTTTCCTCTTGTCTGTCACTTTAGGTGTGAACGTGCCAACAGTCTCACCTGTCTTGCCAGGAAATATTCAGCTTGTTTCTGCGACAGAGGGCCGCTGCTCGGACTGTCATTTCTGAAACAGAACAATGGATGAACATTTAATTCTTCCCAACGTAACTGTTGCCATGACATCCAGCACAACCCTACGTTAACAGCACGAGACTCACTGCAGCTCCGATTCATCCAGCGAGCTGTCCAACTCCTCTTTGTCCATCCTGTCTCCAACAGTGTCCTCGGTGCTGGTCAGGTCCATGTCAGAGTCATCAGCAACCAGTGCCGGCAGACCCCCCCGACCGTCAGCAGGTTTGGGGAACGGGCTGTAATAATACTGCAGCAGAGACTGGTACAGCTTGAAGACCTGACTGAAAGACAGCTTGTTGTACGCCAGCAGCATGTGTCTCATAAAAAGACCTGAAATGACAAAACGGATTACCGAAAAACCCAGACCGATCACAGGCCAGGATCATTCCGATGGTTAAAAACCCACCAACAACACTGGTTTTGTAGGCCTCCGATTCAAATGCAGTTAAAGGAGTCTGGAGGGTGGAAAAGAATAACTCCATATCTTTGAGCTCACCTTCTGCCATCTCACGCAACCTTGAAAGCAAAACCAGGAGCTGATGTTAGCTAATATCTTCACCAAACGCTGATGATGATCAACCCATCGCTAATCCGAGTGTCAGATTACCTGAGTTTAACAGCATAGGCAGTCTGAGGGCAGCATTCATCCACAGTGTTCAGGAAATGACCCAAACTCTGGTCCGGACCCTGATCCGACAGAAAGCACGTTAACCGAGGTGTCTGGGAGGATTGCCGTCAGAAACTGCGGCTCAGACTGACCTGTTGCAGCGGCAGGATGAGCTTGTTGAGCCGCCTCCTCTCCGGCAGGCTAATCTTGGACACCGCCATGTCGTACAGCAGCGCCAGAACCGAGATTTTGTACGGTGTCACCCAATCTTTGGTACCGAACACGTTGGCGTGGACCACTCCGTTCGTCATCATCGGGTTAAAGTACAGACTTTCGTGCACACTCGCCATTTTTAGGCGCTGTCTAATTTTTAGGCGGCCTTTATTTGGTAAATTGGTTCAAATTGTAACGGAACAGAAAGTTTTAGCTAGCTAGCTAACTTTCCGGCGTCACGCTGTTGACGACAGTATCGTAATCAAATAAACAGCGATTCATTAATGATTACTCTTAAATTTTGCCAACCTTACTGAAAAAAAACTGCTTTCGTGATTGCTAATTGTTTATTTCGGTCATGTTTACCACCTCTTTGCTTTCAAACCGCCCTCCCTGACGCGGTGAAAATACGTCACGCAACGTCATCAGTCAAGGGACGTTTTGTCTCTTCTTCGTCTGATTTGAACTTATTATTGTACTGCTGCCATCTACTGGTTTGAAGGAGTTTCCACGTCTTAGAGATAACATTTCAATAATAAGTAAATCCTCCAGGTGACAGTATTGGTCCAATAGCTTCAGCGGTAAGCTCTGGACCTGATCAGTCAGTAACTTATAGCAGAACCTTCAATCAACCAGTCACGGAGGATATTTCTGAAAAGCAACAATAATTGTTGACATATAGATTTCTGTATGCTGAAATGAGAAGGTTCTGGCTGAATTTATGAAGATGAGACCTGATCGGGTCTGTCTGGGTAACCACGCCGGTCTTTCAGTCTCGCATAGGGATATTCTGATGAAACCTGTTTGTTCCCTGTTTTTCTCTTCTGATCTGAACTGGCAGAACCGGAGTCTTTAGGTTCCACTCAACAGGTGCTGGTGTTAGTTCCGTGTGGTTTCACAATTTGTTGTGGGCGACATCAGGGTGGACCGCAGTTCAGTTACTGCGGCTGTTTTTAGAGGAAAATGACACGTTCACTGTTCTTCTGCTGATGTTTCTCGACTCCTCTGATGTCTGATCTGAGGAGCCGGTCCAGCCTCCTTTCTCATCTCATTCTATCATCACGCTCTCGCTGACTGGATCTCCTCCAGCCTCGCCACTCTGGGATTGATTATCAGAGATAAAGTTATTGCGGCTCATGCGAGGAGCGACGGTGCCGAGTGTCAGAGCGACCCTGACTCAGCTTCTCACGGCGTCTCTAAATGGATTAAGTTGTCAGTTGGACGACCCAGCTGAGATCTTTAATCTGCAGCCTGAGGTGTATCAAGCAGCCATCTGCCAAACGTATCTGAGGGATTTTCTCTGGCTTTGCTGCAGCTTTCTCTCCACATTCGCTGCTCTCGGATGCGCCGGCGTCTTCTGTGCTTGTTGTGTTTGTGCGTTAACGCCACGCTGGGGCCAGATGAAGAGTCCAGACTCGCAGCTTCACGTAGAGACTTCAAAAAGCCGAAACTAAACTGCGTGAAACCCTGAACCAGCGCTGGTCCAGAACTTCCATCTGCGCTGGAGCTCAGAGTCGAAGGTCACCTCTGCCTCCTGTAAAGATCAGAGAGGAGGTCTGAAGTCTGCTCTTCACTCTTCTGTCCTTCAGAGGAAACATGGTCCTGTATTTAAAACCGATGCTAACAGTCTGTTATTGTCCATGCAATTACGCCAAGGGTCCAACGTGGGCCCTCTGTCATCAGAACCGAACCGTTTTAGGCTTCACCTGCCTTCTGACTCCTCAGTCTAACCGGACCAGGACTTGGCCTGGTTCTGCTGTTTCCACGGTGACGCTCTGAGTTGAAGAAGGAAGAGCCAATTTCTTCTGTGAAGAAAACCAGCTTCTTTTTTTGCTCGTCTGTGTTCCGCACGGACAAACAGAAAATCTGCAGAACGATTCTGTCGTCTTTGTTAAAAACCCCACGTCTCATCTGCCGTCCCCCCACTCAAGGACAGCTCTGAGCGCGCCCACCCACAGGTGGCGCTCTCCTCGTCTTCAGTGCTCAAGGTGCTTTATTGAATGTGCGTTCTCCTGTTAGATGACTGACAGCAGCACACTCAGGTTCTGTGTGGCGACTGAAGAACTTGAAGACTGATCAGCGTCTCCTGTCAGGTGCTGTTTACAGCCATGGGTGAAAAATAAACACGTCACCATGGTAACCCTTGTAATCTGAGTCAGACGCTACACACGCTGAAACCATAGAACACAAATGTAATCTGTCACAGCTGTTTACACTAAAATTCCTGATACGCCCTGACCTGCCATCAGATCACCTCCGCAGGACATTAGATCACCTCACTTGATGTTAGATCACCTCCGCAGGACATTAGATCACCTCACCTGGACGTCAGATCACCTCCGCAGGACAGTAGATCACCTCACCTGGACGTCAGATCACCTCAGCAGGACATCAGATCACCTCACTTGACGTTAGATCACCTCAGCAGGACATCAGATCACCTCACTTGACGTTAGATCACCTCAGCAGGACATCAGATCACCTCACCTGTAAGGTAGATCACCTCACCTGGACGTCAGATCACCTCACCTGGACGTCAGATCACCTCAGCTGTCCCCTGATCACTTTAGATTTAACAACCCCGAATTCTCTCACCAAGAAGATCTTCTTTATCTTCACTGGTGGAGATCAGGACGATCAGATGAGACGAGCCATCAGCCCTGAACATCTTCATGCTCTTGCTGGGACGACTCGTCCCGTCTCCGTCCAGGTTTTTATCTCTGAAACGTCTCCAGGGGCCGAAGAATGACGACTTTGCTGTTTTTGAGTAAAATTAGAAAAAGAAACTGAGATGAAACCAGTCGGATGGAGTGATGGTGACAGAAGAGCGAGAGAACAGCGGAGAGCAACCCTAAACCATCTGAGCACCAGGATCAGATAAACCTCACAGATACCTACAGGGAAAACTGGGCCTGAAGAAGTTCTGGCCGGACCCAGATCAGACAGGATGTTGTGTTAACACGAACCTTCTGCTGAAAACGTGAAATATGTTTGAATTCTGACGTCAGTGATTAAATCCAGCCGCTTCAACGAATGTGGCTCTAAACGATCCTCCAGTGCAGATGTGAGCTGGACCTGGTGGAGGACCAGCTCCAGACGTGAGCTGGACCTGGTGGAGACCAGCTCCAGACGTGAGCTGGACCCGGTGGAGGACCAGCAGCTCCAGACGTGAGCTGGACCCGGTGGAGGACCAGCTCCAGACGTGAGCTGGACCCGGTGGAGGACCAGCTCCAGACGTGAGCTGGACCCGGTGGAGGACCAGCTCCAGATATGAGCTGGACCTGGTGGAGGACCAGTAGCTCCAGACGTGAGCTGGACCTGGTGGAGGACCAGCAGCTCCAGACGTGAGCTGGACCTGGTGGAGGACCAGCTCCAGATGTGAGCTGGACCTGGTGGAGGACCAGCAGCTCCAGACGTGAGCTGGACCTGGTGGAGGACCAGCTCCAGATGTGAGCTGGACCTGGTGGAGGACCAGCAGCTCCAGACGTGAGCTGGACCTGGTGGAGGACCAGCTCCAGACCTGAGCTGGACTCGGTGTAGACGCGCAGATCCCGGATCAGGGGCGACCTGGGACCCAAGAACTTCTTGTTCTCTTCACCTGGAAATCAGCTGATATTTTAATCATAAAATTTTCAATATTTCTGGATTTTTTTCAGAGAAGCAACTCCAAAATCTTTCTGTTGCCCCTGGCAACTGCAGATATTTACATCTGCTTCGTGTCTATTTCAGGAAAGGTCTTTTTGTGAAATGTTGTTCTTAGTGTGAACCTGCGTCACCTGCTTGTTTTTTAGCATGCTTGTGAGGACCCTACGTTATAAAAACAGCTGGTTCCCGCTGTTCCATTTGTCCCAAAAGGAAATTGTTGCTATTGTTCAGCGTTTTTATAAAACTGCATCTTTTTTTAAATCCTTTCTGTGAACATCTGCGTTCTTGTGCTCACCAGGTTCTGCTGTCGTCCTGCAGAACTTCGCATGAGTGAACGCAGAATTTGTCAAGACAGAAAACTGGCGAAGGAACCAGAGAACAGATGGAGGAACTCAAACGGCAGAACTTTTACAGACTGATTCATTCTGCGGAAGCTCCAGCTGTTTGATCCTCCCCGTTTCTGAGACCACATCTCTCGATGTAACGTTCTAACAAGATGACATCAGAACGTTCTGATTCTTCAGTCAGGATGCTTCTTCACGCTGATGCGGCTTTCCTCTGTGACCCGATGAGCAGATGTTCTTCAGAAGAGTCCTCCTGTAGCGCGTGATCCAGATGTTTGGACCTTCTCCAGGCCGTCAGATTAACCAGCAGGTGTGAGGTTCTGCGTCGCCGCAGCACATCAGAGGGAGAACGGGTCGCGCTCCAAAAGGTGGTTCTACCTCTGTGAGAAACGTCCAGTTCATCCAACCTGAACCTCCCAACAAGCTCCACACCGGGGCGACGGTGTCCATGGAAACAAGTTCAGATCTCTGGGTTGTAGTTGATGAGTAAACACTGTGTCAGCGGTGCACATGGTCTCCATGGAAACAGAGCAGCTTCAGTCTTGGGCTCATTATGTTGCATCTGCAAAGAACATATAGGTTGGATTTATAAAGACACACTCTCTCTCTCTCTCTCTCTCTCTCTCTCTCACACACACACACACACACACACACCATGTGAGACCATTATTACTGATTTGGTTTAGTGAGGGCAGATTAAAAACTCATTTTTAATAGCTGCACTTCCTGTGTTGGGCAGTAGGTGGCGCTCGTTTCGATATTGATGTCGCCGTGTAATTATTAAACAGGTGTCGTTCTTGCTTTGACTTCTTACCCTGAATTCAAACTTACAGAAGAAAATCAAAGACACAAATGACTCCATTTGATTAAAAGAAACACGGCTGTCAGAATCAAAATATCGTGTGTGTGTGTGTGTGTGTGTGTGTGTGTGTGCGTGTGTGTGTGTGTGTGTGTGAGGAAAATCCTGAATTCAGACAGCTCAGGATTACAGTTTCTAAATACGTGGAGTCATCTGCGTAAAAAGGCTTTTTCTTGAACATATCCCGTATTAAACAGCTTTTTCCAGCGCTGTTATTCATGTGGGATTTAGACCTTAAACTGTGATCCAATCACGGCGACATTCTCTTGTGAATTGTTTATATTTGAAGTAATGAATTTGTCTTTTTAGGGGGGATTTAAAACCTTCGCTCAGTCTTCATTGGTTTGATGGTGTTTCTGTGCTACATTATATACATATAGACCCGTATATATATATTAAATCTGAGTTTTTCTGCTTCCTGTTCCGGGTCCACAGATGTTAGCGTTAGCTTTCGTCCACAGGTGTCAGAAGGGGAGGGGCTTAGAATCCACCCTGCCTCAGGACAATAGGGGACATATAGGAGGTTTTATCCTGAAACACACTCGTCCGAACTTTTTTATTTGACTTTCACTGACGACTGTTGTGCAAAGGTTAAAGGAGGACACATGTCCACCGTCGCCCCCTACAGGAAAAGACAAGATTCAGCGTTATTTAAAAGTAGGTGTCAATCAAAGTCGAGCACTGAACAGCCTCTTAGATCCAATAAGACACTTTTTTTTCTCCTGTTCAAGCGCCCAGAAATGTATTTAATGGTTTTCTGGACGGGTGGACGGACAGAGTCGATCCATCTTCATCGGTGCTGAAGCAGAACCAAACTCTGAAATCAAATTCTGGACCAAATCGATGGAACAGACGTTCTCCTGCCGGCGACATCCACATCAGGTTGGAGCAGATTGTCAGTAAATGTCCATATGATAAGGGACACGGTGGCGTTACCAGGGTGACCCCTGGATCCTCAGGAGGCGGAGCTTAAACGTGAAGACGAGTTAATCTCTGGATCAAAGTCGACAGCTTCAAGATTTCATTTTTAAAAACATCTTTTTATTTCTTTGTTCCAACAGACTGAAGCAACACAACCAAACACAAATCTTTACCGGTCAAACGTCATGAACGAACTTAGCGCAGCTGGTTGGAACGTCACGAGAAGATCCGCTGACATCGATGCTGTAATTGTCTTTTACTGATCTGAGATCAGTCTGTAGGAAGCAGATATATGAGCCACACTCACGTCGTTGATCATAAAACACAAGAGTCCAAAAAACAAAACGAAAAAAGCGCCGAGAGAAAAGGGAAGCAATTAGAAGGAAGGACTGTCTGTACATTTCTCCAAAGTTCTGGGTTTTGTTGATTCTGCTCATCCACCTCTTCCAGATGTTTCATTTTTTTAGGTCAGGAAAAATGAAGAGCGACCGTGTTCGTCTGGGGAGTTAGCCTCCGCGGCTAACTGAGGGCCCTGAGGTTGGTCCAGGGTTTGAGATGTTCTCCAGAAGATCCGTCATCGTCTTTTCCAGCGCCACCCCGGCATGATCCGGGGCTACCATGCTAACTGGACCTCCCAGCAGTGGGGAGACAGCGCCGCCTCTGGAACATCTGGAAGAAGAAGAAGGAGAGTTCAGAACATCACCTGCGCGGCCGATGATGGATTAAAGATGGCCTCTTGGATCATTTTATTGGATCTGAACAGATTACATGAGGTTGATGGGATCAGAAACGGCCTGGAGATCAGGTCGGCTTACAACGTTCCATTTACAGTCTCCTTGGAACATCTGGTTGCGTCTCTGCTTCTCGTGGGTAAAATCGGGTCATCTCCAGCGGCTGAGCTCAGCCTGCGACCACGGACCAACGGACGGATTTACGCTACGGTTCCAATCACGCCAGGATAAAAAGCCGCCAGAAGGAGAAGCTCCGCTCGCTTTTCCGTTCGTTTAGCCCGGAAGACGACCAAAAAACCCACAGTTCAGTTAAATTTGCACGGAACGTTGGTTCCGTCAACGTTCGTTAAAGCCACGCCCACCTCCAGGTCGGTCAGGTGGAATAAGCCCCGCCCCCTGGAATCTGATTCAGGCATCATAAACATGCCGCTAATGTCGCCCTCGGGAACCATGTGATGCGCTGCTGGAGGGTCGTGACACCTAAGCAAAGGTCAGGACCAGCGTTGGGTGGAGGCGCCAGCGGCGAGGCCGGAGCGGCGAGGCCGGAGCGGCGAGGCTGGAGCGGCGGGGCCCGGGCGGCGAGGCCGGAGCGGCGCTCCGCTGAGGCGCTGGCGAGGGGACGGTGACTCAGACTGGGACCAGTGTGGGAGTTTCTCTCTGTGGTTTCCACTCAGCCAGAAGATTCTTCAGGAGAAAAACAACCTTTCATTTGATTTATTCCTTTTTTCCCCTCGCGCGCTGAAGACGAGTGTTTGAAACGTTATGTTTTGATCTCCGGATGAAACTGACCTCGCTGACCTTTTCCCCCAAATATTTAGATTTATTTATTTATTTGGGGGGGGGGGCGGCAGGAAATTCAAACCTTCTTAAATGTCGGTCAAAGCTGGCTGTGAGTCAGGAGCATCACAGCCGTAAATAACTGTGTTGTGATGGTGATGATTAATCCATTAAAACACACCATTACGCCACCCCGCCCCTGGGATCTAGGTCAAGCTGCTCTAAATGATTCCCTGTCAGGTGATCTGCCAGGCGGGTGGGACCACACGGAGAAAAGACCCATCTCATCCTTAAGCCCTGCGCAACCAGCCAATCAGGACACAGGCTGACCCTTCCCAGAGGAAGGGGGGGGGGGGGATCAAGAGTAATCCAACAGATCCTTGAATGATGACAACGGGAGGAAGATAAATATTTTAGACTTGTGGAATGACTTTTCCCCAAAAGGGGCAGCTAACGGGACATTTAGGGAGCTAGCCTGCTTCCGCTAACACCGTCCCTGTGTGCGTTTGACAGTGAAAGTCCCTGCGTCTGCTGCATATTATCAACATAAAAGAGCTCGGCAGGGGGGTCTAAACCTGCGCTGAGAAGGCAGAAACCTCCGGCAGACCCCATGACCAGGTGGGCGGAGCCATCTGACATGAAGCTTTAGATGGATGAATGAAATATTCCACATACAAGCAGGTATTAAAGAGGAATAAGGACAGAATGGCGTTCAGCGGGCTGAGGCTTCATCTGGATTTCCCAGAATTCCACAAAGAGAGTCATCTGCTGATTTTAATATTCGCCATGTAATTACATTCCTATTTGAAAAGTGCTTTGCATTTGTCAAAATGACCATAATCCATCAGATGTGGGGATTTATCTGCTCCTAATGCTTCTCATCCCATTTTCTGCTCATCAACGTTGGCAACGCACGCTCAGATTTACTGTTTATTTACTGGTCGGGCAGTTTACGAGCATCCAGAGAGCCGGCCCACAACTGTAGCAAAGTGAGCACGCGCACACACATCGCAGCTTCACTCTGCTCCCAAGTTTCATCTTTTTCCTAAACTTTTAATATTCATTTTTTCACTTTTCCAGTGGAATCTTTCTGATTGGGCTGCAACCGTCTTTATGTTCTGTAGAAGGACAAAGCAGCAATAATCTGTCCTGATCTGATCCGCTGGTTGCTCAGGAAACACAATCTGTGAAGGATTTCGCCTCCAGTCCCGACTGATACCGATATTGCAGATTGTTTCGGATGTTCAAAAAAAATGTTTCCAACAAATCCTGGATGCTGCTGTAGTTGCTAGCAGCAGATTAGCTGGATTTAGTGGGTTAGCAGTGTTTGTTAGTCATTGTGACTAAATAAAAGTTTATAACAGCAGCAGTAGCATCATGCTAGCATCTATTAAGCTACATTCAGATGGTTTCGTGATTAAATGTTAGCTTAGTTAAAGGTTTTAGCTCACAGCTCTTCTAAAGATGTAAAGTTGACCTACAACAGCTGAAATAACCTTTGAAAGAACTCGCAGGAACTGTTCCTGAAGGTTCAGGGACTTCAGGAACTGTTCTGTTCCCTCCTGCCTCTGTACTACTGCTGCTGCGTTTCTATAGCAACGCAGTAATGACTGCGCTCCATCACCAGCTCATAATCATCGCCGCATGTTTTATTTGCTCTGTCATGGTGAAGGCCCCCTCCAGGCCCATGAACCCTACTGCTGGATGAAGATGGGCGTCCAGCTCTTGGCTCCGCCCCCACAGGGGCGATCGCTGAGTCATCGTTTCTGTGCAAATATGAAGTGATTAAGTGAGGACTTCAAAGTAAACAGATGCGGTATGCAGCCTTTCTTTAACGAGGACGTGTCAAAACTCTTAATTCCCAGAAAACATCGGCCGGTTTTTCATGACTCATCCTGAACTTCACGCATTCGTTCCATTAAAAATGACTCTTCTTGGCCGCCGTGCAACGCTGCACTCGACCGCCACGGGGAGAGGAAGGAAGGTCAGAGTCAGCTAACGAGCCTCCTCCTCCTCCAGGTCCTCGCCAACATCGGCCCACTCCAGAACTGATCCAGGATCAGGTGAATGCGCCGCTCAGGCTAAACCGGTTTAGCAATGCTAGTTAAGACCTGAGAACTTAAACTAAACTGTGGATAAAAGGTGGAACTGCCCCTTTAAATGTGATGAGAACTGGCACAACGGAGCACTTTCATTAACCAGCGTCGACATTCTGGGAGCATCCTGGGCTAATTACAGGATCAGGACTGTTCCAGTCTGAGCCAACACACACACACACACACACACACACACACACACACACACACACACACACACACACACACACACACACACACACACGACCGCCAGGAACAGGAAGTAGCTGCAGCAGCCGCGGAGACATCAACACGCACGACAGCGCCAATATTAACCAGCACAGAAGAACGCCACCGGGCTCTGTCAGAGAACGCCACCGGCCTCCGTCAGAAAACGCCACCGGGCTCTGTCAGAGGACGCCACTGACCTCCGTCAGAGAACGCCACCGACCTCCGTCAGAGAACGCCACTGACCTCCGTCAGAAAACGCCACCGGGCTCTGTCAGAGGACGCCACTGACCTCCGTCAGAGAACGCCACCGACCTCCGTCAGAGAACGCCACTGGCCTCCGTCAGAGAACGCCACTGACCTCCGTCAGAAAACGCCACCGGGCTCTGTCAGAGAACGCAACCGACCTCCGTCAGAGAACGCCACCGGCCTGCCAGACAATTAATTTGTCATTTTTTGCTGTGTGACAACTGAACTAATTGAACCTCCAGCCTGACGAACACAATCAGCCTGAGTGTGTGTGTGTGTGTGTGTGTTGGGGGTGTTACAGGACCTTGGTGCTAATAAGGGCACAGATCTGATTTCAGGGACGATCAGATGTGTGTGTGTGTGTGTGTGTGTGTGTGTGTGTGTGTGCATGGGTATGGGTATGTGTGTGGGTGTGTGTGTGTGTGTGAAAGCGAAATGCAGACTGTGTTCGTTTCATTTGTCTGTTATTTTTCCCTGAAATGTATCTGTAGCTGTGACGATCTAAAAGAAGTCGGATGTTAGTAAAAATGCATTGTGGGTAATAAAACTGATCCACAGCAGGAGAAGGTCTATCGGAGATCCTGGTGAGGTCGACAAGAGTTCAAACAGGCTGAAGAGCTTCAGCACCAACACATCCAGATGTTGCAACTGTTGAGATCTGAACACCTGAGGAACAGAGAACCAGCCAACAAGAACCTGAAACACGTGAGAAGTGGAAGCAGGGGAAGCTAATCGAGCTAACCACAACAGTGGGACAACAGTGGGAGAACAGCGGGACAACACCTGGAGAACAGTGGGAGAACAGTGGGGGAGAACAGCGGGACAACACCTGGAGAACAGCGGGACAACACCGGAGAAGAACAGGGGACAACAGTGGGAGAACAGAGGGAGAACAGTGGGAGAACAGCGGGCGGGACAACAGCGGGAGAACAGAGGGAGAACAGTGGGAGAACAGCGGGACAACAGTGGGAGAACAGAGGGAGAACAGCGGGACAACAGTGGGAGAACAGAGGGAGAACAGTGGGACAACACCTGGAGAACAGTGGGACAACAGTGGGAGAACAGCGGGACAACACCTGGAGAACAGTGGGACAACAGTGGGAGAACAGAGGAGAACAGTGGGAGAACAGCGGGACAACAGCGGGAGAACAGAGGGAGAAAAGTGGGAGAACAGGGGAGAACAGAGGGAGAACAGTGGGAGAACAGCGGGACAACAGCGGGAGAACAGAGGGAGAACAGTGGGAGAACAGCGGGACAACAGAGGGAGAACAGTGGGAGAACAGCGGGACAACAGCGGGACAACAGCGGGAGAACAGCGGGACAACACCTGGAGAACAGTGGGACAACAGTGGGAGAACAGAGGGAGAACAGTGGGAGAACAGCGGGACAACAGCGGGAGAACAGAGGAGAACAGTGGGAGAACAGCGGGAGAACAGAGGGAGAACAGTGGGAGAACAGCGGGACAACAGCGGGAGAACAGAGGGAGAACAGTGGGAGAACAGCGGGACAACAGCGGGACAACAGCGGGGGAGAACAGCGGGAGAACAGCGGGACAACAGCGGGGGAGAACAGCGGGACAACAGTGGGAGAACAGCGGGACAACACCTGGAGAACAGTGGGACAACAGTGGGAGAACAGAGGGGAGAACAGTGGGAGAACAGCGGGACAACAGCGGGAGAACAGAGGGAGAACAGTGGGAGAACAGCGGGAGAACAGAGGGAGAACAGTGGGAGAACAGCGGGACAACAGGGGGAGAACAGAGGGAGAACAGTGGGAGAACAGCGGGACAACAGCGGGACAACAGCGGGAGAACAGCGGGACAACAGCGGGACAACAGCGGGACAACAGCGGGAGAACAGCGGGACAACAGCGGGAGAACAGCGGGACAACAGTGGGAGAACAGCGGGACAACAGCGGGAGAACAGCGGGACAACAGCGGGAGAACAGTGGGACAACAGCGGGACAACAGCGGGAGAACAGCGGGACAACAGCGGGACAACAGCGGGACAACAGCGGGAGAACAGCGGGACACAGTGGGAGAACAGCGGGACAACAGCGGGAGAGAGAAGCGGGACAACAGCGGGAGAACAGCGGGACAACAGCGGGAGAACAGCGGGACAACAGTGGGAGAACAGCGGGAGAACAGAGGGAGAACAGCGGGACACAGCGGGAGAACAGCGGGACAACAGCGGGAGAACAGCGGAGAACAGCGGGAGAGAGCGAGGAGAACAGCGGGACAACAGCAGGAGAACAGCGGGACAACAGCGGGAGAACGCCACATCTGGTGAAGGTAAAACACGAAACAGGAAGCAGCACAAACGTTCTCTGACATCATCCAGGGAACATTCATGTGGGAATCACTAAGGACGTCCCGCAGCAGCTACTGGAGGACACGTGGGGGGACACTGACGCTTGTTTTCAGCATCCAGTTTATTCTTATTTGCTCCGTTAGTTTCTCGTCAGATTTGTCCTCTATGAAGGTTAAAGGAAAATTTAGCCGGGTTCCCTCCCAAATATAAGGGGACCTTTTGTGAGCGCTTCCACCATCCGAGCTAGAAATGAACTTTGTAATGATTTGGTGTTGCGTAATGGTTTCTGAGACCGTTTGGGTCGTGAAATTCCTAAATCATCTAATTTATTGATTTGACCTATTTTTGACCTTTGAATTCAAGATGGCCACCATTTTTTTTTCTGTTTAAAAGTAAATTTTTCAAAATGTCCACCGAGCCTGAACGAGTGAGTTCAGTTCTAAACGGGGAGACAGAAGACAAATCCAGCGCGGACCGAACCGCCGCACAGTCACAGAACTGATGACCCGACTAGAGGAGAAGAGACAGAAATCATGAAAACTTCCTGGGAAAGAACCACCGCAGCCCTCAGAAGCCATCACACCGCCTCTAAAAGGACCTTTAAAGACACAGCCGGAACAAACAGATCCAGTTTATTTTCCAGCTCCCCTTTCTTTCAACGTTAGCATAAAAACAGAGGCGACGAAGTCCACTGGAAAGCGTGAATGTTCGGGCATTAGCATTTAGCTCAGAGCGCCTCCGTGCTGACGTGGCTGAGCAGCAGCGAGGATGTTAGCGCCTCCGTCTCCGTTCCAACACAAACCCCAACACGCAAACAGTTACAGAACAGTTACTGAGTCTTAGACATCCACATTAGCATTTAGCTAAGCTGCGGCTGTGTACGGACGGCGACCCTGAGCAGCTGCAGGAATAATGACTCCGCTCCGCTGGGATCCGCTGGCGGTCTGACTCACTCCTACTGGCCCGAGACGCTTTTCCGGCCCGTGTGTGCGGCATTTTCAGATGAGACTCGCCTCCTCGTGTCAGACTCGCATCCACCGACACAGTTTTCAGGAAGAACGTTTGTGCGCAGGAAAAAGCAGATTAGCTGAAGGCTGCCAGCAGATAAACATCAGATCCTCGCAGATGGAGAGGCACATTTTTAATTTAGATCCTTTAGAATTTAAACTTTATTCAGAGCTTCAAAAGACTTTGGTGTGGGAGTATTTTAATCTCTGACGGTAAAAAGATGAGCGGAGACGCCGTCTATGGCAGTAGATGCTATCAAATGACCCCCAGGGTGTCCTTCCCCTCCGCTCGCGAACATGCTACCGAGGCTAAATGCTAACCATAGCATGGGACCGTCTGTGAAGCTCTGCTGAAGCCGTTGAGAGCTGCTGCTCAGGCGCCTTTTGTCCAGAAATATCTCGGCGGCTTTCGGTTGGATTTCCATCAAAGCTTCTGCTAATTAACAGAAAAATTCGTTTTGGCTGATTCACGCTGCCGGAGGAGAACGGCCTTGAAGACGAGGGAAGTTTTGATATCACATTAAATATTCATCAGGGTTAGCGTGTGGCTGCAGGACGGAGTGAAAGGATGAATTAGTCTGATTTATCTCCCTGCTCTTTCTGCCTTCCGTATTAGTTTGGATAGAAATGCTCCTCACAGATCAATTTTTATAATTGTTTTTCTGTCCCTCAGCGATGTTCCGACTCACTCCAACACCTTCCACAGCTCATGTGAAGAACCGCAACAGCGTATTTAAGGCAACGGCGCCGTCAATCAAATCCTCACCCGACGTTCCTTTCTCGTCAAACTCGGAATGTTTTCCAGAACCAGCAAAAATCTTCCTCTGTAAAATAAAGATGTTCTACTAAAACCATGTTTCCAGAAAACTGTGACATTAGGGGTCACTCTGAGGTTCTAACAATCTCTTCTTGTTCCACTTCTCTGGATTCTGCCGCAGAACCTCAAAAACCCATCAAAGAACATCTAGAACCCACCATAGAACATCTAGAACCTGTCATAGAACATCTAGAACCTGTCACAGAACATCTAGAACCCATCATAGAACATCTAGAACCTGTCATAGAACATCTGGAACCCGTCATAGAACATCTAAGACCTGTCACAGAACATCTAGAATCTGTCATAGAACATCTAGAACCCGTCATAGAACATCTAGAACTTGTCATAGAGCATCTAGAACCCGTCATAGAACATCTGGAACCTGTCATAGAACATCTAGAACTTGTCATAGAACATCTAGAACCTGTCATAGAACATCTAGAACCTGTCATAGAACATCTAAAACCCGTCATAGAACATCTAGAACTTGTCATAGGACATCTAGAACCCATCATAGAACACCTAGAACCTGTCATAGAACATCTAGAACCTGTCATAGAACATCTAGAACCCGTCACAGAACATCCAAACATGCCTAGAACCTTGATTGTATCTCAGCTTTTAGACAGAACCTTAAAGGTGAAACATTTGATGTTCTTTATGGTAAAATAATGGACCAAATAGTTCAGTCTTAAAAAGATCCGTAAGGGAACCTTTGGGGTGAATGGATGAGGCCCTGCTGAAGAACCACATGGTCCTGGCTAGTGTCTTTATTGCCGACTCATGCTAGCAGAACCAAACTTTGCCCGTGTGGTTCACCTCTACTGACGAGCCGGCAGCAAATACTGAGCCGTCAGTCGGTCCTCACACCAGTCTGTGGCCCAGTCTGTGGCCCAGTCTGTGGCTCGGCGCGCCGATGAAACCCAAGCTGCCGTGTTGGCGAGTGCTCGCTGCCTCCCTTCCGGGTTGACGATGTTTTAAAAGAATGTTTGTGCTCTGAAACCAACAGAAGTGTTTTTACATTCAAGCTCTGCGCCAGCTGCAGGATTTGCTCTCAGCAAACACAGACGGCGACTTTAAGCAACTTCCTCACGACTCATCTGATCAAGTCTCGTTAGCTGAGATGACTCCGCCCACACGGAGCCGGGGTCTTTCCCAGGTTTCTGCCTTTGAAGGGAGGTTTAGTTCAGGTCAATGTGGACATGTTCCAGCAGCTCTGACGGGCTTTTCCTGATTAGCATTAGCCTGCTAACCGCAGCAGAGGAAGAGAATCTCGTCTTGACTCCTGCAGGACAGAAATCCACTTCAGCTTTCAGCTGGCGTCTCCTCTGGAGCTGACGCGCTAACAGGAAGTGGCTCAAAAGATGCTCAGTGTGGCTTTGGTGTCTTCGCTGTTCTGGGGGAAATCTGTGAGAACAAATTTAGCCCTCCAGCCTGGACATGCGCTGATTACAGATCAGTCTAATTAAAAATGCAGCTAAGAGCCTGTTAGCTGTGTGCAGGAGGCTGAATCTTTACCCTGTTGCTAGCACTCGTTAGCTGAAATGTGGAGAATGCTAACACTGTTGTTGAACACTACACAGAAAAGGGTTTGAAGAGCATCTGGCGTTGACACAAACAGGTTAAAAAGGTCTTCCAGCCTGCAAAAGCCGTTAGCACCACCATTAAAGCACGCGCAGGAGTGATAATGTGCCAGATTTAATTTGGCTGATGAACACATTAGAAGTTGTTGGTGCTACAGGACACGAGGAGGTGATTTATGAGAGCGACCGGAGTTCAGGTTAGCTCTGTTACTCTGACGATGCAGAAATCCGACGCCGTCCAAGGCATCTTTCCCAGCGCAGGACGTTCTGTTAATCACACTTAAACAATCTGCCACTGCGTGAAAAGCTACCGGACAAAGCGAGATGGATGGACGGAATTAGAGAAGAGAAAAAGAGCAGCCAGCCTAAAAGTGCCTCATCAAGCCGGAGAGAAGAGACGGATGTTTCTGAGCTCCAGATGTGTCGGATCCCACTGTAACGCGAGTCCCAACGCTCCGTTCGCCTGTTATTTTGGCTGCAGGCGTCGGCTAAGTTCTGCTAATGAGTTAAATCGGAGCCATAGCTGGAGGAACTTTATTGTTCAACCGCTAAGAATGCTAATATTTGCACACTTGCTGTGTGAGAGTTTTGCAGGATGGAGGAAAACAGACAAACCAGCAGCTGCTGGAGCAACGAGGTGTCGTTAGTGAAAGAGTTGCTGCTGTGAACAAACTCCCACAGAGACCCTGACAAACAGCTACCAGCAACAATCAATCCCCCTTTCATCCGATGCTCATCGCATCTGTTGCTAATTGTTTGTTTTATACACACAATGCTGATTTTTCTCATCACTACCACTGGAAAGTAAACCCGTTCACCCCTGTTGGTTCGCACCTTTTATGCTGACGATTATGAATTTGATTCTCAAGGTTTTCCTTGATTTTTTTTGGAGCGCAGATACCTGTTACCTAAGACTGTGGTTAGCGCTCCCGTTAGCTGGAACCAGATTTAACATTAACATCAACACAAAAGCAGCCACGCATAACAAGCTGCATGTTTGACACACATACTACAACACATTTCCCATCATTTCCTACATAAATAACCTGAAAGTGACCAAGAAAAACACTCTTCCAGCCCAGACATGAAGAATAAGATTCTGCACTGCGGCGTTTCCTGAACCACTGGAGCCACCACGAGAGCAGAGCGTCTCATTGTTGTGCTAACGGCTAACAGGACCTGGGAGAGTCCAGGACGAAGAGGCTGTAGGAACGTACCTCTGCTGGTGCCTTTGGTGGCTTTGGCGGGTCATACCTCACACTCCCTAGAGCCCGAGATGGTATAAGTGTAAGGCCCCGTCCCGTTGACCAACACGTCCATGGTCTCTGAGTGCGCCGGCTTGTAGTCCACGTAATACTCCTGCAGCGGCGAGCCCAGGGAGCGCTCCACGTCCCGGGACTTCTTCGGGTGCTTCTTGGTGGAGGAATGCTGCTGCAGCTGCCTGATGCTGCTGGGGTAGCGCCGCCACGACACATAGATGACCAAGAGGATGATGGCCACCGACAGCAGGAGGGCAACGCTGCCGGCAACAATCTTGTGGAAGGATATGTACTCGCTGTCTGGCGAGGGGTCGGTGGCGGAGCCGGACGGGGTCGCCGTCATGTTCTGGAGCTCGCCTCCTGTTGCCGCAGGTTCCGGCGTGGGCGCCGGCGGCCGCTGCTCCGTCTGCAGCGCGGGCGTGCGTGGAGACGTCGTGGAGGGGACCTGCGTGGGTCTGCAGATGTTATACGTCTCCACTATATCGGTGGCTTTCTCCCCTTGAGCCTCCTTGGGACCGGAACAGATCACGGTGGATTCCTTGTTGCCTTTGAAAGCCTGGATCCAGGTAACAAGGGGGCAGATGTTGGGGTTGCAGAGCCACAGGTTACCGGCCAGGCTGATGGAGGTCAGGGAGATCCAGACCTCCAGAGTCTGCTGAGATATGTTGCTCAGTTTGTTGGAGTCCAGGTTCAGGGTCTGGAGGTTTGGGAGACACTGAAACGTGCTGGGCTCCAGGACCTGGAGCTCATTTCCTGACAGGTCCAGCTTCTGCAAGGAGGTCCACATCCAGGGCGGACCCTGGGTCAGCACCTTAATGCGGTTCCACTGCAGGAACAGAACCCTCAGGTTGGTCAGGCGGGGAAAGTGGGCCAAGTTGATCTTGGAGAACTGGTTGTGTTCCAGGTGCAGCTCGGTGAGCTTGAGGAGTCCGGCGAAGGCGTTGCGCGTGAGGCTCCGCAGCCGGTTGTAGCCGATGTCGAGGAACTCCAGATTGCGGCAATCGAGGAAAACTCGCATCGGGACGGTTTTCAAAGAGTTGGACCTCAGGTGCAAACTCAGAAGCTTCCGCAGACCCCGAAACTGATTCGGCTGCAGAGTCTGCAGCTTGTTGTAGGAAAGATCCAAATTCCTTAAGTTGGGAACGTCGTGGAAAGTGCTGTTCTCCAGCTGCGTGACCTTGTTGGAGCTGAGGATCAGCTCCTTCAGCTTGCGAATGCCGTGAAAGGCCTGTCCGTCGACCGTGCCGATGTAGTTGTGGTCGAGGTAGAGCCAAACTAGCTGGCTCAGACCAGCAAACTGGCGCGAGCGGAGGTGGGCCAGGCTGTTGTAGCGCAGCGAGAGCCCCTGCGTCGTCACGGACACATTACTCGGAACATCCCGGAAGGCATTGGACTCACAGTAAATTATTTTCCCATCGCATCGGCAGCTCTGGGGGCAGGGACGCTCGCGGATGACATTTGGAATGGCGAGCGCCCAAAAGGGCGCCACCACAGCGAACACAAGCCAGTGGAAAAGTTCAAGGAGACCTGGAGAGGAAAGATAAAGTGAGTCCTGGAAAATTTGTAAAAAAAAAAATAAAAGGAGATTCAGAATAAAGACTACAATACTGATCATCCCAAAATCTGGGATCACTGTGGAGACAACGATGGTGTGGCTCATAGTCTCATTATTGACCAACAATCATTCATTTAATAACTTAAGTTAGTGAAGTCAAATATTAAGACAGGTGAAATCCCCTCAAACTGCTATTTGTTATTATTATTTTCATCTCAGCCACTCAAAGTGAGTCACTTATAATCAGCATCATTTTAATTATCCACACAAACGTCAAAATATATGTAACTTTGGTGCATTTTAACACTTTGCTACTGTAATATTCCTTTGATATTTGATAGAAAACCTCGCGACCCTTCAGGCAGCGACCGGAAGTATCGGTCAGCTGTAATTAAACACCCGCGCCTCGCGGACCTTACCCATATTCGCGCGTTTCTTCTCCTCGTGCTTCGGGACACGCGACATGCTTGTTCGGCGTTCTGTCCAACAGTTGGACGCAGCGCGCGCGTCTTCACCGCGAATTTGCGCAGACTGTACACGAGTCGCCGCCGATGTGCGCGCGGCTGCACACCTGTCGGAGGTGGCTGCGGGTCCGGAAGCGGCGCCTCCACCTGAGGCTGCGGTGCACCTGGTCACCGCGACACATCCACGCGAACCTGAGCGAGCTGCAGCGGCGGGACGGACGCAGCCCGGAACCTCATCACATCGGCGTCAAGGCGCCGTTCTGCGGTCTCAAATCCATCAGGCGGGCGAAGGTTCGGTCCAGGTCAGCCGCGAGGATGAAACCGAGCCGGGTGACCACGCGAGAGGCAGAGACCAGCCGTCCAGGTCAGGGGTTCGGAGAGGAAGAACCGGCGCAGGCTGCGGGAAACTGACCGAAGAAGGAGTGAGTTGTGTAGCAACAGGAAGGATGTTGGAGGACGATGCTCGGCTCCAGATGCCCTCTCCTGGTTACCGACGCGCGTGCACAGCCCCGAGCGCCGCCCCGGTGTCCTCGCAGACAGACGCGCCTGTCAGTCACAGCTCAGGGCTCAAAACCCTCCCCGAGGACCAGCTGCCACTCAAAACCCTCAAACGTCCCTTAGATTTAGACCTATTGCAGATGTTCTTCGTTTGGCTTTGATGCTTTCATTTTTTTAAATCTTTGTTGAGGTTTTATTTAAAAAAAAATCTATAGGTTGAAGTGTATATGACAAAAAGCAAATGTAGCTGTGTCCGATCTCATTCATCTATTAAAATGTTCGTACACACGCCTGAACCTTTCGGGTGGTGTCACTCACTGACCTGGAGCCACCTGTAAGTGTATTAGAGTTTGAGACATGGGGGGGGGGGGCAGATCCTACATTTAGAGGTGGATCCAGGTCAGGGTTTCATATCAGTGCTAATCATTTATGACTTCCAGCTAGCTCAGGTTCCAACATCTAATCTGCTAAAAACACGTCCACTCAACATTTTCCGCAGTTAGCTTAAGGCTATCTCAGGTTTTTAAACATGCTATGTTTATCTTATATCTTACAAAGGTAGATACGGTCTGCTATTACTAACCAATAGCTGGTATAACTATTTTGCTAACATCTAGTCAAGTAAGGTCTGCCTGGACTAACAAACGGGTCCGGCACTACAAATGATGTAAGGAACGCTAGAAAATGTCCTTTTAGCCACTAAAAAAGCAGTAGTATCTTCAAAAAACCGCCAGGAGGAGAGATTGCTGTTGGGTCCCACTTTGAGATTTAACATTTTCTATTTCTGTATGTTTATGACAGTTGGAGAAATAGGTGGATGAATAATGAATAGAAAAGCCTGCCCTCCACTTCCTTTTCTAACTTCTTATCAAATTATCTTTCACCTAAAGTGTGTTTTGTCGTCATGGTGCTCGTTGGCGTCCCAGCGGGAACACGTAGGAGAACCTCCGACAGCAGAGCTGCAAACAAAAGGTAAAACTCCGGCAGATGTGCTCAAACAGCTCGGAATGAAACTTTAATGTCAGGCTGACGGAGTCCTGAATAATGGAGCTCGTTTCTCCAGCGTAATGAATCCCAGTGAAACACTCGCAGAATAAAAAGGTCCAAAACCGGTTTGGATTTGATTTCTTCTGGCTTTTAAACAGCAAGAACAAAGCTGAGCTGCACCCAGAACATCTGGCTCTCTGATCCGGATATGGTATTTTTAGTGAGCTTTTCATCACTATCATTTATTCCACGTTTGGATTAAAACATATTCAAACCCAGTTTTAAATTCTGTTTCATGCTGTCAGAGGACTTGTTATCATCCAGAACCAGGAACTGTAGATGTTTTGGTTCTACTGCCAGACCCAGAGGGTGATGGGATCCAAACACCTTGTCAAACTGAAGCGGTTCTGACAATCATGTCCTTGTTTTTCTTGTGGAAATGTTGGTCCACACTAAAAACCACCTGGATCCTGTTACAGAACTTCACTCAGGTTTCTACATCAGCTGAAACACATCTGATGTTCAGACACTTTACAGTCCGGTCCAGTACGGTTCAGTCTAGTGTAGTTCAGTCCAGTTTATTCTGGCCCAGTTTAGTCGGGTCAAGTCTGGTACAATTAGATGTGGTTTAGGCTGGAACAGTTCAGTTCAGTCCAGTGAAGTCCAGTACCATTCAGTCTGGTACGGTCCAGTCCAGTTCACCATTATTGATGCCAATAACATCTGTGCATTCTGTTAGTTAAACTTAAACCAGTTCAAGCTGGTTCCTTACCACACCACATTGTAAAAATGACAGTTTCATTGTGTTTATTATTCATTCTAAAAAGATAAATAAAAATACTCTAATTATCAGAAATTGTATTTAAAATATATTTTGGAAATATTTTCCCATCATCCTTCAGTTTCTATGAATTAACAGAGAGGAGTAAAAGTATCAACAGTACTGTACACTAAAGAATATTACATTATATTACAGTATAAAATTACACAGCTCAGATGCCCAGCAGGGGGCGCTGTCAGCACACGTTACAACTCACACTGCTGTTATGACACATGCATTGACATTCATCTAAGTCTGATTTTGTTTACATCGTCTTTATCTACATTAAACCCAGAGCCTGAAAACCCTTGAAAACAATAATCAATCCAAAAAGTCCAAAAACGCCATCGTACACCTGGACTAAAATACTCTGGTAACATCGGTACATGTGCATCACAATAGATGAAAATAGATGCAGAGCCCTAGGGATCAGAGGACGAGGTAGATGTTTACACAACATAAACATTATATATATCTGCTGGTTTATAGTGCCCCCTACAGGCGGGGGAACTGCGCTTATGGGGCAAACCTCTAAAGACCTGATCATTGCAGCGTTTGGAGAATCTTAGCGCAGCTAACAGCCACTGCTGCATGTGCAGTCAGAGTGTGTGTGTGTGTGTGTGTGTGTGTGTGTATGTGTGTGTGAGAGAGAGAGAGAGAGCGAGAGAGTGTGTGTGTGCTTAAAGCCACCCACACCTCAGACAGTGTTAGAAAGACAGAGACAGAGAGTGTTTCTCTACCCACCTCCTCTCTCTCCCTCCCACACACACACACACACACACACACACTCTCTCTCTCTCTCTCTCTCTCTCTCTCGGTCTGTCTAACCCTCCTGTCAGACAAGGTTCAGGGCTGCAGATGGAGAACTTGGCGCTGAAGCTGAAAGATGCTCAGAACTCCGATGGTCCTCGCGGCTGTGGCGTGGATTACATGATGATCTGATTATGGATTACCTGACCAGATCCGATTCATGTGCTGGATTATTCTTTTAAGCAAGGATGTCGGGTGAGTTCCAGCGTTTCTGCCTGCAAAATCGAGTCAAACGTTCACACCTCGGAGTTCAGATTCATTCATACAGTTGAATTTAAATCCGCCCACCTCAGATGGTGCCTGTGTTGGGCTCAGTTATTTCTGGTTCGTTTAGTTATTACAGTTTTATTACAGCTATTTTAATGTCAGATTCACACATTTCTGCTAGAAATGGCTTTTTTTTTTTAGTTTCTTTGCTTTAATCCTCGGAAAATTAGATTCGGATTTTGGAAATTTTAGTCCAGTTTAGATGATCTTCAACAATTTTGTCATTTCTCCTTATGAAAGTTTTCCTTTTTTTCCCCCACCCCTTCTTCTGGGCTTCAGGTTCTGTGGTGTTGGACTGGAGGTTGCCTTGGCTTCTCCTGCAGGTGGCGCTCTTGCTTCTGCTCGTTAACACTGAGAGGATCTGTCCGTCCGGCTGCCGCTGTGACGGGAAGCTGGTTTACTGCGAGTCGGGGGTGTTCCAGGACGTCCCGGTGAACATCACGGCGAGCTGCCAGGGCCTCTCTCTGCGCTACAACAACCTGCTCCATTTGCTGCCGTACCAGTTTGCCCACCTGAACCAGCTCGTCTGGCTCTACCTGGACCACAACGGTATCAGCGCGGTGGACGCGTTAGCCTTCGGGGGCGTGCGCAGGTTGAAGGAGCTGATCCTGAGCTCCAATAGGATCTCACACCTGCATAACAACACGTTTGGCGGCGTTCCGAACCTGAGGAATCTGGATTTATCCTACAACCAGCTGCAGCTGCTGCAGCCGGGTCACTTTCACGGACTACGAAAGCTTCAAACCCTTCACCTGCGCTCCAACAGGCTGAAGCAAATCCTCATCAGAACCTTCCTGGAATGCCGCAGCCTGGAGTTCCTGGATCTGGGTTACAACCGCCTGCGGAGTCTGACCCGGACCGCCTTCTTGGGCCTGTTCCGGTTGAAGGAGCTCCATCTGGAGCACAACCAGTTCTCCAGGATGAACTTCTTCATCTTCCCACGCCTCACCAACCTCCAGGTCCTCTACCTGCAGTGGAATCGCATCCGCTCCATCAGCCAAGATGAGCCCTGGACCTGGTACCACCTGCACAAGCTGGACCTGTCTGGAAATGACATCCACACCCTGGATCCGGCTGTTTTCCTGTGCATGCCCAACCTGCAGACGCTCAACCTGGAGTCCAACAAGTTGAGCAGCGTCCCTGCGGAAGTGGTGGCAGCCTGGAGGTCCCTGACCTCTGTCAGCCTGGCGGGGAACACGTGGGACTGTAGCCTCGGGATCTGCCCTCTGGTGGCGAGGCTGTGGAGCCTGCGAGACACCAAGGACGTCAGCATGATCTGCAGCAGCCCCAAAGACGTGCAAGGGGAGCGGGTGATGGACGTGGTCAGGAACAACTCCGCCTGTGTG
The DNA here is from genome assembly GCF_003711565.1 of Takifugu flavidus. Lineage (NCBI taxonomy): Eukaryota > Metazoa > Chordata > Actinopteri > Tetraodontiformes > Tetraodontidae > Takifugu > Takifugu flavidus. The sequence goes on along the minus strand of NC_079524.1, from coordinate 10,093,944 downwards.
GACATGGTGTTCCCGACAACGGCGTTCCCCACGAACAGCGCCAGGACTCAGGTCACCACGCTCCCGCAGGTTCAGGGGGTGGCCCCAACGCCCGCCGATCCCACCGTGGCAACAACGGCCGCCATGACCACCGAGGCTTCAGTGTCCCGGCCCAAACCGTCACCTCTCCCAGAACTCCAGTTCCAACACATGTCGTTCCATAAGATCATGGCCGGCAGCGTGGCCCTCTTCCTGTCGGTGGCCCTCATCTTGCTGGTGGTGTACGTGTCGTGGCGCCATTACCCGACATCCATGCGTCAGCTGCAGCAGCACTCGCTCAACCACAAACGCAAAAGAAAGGTCCGGAAGCACGAGCAGGACCTGAACTCTCAGCTGCAGGAGTACTATCTGAGCTACCACTCCACCTCAGAGGGCCTGGACTCGCTGCCCCCGGAGGCGAGGCCGTGCACCTGCACCATATCAGGATCTATAGAATGTGAAGTTTAATATGCAGACTAAAGCTGCAGATTTCTGTCTCTTTCCTGAGATGATTCAGCATCTGAGGAGGAAACTCGGGTGGTTAGCAGCCATCACGGGTGTGAGGCAGGAGAACGGGTCCACATCTTAGGGTCTTTTTAATCATGTGACCAGACTAATGTCTCATAAAAACAACTAAAACTGTGTGTTCAGCTCAAAAATGAACCTCAGGTTTAGGGCCAGGCAGGAACTTCGGCTGGTGTGTAAAAATGTAAATAATTATGTATATTTGTGCATGTGAATGCATTTTTTTTTTATTAAAAAAGAAAACTCATCAAATATTTGTGTTTTTTTTTTAAACTGGACTAATTAATGTTTCAAAAATTAAAAAATAAAACAATTTTGAGCTGTTTTTATTTCCATTTTCCCAATGTTCCCTCAACATTTATGTAATTTAAAGCAAGTCCACATTTGCAGAAGAGCTTTCTTCCACCTCACAGCTAATAAATCAGCTTCTAGGAGATATTTATCGATGATAAAACATGTTCGGGTGCTTCAGAGAGTGAACAGACAGGGATAAAAGCCCCGCTGGGTGATGAATAGATGCGATAAAGCCATATAATTACTGTAGAAAACGGGTTAACAGGACTACAATGGGTCCATCAGTGGGTGAGAGGTTAACAAAACCGATGTCTGAACATGCTCAGAGGATTTAGGCGAAGTGTCCCTTTACGCTCTAATTTGGTTCTCAGGACCGATTGTTAGATGGAATCAAAGGAAAAGCTGAGTGAAATCGCGTCGTCGGAACACTGACAACTGGAGCGTGAGGAGAGAAAGGAGGTGCTGATTCTGATCCTGCCATTGTGCTCCCGATGCTCCACATTTCACTGGGCTCCTGCAGACGGAGAGCGAGTCGCCGTTTCTCTTTGATCCTCCGATATCGACGGCAGTATTGATCAGATCTGGGTTACAGACCTCCAGCTGCTTCCTGCTGCCTCGGGAGCCAGACGAGAGGGCATGAACATCAGAGCAGAGGCAGCAGCACAGAGACAATCCCACATCAGAGCCCCTTCAATCAGAAATAGATTAAAAGGCTTCACTTCCAAAATATCCAATCTTTATCCGAGGAAAAGTCGAGCGCGGCGGATTGGAAGAGCCGACATTCACACGTCTCCAAATGTGCTGAAGGAAAGTGGGAACGGCACCGTTTCATGTAAAATCGGCCTTTTTTGCTGCTTGTTTGCATCATTCATTTTCTTCATGTCTGTCAAGAAGCAAACACTTGTTTTCTTTTGGAGACGCGCACAGGCTGTAAATATCACAGGATAAACACAAGCAGAATGAATCAATGCAGTTCTAGAAATGTGCTGCATCATTAAAACTAGTGAGTTCATTTCTGTTTGGTTCATAAAGACACAAACGGTTTTAGACCTCCACCTCTGGAGAACATGCGTGTGCAGGGTAAATCCAGTGATTTAGTGTGTTCACATGAAGTTTCTGACTGGTCAGATAAAGATTTTTGCCCTCCATCCTATAATTCACTGTGTCACCAGCCCTCCTGAAGGCAACGCGCTGCCAACTGGATTAATGGACTTCACAGAACCTTCATGTATGATGCATTTCTGCAAACGAAGGCATGGAAGGAGAAATGATTCCATAATTAAACTTTGATTTGCTGTAGCCACGGAAGAAAAACAGCTCAGATTTGATTAACTCTGGTAAAAACAGCTAATTACAGATGATGGAGCTTCTGGTTTGGGTGAAAATGAAACAATATTGATGTTTTTTTGCCCACTGAAATTCCTCTAAACTGGCTTGCAAACTTTGATTTATTGTCTCTGCAGAGCTTCTGTAAACAATAACGCCAAAGGTGTGGCTTGAAGCTATCAACGCAATTTACGTTCTTCCTTTTTAATTCCAACATTTTTCTGTTGCTTCAACTAACAGAGTTTATTTTTAACTTGGCCTGGTTTCATTTAATGAGGTCAATCACTTAAAGTAGTTATTTGAACATTTGTCAGCAGCTTATCTCCACTTAGCATAGCTCACCAGTTAGTTTATCCCCATTCCCAGTAAAACTAGTCTCTTTGTCTGCTCGGTCCCAGTACACCCAGTCCAGTCATGAGTAGAATCCAGTTGAGACTTTCTGTTTCTGTTCGAGTGAGCTAATTGCGTTTTTTGAGTTACACGGGCTAAAACTAGCTCTGGTTTCATGTTTAAATGTGAGTCAGGTTGAGTGTTGCACGTCTGAACCTGTTGGAGCGTGTTCCTGTGTCGGACTCGTCGCCATGGTCACCGGGTCTCCTCAGGGACAGTTGAGTTAAACCCAAATGAGCTCGGGAAGAGTCCTAAAGGATCCTGCGGTAGCACCTTCAGGCTAACTGCTTACAGATAATGAGTTCCAGCCTGTTGGCTTCAAAATTAACGTCTGCTGAAAAACGGACCCAGCGATGGATGAAACCATTCCGACAGTTTGGGAGAGAAAAAAGTTTTCCTGCCGCTCCTAAACTGGCTCTTTGTGCTGCGGACGTCAACTGGAAAATTAATTTGAATACTAATGCTGCACAGCCCAGAGGAGCAGCTGCGCGCCGCTTTCAGAAGTCACAACGCTGGTCAGAGACCCTTCGAGGTGGTCGAACCTTAACCCTCAGCCTCGTGCGACTGGAAAGTGCTGTTCTGGAGAATAACAAAGATGCTCCAGATGGGCGGATTTATGGAATAATTCATAATATTACTGCCAAAATTACCTCAAAATCTGTCAGGGTAGCAGGAAGAAAGATCACATGATGCCACCTCAGCCACACTCTCTGGAAGCTCATAATTTTCTCAGGAGGGGCACAGCGAGAAGGAAAAAAGGGCGATATTTTAGTTGTTTTGGTCTATTTTGAAGGTAAACATGAGCAACAGGTAGCAATCAATCTTCCTTCTTATCGACTCTGGTGTAAAAACATTTTATAGATTAACTTGTGTCTCTGTGAGATGATAAGCAGCTGGTTTTCCTCTGTTTGGAGGTCTGATCCACTGATTTATTTCTCTGGATTCTCCGGCAGCTCTGCCTCCTTCACCAGGGAAATCAGCCAAAGGACGAAGAAATGTGAAAGATTTATACGCCAGTTCTTTCTCGCGTTGTTTCCAGAGCGATAAGAAAATCAGCATAAAGAAGGTGATTCAGTGTCCAGATAACAGCCAAACAGAACTCCTGTATGCAGCCACCTGTTCAACCAGTTAGTTGAGCTACCCACAGGAAACAGAGAGGATTTGGGCTTTAGCATGAGCTATTAACAGGTTTGTGTGGAACATCGTATGTTCCACGTGTTCTTCAGCGTAAACATGAAAAAGGAACATTATTTGTTTAAAGGAACTCTTGTCAGTCATGTTGAAGGACACTGGATTTAAAGCTGAAAAAATACATTTTGAACATTATAAAACTGGAGTTTTCTGCTGCCGTCGTTAAAAAAGGCTGTAAAAAATGTCTCTTTCCTGCCTTGTGACAGAAATCCCCCCCCGGCTGAATAACGGCAGCAGTGCAGTGGAGCTTCACGCTGCTGCCACATTCACTAATAAAGATAAAACACACCAATCACCGTGCCACAGAGACCCCACCGAAGGCTCAGAGACGCTAAAATAGTAAACCAACATCTGCTGGACCTCCCTGCTCCAAACAGCAAAGACATTACCCACAAGGCTTTTCACCTTCTGTGCCTTCACAGTGTTAAACAAGATTTTCCAAACACGCCACTGTTTCACCAGAGACATCCTCATTCATCTTTAAAACCAATCGCACCAGATCTACGCCGCTGAAGTCACATGACCTCCCTCCTCCAAACCACAGAAGCCTCGTTGTTTGTTCTGCTTGGTCCCAGATCAACAACAAACAGTGGTTAAAGGTGAGGAACCAAACCAAGGCTCAGAAAGGGTCTGGCTCAGGTCCAAACAGGCCCTCCTGCTGGTCAGAGACTGGTCCCTGAGGGTACTCAGAGGATGAGGGAGGGCGACACGTTTTACACACAAAACAGTGGCCAAAGATGGCTGAGCTTGATTGTTTTCTCTCTTCTCGTCCTCTCGTTAAGAGGACATTGAGAACTGGAACTGAAGGAGACATTTAATGCCCCATATCGACACGCGCTCACACTGATGAACCAGGACTCAACCAAAACGCTCCAAACCATCGGGCTGCATCCAGGACGGGTTTGAGGTTAAACAGCGATGATGCTAATTAGCATGGCTTGCACAGACTGTGATGCTGACGTCACTGTTAGGAAACTATTAAACACTCTAAAGTGAATTTCAATCCAACGTTTTACGGTGTTACGCAACATGCAGATCATTTCATTATGCAGTACGAGAACTTTCGCACACGTCGCCCTCGGAGCCGCTGTCGGAACATTACTCCGATCATTGTGTGCTCATGTGCGACGAGTGTTGTCACAGTTAATAGCTTTTCTTCCGGTCAAACGGGAAAGACGTTTTAGCATTTTAAACAGATATAATTTATGTATATCATTCCACAGTGGGAGAAATGTGCACATGCATACCAGAGCAGCAGAAATTACTCGTAGCTTTAATCAATTCATGTATTTTTTATTGTTTCCAATGAAGCTCTGATGAGCAAATTTGCCGCAGCTACAAAATATTAACAGTTTATTAACATGCAGTCATGTGAACATGACGCAACTGCATATATAATGCACATAAAACAAACTATATTAGTCTATTCCTGCTTAAATATCAACATTTTAAGAGTGTAAACAGCATCAGAATGCTGTTAACTGAGGCTAAAATCATCAAAAGCAGGAGAAAACTAGAGCTGGAGCGGCGCTTTGGAGCTGAATAAGGTTTTGCTCTGAAGCTCAGGGGGGTTTGGAGACGTGATGAAGGTCATGTTGTTGCAACCATCAAGGAAAGAAACAGAAAGAACAGAAGCCGCTCAGAAAACAACCTGTTTCCATGGAAACCCGTCAAGTGCTTCGCTTGTCAACTTGTGACACTCAAGAACGCCGAAACCTCTTCTGTCACAGCCTCCGATCCATTAACCCGGTCTCCAGATATTCCAACAACGGCGGTAAGATGCTGCCAGAGCCGGACGGCTGATTCGGAATATCAAACATCTAAACGTCTTCAAGTCTTCACATTCCCACATTTTCCGTCATCTCAGGATTGATAACAGTTAAAATGTTTTCCCATCACCTCTGTAACGTTTTGTTTGTATCTATACATTGGACTAGATTAGACTAGATTAGATTAGATTAGACTAGATTAGATTCGACTAGATTAGACTAGATTAGACTAGATTAGATTCGACTAGATTCGATTAGACTAGACTAGATTAGACTAGATTATGCCGAAGCTTCCTGATTCCGTCTCAGCTCTGCAAAAATACAAATATAATATTTTCTTTCATCTCCATCTCAGCAGACTTGCATGTTTAGAACCCTTTTTTCTCTCTCCAGTTCAAAAGTGTGGCTGAAATCAGAACAGGCAAGCTGCCCGGAGCAGCAGAGGATCATGGGAGTCTGCCGCTTCTATAGAGTTATTAAAACCTTGCTTTGTTGTATTTTATTGGAAAAATGACCACAAGTATAAATGAAGGACTTATTAAATGAAGTCTCCACTTCACATTTGACTGTGATCCACAAGGTTTCGAAACATCAGCAGTAAATAAGTTTTTGGTCGCTTCAAACTCAGCTACTGCAGCACAGCATGAAACCAAATTTACCCACAAACCTGCGCCCGCTCGCGCGCGCGCGCGTGTGTGTGTGTGTGTGTGTGTGTGTGAGAGAGAGAGAGAGAGAATGTGATGATTCTGTTGGAATAATTTCCTTCCTAAATTCTATTATTGCTATAAAAACCCGTGTTTGCATAGCATTGTTATTCAAAGAATTCATTAAAAAATTAAATTAGCTTGAATCACGTTTTTCTTGTGTCAACATCTTGAAGGTGATTCAGAGGTGTGTGTGTGTGTGTGTGTGTGTGGTGTGTGTGTGTGTGTGTGTGTGTGTGTGTGTGTGTGTGTGTGTGTGTGTGTGTGTGTGTGTGAGTGTTGGGGTGGGGGAGTTGTTTGAGTTTGCCGTCCCACTCCTGCCAGACAAGCTTCAGGGATGGTTGCTCCCTGCAGAGCTCACTGGTTTAAAGAGGCTGATTATTGGATTACAGAGCTGCTCTGGGATCAGTCCGTTGCTGCAGGCGGGAGGGGGGATGGGTGGGGAGGGGGGAGGGGGGGTGCAGAAGGAAGAAATAAATAAACTGTAGATAAAGAAAGTCCTGCATTTTCCTGTAGGGAGGTGAGAAGTTTAAGGAGGTCAGAGCAATGCACTTCTTCCTGATGTTTGCCACAATCCTAACTACAAGGTTCAGAGTTGTTCCTCCGAAATCATTGATCAGTAGTCAATCAATGAAATCTTTCCATGGTTTCGTGGAGCAGCAGAGTCGCTCCTCGTGTCCGTGTGTATGAAAGGAAAACTGATAATCATCAACTCCTGACGACTGATCGATATGAGAGAACAATCATTACAGGCGCCTCCTCATCGGACCGTGCAGCTCTGGACCCAAGACCGTCTCCCTGCCTGTGATCAGGCGACACCTGTCGACCCGATCGGCTGTCAGAACGGCTGTTTCCAGCCTTGAAGCCATCCTCCTGGATGCATTCCTCTCACGTTCGTCGGCCCTCTGAGCATCCGTGTCGGCCTGCCAGCGGCGGCATCCTGGTCCCAGCAGCGATCCACCTTAAGAAGATGAATGCAGCTGCCTGACACTCACACGCTGTGACTCACGCCGCCGTGCTATTTCAGTGCGGCTGCTGGCAGAGCCTCGCCTTCGCCTTCGCCATCGCTGCTCATTTGTTTCTCTGTCGTCGACGTTTGCGTCCGTCAGCCTGGTGGGTTCGAGGGCCGACAAGTTTCTGTCCTTCACCTCAGAAGACAAAGCCACTACAAAAAAAGGAAAAATTTCCAGGATTGGTTAAAAACCCTGAGAAGCACTAAAAAATATAGTGGAGATTAAAGTGGGAAAACAGAGTTTTACGTTGAAAAGCTGGGAGCATCCGTCAGTGTTAATGATGTTGGCGTACATCTGTAGGTAATAACAGTGTTATTAAAGCAATGCAGTTTCCATAAAGTTGCCTCACCTTGGAGGCTGGGTTGACCTGGTACTCTCATTCAAACCTCAGATGGACTATATCATGAAAGGAACGCACCCCCCATCAGAAAAAGGATTATCTCCCAGCTGCTGTTACCCATCATAAACTTTGCCAATATCATTTATCAGAACACCTCTGCTACCAGCCTCCAGCCACATAATGTTGTTGGAAATTGATGATGGTTTATTTTGAGATGTCTCTTCAGAACCCACCACAGCCATCTATGATTCACTTAACTGGCTGCAGCCCAAACTCAGAAGACATCTTCACTGGGTTCTTTTTTATTTTTAAATCTATTTCCTTTAATTGTCCTATATTTAAAATCACTTTTGGGTCCCTTCAGATCGTCTTATCCTCTGAGAAATACGCAATAACCTCCAAAAAAAACAAAAACCCTCCAAAGAAAGTGGCCATAAAGCATTTAGATTCAAAGCTCCATCTGACTAGAACGACCTCCCTCCCTCTCAGATCAATCTCCTCCTTTCCCTTTTCAACCACCTCAAAACCAACGACTCACGTCTTTAAATTATTCACGGTGTCATAATGTCTGTGATGGTGATGGGATGGGTAAAGGTGACGAGCTGTCTGTATTTTATTTTAGCTTATTGTATTGTCTTTATTCTACTGTATCGTAGTGTAATGTTTGTACGTATTAGCATGTAGCAAATGTTGTCTTTTATGTTTTATAATTCTGTCTGTGTCTCCTGGACCCCCTCGTAAACGCGATGTTGTCAGATTCAGTCTGATGGAATAACGCTGCTAGCTGCAGCAGCAGAGGGTGGAGCCTCAACCCCCCAAAACAAACAGTCAGTCAGTTGGGTGAGTTAAAATATGCTGATCCAATTCATTCTAAATTCAGAACTCTCTGGCGAATAGAAGAGGGTAAATTCAAACAAGTCTCCACGACCTTGTGATTTCTGACATCACCTCATTAAGATGGAAACGTACATCATCGCCGTGCTTGTGCACGCTTGTGCACGTTCTCCTGCAGCTTTCTTCGGCATAGCAGCGCTGTTGGGTTCCATTGTTCTGTCGGTTCTGCTCCTCTCAGCGGGGGGCCGAAGCAGCATCTCTACTCTTGAGAGGTCACGTCTTTAACCAGTAACGATTAAAGTCACATGCCGGCTCTCGCCGCCATCGTTCGCAGTTAAATCAATGTACAGAGAAAATATTGATAAATTCTGTTGTCTGTGTAGAAATGTTGATATTTTTGGAGCCACCAGAAACAGGTGGAGCAGCAGATTTGTGCAGTTTTATGGAGTGAAAAACACTTGTTAAAGGTGGCAGGTAAATGTTCACCTTTTTCCAGTTATTTCTTTGTTTAAACAGTTCCACAACCGTGCTTCTTACAAGCCCCGAGGACACATGCACGAGTTGGCTGCAAACAGGTAGGGGGCGTGGCCACAGGGAGTGAGTTTTACCTGAGCACTTACTGGAATTACTGGCAGTTCTACGAGGAGCAGATGGTTGCTTCAATCTCAGGTACGTCAACGGGGCGGTTTGGGTTCGGAGCTCAGCGTGTCCTCAGCACCGGCGGTTTGTCTGCTGCTTGTTTACGTCCACCTTCATGCCGTCTGTGGGGAAACAGAACCAACAGGTTCAAGTTCTGTGAATGTGGCTGTCACAGGGTAAATTCAGGAGAATGAAGATGAGGATGCCGCCGCTACTGCTGCTGCTGCTGCTGGCGCTCAGGACAGGTTAGCTTTTCCCTGCTCGTCATCTCAGGACCATTGCAAATGAAATGTCACTTATGTGTGACTCTATATCAGATCAAATCAGCCTTTCAAAAACTGACACCAACATTTTCTGTAGAATCAGCAGCTGCTGCAGAGGTTAAACTGAATATCAGAATATTTAGATCAGAAACCCACGACTTAAAACTTAAAAAAAAACCCTAAAGAATTCAAGAATAGGAAAACTGCAGGATACTTTTCACCAAAGGTCACCAAAAGTTTAGAAAGCTTGAGAAATCCAGATCAGGTTTCAAAGGAGACTTGCTGGTATTCAGAAAACCGTCAGACAGATGTCAGATTGACTGCAGATTGGCCCTAATCTGCTGCGTAAAGTCACTCAATTTAATAATATCTGCAGCGTCACCACAACAGATGTGAAATTCTGGGGCTGGGATGTTCTTTTTCCTGACGTCTACTCTTGAAACATGGGGGGAAATTGAAGGAGGAGTGCAGAACTGAGAGTTCCTGGAGCTCTTTTTTAATCTGCAGCTCTTGAATTAATAATTGTGCGCGTACACTCAACTGATCTCTCAGGGTTCCTCCTCCTTCTTCGCTCGCTTAGGCTCCTTCAGCACTTGTGCAGCCTCCTATTAAGACTTTAACAGACCATTTAATCTGTCAGAGACGCTGACTCCATTCATCCACTACAGGGATGTCCCTCACATCTTAATAGTAGAATTATGCTTTCTTCATATAATAAATCATATATTAACTGTAAAGTCAGCCTGCCTTAAAACTGTTGCTTGTCTCTTTGCTCATCATCAGCCCTAACTCTTCAATACAGCCGCCACAGTAATGAATTCACATAACGAAAATCTACTTCTACTTTCCCTCCAGCTCCAAGTCTTTTGTAGAGGAGCCCAGAGCCTGAAAGTCTAGATACAATTAGAACCTTTTAATGTGTCAGAAGGACGAGGTTATTTCAGGTGGCCTCTACAGATAATTGTGAAAATGTTTGTGAACAGAGGCGATGGAGGTGACAGCCACGGGCCTGCAGACCGTTCAGAAGGCCCGGGGGGAGACTGTCAAACTGGGCTGCACCTACTCACTGGGCCCTCAGGACACTGGAGAACTGGACATCGAGTGGTCCAACGTGAACCCAGACATCACTCAGAGAGACCAACTGGTAGGATCAAGGGAAGACACCCCTAGCACCTACAGGGTGGTTCTGCCGCAGCGGTATCACAGAAAAACCATAAAAATAAACAGCAGCCCAATGATCTGACCTACACGTAGAGAAACACCCGGCCAACAGTCTCCGATGGGATGGAAACGCAAAAGACAGATTTACAATGCAAAGAGATAAAATATAGCTGAAAATGCTAGCTTAAATGGACCAGAGCATCATTAAAGATGAAGGTAATTGATACATTTTTTATTTGGAGGAGTGAAATAGCTGGTTTCTGAAGCGTGATGAAGCAAACATGAAGCGGAGGCAACTTAAATGAACTTTTGTTTCTTCATATGAGGTTTTTCAAAACCACTCCAGTCGTGACTTCACTGCATGTGAAAGGTGTTCATGTGGAATTAAGGAGCTCCCTGGGAAGCTTCACCCAGCAGAAACCTGCACTGACGTGTTGACGGTGGGTGCAGCTTCTTAAGTGGAAAAAACTGCCTCCCTCCCTCTTTACTCTCCAGGTTCTATCATACAGTGGGGGGCAGGTGCATCGGTACGGCGACCCCGGGGTCTCCGCCAGGTTCAGGTTCGCTGGAAATCCCACGCAGGGCGATGCCTCCATCACGGTGTCTGCTTTGAGGGGCTCGGATACTGGCACCTACCAGTGCAAGGTCAAGAAGGCGCCAGGTGTGGACACCAGAAAAGTGACTTTGGTGGTGCTGGGTGAGGGGGACTCTGCAGTTTAACATCAAAACAATGACAGAGCAAAAACAGCAACAGGTGCTCCTTCCAACAGTTCGGCCGTCCACTCCAAAGTGTTGGGTGGAAGGACCGGAGGAGAAAGGTGGCTCGGTCTCCCTCGGCTGTAAATCATTTCAAGGTTCCGCTCCCATCAGCTACAGGTGGAGTCGAGAGGCCGGAGGGTCGATGCCGTCGTCCGCGACTCAAAGTACCAAAGGAAAATGAGGTTTCCCTGAACTGTGAGTAGAGAAGTGCTGCTTGAACTGTGGTCTTTTGCCCCTCAGACACAGAGAGCGGAGAGCTCCGGATAAACAACCACACAGATGCTAACGTTGGGCGCTACGTGTGTGAGGCCAGGAACTCTGTCGGCAGAGCGCAGTGCGACTACGTGCTGCACGCATACGACCGTAAGTCTGGCTCATTTAGCGCCTGAGTTCTTCACCTGGAGCAGTTTTTCAAATTCTGTCAGCTTCAAATATTTGCTCAGCTCACCTGTTGCAGGCAGAGCGTGTCAGAACCACTCCTGGAGGGGCCTCGCAGACATATTTATCATATAAATAAGATTGAGGCAACACGTAGCATGAGAGCAGCAGGGGAGGTTTATAGAACAGAGACAGTGGAATAACTAATCACCATTTCTGGCGTCTCGTCTTCCAGCTCCCAACAACGCTGGTGTCATCGTGGGGGCCGTGATTGGTGCCATCCTGCTGTTGCTCCTCCTCCTGCTGCTCCTCCTGCTCCTCTGCTGCTGCTGTCGGGAGCGTCGTCAAGAAAAGGAGGAGGCAAATGACATCAGGTACTTCATGGAGGCTGACACGCATTTTAACCTGCCTCAGCTGGCATTTGATGAGGCTCCATGTGTGGTGTCAGAGAGGACACGAAGGCGCCGGAGAGAAGTTTGTCCATCCGCCGCTCCAGCTTGCGCTCGGTCCTGGGGTACCGGACCCACCCTGGCCTGTCGTACAGCTCAGGGCAGCACCACAAACCCGGCATGAGACAGTCAAGTCACAATGCCATCTACACTCGGGACAGGGATGGAGGCAAGAACCCGGCTCACCGCAACTACGACCATTAGTACGGATACCTGGTGTGAACCGGCCCTCAGCAACCCAACCATAACCCAACCATAACCCAACCATAACCCAACCATAACCCAACCATAACCCAACCATAACCCAACCCAACCATAACCCAACCATAACCCAACCCAACCATAACCCAACCATAACCCGCTGAGTCTTTACACGTCGGCACGCTGAAGGTTGTAAATAACAGACGTTTAAAACAAACAGGAGCAACGCAACATTGCCCTGGCGTTGGTTTATGCTGAAATGCACTGCAGCAGCAAGTTCCAGGTTTTTGTACTTTCTGCACCATCAACTTGAAACCCTTTTTAAAAAAAAATAAAATCTTTTTATCTTTATGATGACAATTAAATGTTCCTGTATTTGTATGTGAGGATTAAATGCTGAAACTCTGATGGTGGAGCTTCTTACTGCTCAAACTTCACATGTAATTCTTTAGATGAATACAGAAGGGGGGAGGAGAGGAGAGGAGAGGAGAGGAGAGGAGAAGGAGAGGAGAGGAGGAGGAGAGAGAGAAGTAGCGAGAGGACGAGAGGAGCAGGTAGAGGATGAGGGGAGGGGAGGAGGGGAAGAGGAGAGGAGAGCGAGATGCGAGAGGGGAGGAGAGGAGAGAGGAGGAGGAGACGAGATGGAGGAGGAGAGAGGAGAGGATGAGGAGAGGAGAGAAGGAAGAGGAAGAGGAGGGAGGAGAGGGGAGGGGAGGAGGAGGAGAGGAAAGGAGAGGGAGGAGAGGAGAGAGGAGGAGGAGAGGAGAGGAGAGGAGGAGAGGAGAGGGGAGGAGGAGAGGAAGGGGAGGGGAGGCGAGGGGAGGGGAGAGGAGAGAGAGGGGAGTAGGAGGGGAGAGGAGAGGAGGGGAGAGGAGAGGAGAGGAGAGGAGAGGAGAGGGGAGGGGAGGGGGAGGGGAGGGGAGGGGAGGGGAGGAGGGGAGGGGAGGGGAGGAGAGGAGAGGAGAGGGAGAGGGGGGAGAGGAGAGGGGAGGGGAGGGGAGGAGAGGAGAGGGGAGGAGGGGAGAGGGGAGAGGAGAGGAGAGGAGAGGAGAGGGAGGGGAGGAGAGGAGAGGAGAGGGGAGGGGAGGAGAGGAGAGGGGAGGAGGGGAGAGGGGAGAGGAGAGGAGAGGAGAGGGGAGGAGGGGAGAGGAGAGGAGAGGGGAGGAGAGGAGAGGAGAGGAGAGGGGAGGGGAGGAGAGGGGAGGAGAGGAGAGGAGAGGAGAGGAGAGGAGAGGAGAGGAGAGGAGAGGAGAGGAAACCATGACCCAGTGGAGTGACAGAGGCCTGTCAGGTGATCATGTTTCTGGACCCCGGCAGCCTTGGCCTATAACAGCGTGACTAAGATGTGACCTAACGATTAGACGACCCCCTAAGTATGATAATTTGTCTGTCTATGATAGTAACTGGAACTACTGAATTAGTAACAATAAGCTTTTTCAAAGAGGAAGGTTTTGAGTCTGATCTTAAAGTAGCGATGGAGTCAGCCTCCCGTACCCGGACAGGGAGCTGGTTCCATAGCAGGGGGGCCTTGATAATAAAGAGTTACAATAGTCCAGCCTGGAAGTAACAAATTCATGGACTAACTTTCTAGCATCATGCCGCGTCAGTAGCTTCCTGATCTTTGAGATGTTCCTCAGGTGAAAAAAGGCACTTCTAGAGACTAATTTAATGTGTGAGTTGAAGGAGAGATTTTGATCAAAAGTTACTCCTAGATTCCTCACAGAGAGACTAGATGTTAATGAGATACCATCTAGAGTGATCATGTGATCTAATCTATCCCTGAGAGGTTCAGGGCCAAACACCAGGACCTCAGTTTTTCCTGAATTAAGGAGGAGGAAATTTGAAGACATTTTGCAGGATTCATGTTGTTGCAGTGACAGTTTTGCTGTGTTAGCAGAGGAAATGTTATTTAGTTTTATTATTCAGAAACCTCACATCAATAGGCTTTAATTGGATGAAAAGGGGTTTCCTGAAGGTTGATCTTATGGGTTAGTGTAAGAAACATGGAAAAGAGTCCCCAAGTTGCACTTGTATTGGCGATAGAAGTAAACGTTGTTGTGCATAAAAACAGCTTTCTGGAAATAATCTTTTCAGATTCACTAAATTTAGGGTTCACTATCTTGCTAACAGACCTGTAAATCGGGGGCTATCAAATCATGATTTGGTTTCAGCACATCAAAGTGCTTTTACAGCAACTCAAATCAATCTTTATTTAGATATCATCTGTTACAATCAAAATTGTTTCTAGGCGCTTTCCAGAATCCCAGGGCCTGACCCCCAACAGGGAACAGTGGCAAGGAAAAGCTCCCCTTTAACAGGATGATCCGAGACGGAAGGGGGGAAGGAACGGTTTATAAAGAGGAGGTGGAGGGAGACGGAACAGAGACGTTACCCAATTACACAGGAGGAAGACTTGTCAGGAAGATGCGGATGACACCCACCAGAGTTCTAAATAAAACAGGACGTGATGAAGACAGGGACAAAAACCTGTACAGGAGACACTTAACTCTGGTCCTGACCTGCTCCTCTGGTACTTGAATTAACAACATACAGTTGGAAAAGCCTGAATTTTTTTTCTCAATGTTTAGAGTGAATAAAGACGTGTTATTAAAAGTTACACTAAATAAATGTCTGTCAAGGCCACCTGGGCTTCTTTTGGATCAGAGCCTCAGGCTTGTTTTTTTCAGCAGTTCGACACCAAAACATGGGTAACATTTATTGAGCAACCTCTAAAAGCATTCCCCCAGCCCCAAGCCTACCACATGGTCCCCATGTTGGCCCATCTGGGCTGGGTGTATAATAAAAATAGTTACCTAGAAACAAAGCAGAGACCAGACACCAGTCATTTTCTCAGGTATTGTGAGATGTAGGAAAATAGTGTGTTTATTTAGGCAGTAGTGATAAATGGTTACATATCATTATAAGGTTCACATTTCAGTAAAATAGAGGGACATCAGCTGTCAACGGAACCACGGGTGGCACAACATCTGTCCCAGGGTAATACGCTGATCAGGGTTGACGAGCAAACAGCTCATCAAAAAGTTCTTACAGTCTGAGGAGGGTAGATGGAGAGAAAAGTGACCGTTAGCACGAAAGCTGCATTTGTTCATTACAAGTTCAGACAATTGCAAAATATTAATAAAGAAAAGAAGCAGTAGCATCTCTTTACCTTCAGACACTTTCAGCTCCATAATGGTGTACGCGAGGACATTTTGGCAGTGCTGCATCCTTGATACAAACAAGTCAGTATTTACACTGAGAAGTTGGAGGAGGATGCAGCCGAGCTGCCAGACGGTGGTCGGGCCAGCTTCATATAGTCCCCGGTGGTCAACCTCTGGAGGCCTAAAGCAATGGGTTCCTGTGAGGAAAGAAAAAGGGTTTGAATTAAAGTGTCCACTGAAAAGCTCCAAATCAGACGTCAGCATGAGTTCAGCCGTACCGGAGTAGCTGCAATATCCCGGCGTCACAAACCAGCCACAACCAAGGTCAATGACGCGCACTCGAGGAACGAGCCGAGCATCAGAGAACTGGAGGAGCAGGTTTTCTGCTTTTAGATCGCGGTGGAAGACGCCTGCCTGATGGATTTGAATTGCAGCTTCCACCAGCTGCCTCATGAATTCCTGATGGACAGAAAGAAGAGTTAACGAACGTCCAAAGATATTATCAGACCCAGCTCTGCAGCAGTGGGAGGCGGTCCACTGTAGCACGATAGCAGCATTATTACCTTAGCCAGGTCTTCATCTATTTGGCCATGGTTGAAGTCAAACAGGCTCATACAGTTCTCTGGCCTCTCCATGATCAGTAGGACTTCATAATCAAGGTCAGTCCATGCTAATGGGGATACCGCTGCATTTCCCCCTACAGAGTCCCCTGCTGCCATCGCCATCAGTACCATCTCCAGTGGGACGCAGCGTTCCTCACCGTTTATCACCTGAAGAGAGGAACACAACATGCTCGTCTGTGGTTTACTGCTGGTCAGCAATGAAAAAGGAACAGCTCCACACTGAGCTCAACAGCTGATGGTAGGCTCAAAGCTAGCCTTACCACTGGCTGGTACTTGACCAAGTCCTTATCAATGTGCTTGATTGCCACCTGCAGGAAAAAGTCACGTGTCAAGGAGATCAGTGATGATTATGTGTGTGTGTGTTTGGTGTGATTCAAATAAAAATACTTACTGGAAATAAATCGTGCCTTCTATAACCGCTATACACTGTTCCATAACCTCCTTCTCCCAGCTGTGAATCTTCGATATATTGTTTCTCGTATTCTTCTGCAAATACAGATTTACTATAGCTGTAGTGCACACAAATACAAACACACACACACACATACACCGTCCACAATAAGCTCACCTCTGCTGAGTGGCTCCAAGACATGCTTGGGCTTTGCTGTGCTTGATGGCCGCAGCTCAGGAAAAGACACATTGTGAGGACCCGTCACTGGTTCAGTCCTGCGTCTCTTCCTGGGAGCTTCTAGGTCTGACTGGGCCTTTCTTTTTGTGCCCCGGTTCGACACCTCCTTCGGTCCCACTCGAGGAGTGGGTTTGTTGCAGACCGTTCGCCTGCACTCAGAGCCGACCCTCCTCTTTTTGTACACCGGCCTACCGTCCTCCCCTCTGCTGGTGGTTGGACTGGTGCTGGTCTCTGATTGTGAGTCACCTGATTTTGAGGATTCCTCATGTTTGCGTTTGTGTGAAGAGTTGCCCATTTCTGCTCTGTACCACAGCTCAACAGCCAATGTTGCACAGTTGTTAGTTTATTGAGCAGGGGAACCTTATTGTCTATACCTTTGTCTTTTATTCAAAGATTCTTTCATCTTGACTTTGATGTCTTCATGTATGTCTTTTGAAATGGCTTTGGTATTTCTTTAATGTTTTGACTCTGAACAAAGTCTGTATGCTTTGATCCCAGCCATCGTTGTTTTGCATGTCTATTCAAGGTACTTTACTTTGTCACCTGGACTGTTTTTCTTCTCTTTTGAAGACGTTTTGCCTTCTATCCAGGAGGCTTCTTCAGTTCTGAACTCGCTGGGTACAAAATATAGCCCTTTGCAAGATTTGGACGACCAGCTTGTGTTGGGAACAATGGTATTAAAAGCTGAGCTGTAATGGGATGTTATGAGGGATGTTGCTGCTCAGACATTTGTCCTGTTGTTGTACCTGTGCCCAGCTCGGCCATACACGTGCCTCTAGTTGGCAGTCTAGCCTAATAGTCTTTGGGGGAGGCTATAATAGGCCCTGCCTGCACACCACTCGCGTGTGGGTCGCTCGCCCTGAGACCTCCATCGCTCTCGCCGTGACTCTCCTTTCCTGGGTGGTTCTTTCCGTCGGCCTTCTGGGTGCCGCATCGCGTTTTGGTCCCTGGCATAGAAAATACATACAGAAATACATTATATTAGGTAAAGTAAGGTGCCGGTAGAGTCAAGTTGAGTGGGTCAACAGGGTCAGAGGTCAGTATGCAGCTCTGAAGGCGGCAATACCTGTAATACCTGATCTTCTTTACCAAATAAAGATCTACCTACTATAAATTTGCAAAACATACATTTATTCATAAATATATTGAGAATTATTTATATGATCCATATAAGTTGGTGTACCTCGCATAACTACATGAATCCATATTGCTCAATACAAATCTGTGCATTTTCTCAGCATGCAAGCTACTTACAAAATGACCAAGTCAAAATGATCTACCCACCACAAAAATGCAAAACATCTAACTATTTTCAAATGTACTGAGGATTCTTTGTATCTACAATGTATGTCGATGTACCTTTCATAACCGAATGAGCCAATATTGCAAAACACACATAATAATTAACTAATTGGCTTAAAATCAGAGGTCATTCGCTGAATAGCTTGATTGGTCACCTGAACGTCAAATTCAGTGGTCATCTGACTCCTGCCCTGTACATCCATCAAGTGACGGGATGAATGATAGGCTGATATTTTTTAATGTCACGCCGCGATCGACGTAATGAGCAGCTCTGCTTTAGGTGATTCCTCAGCTATGTCGGATCAGTAGCCGGTTGTGGATCAAAGCAGAACTTTCTGAAATCGAATGAGATTTATGGCTGTGGGTTTATCTGAAGCTGCTGGAAGGAGAGAAATGTGAATTATTCTAGGTGTAATGGCCCTTTAAGGACAGATACTCTCCTCTAAACTCGGTCAGTCATAGTTAAGGGATATCAGATATAAACTCAATAATTTTGGCCACTTTTAGATGATGTCTTCCACAGCAGCTTTGTTGTCTGTGTCATCTTCCCTCCTCAACATCTGAGTCCTTGAGTCTATCAGGAGGATTTTCTGTATACTACAGCTTGTTTCTGCACATACACCGTGAATATTAATCAGAAATAATTGATAAACCACACCGTGTCTTCTTTCAATCATGCGTTTCTTAGAGGGCATCACAACTGCTGACAACACTGCTAATGATTTCAGCCGCTCCTCAACCAAAAACTGATTCACCAGCTTTGTGGGAACCAGAAGAGCGTTTAGGTTTAAAACATATTTCTGTAAATCCATATAATAACCATCCAGATAAATGCCGGCAGCAGACTTGAATTAAATAATGTTGAAGGGTTAAAGATACTCAATAAACAGACCACCCCCTGGAGGCCAGCTGCAGTACATACCCCAGTCTGACTCGTGAGTTTATCAAAACTTCACATTAATGTTGCTTTTCTCAGATAAAAACATCTTAATAAATATCAGCGTCTTGTCGAATATGATTCAGTATCAGGGGGAAACGTTATCGACATCAGGCGAAAGACAAGTTAAAGCACCTGTCAAAAATTCAACCAAAAAAACATCTGATGTAAGCTCTTGAAGGTGATTCAGAGGTGTGTGTGTGTGTGGTGTGTGTGTGTGTGTGTGTGGTTTGATGTAAACATGGTGGCTTGAGCCGCAGGCATAAACCATTTGCATGCGGTGTGAGCTGTCACGCTGCTCTACTCCACACAGAGAAAAGTCACCAGATCTTCATAATGAGGACAAACCAGCAGAAAGCATCAGGTCAGTGCAAACACACGTTACCGCCACCGCCGCCGCCGCCATCCGTGGTCACGACGGATGCAAATGCATTTCCTGGTGGCTCATAAATATAGAGGCTCCGGTGCTGGCCCCCTCAGTGGTGCAGCTTGACCCTGAGGCCTTCAGGCGAAGATTAACGGCTGAAGAAACGAAGGAGAGAAGTCGACATCCAGGTGGCGGCGGCGGCGTGTTGGGAGGAACGTGAGCAGGTTTGATCGAGGTTAAAAAACCTTTTGGTTCTGGAAGGACATTTACTCCAGTTAAGCAGAACTACTGTGGCATTTCTGTACTTTTATTCACCGTCATTTAGCCTGCAGACGTCTGTTAACCTGGACTTTAATTCCTTATTTTACTCTGGGGTTGGATTTCTAGCTTGGTGGAGTTGGTGTGTATTTTGAGGACTAGAACAGAAGGGAATGCTGATCTGTCTGATGTTCCACAGGGATCTCTGTCTCCTGTCCTGATCATCGCCATGCTGAGCGTGAACAAAATGGTGCTGTTTGTGCTGACGGGCCTGGTGGCTGTCGCCACCATCTTCTTTAACGGCTACATCTTCCTGACCAGTCTGTCCAGGCTGCAAGAGAAGCAGCAGCAGACCCCCAGTGACACCATCATCATGGCTCTGGCGCTGGCCAACATGGCCCACCAGCTGGTCTGCTATTTCTGGATGACCATGGGCCAGGTGGACGTCAAGTGTCAGATCGAGACGAGCCCCTACACCTTCATGCTGCTCCTGATCTACAGCCTGAAGTTCACCATCATGTGGGACGTCAGCTTTCTGACCTTCTACTACAGCACCAAGCTGGTGAACACCGCCAACCGCTGCCACACCTGCGTCCAGGCCATCCTGAAGTACGTGACCCCTGCCATGGTCCTCATTCCCCTCTGCGGTTTGGGCACCTGCATGCCGATGTTGGCCGTGTTTCATCATGACAACTACACGATAGAAAACAAGGACTGCGGTGTTCTGGTGCCAGACACCCGTTCTGGGAAATTCTACGAGGTCACGTACCTGCTTCTGGCCGACGTCCTCCCCGGCGTGGTGATGGTGAAATGCTGCGTGTCCATCTCCATCCACCTCGCCATCCACCTCCGCCACATGAAGGCCAGTACCAACGGTGCCCACGGCCCAAAACTGGGATCCCAGATGAGGGTGATCCAGATGGCACTGTCCCTGGTGGCCATCTTCATCGTGTTCCTCGTGGTTGACCTGTATGTACAGTACCAAATAGCCGTGAACCATGAGAACATGCTCACGCTGACCTTCTTCTTCACGTCCACCTACACCACCATCACCGCCATGGTACTAATTTACGGGAAAAAATCCTTCTGGAAGGCTCTGATACATGAATTCAACGCTTTGCTGGATGGTTCCTGTCTGGCTTGTCTGAAAGTGCCAGAACACAAGGCTAAAGCGAACCCAAAAGTGAGGAGCTGACTCTTCCAGTGTCAGCACTTATTAAAAGACTTGAATCATCAACTAACACCGTAGAGCAACTACAGCCCAGAATAAGTCAGAAAGTCAAGAATTGTGATTATTCCTGTATGTAAAAAGTTGTTACAATATATTAAAACTAATAGAAATAAATGTACGCGGCCTGTGATGACGTGTCAGCTAACGCTGCTAACAATCGAATTATTTTAAACCAAATAAAACGAACATGACTAGCAAAGACGTAAAGCTATTAAAACGTTTCTTTAACAAAACTAGCTAAACTAATTTAGCGGGTTTAACCGGTAATATCACCACAGAAACGTGTGTGTTGTGTATGGGGCGATGATTTAATCGCAGGGATTTTAAAATGCGTCATAACTCATCGCCTTCTGGATCAGGTGATTTCGACCTCATCGGATAATTAATATTTCAGACAAATAACCTTCAGGACCGACTCCGCACCCACCCAGGACTGTGAAAAATGCATGAATTTGGAGGACGGAGCATATTAATAAAACATTTTAGGTTGAAACCAGAGGATTCTAACGTTTCCCCCCCTCGGGCGGCTGCGCTGCTTGAAAGCTCCTGTTTCTTGGTGGTTCTGATGGTTGGATCCAAACGGACCGTCGGGACACCTGGAAACGGCGTAGCAGATCCCCGCAGTAGATCCCCGGTGAAGCGGGGATTCTCCCTTTGATGCGCCTCAGATTTAACCCCCCACGGAAGACTGGATCACATTCACCAACACGGAAAGCGGCTCAATATTAATAATTAAAGCATATATGAGAGAGCTTCAGCAGCTGCCTTTAATTATAAGTATTAGAGCTGGCAAACGTACTTTATGGGCCTATTATATGTTCCGATTATCATCAAAAAGCAGCAAATTAGGAGAATAGTAGAGGCACATATAAGGTCAAGGTTATTTAGGAATCTCTCCATGGATCCGAGTGTGTGTTTATGTATATATACACACACACACGAGTTGTAGAGTTAGTTTTACCACTATTCAACAACTCATTTTTAAAACCTGTTTAATCCTGAGAGCAAAAGGTCACCTGTGTGTGTGTGTGTTCCCATCACCTGCGGGAAGAATGTAAGAATACTTCTCTGCATTACAATGTCAACATGGAGATTGTTTCCATGGAGACATTAGAGCCGACCTGATGCACCCACTTCATCTTTGCACAGCTGAATGCGTGCGTGCACACACACATGCACACGCGCACGCACACACACAGGGACATGCAGATTGATGAGGAGGATTTCACTGTTTGACTGGGAGAACTGGCGGCTCTTGATGGATCAACACATGATCCACACTTAAAATAAACCACGACGGTAGAATTAGTAGAAAAACTCAAATCAGTAAAAATAGTTAATGATGCTTAAATTATGACCAATTATTATGTTTAGGCAAATGAAGGTTGAACTCTGATAGTTCATTCAAACTGAAAACAGAGACTCATCTTCAAACCCTTTATAAAAAAAATTTATTTGTTCCAAAATACAAAATTTTATTTTGAAACTATAAATGAAATAAAAATACTGACACTTGTGTCATCCACTCTTGATCTGCTCTCATGCATAGATTTATGGAGGAAAATAAACCAGCTTATTTTACACATGAATAACAAGAAGAACGCAAAAAACGTGTTTGTGCTACACATATGATTAAAATCTCGACACACCGTGTGTGCAAATCAGTAGAAGCATTCAAATTCAGTGAAAGAAAATAATTTAAATCTCAAAAGAAGTTATGGTAAAATGAGAAATGGAATTTTAAAAATGAGTTTGTACCGTACAACCTCTGCAAAGAAGCAGTTTGACAATTCATACAACATTTACCTGAGCCAAAAGCCTCTGGGAAATTTGTTCACTGTGGCCTGGCTCTACATGCTCGAGTTGAATGCTAAGCACAGCTAAATAGCTCTTACCGTAGGTGCATATAATTTTAGTGCCAAAATGTCAAACTTATCCTTTTCAGAGATGCTGCTCCCCAAAACAAACAATTCTTCCATTTGTTACCTGTAGTTCTGTTTATACATCCAGATAAAATGCTGACTAGCTACGTAAGCATAATAAGCTAAACTCATTGGTTAAATCTAGTTCTGTTGCATTCATTGTGTCCAAATGCCGGCTCCCATCAAGACATATTGCGCAAGAATAAAAAAAATCATTGATGCTAACTAGGATGTTGTGAATACTTTCACCATTCTGAGCCAGTCAGTTGACAAATATGTTATTTTATCTCAAAAATGATTCAACATCAGTAATAACTGCTACTGCATACCGTCTTCCTGGAATCAATTCAGTGACCGTTAGCAAAAACAAAAAAGTAGGTTCAGTGATGTTGTGGTCCTGTCATGCTGAGCTAGTCTTCGATTAGCAGATGCACACGTTCTTTTTGTCTGGAATGTTTTTTAGCATATCTGAGATGGTAAACAGGACTACAGGTGAGAGTAAACATGAAAAACTTCCCTTGAAGATCTAAAGTTACAGTTTTCAGCTCATCACGAACATTCAGAAACACGTTTGTTCCTCACATTCATCGACGCTGTCCAGTGTCTGTAAAATGTTGCAGTTTGGGTAAATGTAACTGTGACCTCAGCGGCAGCAGCTGGAATTCTGCTGAACAGCTGACGGGAGCACAAGTTGTCCAGTGTCAGTTCATCATTAAAAACATTAAAGGAAAAAATTGTTCTTTCCCCTCATAGAAACCAGTGTGGCACCGACTGTAGGGACTCATGATTCCCCCCAAACAAGCCATCGATGGCAGCCCAACACAAAATAAAAGGTGAAATATGGCACGGACTTTCCAGACTTCCACAGAGACGCTTCTGCTTTAAAGAAATGTCATCATCTGAAGAACAACCACCTGAGGAGCGTGAGATTGCGTAACGATCGCCTCAGTGAGGGGGGTGCTCGTAGGTGGGGAACATGGACTTCCGTGCTTTTGGGGGCGGCGGCGGCGGCTTGCCATCGTGTTTCACAGGCAGCGGAGGAGTGTGCTGCAAAACACAGAGTTCACATCAGAGTTTAATCACACTTAGAGCACAGAGCGAGTAGGTGGGCGGGGCTAACGAGTACCTCTGAGGACAACCAGCCATGATCAGGATCGTGGGGGTGCTTCTTTGGAGGCATCGGTGGTGGCGTTCCAGGGGTGTCGGCCAAGCTAACATCATTATCACTGAGGAGTGAGGAATAACCTGCAACAAGAGGGGATAAGTGTGTGTGCACGTGCGTGAGTGAATGCATGTGTGTGAGAGAGAGAGAGACAAAGTGATTGTGTGACCTGATTGGTTCACACACTGCATGTGATGTGTGGTAAATTGGTGGGGGGGTGACTAGTTATGTCCTGGAGTGGTGTGTGTACGTGCACGTACTGGAGCTTCTGGGAGTGTGTGGCGTGTGTGGCGAGGCAGGCAATGGGCTCAGAGGGTTCAGCAGACTGAGCTGGGATGAGACACCCTGGAACAGCGAAAGAGTGAGACGTCTGTCTCCCAGCTGCAGACTCTTTGGTCTCTGATGTTTCTCTGGAGGTTTCTGATAAGAGAAGAACACAACAGTTAACAGAACAGTCCACAATGAGACCGCAGAACAGCTAACGAACAAAGTCTCACCTCATCTGCATCAGGCTGCCTCTCCAACAGAACCTGGGATTTGCTCACGCTCCACTCCTTTCGATTCTTTCTGGCGATCCGGTTGTCTTCCTCCGAGCGTGACAGAATTGATGTTCTGCGATCCCTGCTGAAGAGAGAATGGTTCACAATCATCTGATGTGCTCTCTCCTTCTAGGACACAAGTCATCCCTCATTAATTAAGATCTAATCTCTTATCTGTTTTTTCGTACGCTGGCTCTTGGTGGGCGGGGCTGTCGGAGGAGGCGGAGCCGCTGGAGAGGCCAGAGGAGGTACTGGAGACGGTGGAAATGGTGGACATGCGGCGCAGGGTGGAGGAGTGGATGTAAGGCATGACAACGGAGCCCACGCGGCTCTTCTTCTTCTCTGTGAGCGAACATGGCTGCGGAACACGAGACGTCAGTGGGGAAACAGGCAGGGCTGACGTTAACAAGGCTCAGATCAAAGGACCAAAGGAAGAGACGCACCAGTGTGATGACACCATAATGTTTCTCCACTTTCTCCCGGAGGTCCTGGAAACATGTGACCAGGCGGTTGTGGAGCGGCCTCAGCTGCTCCGTCGCCTTCTCGCCATGGATGCGAATCCCCTCCGCCAGCAGGGGGATCTGCAGAGGAACGCCAGCGTTACTGAGCGAGCACAGCTATCAGGTGGTGCCTAAAAGGACGGAACGGGAGAAGTCACCTGCAGGGCGATGAGGTGTTTCAGAACCTCGATGCGCTCCTGGTCCTCTGGGTGCTCCTGGATGTAGGCATCTGTGAAGAACGCCTGCGAAGAAGAAGAAGATCGAGACAAAACCTCAACTGGGCTTCAATGATCCCAAACAGCAAACACGGAGCACAAACCTTCTCATAGTTGGAGAAGCCGCCCATGACGGCGGGGTCGACGATGCCGTTCAGCTTCATGGACAGCGGGTTGATGGACAGCGAGCGGTCGCATCCCTGCTGCTGCACCAGGTTGCTGAGCTTCTCGTTGGCCATCTCCATCGTTTCAATGGCGTTCTCCAGAGGGCTGATTTCCTCCTGCCAGCCAAAGGAACGCGGATTAAGAGTCGGTCTGGATGTGAAACGCCAACATTTCAGCATGTGGCCCGATTCTTACCACTGACACCGATTTGACCTCAAACCATTTGAGGATCCCTGGGAAACGGTACGCTGTGATGTAGGTGGTTCTCTCAATCCACATGGTCTGGAGGACACACGGAACCATGGCGACCTCAGTGCTTTTTCACAGAAATGTGAAACATGTAGAAGAATTTGTGGATTTCAAAGAATCATTTACAGCAAATTCGTTATCCGGGTCTTTTTCTCCTTTCCTGAAGGGGCGGGAGTACTGGAACTGCTCCACTTCATTGGTTCTGTAATAACTGACGGAGAACAGACCAATGAGAACAGACCGTTGACGATCAGAAGACAAACAAGCCGACTTTGTTCACGCACTTCAATATCTGCTCCGGAACGCCTTTGTCTTTAAACTGCTGCGGCATGTCGAGGACTGGCTTCACTGTGAAACACTGGATGTCTGGGTTCCGCCTCGGAAAAATCAAACTTGGGGAACTCTGGAAACTCCCGATATGACAGCCAATTTAACAGACACCAGCATGCTAAATGTTAGCAAGGGGGTAAAAATAGCTCATAGGGATTAGTTGGCTGTAGTGGTCACCACAACACAAGGATACGCTGTCCAGGTGAGTTGCTGATGTTGTCTCCAGGAGGAGCCGTGCTGGTCATCTTCACAGCGTTGGGGAACTGCGAGAGCAGCTTGAGGCTGAAGTCTTCCAGCCACTCGTATTCTTTTCCTCGGTAGATGAACATCTTGTTCTGCAGCAGACGCTTCCTTAGTCTGCGTTGCATCGGCCTATTATGACATGAGCTCACTCTCTTACCCTCAGGAAGGACGGAAATCCAAGGCCATAATATCCCACGGCAAAGTACTCTGGCTGGGGCCGCATGGCGTGTATGATGCTTTCATAAAACTGAGCTTGCTTCTTCTGCAGGAGGACAAAGGAGGAGTGGAATAAGAGCGGAATCCGGCTAAGGCAAGAGGCCACTGGTATTAAATTCAACGCGTGACTGCGAATGTTAAAAGGTGTGGTGACGACGGCCCGTCTCGCTCAGGCGTTGACTGGAGTGGGCGTGGCCTCTCACCAGCAGTTCACTAAGCTCCATGAAGTCAAACATGTGGCTCTCATGCATCCTGGCGAGCTGCTTCCCGAGCTCGATGGCCTTTTCCCACATCTGAGGAGGGATGGAAAAAATCCCATTTATTCTGTCAGCATGTGGCCACTGTTTGATGAAGATGACTGTATTCCTCACCTTGCCCTTGTCCAGGTAGCAGATGATCTCCTGGAAGAGCCGCTCCTTCAGCTCCTGCTGCGTCCACACGTGCTTTCCGTTCCGAGGTATTAGGTGGGGGGCACAGGGTTTGTCCGACCACTATGGGAGAGCAGCAGGACAGCTTCAGGTCAAGAGGCTGAGGTGTGCCAACGTTAGCCTACGGGTTCATTTGAGAGTTGGAGACCTCCAGCAGCTCAGCGTGCAGCAGCAGTGTGTACGCCGCCTCCGTGTAGTTCTCACAGTCCAGGTGTAAATCACGCAGCTTGTACAGATACCTGGTCACACAGGGACACACACACACACACACACACACACACACACACACACACAGAGTCAGAAACACACACCCCACCGGCGCCAGACATTTGTGTTCCGTCTCACTCACCGAATATAAATGTCCTCTCTCTTCTTCTCTTTGTAGAAATTCTGAAACACACAAAAGTTGGATAACAGATTTTCAGAACGCTCAGATAAATATTTAACACACATGTGTCTGCATGTGTGTGTTTCTCCAAGCGTCGGCGTACCAGCACGTTGACGGTGCAGCTCATCCTGTGTTCTGGACTCTCGTCCTGAGTGATGGTTCTGTAGGCCAGCAGGTTCTCCAGCAGGGTGCTGAGCAGCAGAGCGAGCTCCTCCCCCGACTGTGACAGGTACCGGTGGCGTCTGCAGTGTTCCAGTAGACTGCACAAGCAAACCAGAAGCTGTTGGCGCTCTACAAGGTGCCCACTTTAAGAAACTAACACATACGTTAGCGTTAGCACACTACGCTACCTGCTTCTGTTCAAAAACAATGGAATGTTAGCTAAAACAATTGTTTTTCTTTAGGTTTTAAGTGGTTATTGTGGTTGAAAAATATCATGCAATTGTCATGTTATTTAATTTCCTTTCCTTTTATTTCCAGAGTTGACAATATTTGACAATTTTCAGAACAAAAGAACTCTTCTGTTTTTGTCGGGTTCTCACATTTTCTCCAGCAGGACTTTGTACTGTTCGTCCCCTCGGCCTCCTTCTACCTCCTGGTCCAATTTTGTTATCAGTTCATTCTCAAACTACAAAGATTAGAAGGGAATTAAAAAAGACACACACAAGCACAAGCTCACGCGCGCGCACGCTGCTCGTCTCAGAAGTCCAGCACAGCCGCAAGCACCTGCAGCTGAATTTTAAAGACCCGCAGCTGCGCGTTGTTACCGTCTCAAAGGTGCATCCGGGGCTGAAGTTGTGCTCGCATTGCATCATATCAAAGAAGATGGGGATGGTGGCTTTCCTCAGCTCCGGCTCAGGAACCAGCGTGACCTCAAGAATGGGCCCCACCATGGCCGGGATGAACTTCATTTTGTTGGGGCCTGGGGGACGGCGAACATCACCACAGGAGAAATATCAGAGCAGAAGCAATTAACCGCAGCAACAAAGAGGATGAAACTAATAATACAGCAAACTAAACAAGGTGCTGAACGTGGACGATCTAAACTATTGCATCAATAATGCAGCGGCGGTGTGACAGACTCACCAAGGTTGTACCACATGTCTCGCATCTTAAAGCCAGTCATCTTCCTCATGTCTCCGTATCTGAGGAGAGGCAGCATCAAAGGACAGTTTAATTAAGTCCTCCCCACTCAAACGACCTGTGTGATGAACTAGGAGTGATCTCACTTATTCAGAATCTTATTCCGCTTCTCCTGAGAGAAGGACTCCAGCTGCAGCGTCGGGTGGGTGAGGAACGCCACGGTCAAATGAAAGTAGTTAGTCCACAGCTGCGAGGAAGCCGTTTCAAATATTAATGACTTAATTACCTTTTCATAGCGCCACCGTCTCATTTTGACTTTCAGGAAATCGGGGAAATGTGACCTCTAGTAGGACCGAGGACAGAGACGCACCTGCAGCTCGAAATGTGTCTGCTCCAGGAAATACATGTTGAGGACGTCCGAGTACTGGTTTATGGCCCTCAGGAAGACCTGCATCTGCACCAGGTTCATCACCATCCAGTCAGCCGGGAAGATGTTCCCCATCAGGTCTTTAAACATGTGGAACGTCTCCATCAGGAAGTCCTGGAGAAAACGGCTCCAAGTGTTCAGCCAAAAACCAACATTCTTCCCTTTAAATTCATCGGAATTGTTAAACTAAGCACATGACAGCAACCCGGCTTGATTAAAACGTAGCTACTGTCATGTCTGCGTCGCTGCTGTTGGCTACCAGGCCCGGAGGCTAGCTAATGGAGCTATGCTAGCATTACAGTCACATTAACATGAAATTACTGGATAAATCAGACATAAATCTAGGTAAAAATTCCCTTTAAAGACCTCAGTGAGGGTAACGCTGAAGCTGCACGGGTGCAATAATGAACCCTCGCCCCCCCCAGGAGCCATCCTAAGTGGCGCGGCCTGTTTAATGTGCGTTATTGATGAGGCTGGAGGTGGCGGTGGAGGATCCCGGGACACTTACGATGATGTCCTGCCTCGTCTTGAAGGTGCTGATGTGGTGAGCGTAATGCATGTCGTCCATCTGCTTCAGGATGGCCGTCATGCAGGCCAGATAGTGACCCTGCGGCAGAACGTTGGTCAGTGCGCTCTTTCTGAAACGTACGCCGATGACGCCGCTGTGAGGGTTCTTACGATAAGAGGCGAAGAGGTGTCCATGGCGATGACGGTGCGGTTCACCCGGCGAAGGAGCCGCTCCATTATCAGCTGCACGTGGATTCTAGTTGGACCCTGAACGCACACGATGGCGTTTGTGATGAGGTGGAACGAAGCGATGTTTAACAGAAACTGTCCCCTTTTATGTGGGATTACACTGACACGAGGTTAAACAAACAAGGTTAATATTTGTGTTCCAAGTTCAGGATTCTGCTTTTTTCCGCCACCCAAAATTCGAATTTCAGAATTCTCAAAAGAAAAGTAACAACTTTGGCTCAATGATTGAGGTTAAATTGAGATTAAACAGATACGAACATGTATCTCCATCACCTCCTGGATCAGTATTGTGGTCATTTACTATAATCTGGCGTCCACCATGTTTGTTTAACCCTAAATTGAATCCCAATCTGCTGCTGATCTCACCACGTCCCTGCGGTCCAGGATGTCCAGGATGGTGCTGAGCAGCTGGCCACAGGCCTCGTAGTCGGGTTTGATGGAGTGGTCGTCCAGCTGGCCGCTGAGCTGGTCGGTGAACAGCGGAAGCAGAACATCTCGACAGTCTGTGGAACACAGGGATGTTCTCAACGGATCACCAGACACGCCAGCTTCATCTACCAGTCATTATAGGCGTCCGACCTGGCTGCCTGAAGAGCTCGCTCTCCACCATTTTACACATGCAGCCCAGCTTCTGACGCACCAGCTGCGTGTCGGGGATGCTCTCGATGAACTTGGACAGGAGGACGCTGTGGCCACCAAACAGCAACGTTACACCAGGCAACAAAGTCTAACCATCTAACTAAACACTGTTTCCATGGCGACAGGCTCTGAGCCCCCGCTGAGCAATATGGCCAGAGATTTACCTGAGCTCCACGGGATCAAAGACGGTCTGGATGTCATTAATGATGCTTGGCAGGTATTTCAAAATGGCTCCCTGGATAACACACACACACACACACACACACACACACACACACACACACACACACACACACCACACACACACACACCACACACACACACACACACACACACACACACACACACACACACACACACACACACACACAGGTGAGTTATAAGACCAAGCAAGAATGGACAAAGTTGAAACTAAGCTCCTCCCACTGCACACGTCCAACGTATAAAACATCAACCAATTTCCAGTTACAGGTTCCAAGTCCAAGTTTGCAACCTGTCCAGTATGCTCCAAATTCCCGGGTGTGTACTTGCTCCGCCCATTTCTTAAGGAACCATCAGAGGTGACACTCCCAAACCAGGGCACAGAGATCAACATGACATAGCTTTGGTAGCAAGAACAAAGGTGTCTGTTCTCGCGTAGAACGTTAAAAGTTCTCCACCCCTGAGAACACAGGTGACGCTTGTGTTCCCAGCTGCTCGCAGGTGTGACACCTTTTCACTGGAGGAAAGAATATGGAAATTTAAGCGGGACTAACAAAGGCTCCTGTCAACTGGGGCAGGGATGCACAAACGGGCGGCTACTCTCAGCGCCAACAGGTTCCATCACGGGCAGAGCGAAACCTCCCCTCTCACCTTTATCTTCACTCCTTCATCCAGCGGTCTGTCCATCAGAGTGTTGAACGACAGGAAGAGGGTGCGGATGGAGTTGAAGAAGGCGTCGCCATCTTCGCTGTTCCCGTAGAACCTGACAGGCAGAGACGGATCGGTGAGTTCAGTTCTGGTCCGCGGGGTTGGTGCCGCTGGCGTCTCTGGTACCTGAGGTAGAGGACCCGGGACTGGACGATGAACCTGAACAGGTACTTCAGGGCTTTGAGGGCCGCAAACAGCCTCTCGGTCAGGACTGGCTCTTCAGCATGGCCCACGTAGTAGTTCAGGACTTTGGTGAGCTTCCTGAGAGGGAGGAGACAAGTCAGAGTGGGAGGAGCCACAGACAAAATGCATGCTGGGAAATACAGACATGTAAGCCAGCGTGGCGCTGAAGTGCTTGTTGATGTATGTTTCCAGAACCGGGTTGAAGTGCTGGAACTTGATGTCACCAATAAGAGTGATGATAAAAACCTGGAACCAAAAACAAGAGTAAAGTTAAAAGCTACAACGACAGGAAGTGAATGCCACCTCACTTCCTGTGAGTTTAATAAACACAGGCGTGCTCACCAGTGCGTTGAACACCAGCGTGTCGTACGTGTCCTTCTCCGATGTCTCCATCATGATGTTGAACAGAGCATCCAGAGTGTCTTGCAGAAACTGGGCAGCAACGCAAATGTCACATGACAACAGCCGAGCCACCCAGCAGCGCCAGAGTTAGCATCGTAACAGTTAGCATCACGCTCACTTTGACGATTTCACCTCCCTCCACCTCCATCAGCCTCTGTAGGATCTGGTCCAGGTCCTCAGGATGAGACCTCCAGTTCAGCAGTCCCAGAAGATCCACTGGAAACATGATCGTATACAGGGATCACATGACTTAACCTATTACAGCATGCTAGCATTGTAGCACCTCAGCTTGGTTAAAATCTACTTTATACGGGGACAGGGTCATAAATAGACTGGTTACACTGGGGCAGGGACATAAATAGACTGGTTATACTGGGACAGGGTCATAAATAGACTGGTTACACTGGGGCAGGGTCATAAATAGACTGGTTACACTGGGGCAGGGACATAAATAGACTGGTTATACTGGGACAGGGTCATAAATAGACTGGTTACACTGGGACAGGGTCATAAATAGACTGGTTATACTGGGACAGGGGGATAAGTGGACTGGTTACACTGGGACAGGGGGATAAGTGGACTGGTTACACTGGGACAGGGTCATAAATAGACTGGTTACACTGGGACAGGGGGATAAGTGGACTGGTTACACTGGGACAGGGTCATAATAGACTGGTTACACTGGGACAGGGTCATAAATAGACTGGTTACACTGGGACAGGGGGATAAGTGGACTGGTTACACTGGGACAGGGTCATAAATAGACTGGTTACACTGGGACAGGGTCATAAATAGACTGGTTACACTGGGACAGGGTCATAAATGGACTGGTTACACTGGGACAGGGTCATAAATAGACTGGTTACACTGGGGCAGGGACATAAATAGACTGGTTATACTGGGACAGGGTCATAAATAGACTGGTTACACTGGGACAGGGTCATAAATAGACTGGTTACACTGGGACAGGGGGATAAGTGGACTGGTTACACTGGGGCAGGGTCATAAATAGACTGGTTACACTGGGACAGGGTCATAAATAGACTGGTTACACTGGGACAGGGGGATAAGTGGACTGGTTACACTGGGACAGGGTCATAAATAGACTGGTTACACTGGGACAGGGTCATAAATAGACTGGTTACACTGGGACAGGGTCATAAATAGACTGGTTATACTGGGACAGGGGGATAAGTGGACTGGTTACACTGGGACAGGGTCATAAATAGACTGGTTATACTGGGACAGGGGGATAAGTGGACTGGTTACACTGGGACAGGGTCATAAATAGACTGGTTACACTGGGACAGGGTCATAAATGGACTGGTTACACTGGGACAGGGTCATAAATAGACTGGTTACACTGGGGCAGGGACATAAATAGACTGGTTATACTGGGACAGGGTCATAAATGGACTGGTTACACTGGGGCAGGGTCATAAATAGACTGGTTACACTTGGACAGGGGGATAAGTGGACTGGTTATACTGGGACCTTCAGACTGACTGGATTAGATGTAGTGAAACATTGTTGTTTATTGGTGAGACTGGGGCAGAACCAGATCAGAAAGGTTGTACTGGATCTTGATATCAGTGACAGGAGGTTATCGGAGCAGCACGGCGGCAGGCAGGAAACAGGAAGTGGCACCGTTCTGCGTGAGCTTGGTGGAGCAGGTGAGCGTGGCGATCTGGAAACTGTCTTTGGTGACAGGAATCACTCCCGAGTGGTGGAACTGCTTCCCCGTCTGCTTCTCCGCAGCCTCCACCTCCAACCAGGTCGCTGGCAGACTCAGATAGACTTTTGCGTCCTCCGCCTTTTTGGTATCAGCCTGAAAATATGAGAATAGGCCAAGATTATCGATCGCCCAGCTCCAATTTAATATTTATTGATCGTCGCATGCAAAGCCCATGTGTCCCCTGGACGGGTTTGTCTGATTATAGGAGGCGATCCGAGCATGCTGAGCTACAAAGCCGCAGCGGCGCCACCTTATAGACGATGAGCTCGTGTCGGCCGTCCTTCAGCGTGGTCCCGTCTCCGCTCATGAGCCGGACGAAGGCCATTCCAAAGGGCTTCTCCGATTTGTCCCGAGCTGACGGGATCAGAAGAGCGTTAGGTGTCTATTACAGCAACTTGAACACGTGCACGGGGTACTCGTGACGCTTACAGTCCTGGGAGGAGCGGTGTCGGAACATCACCCTCAGGTGGCAGCGGCACACGTCCTCGATGGGAATCGTCACCTTGAAAGAACAACAGAGAAGTGCGGGAATGAAAGGGGGGGGGGGGTGAGAATACCGGATTAAACATCCGGGAGGGGGTGAGATCTGCAGCCAGATTCATATTAGCTGCGCATTCAGGCCAATTTCTCAGAGAAGATTAATCCTGCGACTGAAAGACTTCCAGAGAAACGATAATAATGATGAAGATAAAGAGGGAGGCTGACGCAGGCTTACCTTCACCGTTTCATTCCAACAAGGCTGCTTCACCTGGTAGTAAATGACCGACTTGTACTCGGTGATCCCGTCGTACCCGGCTCCAGGAAATATGGCTTTCTGCAAAAGGACGTTAGCATTTTTAAAACTGTCAAACTCAATTACCCTGAAGCTAGCAAAATTAATTTGAAATAAAACATGAAGGACGCGTCCTGGTGCAGTGAACCGACCGGCAAACAGATGCGCCGTTAGCGTCGCGTTTTACCTCCATCGGGTTCCCTTCATCGTCATGCACGCTCAGTATGACCTCGACATTCTTCGGCGTCTTTTTTTTACCCCGGTCAAACTCTCCCTGCAGCAGGGTGACGTAAAAGTCGTTCCTCACGTTTCCTGGAAAACAAGCACAGATCCCATGTTTACGCGGCCAGTAAAAATGATCATCTAGCAGACGTTGGCGCCTCTAACGCCACCTGGGAGGATGATTTCTGGGAAGCCCATTTTCCTCACAATAGCCGTGCTGCGGTCCACAAAGTGGGGGAAGTCCTTCCTGACCTGGGCGAGGTCCCCGGGGAGAAGCTTCAGGGTCACGAACAGGCCTGGCAGCGAAACGGCGTGGGCAGAGTCAAAGAAGTGGACCCAGGTGGTAGATGGATCAAAACAAAGAGCTCAGCGCAAAGCTCGCTCGCTCGCTTCCTACCCTGGCCTTTGTGCTTGACCTCCTGCGTGGCGATGACTTTGTTGAAGACGGCAGTGAGCGGCTCGTTTTCTCCGATGACTCTGGACGGGATGAGCGGGGACATGATGAGCTGCCTCTGACGGATGTACGTTTCCATGGCGATTCTGGGAGAGAAGCAACGGGAGGTCGGGGTTTTTAGTCACGCACGCTGTCATTTCCATCTTCAGAACACAGAATGTGTGGGGGAAAAATGACAACTTAATTACAAATGGAGCCCCAAACAGCCCATAATACAGACACGTGTTAATTAACAACACTTAATGACAACGCTTACAATGAGAATACATTTAGCGTTCAGTGTTAGCCTCAATCGCCAAGATAGTAAAGTGTAAATTAATTCTTAAAGCAAAAATGCAAACAAGGCTGATATGACCAATAAGCTAATGCTAATTTAAGGCCGTGCTGCTTCAATTATATTAGCTTTACTGTCAGAGTTAATAATCCAGTCCTGATAGTTTCTGAAAGACAACCTGCAGAGTGAAAAGCAGCACAGTTCATATTAAAATGTGTGAGAAAAGCCTTGACTATACCTGAAAAATCAATGAGTTTTTGAAAATAATCAAACAAAAAGGTTTTTTTCCGCAGCACCTAAAGACTCAGTAAAGGAGGGCAAACTCTACAAAACACAAAAAATTGGGTTAGACGTCAGGAAGCGGCGGAGATGTTTCAGTAGTTTCTCCGTCTGGGAAACCTGTGAACGTCACACCCTTGAACTTCGGAAAGGAAAAGTGTGTTTTCGCAGCACTGGAATGAAACTCCTGTTTGGAATAACGGGTCTGATCCAAGAGCGAATTACTTCAGAGATCAATAACATTCACACGGAGCCGGAAAACTCGTGCTTTCCTCCCTCCGTCAAACCTTCGAAGGCTCCACATGCGCGACGAACGTCAGATTCAGAGGACGTTAAAGTTTACCAACTTCAATCGACATGAGGAAAACTTTAACACTCACTGCTGGAAGGGGATGAAGTGCTGTTTGTCCTCGTCGTCCGTCTTTCCGTGGGCGATGTCCGTGACGTCCATCACTGCGGCCACACGTGGAACGTCTCAGTAAACTCGTTTAGCACATTCGCTGCACACTTAATAGGACGAGAAATCGTTTTCTGACTGCGAACGCCACTGAGCGGAGTGAACGAGGCGGCCGGCTCACCTGCCGCCAGGACAAAACTTCTCAATTATTCAACTTTTGATGCCTTTTGTGTTTTTCCCGGCTCATTCGGGTAAATGTTCTCTCACACTCTGGTTTCAGTCCATTTGCTGGACCGCAGAGGAAACCATTTCTCATCAAATCCACTTATCAACCTGCCAAAAGGGGGGGAAAAACAGAAAAACAGCCCCAGCTGCTGCTAAACCAATTTCATGTGTGTCTCATGCCAAGACAAGCGTGCAGCCATTTTCTAGGTCAGAAAGCAGGTGCTCCTGCTCCACTCTCAATCCCGACGCCTCGTTTCTGCCGCCACCAGCCGAGCGCTTGGCCGCAAATGAAGATCACTTTTATAAATGTGTCAGGTCGATGCTTTCTCAACAAGGTTCACATGCAGCTCTAAGCTTCAGCATCCGACCCCCATCTGTGACATCATCACTCACACCTTCAGGAGACTTGTGTTGTTTTAAGAGGGACAAACGTCTGTACATGGCGTAGATGACTTTAGCTGCGCATTTGTCTTCTCCCTCTGCAGTTTAGGAACATCTAACCAGATCCAGTCTGCCACACCAGCAGTCGGAGCTCTGAAGTGAGGTTAAGAGTGTGATGCTAACGCTATACAGGAAGAGACTGCTGTCATCTTTAGCATGACGACGGGATCTGCTAGCTGCTAACGTTTCTTCATGGTGTTTTTGTTCAGAACCATGTTGCTTTATGTGCTGCTGGGGTTTCCTGCCTGCATCTATGATCCTTTTCTGAAGTCAAACCTAAACCAGTTAAATGTGTGCTGCAGGCGTATCGGCTCCATCTCTAACTGGACCTCCACTGCAGTTTCCACACACCACAAACCCCCTGGGTCTCACCCGCCACTCCAAACGGTCTCCGCAGGCCTCCGGTGTGCTTCTTGCCCTCTTTGAGTTCCATGCTGCCGACCCTGATGATCTGACAGACCAGAAACAGTCGCGGCCTCATCAGGTCGCTGCTGCTCAGATCCTGGAAGCACAATTCAAACATCTGCATCAGTGAGAAGCTGAAGTCGACGCTGAAAAGTCACGACCTTCGGTATCGTGCCAGTCTGGGGCAGTAGGGGGCGCCAGCGGCGGGTTGGGACTCACTCACCGTGAACAATGCTGGCAGGTTGTTGAGTTTTTCGATTTCTTTAGGCATCCCCATACTGTCCCAGCGCACCAGGAAGTTCTCACTGTAAGGGAGCAGAACCACCATCAGACCAGTCTTCAGGAGGAGAAGACGGAGACGCGTGAGCCGGCGGCCAGACCTGATGAATTCGGACTGGTCGGGGTCGTACAGCGACATCAGCAGCTCGGCGTCTTCCCCGATGTTACAGACGAAGTTCTTCAGGTTCATGAACAGGCTGTAGGTGTGCACTGTGCTGAACAGGCTCTGGCGCCTCATCTCCAGGTTCTGAAGCCGCATCTGCGGGGAACACAGGCGGCGTTGACAAAAACCCGCGGACGTGAAGCGTGACGGCGGAGAGCCCGAGTCGGACCTTCTCTTCCTGGATACGGTCGTCCACGCTGCGGGAGGCGGTCTCATGAGCCCGGAACAGACTGATAGTGCTGGTCAAGTCAGGTTCCAGCATGTTTCCCGCCTCATCACGTACCACCAGGTCCAATCCCAGAATCCTGAGCGGCACAGATGTCAGTGGCAGCGAAGCTACACGCGTCACCGCTTCAAGAAAAGGAGGCTTATACCTGTTACCATAGTCGATCTTTGCTGTCACCTTCTTCTTCAGCTCCACAAGGTCGTCTTTGGGTAGCGTTCCCGACACGATCTGAGAGCGGTACTCGATGAGGCTGTAGGCCATCTGCTGAACACCCCGGAAGAGCGGGATTTTGTTCGCCTGCCGGGACGGATTTAAAGAAAAAAAAAAAAAGCTTCAGGATGCACCCGCCCACTGGCACGAGCACCAAAACCTGTTCTAGAGCCTCCACGAGCACGAGCGGCTTCTTCAAAGACACAGCGCCTCGTTAGCATCGAACCCCTGATGTGCTGAGTCAAACCCAGAGAGACTGATTAGCATGACGAAATCCACACGCACCACGAAGAGCTGGTGCCAAATCTGGGCCCATTCCCTCAGAGTGGCCCGGAGCTCCTGCACCAGAGGTAGATCTGCTGGGATGATGACTTCCTGCTGCCTGCAACAGAAGCCACGCGTGCGTTCCAATGTTAAACAGCCGCGTGTTCTTTACGCCGGATGGGTTTAACGCTAACCGCCAGTGCTCCCCGGCGCCACAAACAAATAAACCCGTCATCGCACTGACGTTTGACCTCACCCGATGCCCTCAACCGTCGCCTCCTTCAGGTGGATGTAAGAAGCCGGGAAGACGCCCTGAAACATCAGTGATTAGTGCACATACGTGTGGGCACGTCCCGGTTCTGGACCAGCTGAGGGCTCCCTTACCTTCTGGGATTTGTTGCGTAGAGAGTAGCCTCGGTACCACCCTGAGGAGATGTGGAGAAGCCAGTTAGAGCGGAGGAGGAGCTCCTGCTGGAGCCGCGTGCTCAGTCTTTGCTTACCTTCCAGTTTCTCCAGTATGTGCACGGCATCCCCCACCTGCAGGCGCAGCTCCTGGTCACCTCTGGGGTTATAGTTGTAGATGGCTGAAGGAACAGAAACACAGACTTGTGGGGATCATT
Source organism: Takifugu flavidus (assembly GCF_003711565.1). Taxonomy (NCBI): domain Eukaryota; kingdom Metazoa; phylum Chordata; class Actinopteri; order Tetraodontiformes; family Tetraodontidae; genus Takifugu; species Takifugu flavidus. Next base: position 10,055,461 of record NC_079524.1, on the reverse strand, counting down.
TCTGCACAGCTCAGGCCAAAAAGGAGCGGAGCCGTCACGGCCCGGCGTGCAGCGCTGGGACGAGCCGACGTTCCAGCAGGTCGGATCACTGTTGCCGCCTGAGCGACTCAAGTGTCCAAAGAGTCCATGAAGCACAAAAAAAGACCAGGCTGGAACCTGCAGGTGTTTCATTCAATCATGGTCAGCAGCTACAGACTGTTTTAAAAAAACAAAACAAAAGAGCTCATTGATTAATCAGAAACTCAGGATCGGCTCAGGATTCCAGGGAGATTTAGGAAAATCCCAGATTCCCTCTTCAATCAGTGTGAGCACAGAGGAGTCAATTTTAAATGAATTCAGGATCAGGTTTCACTTCCTCCAGGAAAAGAAAAACTATCGACGATCTGCAGAACCTGTATCATGATCTGGGATCTGTTCCTCCCACAGCTCTGTGTGTGTGTGTGTGTGTGTGTGTGTGTGTGTGTGTGTGTGTGTGTGTGTGTGTGTGTGTTTTGATGGTAATAAATCGTGGCCATCTGATACGACACTGTTGGTGGTGACAGTGAGTTGCTGCTGCCAGATAGGTCAGTACGCTAAGCTACGCTGGCTACACAAGGTAAGCTAACTGGTTTAGTCTGAATGTAAATAGTGCCCCCTGTGTGGTATCTGTGGTAATCACACGTTAGCTACATGTTTGGGGAACATGCTGCCGCAGCTCGTTACCCTGCAGGTTTTGTTACATTTTCTGTTTCGTCCTGACTGAGCCCTTAATGCCTCGGTTGCATTTTATAGATGCATCATCATAAAAATTCCATTTAATGACCACAGGAGCGGTCGTTGGCTGCGGTCATGCTGAACTTTGTCACCTGTGAGCTCCGCCCCCTCAATAATCACCTCACTGTCTCGACTCCAAGAGGCAGCGACTCTTTATCTTTTCATTGCTACGACTTGCCAACACGGAACAAGCACAGACACACACACACACACACACACACACAGACACACACAGACACACACAGACACACACAGACACACACAGACACACACACACACACACGTACAGAGGGTTGCACAAGAGAAACATTGGCCAACAACTGTGTTAAAAAGGTTCTGAGGGTCCTCTCTGAGCAGAACCGTGTCCCGACTTGTGTGGCAAATGTTTGTGTTGCCGTGAGCTACATTTCTCAGCATGCTCGGACTGGCTCAGCTCGTCACACCTCAGTCTGAATATCAACTCCTGATGGGCCTGAGCACCACACTCTCCTGAGCACCACCACCAGAACATACCTGGACATGATAAAGGAAACGAAGGTCACCAGAGATGATGTTATCAGCGCCCCCGTTAATGTGCCCTGATGTCACTAACACTAAAAGCAGATGTACCAACAGCAACATTTTACCTTATATCTTTAACATTATAAAAGATTAAAAGATAAGTAAAAGGGGAATTATGTTGGATGTACGAACCAACTTGATGGCTTAGGCTAGGCTAGGCTAGGCTATGCTATGCTAGGCTATGAGCGAAACGTTCTGTTATTTAATCATTCTGGTAAATTTTTGTTACATTGAAAAACTGAGAAAATTGATGTTCCAAAGTCTGATAAATATTTTAGTTCTGAATAATTATTTCTGATTTCATAAAAATATGAAACCTACAAAATATCAGATTGTATAAAAAAATAAAACATTAAGTGGAGAACAATGATGATGTTAATGACATTAGGGGCCAAATGGGGTCGTATTTTCAGTTTATGGAAAAAATATTCAACTCTTGCTGCTTTATAAAAGACATATCATCACATTCAAAGAGGGATTATTATTAATCTGCTTTTTAATGGCTGACAGCTGTTTATGTGTTTGTCATGTCTCCTCTGTTCAAGGTTTATTTCTGTGTAACATCAAATTAATCTTCATGACAGATTACACCAGACTATACGGAAGCAGATTCAGAACAAATTGAAAATATGTTTTAAAAACATCATTTATTTTGGATGGAGTGTGATTTAATGATAGGAGTCTGGATGGTGGAGTCAAGATATGGTAATAACACATAGACAATAATCTGTTTACAAATGTATAAAAGGGAGTGCAGGATGTTAAACTCTCCTGCTATTATTCAGATAAAAGTTCCTTTAATCCACACAGGTCCTGTTAGCTAGCATGATACCACGATAGCATCAGAATTCCCACGATCTCGCCTGTGTTTGGGTGAGCTCCAGTTCGCTAATCTGATTAAAAATGCCAGACCTTGTACGGGGTCTGGTGGCATCCAAAGGATTAAACACTGCTTTGGTGACTCCTGCTCCTGCTTCTAAAGGTCAGAACCCAACTAAAAAGATTAAATTCTCCACAAAAACAAGGTCACCTGGAAGCGTGGCTGCAGGGAATTATGGGTTGAAACTTTTCCAGTCAGAACAGAGCGAACAGCTAACTTTTTCACCCAGAAACCTGCGAATGTGGCCCACAGCAGCGCCACCTATGGGTCGCTGAGGATGTGACAGCTTACACCAGCAGTCAACACTGCAAAACTGACAACGTTCTCATCAGAGTCACACCTGAGAAGGTTACAATGTCACACAGGATCAACTGTTTCCAAATAAAGCATTTAAAACAAGCCAAATCGCAGCTACAGAGCACCACAAGGCTAGCTACCAATGTCGCTATCATGGCTAGCAGAAGGACACGCCCACCACGAGGTCCTGAGTGCTGATTGGTCCAGGTATGACCTCATTATGGAAAAGATGGAAAACCATAAAGTGGCCAAATTATTATGCCTTTTTCATGGAAGCTTAACGAGGCCGGCCAGGAGAAAGATCTCCTCCCGTGGGCCAAATGAAGATCTGTTCCTGACACAAAAGAATAAACGCGTGCCAAATTTAAAACGGCATTGATTTATTTTCCAAGATGGTAAATTATTGGCACACTTATAAAGAACATTTTGAAATTTAGAACATTAATTCAAAGTGAAAGTGAGGTGAAAATGTCCTTAGTTATTTTTTAATAATTACTTTCAGCTGGTGCAGTTCGGGGCCGCCAGCTGTTTTGGTATTAAACTGGTTCCGAACCAGAGTGAACTTGGATTTTAGGCTAATATCGCTTAAGGTGAAACTTTACTGTTCTGGTTTAACTGGGCCCTTCTGCTCCTCTACTTCAGGTTTGACCTGCAAACGATGAGACAGGACCACACCTTACTGTCGGAACATGGAACCTGTCCCGGTTCTAGACTGAGTTCCCGGGACAGGAACAGACAGTCCGCTGAATTCCGCGGCTCAGAACCTCCACAAGTTCTCCAGAAGGTCTTCGGAATTTTCATAAACTGGAGTAAAGTTCGCGTTAACGTCACGGAACTGTTGCAGATTAAAGTCGCTGCGGAGAAAACTCATTTCTGACCCCGCAAAAAAGGCGCAAAAACAAAAACAAAACAAAAGACCCACCAAACTTCTGAAAATGAAAGTTCGGGAACTGCTTCGTTCGCGACATGTCCCAACAGAACTTTCCAACTTTCTCAGCTTTCCTGCGGGAATAAAACAATCAGGAAAAACACTTACCCACTCCATATTTCTCTTTTTTAGTGGGAACCCAGCGGGTCATGGCGAGGGGGGGGCGGACGGAGCCTCAATAAATAAATATATATACAATAATATTCCAGCACGAGGACGGGCGGCGGATCCAGCTCGTCCTGGGATCTATAGTTCCGCCATCATGACTCCTGCCCGGGGGAGGGGGGAGGAGGCGCGAGGGAGGAGCCGCGAGGGGTGCGGAGGATCAAGGGGAGATCAAGGGGAGGGGTGGGTCGGGGGAGGTGCTATCATATTATTATAACCAAGTGGGCGGAGCCAGTCCGTTGTGGGAGGGGCATCATTAAATATTAATAAGTACGGTGCTAATAATAATAATGATAATAGCGATTGTAATAGTAATGCTAAAGAATAATGGTGGTAGATTCATCCTGTCTTTTTGTCCCAGTTCAGGCTGAGATTTACAGCTAGCATTAGCGGTTAGCCAGTCCGTCACTTACTGTAACGCTGTCGCAGCGTTGCCCAGAACTGTAGCGTAGCTCGCTGGTAAATGCCATGATGAGGAGGGAGGCGATATGACCTCACACCCACGGCAATTGTGGGGCAAAGAGGCACTGGAGGGGGCAGAAGCAGTCTGTTGGGACGGCTTGAAGAATCAACACATTTGAAGACAGGTGTCGGTGGGACAAGCATATCAACCATTAAACTACCAGTACTCAAACTGGCCCATGAACGATAGCTAGCCTAACTGACGTGTGTAAATGCTGTTGTTCCAACATGGGGGCCGCAGGCAGAGCTCCCCGGCCCCCTGCTGTGTGATCTCCTTTACAGCTGTTGGCTCAGACCTGCCAGCACGCTTCGCCCTTTGTTGGGTGCTTTTCCTGCGGCCACCTCTAAATCCCTTGATTGTGTTTTGACTTACAGCTTGTGGTAGTTTAGCATCAGTATGGAGACCAAGAACGATATTCAAGCACATCTTATAATGTTATACTTCCTATATTTGTGTTTTGGTTCGTACTTTTACCATCAGGACTGCCTGTGACCTTTCACCTATGAGGCTCTATCTCTTCTCACAGAGAGTACAACACTGCCCCCGCCCGGTGGACCTTTGTCACTGCAGGAGGAGGATGTTTCAGAACAACTATTGCAGCAATGATGGATGATTTACTGGACATGACGAGCATCTGAGCAACATAAAACACGTGATCGGCTTCATCAGACCAGCAGCATTGTGTACCTTGGCAACTTTTCTCTCTGTTTGGAAGCAGGTGATTACAGTCAGAAGAGTGTGGTGTTATCTGCTTGTTTCCTCTGACACCAGCAGGCTCAGTTTAACATGAAAACACCTGGAGCTTCTGCAGCAAAATGCATTTAAGAAGCTTCATCTTTTTTCCTCGATCCATGTTTAAGAACGACGGAGCGTTTCTGCATCTGCAGCTTGAGCACTGTTCAACATTCCTTCTGCAGCCAACGCTGCGTCATCCCAGCACTTTTCAATCAATAAGAAAACATTAACAGTATTACTGTTGCTTCCTGAATGTGTGTGTGTGTGTGTGTGTGTGTGTGTGTGTTGTAAAGTGGAGTTAAATTATTAGAGTAAGTGCCCTCTACGACTCTAAATAGCTTTCTCTTAGCAACAGAAGGATGAAGGAATGGGGGGGGGGGTAACTTAAAGTGAATGGAGGGAAATAGAGGGAAGCGAGAGGTTGGAGTTTGGTTTTTTTTTGTGTGTTCTGCTCTCTTCATAAATCCTGGAATGTCTGGCTCTTAAAAGGTGCTACATGGACAAAGCTAATCACATTACCATAAAACAATAGGATTGCCGCTCTTCCCCCTCCTCCTGCCACGCCCTTCCTCTCCCCTCCTCAATTGACGCTTGGCCAGACTCTTTGGTGCAGCACCTAAAGCTGAGTCACAGAGGTTTCAGCTCTATGAGCGCCTCCAGATTTACGGACAGACGAGGAAGATGATGTCAGCTAACACAGCGATAAAGATGTCTGGCTGACTTGGCATAAAAATGGCGACTTGCCTCTGATAGGCTGGACTTCTGTGTAAATGCTTCACTGGTTTATGGGCCGAGCCACTTTGGCTGCTGTCCATCGGATGAGTTAATCTGAGTTGAGGACAGTTAAACTTTGGTCGCGCCTCAACCATTTGCTGCAGGAGCTACAGATGAAAAGGCTGCAGACCGACGGGTCAACAAGGCTTTATTGCGGCTCAGTGCAGCACATCACAGAGCACAGATGCATTTCAGGTTATTGCACGCAGACAGTGGATCAGGCAAATGTCGCTGGCAGGAAAGCGATCGACTTCCTCTCCTCCTTTTTACTTCTTTAGTTTTTTTGCTGGTCGAGCGTCTCAGAGGTACAGTTGGCGTTCGGGACAGGAAGTCCCTCAACACCAGAGCGAGCAGGAACTTTTTAGAGATTTATCATTTTAATTCATTTTTTCCCATCTTTAGACTTCTCCTCCTCCTCCTCTGGTTTCCGAGCCCCCTCCTCTTCCTCAGCCTTGGCATCACCCTGCTCCTCATCTCCTTCTTCTTCGTCTTCGTCTTCTTCTCCTCTTTCTTCTTCTTCTCCATCCTCCTCTGCCTCCTCATTTCCATCTGACAAAACAGAAAATGATTAATTTATCATTCTGCTTATATTGATTAAACAACATGACCCCACTAACCGTCCTCCTCCTCTCCCTCCTCCTCTTTGTCTTCCACCTCAGCGTCCTCCTCTTCTTCCTCCAGCTCCTCATCCTCCCCCTCTTTAGGAGGGCTAGCTTTGGCTTGCTGCACCTGGCTAGCAGTTAGCATCTCTTCTGGAACATCAAAGCGGGAGCTCAGCAGATATGACATTCTCCCATAAGAGGGAGCGGCGTAGCTGACCTGCTGGGAGTAGAGGCTGGCGGATGCTGGACCCGCCACGACACTCAGGCGATTCTCCTCCCCTTCCAGGAGTTTTCTGACAGAATCAGACACATCAGGAGATTTTGCATTCTCAATCTAGACCTGACAGCATCATCCATTCATGACTAACCACAAACAAGCACGAAACCTGATCAGAGTACCGATTTTAGATCGAGATCTTGATCATAATCCTGTTGCCAGAACAGACACGCAGCTGTGTTGCTGTTAGTCCAGTTCAAGCCTGATACTCACCGATATGCTGCGATTTCGATGTCCAGTGCCATCTTTACATTCAGGAGGTCCTGGTAGTCTTTCAGGTAGCGGGCCATGTCGTTCTTGGTTGCCCTCAACTCGTTCTCCAGTTGAGTTATTGTGTCCTGCAGAGAAATAAACATCAGGTTAGATTTACAGGAGCTAAACCGGGCATTTCTCTGAGTCGGTTCCTCAGGCTCACATGCATCGCAGCGATCTCCGCACTCTGCTTCTGCTCCATGTCCTGGATCTGGTTCTCCAGAGCTCCATTCATGCCACGACAAGCATCGATGTCCAGCGCCTTGGCTTTGAGCAGCCTTCGGTATTCGGCGACTTCGTCTTTGGCGTTCCGGACGTTGTCCTTGTCACGAGCACTCCCCACGGCCATCACATTGACCTTGTTGCAGAACCACTCCTCAGCAGACTGGAGGTTTTGCAGGGCCAGTTTCTCGTACTGGCCACGGATGTCATAGAGCGCAGCAGACAGGTCAGGTTTGGCAACCTCCATCTTCACTGACACCTCAGTGCGTTGCTGTATCTGGGCCTGCAGCTCGGCGATCTCGCTCTCAAACAGGTGCTTCATGAAGTCCAGCTCATCCAAGAGATTCCTGACCCGTTTCTCCAGCTCGGCCCGTCCCAGCGCAGCCTCGTCAGCTCCCTTTCTTGCATCCATGAGCCGACCATCTGCCTCGTCCCTTCCGAGCATCTCATTGTCATACCGGGTTTGGAGGCTCTTAAGCATGTCCTCCAACTGGTTGAAGTGATCCTGGGCCACTTGCTTCTCATGGTGGGCCTCATCCACAGCAGCATGGAGCTGCTGGATTTCATGCTCATACAGAGCCCGGAGGTTGGATGGGTCCGTCTGCCTCTGCCTGAGCAGCTGCAGCTCAGTTTCAAGTAGCTTGTTCTGCTGCTCCAGGTCATGAACTCTCTCAATGAAGCTGACAAAACGGTTGTTCAGGTCCTGCAGTTCAGCTTTTTCCTGAGTCCGCAGTGCTTTGAACTCAGAGTTGATCTGCTTTGCTTGGATAAGTGGTGGAGGAGCAGCACCAAAGGACAGCGGAGCTGAATGCACTGAAGAGAAGCTGGAAGCAGCTTGGGAATGCGATGGATAGCTTCTACGTGAGGATGCGTAGGAAACTATCGGTGTGGAGTGGCTGTAGGAGGCAGATCTAGTTCCAATCCCTCCTCCAGAGCCAAATCCTGCAGTGCGCACAACTACCCTCCTCTTGTAAGTAGACGGAAAGTACAGATCAAAGCTGGTGGAAGCCATGTCTAACTCAGTGATGATGATGATCAGCTCTGTGACTGGAAGAGAAGCCGGTTGGACTGCACTGTGCATCAGCAGTTGGCTGCTTTTATACGTCTGTGACAACGATGACATCAGCAAATTTCAGCAGCATCAAGACTGAAGAAATTGATCACAGCGCCAGCCAGTCAGCTTGAGCCAAAGCGGAGATGGAACAGTGGGGTGAGGAAGGACATTGGGAGGGGCTGCATCAGACAGGGTCAACAAGGACAAGAGCGTTGCTACACCCAGAAAACTGCAGTATATGATCAAGCAGGTTTCAAATTATAAATGTTGACTTATATGCATAATGTATGCATTTAAAAATCTGATTTAATAAACTAAATTTCTTTAGATTTTCTTAGATTTAAGGAGAAAAACATGTTGTACTTTATCATTGGGTATTACTGTTGTTAGTACCATACTTGACAATTAAAATATTGTGATGTGATGGACACCCACTTTACATATTTATGTCCGTAGTGATTATGATATGCTTTTAATTCTACTTTTTATATATTTGTATTGCTTCATATATAAAATTAAATGTTTTTAATTGCATACGTGTATATGTAAAGTGTATAGATTGTATGAGGATTTTAAATATGTTTTTATGTAGATTTCATTATAATAATTGACAATTTAATCGCAACTGGATTTTAAAAGCATTGTGTCGGGGTGATGACGTCACCACAAACATCACAACATATGATTGGTCAAATGAAAACACCCACCACATATTGACCAATGACAGACGAGTTTACTCAATGGCGGGCTGCAAACTATTCGTCTAGCTTCGTGTCTTCGTGCTAACAATAACAAAGTACTAAATGAACTTTAAAACTTGCTTCATGATGGATTTGACACGTCTTTTCTGGTCTTGGCTGTCCTTTGTAGGAACAGCAGCGGCAAACATGCAGCGATAAGCGGAGTCTTCGGTTTTTCAATAGTATATAACACCCGGTGAAATGCTAGCTAGCCTCAATTTATCTGATAATATTTGCAGCTACGACCTCGATGAGATTGAAAAAGTATTGAGTGTTATTAATTATCTAGCCAAAATCTCTGGGATCGTCGATTAATAAATGTCTATTTGAATTTTAATGTTGAAAGCCAAAACTTCCAAAACGGTCCAGAATCACTGCACCAATATAGCCGCTAAGCTAAGCTAACGAGACTACATTATTGACAATGTGCTGCGGTGAGGTCGTCGGTCTTATTATTTTGGATGCGTTTTCCATACAAAAGCAGCCGAATTCTTGTTAGAACACCCGATGATCGTTGTAAGACCTAAATCTGTCTTTTTTGTTCATCATTTCGTTACAATTGCCTGGTTTGTAAATTAAAGTATCTTCATTATTTTCTATAGAGCCTTAACAGCTGTGAACAGTGAAGGGTGGAGGTTTGTTTCCACAGGTGAAAATGGTAAGGTGTGAAGCCATTGGACCCATTCTCAGCTTACAATTTGTTTTTGATTCATCTAAATTTCTTCTACTTTGCAGATTCGCATTGCAGCACTAAACGCTGCTTCAACAGCTGCAGATGAGTCCCAAGACCCGCTGAAAACCCACAAGAGCCAGACTAAAGAGGCTCAGGTACGGACCCATCAGATATCAGCTGTCTGCTAATGCAGACATTTTACCCTCCAGAGCAGGAGTGCCTAAATTTCTATCCATCTACAGGAAGCTGAGGCGTTTGCTTTATATCATAAAGCATTAGATCTCCAAAAACATGACAAGTTTGAAGAGTCTTCCAAGGCTTACCATGAGCTCCTCAAAAAGCCGCTGCTCAAAGAGGTAATTTTGTTGCTTTAGTCAGCGAAATACATCCAAGATTCACAAATTAGGTCTTTTTAATTGGCCTTTTGGAAATGTGTAGCTTTAAAAAAAAAAAAAACCACAAGGGAAAGGTGTATTCAGCATAGTTAATGCATCCTTATCTTTCAGGCGATGCCTTCAGACGACCACCGAGTGGGTGTCAAGCATCCTGGACTGATTTTGAAATACTCTACATTTAAAAATTTGGCCACCATGGCAGCAACACAGGATGACCTAGAGACTGCTATGGAGTTTTATTTAGAGGTAAAAACATTTATAATTTCAATAGAAAAGCCCTCTTTCTCAGTATTTCTTGAATGTTTTTGATAAACCATTACACTGACTGAGACCTTCTGCCTCCTGTCATGATAGAACTCTCAGACTGTATTTTACAGACAGTGGTGCAGTATTTGAATATTGCTTGTTTGTGTGGTTAAATGAGTCCTGTTGTGTTCCATGGTTTTGTTCCAGGCTGTAATTTTGGACTCCACTGATGTCAACATGTGGTACAAAATCGGGCAGGTGGCTCTGCGACTTGTGCGCATTCCTTTGGCTCGGCATGCCTTTGAGGAGGGATTACATTGTAACCCAGACCACTGGCCCTGCATGGACAACCTCATCACTGTTCTGTACACCCTCAGCGACTACACATGTGTGTCATCCATCATCATCATCATTGCTGGAGCTGCAGCTCAGGCAACATAGTAACTGTTGTCATGTTTTCCAGGCTGTTTGTACTTCATCGCTAAAGCTCTGGAGCGAGATCACTGTTACACTAAAGGTCTAGTGCTGAAGGAGAGGATCTTTGAGGAGCAGCCCTGCCTGAAGCAAGACACTATGCAGATGTTCACGAAATGGTGACATGTGCCCCCCGCACACGCACACACACACACACACACACACACACACCTGTTGCTCTCTTAAGAAAGTGTTCAGCATCACAGCTAACTGACTAATGAAGCCATTTTCTTTTGCAGCCACGTATCGATTCACTATGTGGAAGTGGAGAAAGAGGAGCAGGACTCCATCTTGGAAGAGGCGAGGGAGCTGAGGAGGCGCAGACAAATGCTGTCTCGCTGTGAACCACAACCCGACCTGGTCCTGATCCAGCCAGTCCACTGCCTCACGTGAGTGCTCTTGATCTTTTGTTGCTGTTTTGAGATTTCTCCTTTTAAAACTAAAGATTGATTTTGTATCAGATGGAAGAATCTTGGTGAAAGCCTGTTGGCCATGTACAAGCACCAGACCACATGCGAGCCCCCACGCCCGAGCCTCGGCCGCAGGATTGATTTGTCAGAGTATTGTAACCAAATCCTCCTCCAGAACTTTCCTCAGCCCACCAGTCCCATCTGTTTGGGCCCTTCCACCATTTTAAGCAGCAGTCCGAGTTCCTCCCTCCCGCCAGTGGCCCTGGCCGAGCCTGCAGCCCTGCCTCAGGCTCAGGCCCTGCCTCAGCCTCAGGTCCTGCCTCCGCCTCCGCCTCAGCCTCAGCCTCAGGCCCTGCCTCCGCCTCAGCCTCAGCCTCAGGCCCTGCCTCCGCCTCAGCCTCAGCCTCAGCCAAGCCTCACCCAGAACACCGTGGAGATCAACACCACCATTCTGCCCATCGGTTTGTTCCTTCTGCTCATTGAAGATAATAAGCATCTTTTTAAACTTGGCTAACAGCTCATCCTGCTGCACGTTCACAGCTACAGCCATGGACGTGTCGCTCACTGATAAAGTTAAGAAAGCACCAAAAAGGAAACGAGTGGTGGAAGATATCGGGGAAACAGCCAAGCGACGCTCGGCTCGTGTTCGGAACACAAAATGCAAGAAGGAGGAGAAGATTGATTTTCAGGAACTGCTTTATAAATACCTCCCATCGAGGTAAGGATGACCAGCGCTGCAGATAAACTGCAGTGTGCATAAATGATACAGCTGTTGATTTGTGTGACTCTTTTTGTGCTGATTTCTTTTTTTCAGGCTGAAGAAGTTTGATCCTGATAACGATGATGAAAGTCTGAGTAACCTGGAGACGCAGTGTGATGACAAAGATGATCTGCAGCTCCTCCATGGCAGCTCTCTGCCTACTGGCTCTGTTGATTACATGGAATCTGGTATGAACTCTTGTGAAGTTCCACAAAACGCTGCTCTTTTGATTGCTGTTGGATAAACTGTCTCTGCTGTCTGCAGAACAACAGGATGTGCACAACTTCCTCCTCAATAACATCAGTAATGGCGGCATCCTGGACTTGAAGATGCGCTATTTGAAAGCAGTGGGTCAGAAGTTCCTGAAGGAGTGGCCTCGAGGTTTGGCCGCGGTGGTGCTGGAGGTCTATCAGACATGGCGGAAGCACAGCAGCGGACTTCCCAACCCTCTGCTGCGAGACTGCAGCAACCAGCATATCCGGGTAAATGACTGTAGAACTCTTTCAATGATTTGATGCTCATTGCATTGACATAAAGAATAAAAATTACTAGAGAAAATTGGGAAGAAAATTGAAGGTTTTTCCTGTCATTTTTAAAATTGTTGATTGAAATAGACATAAATATGATCATTTAGGTAACAACTTGGATATTGGCTTGTGTAAATAACTTATGACCAGTGTTATTGAATATCCTATTGGCAGAAGGTACATTTCTAATCCTTTTGTATTTTTTACTCAGGAAATGTTGACGATGAGTTTGGCCTGTATGGAGTTGCAGTTAGAACAATGGTCACACACCAAAGGAAAGAACAGTGAGTGCCCATTAACTTTTCCTGTTTTCATCAGTTATTACGCATCAAATCACGATGTGAAGGCTGTATATTAGACAGTTTGTTTTTGTTGTTTATAGCATCTCCAAGAAGCAGCAGCATCAGTCCTGGTGATGACGAGTGTCACTCTGAATTCCCTGGGAAACATTTCCAGGGTGATCTTTTGCTGCTGGCCTTGGGTTCATGCCAGAAGGACCTGTTTGAGAACGACTGGCTGGATGTCATGGTGCGTGTGTACTGGCTGAAGGCACGGTTTCTGGCCCTGCAGGTAAACGTTTACCTCAAGTTTACTTCTGACTAAATGAAGAATTTCTTTTTTTTAAAAGCCTGTTTACTGGTTCCTCAGGGAGACATGGATTTAGCTCTGGAGAGCTACGATGTGTGCACAGGCCTGTTGCAGAGCAAACCAAAGAACCATGAAGGGAAACATTACACCATCAGCCTGCCTAACCTGCGTGTGGATGCTGCCATCTCTGTAGAGGAGGTGCTACTTCACTTTATTTCTGTTTAAAGTTATAGACTATTGAAATGTTTCTCGTCGGTACAACAAAAACAACAACCTTTTGAGCTTCTCCAGGAGCGGCAGGCCTTTGTAGAAATTGTAATAACTACTTCCTTGAGGCTAAGAAATGTATTTCATTGTCCATTATAGAATGTGATGGAAGCAAAGTTCTCTGTTGCCAGGGTTACCACTCTCTTTTTCTCTATTGACACTCTGTTTTCATGGTTGCCTCTCTGTTGCCATGGTGCCGAATGAATTGCTGATTTGAAATTGGATTGATTTCCCGTTGTTATGTAAATTCTCAGATGTGTTTGGTGTTGTGACGAGCCAGGTCTGGCACGTGGCTTCGCCTGTGACATGTGCAGCATATTGTTTAACTGAAGTCAGAAAGTGAATATACCAGCATTAATGCTGTCAGATGATGCAGTGCTTATCTATGCCACCATAAGGATGTCGGAGCGGTTCGTCTTACACTGTAGACATACTTATGATCATCTATAAATCAAATGTTCACTTTAGATATGGATTGGGAATGATCCAGCTCCCATCTGATGAGGTTGTTGGACTCTCTTTTGCTATTAACAGATTGAAAAGCGGCTGAAGTCTCTGGAGCGTTGTCAGTCTCTGGAGGAGATCCAGCGTCTCTTTGAGTCTGCGGAATTTGACTCTGTGGTGCGCCTGCTGCAGCCGACTCTGAGCTATGTCAGCCGCGGTAAAACACTGGAGTTTGTGAGCTCCACACCAGAGCGGCCCGCTCAGCTGATTCTCCTGCAGGTTAGAGATGCACAGAAAAGCTCACGCTGATAATTATTAAGTGTCTTTTATCCTAGTTAATGTGTTTTTGTGCATTGCAGAACTCACTGCTGAAGCTGGAGGACTTCCAGCAGTGTTTGGAGTGCAGCGAACAGGCCCTGAATGAAGCTCTACAGCAGCTCACCTCTGCTCCTCATGGCACACCTCCCACTAAGGAGGAGTGGGTATGCACCATTAGAAAGCTGCTGGATGGTATCGAGGTTTGCTTCACCAAGGACTCGCAGCTTCTGAGTCATTTCCCCCACTTCTCCAGTTTGTCTCGACTAGCAAACAACCTAATTCAGGTGAGAGCGGCTTTAGATAGTTACACTTCTGCTGGAGAAAAGGTTCAAATGCAATGTGTGTTTCTTTCAGCTGATTAATCTGAGCATGAGCACTTCTGACGACCCCAAGGAGCCTTATTTCTTCTCAGTTCTGCCCTGGATTGTTCTGTATCGCATTATCAAACACGAGGAGGCTGCTTTCGACTGTGTGCTTCAACAGCATATGTCAGTCGGAGATGATGAAGGTTTGTTTCATGTGCTCATTTTATTCCTTTATTCCAGTCTGAAGGTTGTAACGTCCAGTCTCGCTTTCAGATGAGTCAGACGCTCCCATCCTTCCCTCCTCGCTAGCACTTTTGAACACAGCTCATGAGTATCTCGGTCGACGTTCATTGTGCTGCAGCTCGGATGGCACACTCCTCAAGTTCTACGTATGTTATTAACAAATGCATCTCATTTCTTTTCCTGTAATTAAAAAAAACCCAACTATTTTCAATATGTCATTAATTTTTGAAGTGTTGTATCATATCTGTGTTTAATATTTAAGCTACCGTTTGAATGATGGTGCCTGATTTTGCAAAATGGACAGTTCAGTTTAATAGATAATCTGTTCTTCATAATCACAATGTGCTCAATTCAAAAGTTTCTCTGTGTTTTTGATGCAGGTTCGAGTTTTGGAGAAAGAGCTGGCCATCAGTTCTAAAACCGACTCTCATCCCTACAAAGAGGAGCTGGAGATGGCGCTGGAACAGTGTTTTTTCTGCCTCTATGCTTATCCCAGCAAGAAGAGCAAGGCCCGATATCTGGACGATCACTCCTCTCCACAGGTTCTTGTGCTTTTCATAACAACAGTAACACACTAAAACACACAAGTTTCATTTGTTGCTCTGTGAATGTCTGAACAACCATGGTGCAGTACTGAAACTGTGTAGCGGTTCTTTTAATATCTGACCTTTATTGATAATTTACTGAGAGCTTACACTGACAGTATTTATAACCTAAAGCCTAATTCATGCTGATAAGGGCTCTTGGATCAATTGCCACTAAAAGAAGTGTCCCTCTGGTCATGTCATCAAGAGAGTAATTGCGTTAATAGACTTGAGTGAGAAGCACAAACTCGGTCACAAAGTCTCGGGCGCATCTTGTCTCTACTTCTGGTTCGCAGCCCTGTATCAGTCTGCCACTCTCATATCCAGAATTGGTCCGTGTTTTGCAGGTGGAGCTCCACTGGAACAATGCACTCTTCATGTTCCAGTACTTTAAGCCCAAGTCGCTGCCTGAGTTCGACAGCTATAAGACGAGCACCGTGTCGGCCGAACTGGCCAATCTGTTGAGGAGGTTTGCCAGCATCGCACCACCAAGTGACACCCCCAAGCTGACTATGGAGGAAGTATCTGCTTATATTGAAGGCATGACAGAAAAGGTTAGAAAGTGCTGTCCTCATCTGTGAACATTTGAGTAACAATTTGATTTTTTTTTTTTACAATTCTTTTATTTGAGTGTTTTTATACGGGATGAGCAGCATTGTTTTGTTTTTGTTTTTTTCCCTAAATGTACGCCGCCCCTTTTCAGGCGCCGTGCCTCCCTGAAGGAAGTGCTCCTCCTCCTCCAATCACTGACGAGATCCACTACCTGCTGGCTGATTACCATTTCAAAAACAAGGAGCAGTCCAAGGCCATTAAGTTTTATGTTAACGACATCTGCGTGTGTCCTACAAGGTTGCTAACTTCTCAACAGTGTCAATGCATCAGACAGTTCCTGGACTTGTGTTGATTTATTAACATTCAGGAAAAACTTGATAATTTAGTGTGACGTCAGCAAAGATGTGACATGTGTCCTCAGGTTCGACTCCTGGGCCGGGATGGCGTTAGCACGAGCTAGCCGCATTCAAGAGAAGCTCAACTCCAACGAGCTGAAAAGTGACATTCCCATATGGAAGCACTCGCAGGCAGTGCTGAACTGTTTCAAGAGGGCGCTGGAGATCGACAGCTCCAACCTTTCGCTCTGGATCGAGTACGGCACCATGTCCTACGCGCTGCACTCGTTTGCATCACGCCAACTTAAACAGTGGCGTAATGAGCCAGAGGTGCTGAAACAGATGAGTGGTTGCAATTGTTCAGGTCAACTTCCTGTCAAACAGGAGTCACGTCTCTGTCCCTCTGTATCGGCTCAGATGGTGGAAAGGCGAGACGCCATGTTGGAGACGGCCTTGCAGTGTTTCCAGGGTGCATCCCGTTGTGAGTGTGACAGCGATGAAGAGGAGTGGCTCATCCATTACATGCTGGGAAAGATCGCGGAGAAGCGGAAAGAGCCACCTGTGGAATATCTGCAGCTTTACAAGAAGGTAATACTCTCATTTTAATCAGACTTTTGGAGTTGTAGTGGGAACAAAAAAACTTTTATTTTCATTATCTTCTCATTTTCTACTTTAGAAGATCATTTTTACATGGAATCATGTTAAATTGATTGAGACTGACCTCGACGTGATCAAATATCACCCCAGTTTTATAAATTTTATAAATCCCCTTGTCTCCACTTTTTAATATCTGCTCATATTAATTATCTGACTAAAGATCTAGCGCTCGTTAAAATAATTCAAATATAATTTCACTGCTCTTCCTGCTATTGTTTGATAATCTCCCTCAAACAAAGATGGGCACCCTTCCACTCTCACAAGACATTTCCTTCACATTAATTGGCATTAGTCACAGCTCCGTTCTAATTGGATCACTGGGCACAGATGAACTGTTTAGAGACCTCATGTCACTGAGGGCAGCGTGCTTGTCGGAGAGTCTGCTGTCAGCCTGCTCAGGTGCGTCACTGCTCGGTCACAGGCAGTTTGTATTTTCAGGCAGCTCACTATCTGCATGAAGAAGCTGCCAGGTACCCCCGCAAGATCCACTACCACAACCCACCGGACCTCGCCATGGAGGCCTTGGAGGTACACTCCCTCTGCCTGTGTCTCCTGTCTTGCTTTAATTCCCTGTTTTTTTTCCCCCCCCGAGTTTCAGTTTTCCCGTCTCAGATGCAGATGATATAAAAGTCGTTTGATCGTTATCACTTAACAGTTTGAGCCGCGTTTCTGTGTTTAGCTGCATTTCCGTCTCGGTGCCACCATTCTGAAGCTCCTGGAGGCCAACGAGTCTGATCTGGACCACGAGCTTTTGTTTAACTTGCTAGTCGAAGCTGCTACTGGGCCTTTCGCTCGAGGGGAGGAGAAGAGTATGCCGAGCATGCCCAGATCTCTCGAAAAGTAACCTGCACTTCCTCGTATTAGTTTAAGAAACATTTATATTACTACGAATTATGAAGGCCTGATTCTCTGGTGTTGCAGGGAGAAACCCCCATCTATGATGGACTTCAACTGCCCATCTGTGTGCGTCAACAACACCCTGATCACCTCCCGGCCGTCGGCCGCCACTCCAGGTCTCACATCACCTCTTTACGTGGCCGCGCCGTTTGACCACGATTACGCCAAACGCAAAACGCTCCGGCGGCAGCAGTGGCAGCAGCAGCAGCAGCGGCAGGAGGAGCGGCAGGCTGATGGTACAGTCCCAGTGTGAGGCACAGTCTCTGGGGTTGGGCTCTTCGCCCTTTCTGCTCAGTGACACGGAGGAACCCCGGGGGTGGGCGCTCTGATTGCTAATCACCATGCTTAATGGCTGTGGTTTCAGTTACAATGACCCCCGCACATGGGTGATTGGGATGGGGTGACACAGACAATGTGGCTGCTGATTATTTGACTAAAATTGCCATGGCTGACAAAGGTGTGTGTGTGTGTGTGTGTGTGTGTGTGAATGTGTGTTTCCCAGTTGTAGCTGCTGCTTTGTTGCTGGACTGATTATTGTGCATCTTGCCGGGGTTTACGGCTGCTGCTCTACTGAAATGCTAACACCCGTTTTCTGCTCTGTCTGTTGTGGTTTTATGTCTGTTAGGTCTGTTTAATGTCTGTTAGGTCTGTGTTCCACACGTTGTTAGGGTTTGCTTTGGCTCTACCCAGAAGTAGAATAAAAAAACATGGACAGTGTGAAAGTCTCTTGAACGCCATCTGGAAGTTGTTTCTATTACGCTGATGTTTAAAACATCTTTTTTGCAGTAGAACAGGCGGCCTGATAAACGCAGAACTCGACAACTTCCTGGTCACATCAGGTTTAAATTCTGCTACATGATGGATGTGAGGCTGCATCCTCCATCTTGTTTAGAGTCAGTTCAGCCGCAGAACATCTGTGTTCTTCAGAACTGTTTGTGAGAGAGGATAAAAAACAATAATGGCTTAAATGGCTCAAAATTAACCAGCGTTTGTTGATGTGTTTGTAATATGTGTTTTTCCCCTGAAGCTGAAAATATGATTCAATATCCAGGAAATGTTTCCAGCACAAATGAGCTCTCTAATTTACTCGCAGCGACCATCATTTATGTAACAGCCTGTTGCTGTCGTGCTGCAGCCTGTGATGAAGCCAACAGGTCTGCTGCTCTTTTTTATAAATGAAGCTGGTGCCGAGATCCAGATGGGCCATTTTCCCGAGTTCTGACTGCAGATGTGAACC
Source organism: Takifugu flavidus (assembly GCF_003711565.1). NCBI lineage: Eukaryota > Metazoa > Chordata > Actinopteri > Tetraodontiformes > Tetraodontidae > Takifugu > Takifugu flavidus. The sequence goes on along the minus strand of NC_079524.1, from coordinate 10,036,846 downwards.
GTCGAGATTCTCTCTTCTGTGTGACAGAATCGGTCTGGCCGTCCTCTCTGTTTCTATGTTGGCGTGAGTGTTCAAATAATGCAGCCATATTGCCCGTGTTGCCAGTTTTTGTCGCCCTTTTTCCAGAATCCTTCCTACCTACCTGCCTGCTACCTCTTTGCCTGCTTGCTTATTTACCACCTGCTTTGCCATTTTGATCTGCATGTAGTTCTATGGGGAAGTGGGGGGGGGCTGCGGATGTCTTCACGGGTGGATTGACACGACTTCCTCAACCACTTATTATTTCAGATTGGTCTGGACTTAAATTCCCTGGAAAAAATTTTAAGCACAAACGGCGCACTTGATGTTTTTTTCACTAATTGGACATAATTTCCTGTTATGAACAATTAGTGAAAATGCCACAACTGGTCCAACACAGCTGGTGTTTTATGGGCAAACCTCACCTGAGAGGGAATTCAGAAGGTTTGAGTCCTCATTAAAGCACATCAGGGTGACATGACTGCAGAACCTGATTTTGACCTTATAATGCTGATTTTAAGGTTTTTAATTTTTTTTACATCATTATCCAGAGGCAGAAAGAGCTCAGTGCACTACAGGAAAGACACAAAACAGAAGCTATTAAAAGTATCTTCACTAAGGAACCAAAGTCTTAGATTTTGTGAAACAGTTTCTGTCAACTTGCAGCCAACAAGGGGAGAGATACAAGTAGACATTTTATTTACTTTATTACAAACCACAGTACATAGAGGAATCATCACAGTTCCTGACTTTGGCCATCGGAGGGCAGCTGCTCTGGTTTCGAGGCTCTGCAAGTCTTCATCACGTTTAGCCTGCTGGAGTGTGTTGAGCTTTTTCAGCCACCATAATATCACACAGAAAGTCAAGCGTTTGATTTCTCCTGTCCGAATCAGGTTCTCATCAGTGGATTGTGGGAACTGGAGTAATCTATCCAACTATGTCTGAGGACAGTTGTATTGAATATACATTTGGAGTCCTCCTCCTGATGATGTTTTAAAACAGGCTCCCCGTATCTCCAACAGCCTCACCAGAGTTTGACCATGATTACTGCCTGCCCAGGTCTCCATTGTGGCTGGCTTCTCTGAATGGTACTGCTCTCTAAACCCACCAGACTCTCTGAGGAATTGTCTTTTTTTGGCTGCATTCTTGTAGGAAGCCCAAATCTCCCAGTGCCTTATTAACTCTGCTGCTTAGCCTCATCCCCAAAAGTCCCTCGTTGTTAACTGAAGTAGCTGAAGCTCGTTGCCCCTTTGACTCTGTTTGTTCCAATTCTCTGCCAACTTTTTTTTTGTGTTTATGCTGAGGCTGGACACTGTGGTAATTAAAAGGAGTGCTGGCATTCTGGTTTTGGATCATTTTCAGAAACAAAGAATCTGCTTTTTACCAGTGTGTCATTAGGGAAGCACTAATGAGTCTTTGTTTCTCGTGTCCTAGTTTAATTTTGCCTACATGCTGTTACGACAGGGAAGGTTTGACAGTTGAAATTGTCCTCTAGGCGTTTACTTCTTTCAAGATGCAGCAAAAACTCTACATTTTGGACAAAGCAAAAAAACTCTTAATATCCCCGAACACCGGCGTGTGTGTGGCTGACGTGACCCGCAGTGTTCTTGTTTCTGACAGAGCGCAGCCAAGACAGTGAGGTGGTGATGCTCTCGGACTCCAACTCCACCCAGGATCCCTTCACTGACCCCACCAGCTCACAGGACAGCAGCCACAAAACCGTCTTCGGGAAAGCCAGCTCGTCGTCCTCCGAAAGCACCACCCCTGTGAAGGATGGGCACTCCACATCCGAAGACACGCGTATGTGTCCGTCGGGGCACGTCTGTCCACTGAATCAGAATTGAATTGGTCAGAAATATCAACTCTGTTCTGACAGATTTGGTCTTTAATTCTTCTGTAGCATCACAGGGAGAGAATTTTGGGATCTTGACTGAAGAAAAAGTCATCCAGGAAGTTGTAGAATGCGTGGTGGTGACACTCCCAGAGACCCAAAAGGTCCCAGTGGAACCTTGTCCCCAGCCAGTTCCCGTCCCCGCCACACCTCCAAAACTTCCAGGTCCATCTCTGCAAGCGGCACCTCAAACCCCCGCCAGCGAGGGCAAGAAGAAGCCGGAGCCCCCTGCTGAGGTGATTGAGGTGCCTAAATCACTGCCTGCAGACCGCGTTGAGCAGAGACGCACACTGGTAGAAATGTGTGTCCGCATCCTCTTCCTGTGCCTCAGCCGCTTCCCTCAGCACTACAAGAGCCTCTACCGTCTGGCCTTCTTCTACACCAACAGCAAGACCCATCAGGTCAGTCCGCCATGTGGCCGTGGCTTCATTCTGGCAGTGACCCGTGTTTGTGCCGTTGTGGAGGGCTGATCGTGGCGTCAGTGAGGTCGGTTATTCTGGCAGAAAGTTGGACCTGCTGGAAGGTTGACGCTTAAGCAAAGACTGAATTACCGGCGTGGGTCTGTTCTTTTCCAGTTATGATATTACAGTGATGCCTGACAGTAACAGTTTGTATTGTGTACATTCTTTTAAGACCACAGTTAATTAAAAACGTTTATTCGCCAACGTTTACCTGCTCAGCAGTGACGGTCCAGAATGTGAGGCAGGAGGAAGAGCCGAGTGTGGCCGATCCCTGCATGTTCCACGAGTCAATGTGATTAAAGCCTCATTAAGACCTTATTAGGAGGAAAACAATCAGCCAGCAATGTCAACAGGACGCTGTCTTACTCCGCTGTGAGTAAATTCTGGTAAAGATTCGTGCCATTTTCTTTCGACTTTGGTGCACGTCTCTGAGATCAGCTGTGAGCCGAGTGGCTTGAAGCAGCCTGCGTTGCTGTAATGTGGGCAGGGGTTTGCGTGGGTGATGGCGTGCTGCTCTCTCAGCCAGTTTGGCACTGGGAGTTTGCTGTAGTGGGAGCCTTATGTCAGCTTTCCTGGATCTTTATGAAAACCACTGATCTGCGCATTTGATCTCAGCCTTTCCTTCGGCTTCCACCTCCAAAGGTGCTATCACAGCCAGCTTTAAAGTGTCTCCAGCCTGTCAGTTGACAAAGGTTACTCAGCTCACAGTCTCGGCTCACTGGGTGTTAAAAAGCCTCTTTGTTCTCTGAAAACCTGTCCAGTTTATCCTGGAAGCAGAGAGTGATTTCATGGTGGAGGTGCTGGGTTTGTAGCGGTGTTGGCAGATTTGTGAGTCATCCGACTGTGAATAGAGCCGTGTTTTATCCCGATTAGCCTTCTTTCTTGTAAAATAAAAACATCAGTTCAACACAGCTGTCGGCCTCTTGAAGATTTTCCTCGTTATGGCATCCGCGTGTGCTTAAAGTCTATATGTATGTGGCTTTTTCATGTATTAATTTATTTAATTCTCACCACAGAACCTACAGTGGGCCCGAGATGTGTTGCTAGGAAGCGGTGTCCCGTGGCAACAGCTGAAGCACATGCCAGCACAAGGACTTTTCTGTGAGAGAAACAAAACCAACCTGTTCAACGTAAGTCTCAGTTTGCTCCTCCATCTCTCTGCCATCCCGTGTTCTTCATGACACTTTTTCCAGCAGTGGTTGATGTTTTATTACTCCCAAAAGTCATTTACCGGTAGTTGTTGGATGTGGAGATTGTTGTTGCCCTTTCACTGTAAACGTCTGTATTAATAGAAGAGGATGTTTGTTTTTACTAGAAAACTATCATTTTCAAATACTTTGCTGGCAATGTGACGCTGGACACAGGTTTTGCTGCACGTTTTCCAGCTACATTTTGAACAGAATGGTGAATCTGCCAAGAAAGCATAGTTGTCCAATAAATGTAGCATCTTAAATGTATCTTTAAATCATTTTTTTAAGTTAAAGATGAGTTTACAGTCCACATAAGTTGAAACGCTGGGACGATGTCCTTTATGAGAAGCTGTCAGCACCAACACCAGCACAGTTCAATCTACAGTAAATTTAAAATTGAAGGCATTTTTTAGAGAAAAGGGTGACGCTGATGATGTAGAAGTAGAAGTAAAGCAGGAACATTAACACCTGCATCTGTGTGAAAAACCGGCTAAAAATGACTGAAACAACCTGTTGGACAAATTATTCTTTACTACCGGTATATGAGAGCATTCAGATGTGTTTAAAGCAGCAGCTCGTTCATACCTGAACCTCTGACATCATGTCGATGTCTAAGTGCCTGCTGCTGCCCCCCGTGCTCACATTTTCCCTTTTTATGTTATTTACTAAAGTCTGACTGGCTGCACATAAACAGCCCGAAATAGGGCTGATTAGATCGTTAAAGCGGTTTCATGCAGCAGGAGATGGTTGAATTATCTTCCTAATGTTCCATTCCTCAAATAAAGCAAATCAGTCTAAATTGAGACACACCGCATTTTCCAAATCGAATAAAATTTGCACAGTTGTTTAAACTACACCTGTGCATTCAGTGACACCTCATAAACTCGGGATTATTTAGGGAGTTTCCTTTAGAACAAGTTTCACATCCGCTTCTTGTTTGACATTTGTACCCATTACAATTAAAAAATAATAAATAAAAATAAATCCCATTTTGTTGGTCGTGTGCACAGAATAATTATGGCAGAGTAAAGGTGCATTTTCAAGGCCAAATCTGGGTGATTTTCCACGCAGTAGCAGATGACGCTGGCCTCTTTAAAGGGAAACACTGGCTGGAGAGTCAAACATGGACTCCAGAAACCTTCTGCTAATAGGCTGTAGCGGCAATGTGGGCCAGCTCTGATCGGGAGGAGCCCACTGTGATGCTCCGACTCCCACTGGGCTCGCGCCGAGTCCCGTCTGTAGGCAAAGCTGCCGCTCTGTCACGCCAACTGCCGGAGCTTTACTGTTCCCTTCAAACAAGCCCCACACCGCCACAAACCACCCGGTATTATAAACACGCTGGTTTCATGGAGTCTCAGGGTTCTGCAGAGTTGAGCGATTCATATGTTTCTGGAGCACTTTTCACGTGTTTATGTAGGTTATCAGCTCCCCCATGACCTCTGGGGTTTTACTGGTGACCTACATGATGAAAGTGTCCCATCATTTTACTTTAATATATAGTTTTTAAATAGTTGCAGGTGTGCAATAGAGTAATCAAACCGGATCTGAAAGATGTGGCTTTTAGTCACGTGGTGTTTTTATCATGATTAGCTTGTTTTAAATGTCATATTGTGCTCCCTTCCCATCTGATGATATCAGTGGTTTCATCAAATAGAAGCCTAATCATAAGGAGCAACTCTCCAAGTTCTTTAACGGCAGAAACTCCAGCAGTGGACCGAGGTTGTAACGGGCCGTGATGAATTTGCGAGGACTTCCCCCTGAGAACCCCCTCCCTCCTCACACCCCTTCCCCCCCCAACATGACACGCACGCGTGTGCTCTTGCTTACATATTCTTCCTCCCACACACACGTTCACACTGCACGAAGCTCCACAGAAAATGGTTGTCCCTGTTCAGAGCCTCTAACTTCCTCCAAAGCATGTTTCAATGTTTGGATTTCCACTGGAACTTTGCTGGCAGGTAAGACTGCGCACGTGAGAGTGTGTGTTTGTACGTCAGAGTGTGTGTTGTGTTCTCTTTGCGTGGTTTTCATGTGCGACTGGAGCATTTGTGTGTTCAGCTGTGCAGCTTGCTGGAGGCGGAGCTCCGCTCAGGAGCAGAGCCTTGCTTTGTTTTTCCCTCTGCGAGGAGGCTCAGCCCTCAGAAATGTGTCTGGAGGGGTTTCTGGTGTGTGTGTGTGTGTGTGTGTGTGTGTGTGTGTGTGTGTGTGTGTGTGTGTGTGTGGGTGTGGGTGTGTGTGTGTGGATGTCAGACTTGAATCCATTAGGATGTTTGAGGTATGGTGACGAGTGCGAAGGGAGGAGAGGGAAAAGCGAGAGCCGTTTACATCTTTAAATTCTCCCCTGTTGGTTTTTGCGCTCTCCCTGTGGTTGTAAATTTTTCAGCCAGTTTGTGCTGTCATGTTCTTTTTCCTGTTGATCACACTCTGCTCCTCCCCCCCCCCCCAACTCTACTCACCTCCGTTTCCTCATTACTCTCACACACACTCCTCTGTTTGTGTGGGTTTGCACCGATGGGCGGGAGCTCCCGCAGAGGCCGCCTGATTGGCTGGCTGCAGAAGGCCTGTGAGGATTGGAGGACGCGGAATGAGGGGGAGGGACGGGAGCGAGCTGGGGGTCAGGCCAGAGTGGAGATGGAGTGCGTGGGTGTTTTTGTTTTGAGATGTCAGGGTTAGAATTCAGGAAGGGAGCGCAGTGCTGCGTTCCCTCCAGGGCAGCGGTAGAACTCTACATGTGAAGTGGCGCTCACCCCCCCCCCCACCGTCTGCCGGAGAATCTGAAGCCCTCCCTCCGGTCTGAGATCGTGAGCGCCTGTTTCAGGGTAGAAGTGCAGCCAGAGCGTTTGACGGCAGCAGGAATCCGTCCAGAAGAGCAGTAACGCAGGCAGGGCGTCGCTGTCGTTGGGGATGGTGAGTGTTTCTGCGCGTCTAAATCGAGCCGTCGGTCGTTGGGGCGGCGTTCGGAAATAAAAAGGAGATTCCTAACGTAGAGAATAATGTAGCTGAGGCTGCCTGGAGGAGCTGCCCGAACCCTCTGTCTTCTGTTTAAAGATAACCTGAGCTAAACCTTCTCACCATGTCGCAGCCCTCCACCTCCGAGTTTAAACTAACAATTCTAAAATCCCAACAACGTTTCAAAAGTTTGATCCTCACAGATCTGCCGAAGGCTCTTCGGATCCTCCTTGTTTTTGAGTTTCCCGTTGTAACTGAAGCGATGCTGGGATTGGAGTTGAGAGCAACTGTCTCACTTTTCTAAGTACTTTTTAATGAGGCTATCTGCTGGAAACGCTGCTCCCCTGCAGACTCTGGCTGTTCACAGTGACCGCCTGGGTCGTTGAAACCGTTTGGTCAGTGGGTGAAAATGGAGTGAATCGTAATGAGTTGATCTCTGCTCGTGACTGGACCGGGGGTGTGTGGGTGGGGACCCGATTACCTCAGCGTCAGTTCCTCACCGCTTCCTCACTGTAAATAATGTCGGCAGAGAAGACGACATCGTCGGTGTCACCGCCACAAACGGAGGGAGAACAACAACCCGACGTGGTTTCACATTTAATAAATGACAGTAGCAAGTTGAAGGGTAAAAATGCTGCAGGCATTACTGGGTTTGGGGGGATTTGGTGGTCATTTTGAATATCTGAAAGTGTTTTCCTGGACCAGTAATAAAGAGGAATAGTGGAGGAGTCTTTTCTGATGCTCCCTCAGAAGTCAAATGGTCGCTCTAATCTTCTGAGTTGATGTTGCTGTAGATGTTCGGAGTTCAGTCTCCTCTGCTGTGGCTCTGGACGTCGCGTTTCCTCAAAAAAACTCAGAAAAAAAGGAATCAGTTTGGTGAAAGGCTGATAAATTTGCTTTAGCTGTCCGTCATAATCTGCCTAGAGCGGAGCTTTAGTAAACAGATGTTGCTGTGGTTGGACGCTGCTCTGAGGAACCGTCCATTAGATGTGGTGGGGCTCACCCCCTCATCACACTCATCCCGTTCCTGTTGGAGCCTTCTGATAATCTCAGTTGAAAGGTTCAAAGCTACGTGTGATTACGTAATCCTAAGAAAAAGAATCCGGATCATTTTGCCAGTTTGAATCTAAAACAGAGATGATTGAAAACATTTGTCAGATGGAGCCGCTGTTGTTTCCGCAGTATTTTTACTCTCCCCGAGGGGTTTCACACGCGTGCTGACGTCTCACCCTAAAGATCGGGTGTGTCGATGGGACGTTCACAGAAACGCTGAGGATATCCAGAAAAGTGTGTTTCACCCTCAGGAAAGCTCACCTTTTCAGAGTTGAGTGAAAGTTTCTGCTGTCAGGTTCAAAGGTTAACTTAAACGAGGCATTTCTGACACTGTTGGAGACCTCTAATTACGTAACCCGCCTCTCTGACAACAACCCGTGCCACCCTGATTTGGCCTGCGGTGGCGGTGACGACAGCACGCGAGTCTCTTCTCGTGTTTTAGTAAAGAAAAAACTACCGACGTTTTCAGCGTTCAGCCAATAAACGCCGTTGAACCTGTGATGGCGTCACGTCGGATCCTGTTGGCGCCTGGTTGGGAAGTTTTGACCCGCTCAGATCTTTACTTTTGTCCTCCAGCAGCTTTGACACCCGTCTGTTCTGCGAGCTAATCGCATCTCATCTGTCGTACATCTCCCTTAACATTGTCTCGTGCACGTTTTCCTACACAGTGTCCTTTAGAAGGCGCCGAGGCCGCCATCTGTATGGCGATGCTAGCTTCAGTCCGCAGCGCTGGCTCTCGCGTCACCCGCTGAGAGGACATGTGCTCTCTGAGAGGTGGAGCGGCCATTAAAAACAGTCCTCCTGGTTTCAGCAGAGCACGGCTGTTTGTTTGAAGCGTCTCCAGCGTTGTGTTGTGACGTTGCACCGGGGCGAGCGCTAATGAGGCCTCCTATTATATATGTAGCCCTCACCCCTCCCCTCTCCGCCTCCTACGTAGCCTCCACGTCTCCAAGATCTCTCCCACGGCTTTTCCATTTCCTCATTAGGGTTTTCTCTTTCAACTTTACTCCCATTTTCCTCGTCTCGCAGTGAATCTCATCGGTTTGCTCTCAAACGCCAACTTTCATGATTTGCACGCGTCTTTCCTTCTGTTCAATTCATGACGGAAGGTCGTACAGTTGAGAAGAAGACGCAACATGTTCTGTTTTTTATTGATGGTTTCCATCATCATATAGCAGAAGAGAGTTTGTAGCACATGGATTAATTTCAGTTAATTATGCAAATTACTGTATGCTAATGTGCATTTTAGCATTTTCACCTGCAGCTAAAACCAAACTGAGCCGAAACCGAAGGAGGCAGGTGAAGTTTGACAAGTTACTGCACAATATTAGACATAATAATCGTCCAGGTATTTCATTGGACAGGCCCCTTCACACCTACAGCATCCATTTGTTCTCAGACCATCCCAAGTATCTGTATCTTAGTCGAACTATCATCATCATCATCATCATCATCATCATCATCATCATTTCTCTGCCTCTTGTGTTCAGGGCATCTGGCGTATTCCAGTAGATGAGATTGATCGCCCGGGAAGTTTTGCATCTCATATGAACCGATCCATCGTCCTCTTACTGGAGGTCCTGTATCAGCTAAAAGATCACGACACTTTGCTGAAAGTCTCCTTTATGCTGCAAAGAACCCCTGACCAGGGAAAGTAAGTATACTAAGGAGGTACCTGTACAGGGAGCTGCTCTGGTTCCTGCCGTTAGTTACAGGAACTGCGTAGAAGAAACTGCTACCCTTCATGTAACAAACCACATATTTGTTTTATCATTTTTCTCCACCCAGGAAGTATCTACGTGATGGTGATCGCCAGGTTTTGGCCAAGAGAGCGTTCTTCCTAACGGTCAAAGTCCTGGAGGACAATCTGAACACTCTGACTGGGGTAAGAAAGCACCAGCCTCCACTGCCTTTGGTATATTTGAAGGTTATAACAAGTTCTGGTCTTTTCCAGGTGTCTGAACAGCCTCACAAAGTGCCAGGGACCCCCTCCGTGGGGGAGATGACCACCACGGATGTGTCCAACAAGCCCAGTTCAGAGGACAACAGGACCGCTCTGCCTAAGAAGCCCAGACTTGCTGACGGAGTCGCTTATACGGTATCCAGAGATGCTTCCCAAGCACCGCTCGCCCCACCAGTGCTGCAATCCACAGATAAGAGCAAAGAGAGTCTCCCCGAGAAGGTGGACACTTCTGGGACTGATGGGCACAAAGCCGGGTCAGAAGAACCCATGGACCTGGGAACTGGGATCTGGAGAAGACCCGCGGGCCCGACAGAACAGCAGACAGAGGCGGGCACCTCTGCGGAGCCCCTGCAGAAGGTGGAGGTTGGTCGGACATCTGAGCTGTCTCTGGAGGACCTGAGCATCAGCTCCAGGCAGCAGCAGCAACTCCAGGCCTCAGCAACCACCAAGGTCACGTTGCCAACCAGCGGGACGGATCAGGGGACACCGCGCAGGCCCAGCAGGAAACGGAAGCTCTTGGAGGATGTGGAATCGGGAAAAACGTTACTGTTGGATGCCTACAGGGTGTGGCAGCACGGCCAGAAGGTCATGACCTACGACCTGGGGCGAGTGGAGAAGATCATGTCAGAGACCTACATGCTGATCAAACAGGTAAAACATTTCCAGAGTTCACCCGGGTTTGGGTTTTCTTCTCACGGCTGTCACGGAACCTCACAACAGTAGTTTTTTAAGCCTGAATCACAGAGGAAAACCTGCGTCCAGTCACAGCATGTTTAATTAAAAGGCTGCTCTTAAGCTGCAGCAGCAGCTCCCGCTCCACCAGCAGATGAACCAGTCCGGGCAGATTCTGTTGCTCAGAGAAGCTTTTCTCTCACACACCCGTGAGAGGTGTCGGCAGCAGCCAGCAGGAACATAACATCATCTGCTGCTCCTTCAGCCAGAACAGGTTACAGTTGTGACATCTGCTGGTGCGTTCACCCTCCTGCCTTCCTTTATTAGCACCAGTTCTGCCATCACAAGTGCGGAGATTCCATATTAGACACGTTTATCTTCTTTAAAAAATAGATTTGAAGCTTCTCCCGGTTCAACAAAGCCCCTCTCTTCATTACGGTGATAATAACAGATTGATTTTTGCTATCAAGAACATAAAGACTGATGAGAACTCCCAACTCTGCTAAGGCTGTGGTGTTTATGAGCCCGGGCGGCTGTGAGACACGTCTCCGTCTCTGGGGTTTATGAAGCCAGCAGCTGTGTGATGAAGATGTTCACTCCCACACACGCTGCGACGGGCCGTGAAGTCAGCTGATCCTCCGTTAGCTGCTCTGACAGCTGTAACATGTGCAGTAATAGATTCATCAGCCTCTTCACAGCTGTGGGGAACAGCTGGATGACAGATGTTTGACATGCTTTAGTGCTGCAGGACGGTTGCTACTTCCTCGCTCCTCATCACTCTTCTGCTTCTGTCTCCCCTCTCAGGTGGACGAGGACGTGGCTCTGGACCAGGCCGTCAAGTTCTGTCAGATTCAGTTGGCCACTTCAGCACAAAGACAGGTAGATGTTTACCTCCGAGCTCCGTCCTGCTCCGATTTATCCGCCCTCGGTCATCTTTGAACCGTGGAGTCGTCAAATTCAGCTGCAGATGAGAAGGTTCGCAGCCCAGAGCTCCGTGGGCTCTTGCCGTGCCGCGCCGTGTTGCGCCGAGTTGCGTCGTGCCGAGTCGTGCTGAGCCGTGCTGAGCCGTGCTGAGCCATGCTGAGCCGTGCTGTGTCGTGCTGAGTCGTGCTGAGTCGTGCTGTGTTGTGCTGCGCCGTGCTGCGTCGTGCTGAGTCGTGCTGCGTTGTGCTGAGTCGTGCTGCGCCGTGCTGCGTTGTGCTGCGCCGTGCCGAGTCGTGCTGAGTCGTGCTGAGCCGTGCTGCGTCGTGCTGAGTCGTGCTGCGCCGTGCTGAGTCGTGCTCTGCGGTCGCCTCTCACCTGCAGCTTCTTTTATCCAGGCCACATGAGAGAAGCACGCGTCATTTCTTCACGCTGCGAGTGCTTCCGTCATTTTCTGGGTTTAATGTAGCTTCGTTTGTAGAGATGATGAACACATTTCCTGTGTGTGTCTCTGTCTCACACACACACACACACACTTACTGCTATCCAAATGAAGCCTAATAGACATGATCGTTCCTCAGCCCCCTCCCTAACCATCTGATGCTGTGCTGGTGAAATGCGTATAATTAATCGTTACTCTTCTACATTTTGATGAAATCATTGAGCAACAGGCGAACAACGCTCCGATGTTTGTGTGTATTTACCCACAATTCACTTCTTCCAACAACACGAGCAAGGGAAATGTCATTAGCACAGAGCAACAGGAATTACACTTTGACCACCGTAATAGCTGTATTGTCCTGAAGATGAGTCATCACACTGGGTCTATTCCAGATTAAAATGATTGTAGTGTTGTAAAAATACCCAAAGGCCGGTAAAGATGATTGATTGTGTCACGCGGCTTCTAGGATCTCGGCGTCACCGTCCTCTGCGCTTTTCTTCCTGATCTGTATGATGGTAGTTGATGCACTCACTTCCTGTCGCTGTCTTCTGCGGTGTTGCCATGACAGCAGCTGCCGCAGGTTGTTTGTGCAGCTTCTGTGTTGAGGAGTGGTCGTTGATGGGACGCGTTACGCCTCGCCAGGACACGAGGGAAGCCTGGCGGGGCGTCGCTCTGTGTGTTTGACTGATCACATGACCCGCTCTTCTGTCTCCCTCAGACATCGGTCGACGCCCCAACAACGCCAAAATACTCTAAGGAGCACAGAGAGTACTTCTTCCCTGCCTCGCTGCCGACACCTGTCCTGCTCAGCCAGGTCGCCTGCCACCCGCCCTCCAGCCAGGACGCCCACGCCAAAGTGGCCTACGAACCCCTGAACAAGCTGTCCAGACCCCCCGCTCCGGCTTTCTACGACCAGTCCCCAGCGCCACAGCAGCGAAGGGGGGCTGCAGCCACGGCCCTAACGCCACACACAGGTACGGCCACACGGGGGGAGTCTATCAGATCAGGATGTGAACAGCAGGGGGCACCCGTGGGCTTCCAGGGCCGCGTCCACATTGGGGAGGGTCACGCCTCAGATCAGGAAAAAGACTAAAATATTGAACAGTCGTTTAATGTGGGGGAGTGACCGTTAGGGGGCAGCAAAGAGCAGGTTTAAGGTCACCTCAGTGAGTCCAGTCCCCCCCTACAAACACACACAGACACCACTGCAGCTCTGGGTATTATGTAATAGTTTCCTTGGCAACACGAGTAAGGAGGCTGGGAAATCAAATCGTTTTCAGCGTTCGAGCTGCTGATAATTTCACGGTGTCGTATAACAATAAATGCAAAATTGTAAAAACTGAGAGCAATTGTCTTTTGTTTGCTGCATTTTCTGCGTTTGCCTGCTGATTTTGGAATTAAGAATAAACTCGGCATCACACCTCATCTGTGGAGTGCAGGTCTTATTTTCACAGCTGCAGATATCCGTGACAGTAAATCCTGTTAGTTTCATCCCGAAGACAAGATGGTAGAGGATGGTTTTCAAGGTGTAAACGTGTGTCCAGGGGAGCAGGAGGAGCCCTTGGAGGGAGTCTCGTACCGACAGCAGGAGTCGCACCTCTGTCAGCAGATGAAACTGGCCTCTGTGTCTCAGGGGGGGCAGGAGTCCGCAGCAGCCGGCTGGTTCCAGGAAGAACCAGCCTCGTGTAGCACCGCTCAGCCGGGCCCAGGTCAGAACCTCTGAGTCAGCCGCCTCTCTGGACAGAACCTCTGACATCACGCTAACATCTCCATCTGTTTCTCCTCAGACCAGCAGCAGCAATTCACCAGCAACGAACACTCGAAGCTTCCAGACCCCAACAGGATCCGTTCCCGGATCCCCCCCAACATGCCAAAGCTCTTCATCCCGTCCACCGTCAAGTTCCCCCCAGAGATCACAGTCACGCCTCCAACGCCCACGCTCCTCTCACCGAAGGGCAGCATTTCTGAGGAAACCAAACAGAAGCTTAAGGTACGGCTCCTGTTCACGTCTGCCAGGTAACACCTCCAGCTAACATCTGGCTCGTGTCTCTCAGCACCTGCTACATCTGGCTGACACGGCTAGCTAGCGGCTAGCCTGGGGCCTTATCTCGCTCTTGTCTAAACCACAAGCTAATGGCGTGGTGGCATGCTAACATAAGCTAACGCCCCGGGTAACTTTCGTTGAGTACCTCAACGGCGCCCTCCTCTGTCTCACCCTATGTAGAACGTCATCCTGTCTTCTCAGTCTGCAGCCACGGTGAAGAAGGACACGCTGAGCCAGCCGGCGCTGGAGGTTCAGGAGACGTCCAGTCAGGAGTCGTCCCTGGAGAGCGAGTCGGAGGAAGAGGAGGAGGAAGAAGAATACATGGACACCTGACCAAAACCAGGAAGTTCTCCCCGTGTTGTTGTTGGCTGAGGCGCCGTTTTGTGGTTTTTAAACAGACGATGGTGGACCCGGTCCCACGGCATGTTTGTAGTGTGTTTGCAAATATCTGCTTCTGGATCTCACAGCACTCTGGATCCCAGCGCTCCCGCCTGTATGCATTTTTTCCATGTTTTGCACTCGCCGTACCTCCACGCTGCAGCTAAGAGAGCTTGATCCTTTACGCCAGCATGCAGATTTTCCCGCCGCAGCAGAGACAGTTGAACAGGACGCTGAACACGAGGACGATCGACTGCGTTTGAGGCTCGCCGCCTCACAACCTGTAGCAGAAAGGAAATGTTTACATCCAAGCTCCAGGACGTTTTTCTGTCAGAACGTTGTGCTATTTTTGTACACTGTAATATTTTTGTGCGATATATATTTTCATTTCTTCGCTGTTAACCCGATTCTTTGAAAGACGCTAAAAACTGAAATAAAATGTTTTTGACAAACACTAATGAAAATGGCCCAAAGGAGAAAAAAAATCAAGTAATTTTGCCAATTTCATATTGATGGTGACAAGAATGCCGACACAGGCTCGACGTAGCTGGCAGCAGTTAGCCGCGGATTTTCCTGTTCAAATCTGTGAGTCTGAGGATGCTAACATGTCCTTTGTGAAGGACGGTTGCTCCACGTGGTGGCAGCAATGTTGTCCCAAAACGTTGCCGGGTCGGACGAGGGCGTGAAGCAAGTTTCAATCAGATCAATCAACCGATTAATGGTGATTCTTCAATAACGTGCCTGATATATAACGTTTCAGCTGCACCAGGAGCTGAAGCCACAGCCAGCGAGGTTAGCATTATAGCTCACAGGCTTCGAGGTATTTAAATTAAAAATGTCTTTCATTTCCCAAAACACAACGATGTTGCATTTTGACTTTTCTATCAGTCATTTTGAATTAACTTGATTATTGATGAAATGTAGATTAACAAAAAACATTGTTTCAGATCACTGTGATCTAAGAATTCACCTTGATGTGATGCGACGACCTCGACGGAGACGCCGCCGCTCAAGGTCACGTTGTGTGTTTGAGGTAATTTATTTTAGCTGGTTCGGTTTTAATTTTGTCTGCACGTCACGTTTAAGAAGTCCGTCCCCCCCAGCGGAGGACCACCCCGTTGCCTTGGCTCAAAGGGCCGTGGGGGGGTGTGAGGGAAGTCATTAGTCTTCATTAGCAACTTCCAGGAGTTTCTGATGAAGTGCTGTGAAGTTGTCATTTGCCGTCTTTGTCAGGAAAGCTCAAGCTGGGGTTTGTTTTCTTTGTGTGGTGGACAAATGGACCCCCCCCCCCCCCACACACACTAGATCCACCAGAGTTCTACCTGCAGGATTAAAAACAGCTTTTAAAAGAAGCATAAATATCAGTGTAAAAGTCACAAAACAGACCTTTAAATTAAACCTTCAGGTGTTTTCATATCAATCTAAATGTGATCTGACGTCCGGATTAATGATTTTAATCTGGAAGGTTCAGAGATTTTTATTGACTTAGATATTCGCTACTATTTAAATAAAACCCAACGAATCAGACCTGATTTGTGGTAAATGTAGGATGAAATTCTGAAAACAAATCTTGTTTTTTTTTCCTTTTTAAACCCATAACATTGTTGAACTTAAAAACACTAATATAAAACTGATAATTTAATATTAATCCAATGTAGATTAACGATGAAATGATACCTAAACTCTTATCAGCAGGAGGAAATTCACTTTTTTGAGTGTTTTTCCTTTTCATTCTATTTGAAATATTAACAAACGACATTAATGATTGTCGTTCATTGATTTCAGGCTTTTACGAGCATAAAAATATTTATCAGACGTTACTGGGTTCAGGTTAAAGGTCAAACAGACGGGAGTGTGACCAGATAACGTGGGAGTGGAGACGAGCTGGTTTTGTTAGCATCTCCTCGGAGTGGCCAGTTAAAGCATCAAAAGAGCGCTGCATGGCTAATGCGAGGCCGAGGTGCGACATTTCTCGTCAGGCCTCTCCGGGGGCTCTTTATTGGGCAGCAGAGCCGTCTGATCCCTCCGCCTCGGCTGTATATTGGCAGCTGTTAACAGCAGCCTGAAGGATCTGTGCACTTAAAGCAAATGGTCGAAGACGGAGCGACACCCGAGAGACCGCCGCCGCTACCTGAACACAGCGTCAGCGTAAACATCCACAGAACTTTATCTCTGATTCTGCTTCGCTTTCTCCTCTTTACTCCTCTTTGCTTCTGTTGCAGGAACCGGCCGAGGCTGGAAAAGACCAGTCTCAGCCCGGATCAGAGGTGGAGCGATGACGGAGCCTTGAGGAACACCAGAGGAAAATCAGGACACAGTGGAAAGTTTGATAAAATCCCACCTGATCTGAGTCCGAAATCATCCGATTTTTATCTTTTGTTCCTTTGACTTTCTTTTGTTTCTTCTTTTTGGACCTTTTTTTGGGCTCTGTCACACCTGAGAACAGCCCATAATGGGGTTGACACGGCGGCCGCTGAAATGTTCGCCTCGGCTCTGCCCCTCACGCCTCCGGCGGCGGCCTGGTTGACGTCACGTACGTGAGCACCCGCTTAATTCCACACTTCTGAGATTTTAAACCCCGTTTCTGTTCCCTTTCAACACTAAATTTGTGTCTTTGTCCTCTCAGAACGTGACCAAATGTTTTGCTTCACTTTGACGGGTCTGTTAGGCGACGCCTCACGCCGGCTCTGTGGCCTCAGAGGGACCTTTAACGTCTTTAAGTGCGTGGACATTATCAAGCTTTTACTTGAGCATCGACCCTGCACCAAGGTGGGTCAATAAGTCCCGGGGTGTCAGTGAACGCCTCCCCGGGCCTTTTAACGGCGTCCTGGGCGCTGGCTTCACCGCCGCGGCCATACAGAAGCCTCTGTATGCAGACAGCACTCACCCCCTCTATGCTAATGCTACACGTTTAGCATGTGTGCTGCCTGAACAGTCTCCTCTACCTGGATGTTGGGGGGCTCTTTCTTCTCTGCCCCCCCCCCCCTCCCAGGTTTAGCCTCCTGGTGCTAACTGGCCGTTAATTGCAGACCTTTTCTCCACATGCAGAAACCTTCTTCAAGGGAAACTAGTCTAATGAGATTATCTATCGGAACGTTGGTCTGTCTAGACACCTCAATACACAACAGACCCCCTCCTCCCCTGCCCCCCCCCACCCCCCGCAGCCTCAGGACGGCCTGCAGGTAAGACTCACCTGTGTCATCGCTCCATTATTGTTTTACACACAGTTTCCCACCCGCAGTGTGATTCCCTGATGGAAAAGTAAAAGTGTCGATTCTGACTGTTTCAGATTTAGAACCAGTTTTTCTTTTAGTGTTTTTCTCTCATCTCTAAAATAAACCTCGTTACTCCTCCAGAATTACAACATGTTTCTGATAGTTTCAAGTGGTTTTATTTCATTCAACTTCACTTTGGAAGCTCTTCTGCACTTTATTTTAAGACTTTTCGAGCCTTGTTGCGTCCTCCCTCGGCTCGACCCCGAACGCTGCGGCGTGCGCTGGTGTGAACGGCGCGTGCGCAGCCGCCGCCGTTGCTCCGTATTTGTTTAAAAGTCTGTTAGCGGTTCATAAAGAGCCGGTTCCTCTTCCTGTGGGGAGCGCTCTCACAGCGCTGCTAAGTGTTTGATTTGCAGCTCTCCTCCAATCACAGCTCTCCTGCATCACTTCAAAGGCTGGGAAAGGTCCCGCTGGCCCCGCCCACTCCCCTGCTCCCTTTAAAAGTCATGGTCACCTCCTGGAGGAGACCTGTAACCATCTGCTTCCTGAGCTGGATTCTTTCTTCTCCGCGGACCCGAGCAACTGAACAGTTCCTGGATCTTCTTGCTTGTCCCGTGTTTGGAGGTTGCAGCATGCAGACCGTCAGAGGTGAGGTTTCTTCTTCAGTTTGTCCTTTTTTCCTCAAGGAAACACGATTTTGAGAGCTTTTCTTGGTCGGCAGACTTGAAGCCGGGCTTCAGCGGCGCCGCTCCCCCCTCCATGGCCCCGGACGCGTATCTGCAGGGCAACATCAGGCTGACCCTGGAGGAGCCGGAGCTCTGGAAGTCCTTCCACGACATCGGAACCGAGATGATCATCACCAAACCGGGCAGGTAGGACAGAACAGAGCGGCGGGACGTGCGTACTGGGGGCGCTGGCGTGTTCGTGCGTACTGGGGGCGCTGGCGTGTTCGTGCGTACTGGGGGCGCTGGCGTGTTCGTGCGTACTGGGGGCGCTGGCGTGTTCGTGCGTACTGGGGGCGCTGGCGTGTTCGTGCGTACTGGGGGCGCTGGCGTGTTCGTGCGCTGATGTTTGCGTGTTGTCCAGGCGGATGTTCCCGCACTGCAAGGTGAGCCTGTCTGGACTCATCCCCTGTGCCAAATACATCCTGCTGGTGGACATGGTTCCTGAGGACGGCTACAGGTACAAGGTGAGAACAGAAGACTTTCACTTTACTGTCTCCAACCCCCCCCCCCCCCGTCCTCTCTGCTGACTCAGCACTTCAAAGGCTTGTATCCTTTCCTGTTTTTTTAATCCCCCGCTGGGAGGGCCCCCCAGCCCCCCCAGCCCCCGTCCCTCCTTCTACCTCTGTGGGACGATTCCGTCTCGATTGATCGACTCTCGTCTCGTCTCCTTCCACAGTGGAATAAAGACAAATGGGAGGTGGCGGGAAAAGCGGAGCCCCAGCCTCCCTGCAGGACCTACCTCCACCCGGACTCTCCGGCCCCGGGGAGCCACTGGATGAAGCAGACCGTGTCCTTCCTCAAACTGAAGCTGACCAACAACACGCTGGACCAGCACGGACATGTGAGTCAGCCGGAAAGGTTTCGTGTTTGTCTTCATCAAAGCAGAGCGGATGAAAAGTTCAAGAACAAGAATAAGTGTTTTGTCTGAGAGCTGCAACTCGTACAGGTTTAAAATCACAGTCAAATCAAAAGTCTTTCCTTTTATTCCCCTGTGCGGCCTCCTCCTCCTCCTCCTCCTCCTCCTCCCAGATCATCCTGCACTCGATGCATCGCTACCACCCGCGCTTCCACCTCGTCCAGGCCGACGACCTGTTCAGCGTCCGCTGGAGCGTCTTCCAGACCTTCACGTTCCCGGAGACGTCCTTCATGGCGGTCACGGCCTACCAGAACAACAAGGTGAGTTCCAGTCCTGCGTTTGTGCGGAAGCTACCGAGCCATTCCTCTGACTCCGCCCCCTCTGCTGCCCTTAGATCACAAAGCTAAAGATCGACCACAACCCGTTTGCCAAAGGGTTCCGTGACGAAGGCACCAATAAGAAGCGGTGAGCCGGGCGTGTTCGCATTTGCTCATTTCTAGTTTTTCTATCGACTGACCGCAACGTTTTGCTGCAGGCGCGCCATCAAGAGCGCGGCGAGCGCCGACAAACGGGCCAAGATGGCGGACACCTCCATCTCAGAGGAGGACAGCTCGACGGATCTTTGCCGCTCCTCGGCGTACGCCGGCTACGAGGGCGACGGCGCCCAGGCGCCGAAGCAGAGCGAAGACGCAGCCGTCAAGGAGGAGCGATATTCGCCGTGGACGTCCGAGAGGGAGCACGCCGCGAGGACCGACTCGCCCACAAGGGGTGACCCCCCCGATGTTTACGGCACCGAGCAGCTCGTTCCGGCGCTGGCGTCCTACCAGCCGTACAGGTGAGAAACCAGCAGATCCGGTCCAGGACCGGCTGCCAAGGCGTCACTGGTGTTAACCTGGACTTCTCTGACCGCAGGTACCACGAGTATGGGAAGTCCCCCTCCCCGACCTCCAGCACCAGCAGCACCACTGGATCGGGTCGGTTCGAGTCCCGAGTCCCCGACGTGGCGACCGTACCCGATCACGACTCTCTGAAGCTCTCGCAGCACCTCCATCCTGGGCCGCAAGACCACAATGGCGTCCTTAACATGACCATGGCCCCGCCCACCAAGCCAGGCGTTATCAGTCACCACATCTATGGCCCGTACGGACCCGAGCAGCCATTGGGACAGTGGAGCGGGCCGGGCGCTGCCCAGTACCCGCCGCCCCACCACCTGACCTCCGACTACGCCACACAGGCCGTGCACCATAGTTATCACCATGGCAACGTGGCGGAGTGGAGTCAGTACCCGCTGTTCTCGTACTCGTGCTGGTGAGCGGACGGCCGACGCATGCAGACGACCACAACACGGGACTGAAACTATAGCTCCGCCCACCAACTGTAGACGTGATTATTTATTTAGGTTTTGATCTCATCTGTCAGGAAAATATTATTTTTATAAAACAGAGAGAATTAAATCATAAGTGTGCAATGAATGTCTGTCTTTAGGCTGTGATGTCACCTGATCATTAAAGGGGAAAAAACCACTTCCTGTCTCGTTTGTTTAGGTTCTTAAAGGGGAAGTTTACAGTAAACAAAGGAACGTGATTCATCCTGATAACTTATGCAGCAACATAAATCAGGTTGTGTTCATGCAGTTTTTTTTTATGGATAAAGTTCATTTAGAAAGAATTCTGAACTTTGTTTCAGATATTTCCAAGTTTATGTGTAAAATGCTTTTATTTATCACAGTTTTTGTGTAAAACACCCTTTTTTTAAGAAGCATTTTCAGATTAAAACCAAATCGTGTCCATTAACGGAGCAGATTTCAGACTTCTTGTCTGATTTTGTTTGTTTTGTCATCGTTGACCTTCTTTAGCCTCCGCAGACATTAAAGACCCCCCTGGGAGCTCGTCTCCAGCCCCCCCCACTGAGGTTTACCCACCGCCACAGTGCCTCGTTCAACACCTCAATGGGCCTTAAACAGCATGAAAATGAGGCCCGGCGGCCTCCTTTTACCACCGGAGCACAGAGCCATCACCTCCACCCGGGTGGATACGAACCGCTAATGACCATCGTAAACACTGGGGGGGGGGGGGGGGGGGGGGGGGGAGGGCAGGATGTCTTCCCTGGCGTTCAGATCGTCTCTGAAAAGTCCTTAAAAACGTTTTAATGTGGATGTGTGCAGATGTTACCCTGGAGGTCAGGTCATGTGACCCAGACGAGCGCCGATCGATAACACGTTCAGGCGGCGGCGACGCAGCAAAGAGCCGCCGATGGAAACCTGATGGTGACGGTCTCTGGGTGGCACCAGCGCCTGACAAATACCCTGGTACATAAAGCTGCACCAGGCCTGGTGCGTCGGCCTGCGTGTGAAACTCAACACCAGCGGAGGTGGGGGGGCAGCAAATGGAGAGGAACTGGGAGAGACTACGGAAGAGCGGGAGGGACAATTCCGGAAGATCTATTAGAATTACAGAAAATGTGAAAGTGTAACTTTTGGCCGGAGTCGTAAAGACAAAACAATAGCCATGACGGGACAAAGAAACAAACATCTGACAGCTGTCGGCTCAAAGCTTTTATTTCCAAACAGATCATCCCTGTAAATTTGCATATTTTTTTGACAGAAATTAAAAACGCAAACCCTCAATACAGAAATGCACTCGTCTGATGCTAACGAATAAATACTTCAGTGTATTGCTGATGAAATAAAACAGTAAAAGACAAACTTAAGTTTGGTTTTAACTGTACGAATGACATAGTTTCAGATGACCTTCGACCTCCAAAGAATAAGTTGAACAAACATAAATCCTGGCCCTCTCAAGTACTCATGTGTCTGATCAGATGGAAGCTTAGCGGGTTTTTTCATGTCTGTATCAGCGATATGGCGGCACAAACGCACCATCACTTCAGGCATCAACGCAAAAAAGTGCTCTGAAGAAAAAAAAAATCAAGGCACAATGTCTAAAATAATCTTGAACGTAAAGAAAGAGAAAAGTGCCGCCAATTTTAAAAAAAGCTATTTTACATCAGCACAAATCACCTCGTGCGATCATTTTGATTTAAAAGCTCCACCTATGAACCAAAGTCAGACAAATGTTGCTCAACCTGCAGTCTTTTCGGTCTCCATGGCAACAAAGATGGCAGAAACCATCGGCCCTTGAGGAAGCGGGAAGAGTTCGTCTTCAGTCCTCGCTGGAATCCTCTGAGTTGTCAATGTTGACGTCCTCCCATAATGCCTTTGAGTGTTGCTGCCAGCTCCTGGCCTTAGCGACCACGCTGGGCGGCATGAGGGCTACGCACGCCGCCAGCCCGGAGACGCGCTCCTTAAGCTCCACCTCGCTTCCCCACTCATCGCTGTCGGCGTCGTACACGTGCACGTACTTCATGCAGTTCCCTCTGTCATGGGAGCGTCCTCCCAGCACGTAGATACGGTGGTCCAGCACGGCGACGCCGGGCTCCCCGTGTCCGCCGGGGAGGGTTGCCACTAGCGACCACGAGTCGGCGTCAGGGTGAAAGCAGGCCACCTGACCAGAGAGGACAAATGAGTCGCTCGCTTAAGATCTGGATGGATCAGTGTCACCGGGGTAAATATTTCAGTATCAACAATAATGACGTAGAAGAAGACGTTGATTTTTTTGGTCCACGAGTTTTATCGCGTGACGTCTGTAAACCGTACCGTGACAACGTCTCTGCGGTATCTCAACTCATCGTTGCTTCCACCGATGACATAAATGCGGCCGTTCAGGGCGGCCATCGCATGCCACGCCCTCTCCACCGGCCCCTCGGCGCAGGCGGTCCACGTGTTGGCCGCCGGGTCGAAGCAGTAGGTCTCCTTGAGGTAGGTCAGTCCTCTGCAGCCACAGGCGATGTAGATTCTCCCGTCCAGAGCCGCTCCGGCGTGGGCGTACACCTGGACGGGCCAGACACACAGTGACGCCCCCGTGTGGATGCCCGCCGCGTTAAAGTGGCGTCGCTGTCTTACCTGTCTCTTCAGGGGGCACACGAACTCCCACGTGTTCGTTCGGGGGTCATAACGCTCCACCGAGTCTAACTCGCTGCGGTAGTCCCGCCCCCCGACGGCGTAGATGTGGTCGCCCAGCACGCAGACGCAGTGATCGGCGCGCTGCTGCTGCAGAGGCTGGATGCTGCACCAGCTGTTGTGGCGGGGGTCGTACCTGGAGACACGCAGGTGAGACGGGCTGATGAATAGAGCCTGTCATTCGGAATTTTAGCCAGTTTCATGTGAAATGAAGAAGAGAATTCCCGCGACCTCCAACAGCGCGACTCCGCCTGACACCCGTTGGTGTTCTTGTCTCCCCCGATCAGGTAGGCGAAGTTGTTGAGGACGGCGATGCCCTGGTTGGACATTCGGGGGCTCTGAGACGCCGGCAGCATCCTCCACTCCCCCCAGCTCGGGTGGAACACCTGGAACAAGTTCTCGCTGTTCATGTAGGAGTTGGAGCTGAACCTGCCTCCGAATCCCAGGATGCAGTGCAGCGTGGAGCGCGGCTGCGTGCCAGGACTCTGCAGGACAGGCTGCAGCATCTCCTGCTGGTGGTAGCGCAGGGCGGCCGACACGGCGGCCTTCAGCGGACACGGGCTCAGACGGTCGTGCAGCCTCTGCAACACGTGTCTGTCCATCAGGCAGAACCGCACGGCGTCCAGCATCCGCAGAGGTTCCTGAGGGCAAAGAACTGGGGATTTAAAGGGAAGCTTGAGCCACCTCACAACTTCCTGTCTGGGTGAACCAACGCACCTTGGCACTGACCTGCAGGTAAACCTGGTCGCTCTCCACCTCCTCTGGGCTGAAATGGTAATGCAGAGCGGCCTCATACACCTGGTTCTCGCTGCTCACCTGCAGCTGGTTGCTACTTAGCGCTCTGAAGACCTCATCCTGGGGCAGCATGCGGTACCCTTCGGACCGGGAGAAGGTCTGGATGTTCCTGAGCAGGTAGGAGTGGACTTTGGCGTTGAGTTGCTGCAGCCCGTACACGTCCGCCAGGCGATGCACCTCCACCACGTTGCTCTCATCCAGCCAGGAGAAGAGGAAGTCGCAGCAGAAGTCGATGACCTTCTCGAGCTGTGGAGACACACGGGGATCAGAAGCAGCAGGAAGACAGGGAGAAAAGCAGGAAGTGCTGACCTGTAAGACAGTAGCAGCAGCCAGGACTTCCTGCACACACTCCAGGTCCAACTCGATCTCCGATGTGTAGATGTAGTCCAGGAGTTTCTTCATGGCTGTGAAGGAGACGCCGTGAATGGAGATCTCCTTCTGCTCCGACTCCCGAAGACCTCCAGCAAACATTCCCCTGGTAGAGAACGACGCCGAGGCGTCATGTGACGTAAATTCTGATGAAAATGATGGTTATTATCGATCAGACGATCAGCTGATTAATCTTTCTGCTTCTGCTGATGGTCCACACAGGTCTGAGGACCAGCTGTCTTCACCAGGATAACAACGACCTCGATTTCTGAGAATCGACCTGAAGTGTCAAGAGTCCAACAGAAACTGAAAGTCAGCCGACCTGCTCTGACTTTTACCTGAAATAGTGACAGGAGGCGGCCAGCAGGATCCGGTGGGCCTGGATGGGTCGACCCTCCACCAGCAGCACCACATCGTACAGGACGCCGCTCTGTCGGAGAGTCAACACACCGTCCAAGAGGCTGCGGAAATGGCCCGAACATCTGAAAGTCCGTCGACCCTGGCGACCCGACGAGCTCGTCTCTCCCCCACCCTGACTCGCCTCTGCATCATCGGCCGTGGCACCCTGCCGGTGTCGGAGCTTCCTCCCCGCGTCTGTTTTCTTCATGCTCGCTCCATCCCAAGTTTTCACGCACTGCAAACCCGCGGCTAATGCCGCTGTCGTCAAGTGCAGCAGTCGAGAGGAAGTATGGAAACAGGTTGGACAACTAGCGGCTAAACATGCAGCGTTCCAGTAAATGAAGCTTGTTCCGCCCCCAGTTAAAGT
Source organism: Takifugu flavidus (assembly GCF_003711565.1). Lineage (NCBI taxonomy): Eukaryota > Metazoa > Chordata > Actinopteri > Tetraodontiformes > Tetraodontidae > Takifugu > Takifugu flavidus. The sequence continues at coordinate 10,012,120 of NC_079524.1, read as the reverse complement.
GCAGATCAGCTCAAAACACTATGACGTGATAAAAACATTCCCACACGTTCGCTAACTTTCAGCGCGCTACTAATGCGAGTTCCTGGAACCGGCTAGCTTAGCATATATACATTACTTTATAAAAATCGGTGATCGAAACATTTCAAATCCCACTAAAACGCCTGGAATCGCGTTCTTTCTCCCCATGAGCAAACCGGTTTACCGTGAAATTGCCTCTCCAAGCGCTTATAGGAACCGGCGCAGTTTCATTTTTGACGTGTCAAAAGAGCTCTGTTTACTTTTTGGTGTCAGGTGATTTCCTCCATCCTGATTGGTTGGCTTAAGGTCCCGCCCACTTGCTCTAAATGAGCCAATCAGCGAGTGTAGAAGGACGAAAATACACATTATTTACGATGAAGATGCTCACTCGCGTTGCTCTTTTTCTTTAGTTTATTTTTAATTATTTTGAAAATTCGAACCGAATAAGTAGGTGGTGTTGGTCTGTCTGGGAAACAGAAGTTGGTGCTGTTTCAGGTAAAGGCCTGAGTGAAGTGTCAATGGCCTTAGGTATGTTTTAGGTATGTAGGCACGAAATATCTAATCAAATTAGATATCCAGTGTGTGTGTTTGTGTGTGTGTGTGTGGTGTGTGTGTGTGTGTGTGTGTGTGTGTGTGTGTGTGTGTGTGTGTGTGTGTGTGTGTGTGGAGTGAGACGTCTGTCATCTCTTCTCGTGTGTTTACATCTCTGCTCGACCCGGCCGTCATCTTTCACTTTCTTTTTAAACTTTATCACCTGTCATAGACTTTGTCCTCAATTGATTCAGGCGTAGGTGTGTTTTTAAGGACCTTGTCTGCACTAAAACCTGAAAACCTGAGGAAAGAAGAGGCTTCTGCATAAGTTCAGGTGATGTTCGTGACCTGAGGATTTACTTTACTGCTTTATACAAATACAACTCAATATTCGATCAGGCTCCTTTAAATCGTCGTTTAATTTTAGTTGGATTTTCATGAATGTGGTCTTGTTCTGCTGTTTAATTCAGAGTTTCATAACTTGTATAGCCAGCAGGGGTCGCAACAGCATCTTTTTTTACTTCTCATTACTTCTGTGAATGAGAAACCGCTTTTAAATCAATAAACCTTGATTTTATCTCTAAAAAAACAAGACCTGCAGTGGCTGAGCGAGTTGTTTTATCGACTTTTATTGCTGTTAATATTTAGCCATCTTATTTTCACTTTAATTTGATTCATGTGAGTAAGGCATCTCTACAATAAGACCCAGAATAATCATTTATAAGTGGTCCATTCATATGAAAAATTGTGGTTCTGTCGAGTAATTGTTCATTTTGTATTTAACTGTTGATTGACGTTCACCAGACTATTCTGGCTGGATTTGTCAAATATGCTTTGACCCAATCACGAATCTATTCAGTCGTGTGTGTTTTTGCCCTCGTTCATCTCCGGTCAGGCTCACACACGTCATTCATTTCCTGACAGACACACCGGCTGTAATCAGTCAGGTGATTGATTGATTGGCTGATTGGGAGTTTCTGCAGCAGATAATCAGCAGCGATTTTATCTGCTGTCATGTTAGTTGATGCATGAAGGAGCAGTTTACACGTTCGACTGTGCCTTGAACACTTATCCTGGTTATTGATCGGAAAGCATCAAATCAGGAACCGAAACACTGCAAATTGGCTTTAATTGTTGAAGGTCACCTGATTTTATAACATCTGAATGTTTAAGCAAATAAGAGGAGAATAAAAGGGAAAGTGTGATTAAACCTGTAGTTTAGGGTTAAACCTAATGAAGGCTGACACCCCCAACAGTCATTCCAGTTAAACTAAGTCAACTCTAGTCCACCCTGGTGGACGGTAGCAGTACAACCCGTCCTGAAGATTAAATCAGGTGTATCTCTCCGGTTACTAATGACATCAGCAGGACAAGGAGGCGATTTTGTATCCAAAATCTCAAAGCAGCTTTGACCTTTGACCTCACACCCCAGACTCTAAATCTTTGTCTAAATTCTGTCTAAAGGATTATTGTTTTATGATGACGTAATCCTGCTTTATAGATCTGGATCAGAACAGACAGCAGAGCGCTCTCCCATCAGGCTGTGCAGCGGGGCGCTCGGCCCCCACGAATAACTGAGGCACAAATGAGAACAGAGCGCGCCGCTTTTACAGAATTAACTGTCAAAGCGTGCGACTAAGCAGACTCGGACAGTGGGCCGACAGCCACGGCGCAGCAGGAAACGACCGCGACCTTCAGCCATTACGATCGTCCCAAATCACGTAACCTTCGCTCAGGTGATTAGTGAAGGAGCGCATCCGGCCCTGCTGTGGTGGGCCCACGGCGACGTCACCGCCACGTGTGCTCTCCACATAATGAGTGCTAACGATGTTGGGCTCAGCCGGTAATCAGTAAAAGTCTTTACATCTAAATGCATTCTATATGATACCAGCATTATTATTAGGCAATCCAGGATGATCAGTGTTTTAAACAATTTATTTACAAGTAATTATTATTGATGGAGCGGTGCAGTCAGGGGGCGGGGCTAAATGAAGTGATCAGGACCCTGCTGGCCCACTCCATTGGGTCAAGATCAACAGGGCTAGACTGTAGGTACCGTAGGTTTCTACGGTAACTCATAATGGACTAATATATTGACATTAATGCTGTTTACTAGGAACCACTGACATAGAAATATTTGTGGATGCAGCCATAGAAAAGCCCATTTGTTCCCTGCCAGCTGTCGGGGGCTCCGGATCTTAAAGGGCTCAAGGACCGGTCTATAGTGGTTCTGTCGCTGGCTGATAACACCATATTTTACTCACTGAACCTTTAAATTGTTGCTTAGCGACACCTAGAGTTGGTGAAGAGCACACAAACATCAGTTTAACGCGAGAAATTTCACCTCCAGACAGATTTATTTTGGGACGAGAGGAACTGAGAGCATCGCCTCTGTGTTCCAGAGAACTGTGGGTAGTCATGAGTGAAGGGTGAAGTCATTTCACACCTTTCCTAGAGCAGCGACCCTGAAACAACGTGAGCGCCGGATCCTTTTAGCGACTCATCAGACGGAGAGATGGCTGTAAAGCGAGCGCTGCCTCAGGCCAGGTCAGTTTCTGCGGCACCGAGACGACAGAAGTCAGCATTAAAGCGCCGCAGACGGAACAGAAACAGAGTCCTAGTCACAGAAAAACCCTTTTAAATAGTAATGTTGGCAACAGTGGTTGGACAACATGTTTGATGCATATCGTCACCCCGGAGGTCAAAGGTCAGCGACATGTTAGCGAGCTGCTGTGGTATCAGATGTCAAACCGCCGTAGGTCTTTAGTTAGCTGTAGATGCTAGCTTATTTCTGTAGGTATCATTTGATGTCCAAGTGAAAGTCTCTGTCGCAGGAAATGACAAGTTTCAAAATAAAAGTTCCCGAAGTCCAGTTAATCCATCCAAATCGCCATCGGTGACCATGGACGGACAGTTCCAAACTCTGCCAGATGACTCTTCAAGGGCACTTTGGTCTGTTCCTGCTAATGGAACATCAGGGCCGGACATCACATGATTCATTTACACATGCTCTTTTAACCATGCCGCAGTTTCTGTAAGCAGGAACACAAGCGGTAACCCTGGTAACCGCTGTCCTCAACAAACAGGACCCACGGGGGATCAGATCTTAATTGGAATGGAGCTCCTTCCTGAGTGGGTGGGTGGTCTCATCTGCTGTCTGTCACTGGATCCGGCTTCTGTGGATCAATTGCTGCTCTGTGTCCTTCATCTGCTCCCTCTTCACCTCCTCCATCAGCTCTGAAGGCTCTTTAAGAGTGCGACAGTCAGGATTTATGGCTCATCGTGTCACAGTTACGAGCAAGAAAACAAGATGAGGAAGACGAACATGCATGTGTGAGAGGTTCAGCAGGAGGGTCTGAGGACTGATTCCACCTCCTGTAATGAGATTTTACTTTAATAAAGTCCAATCTCAGGCTCTGCTCCTCTCTGCTCTCGGGTTGTTCCCGACACATGATGAACTAGAAACCTCACGCGCTGAGATCAGGAACCGTTTCCAATTCACACTGGGCTGATACTAAATACTGAATATCAGCTCATTTTCCATCAAACTCTGGTTAAAACTCAAATAAATGTCTGAGATCGATGGGTTTTAGGTTGGCCACTAGAGGGCAGCAGACCACACACGTAACCATTTTTCTTCTTCACATTCCCCATCTTATTTTATTTTTTATTTCTGCCACATTTGTGGTTTTGAACCAGTTTATTGTAGTTGAGTGGAAGCTGCAGACAGATGTAGGAGCCTCCTGTTCACGTCCTCCCACCAGAAGTTAATCAATGGAGCTGATCGATGACACCTTCAGGTTCCTGAAGGAAGCGTGCCCTCAGTGGCGTCCTCACCTGCTGCTCGTCCTCGGTGCGTCCTGGCTCCTTTTGTGGTTAACAGGGGTCGTTATTAATTAAGGGTGATGTAAAGCGAAGGCAGGAAGGTGATTCGCCGGCTGCTCGTCACTTCATGAATCATCCTTTTAATCCCCGGGGGGTGCGTGCGGCTCATAAATGTCACATTAAGGACCGGGGGCAGCGGGGTGACCCTGCGCCGCAGCTCTGACGCTGATTAGACGGGAGTCGTCCGTCACGCTCAGGCACCTGCGACACTGTGGCATTTGTTCTTTGCTGAGGTCTCAGGGGTGACTTAAGAACCTGGTCCCATCCTGCTGAGCTGGATCATCTTGTCGGTCCTCCTTCCACTGCCAACGGATGTGTTTTTGTGTTCCTGATCGATTAGGTGATTAACCAGTTGGACGGATCTCCCAACTCTGACCCGGCTTTCTAAAACCAGCACGTTTGAGTGACTTTCTGTCTGTCTTAGGTCCAACTTTAGTCACGACCCAAGCTCGTCACTTCTGAACTTTTCCTTTCGTGCTCGAATCCATTTCAGGGTTCAGCTTCGCCGCCTTGCTGTTTTATTTCCCCCAAAACAAATAAATCAGAGAGAAATGGGCGAAAGATTCTAAATGAACCTCTCACGGCGGGAATCTGTGGCGCTGGAGCGGCAGAGGGGCTAATGGGCCGTGCAGAACCGTATTAGTTTACACTGGCAGTGACGCATGAATCCATCAGCTGTTTTCTCACAGACTCTGTCTCAAAGCTGCTCCTCGACCCAAATATGGACACTTTCTATGAACTGGACCCGGGTCTCAGCACCGATTCCAAACCTCTCTCAGGCGGGTCAGCAGGAACAGAACCGGCTGCTGGCGTTGGCAAAGTTGCACCGAGCCAACATCCTGCAGACGGACGGACGGACGGACGGACAGAAGGGACAGAGAGAGGCGAGAGACACTCACAGAGAGAGAGAGAGAGAGAGAGAGAGAGAGAGAGAGAGAGAGAGAGAGAGAGAGAGAGAGAGAGGGAGCAACTGTCTCATCTATCTGACAAAGCTTTCACACACGTTTGCAGACTGAAGGTTCACTAAAGATCTGTCTGTGTGTGTGTGTGTGCATATGTGTGTGTGTGTGTGTGTGTGTGTGTTTGTTGCAAATGAAGTGTTAATGCTGCAAGGTGCAAGAACACTGGGGATTGAAATAGTCTGAGGTGTGTGTGTGGTGTGTGTGTGTGTGTGTGTGTGTGAGAGAGAGACACACACACAGGTGATTCAGATGGTGATGTAGATGATGTGAGGGTGCCGAGAAATGTGAGATTCACACACTCTTAAAGCACTGACGCTCGATATACATTTTTACTTCCGCCAAAATCCGTGGATCTGCGATCACAGATTAAATCCCCTAAATAATCCTGAATTCAGCATCTTCGCACTCCAACGCGGCGGCCATTTGTCCCGCGGCTGGGCTGACCTTTGACCTGATGTGCAGACCAGGGTGGCCTCCCGCGCTGCTCCCGGACCAGCTGCTGGTTCTGCTGTGGCTCATTTCTGCTTAAACAACTTCCAGTCAATCAGAGCGCGAGCAGGGCGGAGCCAAACACTTTAATTAAAGCCGTTTTGTGCATGAGCTCACATTTCACACCTTCCATCGGTGGTGGCGCGCGTGTTCGTGCGCCACGCACACCCTCTGTTATTACGTAACATGTTCCCAGTCAGACCCGGATCGAGACACGAGGTCGCTTTAAGAGATTTCTCAGCTCCTGTCGGTGGACCGTCAGGACAGCGCCTCCTCTCCTCCTCCTCCTCCTCCTCCTCTCCTCCTCTTCCTCCTCCTCGTCAAACTTCGTCTGGAGCTCACCTGATGCACAGCCGCAGCGCGCGAGCCTCAGGATCGACCGTCCAGGTAAGGAGCTGACAGACTCACATGTACCATCACCTGAGCTTCGGTAGAACCGAACCCCGTCAGGGTCCTGCGCGTCTCCCTCTAAGAGTTTCTGCGGGTGTTTGGAGGCTCCCGCGGGTCACCGTACGGTCTGCGTAACGCGCGCGCGCGCGCGCGCGCACGGAGGAGTCCAGGTAAAGTCCAGACTGTGTGCGATTTTCGTTTACGTCAACATTTATCAGAACAACAAAGGCAGGAAGACTCCAAACCTCTGTTAAAGAACGTGCAAAAGGAATGTGAACAGAAGCAGCCGTGGGAACGTTCTCGGATGAGCAGAACCTCGGTGGATCCTCTGTTCTGCTGCCTTTAATGTGTCCTCGTTGATTAAATCCTGCGGGTCTATTAACGGTACCTGTGGCTCCATTAACGCTAATATGGAGCAGCACGCTGCTTTATAGATTGCCTTTTACTTCCAGACCATTAACTCGTTGGAGACATTAGAACCGCAGACGCGTTGATGGAGCTGTTGCGTGGGTGGACGCGTGCACGCACTTTCTAACGGGAGTTTAATTGTGCGGGTCGTTTCTGCGCCCCAGACTCTGGGTATGCCTCTGCTCCCGGTGATGGGCCGTCAGCTTCCTACAGGAGCAGATCAGAACCTTATCTCGCCCGCACGCCCACGTTCATTTTCCTTCCGCGTGGAGCTGAAGACGCCGCCTGCTTAATAAGGAACAGGATCATAATTTACCCCCGACACCAGCAAAACCAGCACTAGTTCATCAGTCTGTGAAGGTTCTCCGGTTCTTCTGCGATGCATCTGAAATGCAGTAGCCCTGGCCACCAGTAGGGGGCGGTGGTTTCCGTAAATCCTTGGGACATATTGGCTAAAAAAAAAAAAAACCTTTTAAAACTGATCAGGCATTTTAATAGCTGCTCAGCGTTTTCTCTCTAAACAATAATGATTTTCTACTGGCTCAACGCTCCTTCGACGAGCAGTTTCGCAACATGTATACTCGTCCGTTCTTGTGGTTTTGGGACATTGAGATATCCCATAATGCATCTCGCCTTAGCAGGCGACCGCAGTGGCAATGATGGGATGCACGCACTCCAATTATGGGCTCCAGACGTGCGCGCCTGCATACTGAGTGCTGAGAAGCAACCCTCGCCGTTTGTGGTCATCGTCGTAGTTGGTCGTTATGGCGATGGGGTGGAAGAGTGCCACCGAGGGGAGGAAGGGGAAGAAGTTTTCACAATTCATTCTTCATTCCTTCTTCTCTTTTCATCTACAGAACAACAACCGAGGAGTCGCCAGATGAACGTTGGGGACCGTTTTAGTGAAAACATGTCGGTATTTATGAAGTCGCCGCAGCGGGTGTGAAATCAGCGTCGTCATGGAGCCGCAGCTCAACAACCAGGCCCCGTGGAAGGAATTCCCGTGGGACTTCACGGATGACTGCTCGCTGTCGGTGGGGGGCACCACCTTCCTCATCGTCGCTTACAGCGCCGTCATGGCGGTCGGACTCATCGGCAACTCGTGCCTGGTGTTCATCATCTTGCGGCACAAGGAGATGCGCAACGTCACCAACATCTTCATCGTCAACCTGTCCTGCTCCGACATCCTCATGGGCGTCGTTTGCCTGCCGGTCACCATCATCTACACGCTGATGGACCGCTGGATCCTGGGCGATGCTCTGTGTAAGATCACGCCCTTCGTCCAGTGCATGTCCGTGTCCGTGTCCATCTTCTCCCTGGTCCTCATCACCATGGAGCGCTACCAACTCATCATCCACCCCACCGGATGGAAGCCCGTGCTGGGCCAGTCCTACCTGGCCGTGGCCGTCACCTGGATCGTGGCGTGTCTCATCTCCGTGCCTTTTCTCTCGTACAGCGTGCTCACCCTGCCCTTCCAGAACCTGAGCGTCCCCTTCCCCATCAGCGACCATCTCATCTGCATGGAGCGCTGGCCCTCGGTTCAGGAACGGCGAGCCTACACCACCTCCCTGCTGGTCTTCCAGTACTTCCTGCCGCTGGTGCTCATCACCGTTTGCTACCTGCACATCTACCTGCGTCTCAGGAGGCGGAAGGACATAGTGGATCGTGGTCGGAACGGCGCCCAGAAGAGAAACAGGGGCTCCGCGAGGATCAACGCCATGCTGGTTTCCATCGTGGTGGCGTTCGCTGTCTCCTGGCTGCCACTAAACATCTTCAACACCGTGTTCGACTGGCACCACGAGGCCATCCCCTCCTGCGGCCACGACATCATTTTCTCCTTCTGCCACCTCGCCGCCATGGCGTCCACCTGCATCAACCCCGTCATCTACGGCTTCCTCAACAGCAACTTCCAGAAGCAGCTCAAGTCGACGCTGCTGCGCTGCCGCTGCTGGGGCGCGGTCGAGCGGTACGAGAGCGTCCCGCTGTCCACGGTCAGCACCGAGGTCACCAAGGGGTCGATCCTCAGCAACGGATCTCTGACCGTCAACACTTAGAGTCCAACATCTGGAGCCGGAGACGGCGGTGGCGGGCGTCCGACCCCACCATCGCCCCCTCAGAGCCTTTCCTGCTGAAATATAGAAAACATTACACACCACGTCACGGCAACCGGGCCGGCACGGACTACATCAACAACGAAAGAGGAAGTAGATAAAGAAATGAGGGTCCAAAGGTCGGGCAGCTTTGTTGGGGGGTGGCTGAGAGAACTGTTGAGGGGTGGGATTTATTCTGAGAGGTCCGGATTTTAATGTGGGAATGTTCTGGTGAAGGTCTTTAATACGTCTGTGCTTCAATCCAAACAGTCACAGCAGGTTCTGGTTCCTAGAGGAACCAGAATGTTCCTTCAGCTCTTTGTTTCTGATTCCTGACTGATCCAACCGCTCCAAGGCTTCATCTTTAGGGTCCTGATTTAGGTTCTTGTGGACCCATTTATGGGTGTGATGCACGTCCCCCTCAGCCACTCCTGTTCCTGTCCTGAACTGCCCCACGGGTGGGTCGTTCTCTCTGTCTCCGCACAGAAACCCCCCCCAGGGGTAAATCAGACCAAGGTTCCGCCATCTGGTTCCTGGTTCCTGCCGGAACCGAAGTGACTGGTCAGAGTTTGCAGATCGCGGCGACACCAGAGAGACGTTTTCTTTATTATCGTTAATGAAGATATGCCATCGTAAACTGATGTTTTATGTGTTAGTGATTATCAGCGGAGCTCGTCAGAGAACCAGGAGAGAGAACATTAAAGGCGGCCGAGCCGAACGATGTAACGATCTCTGAAGAACTTCGGCGAGTTCTGCTCTGTGGGAGGTTTTAACGTTAACGCCTGTGTCATAGCTGCCATGCTTATGATGTGTTCTAAAAATACTCTGTAGTCCATCTGAAATGTGTGTTATTAATCCTAATTAAAACATTTGCTTCTGTCTCTGTTGATCATCTCTGCGGGATTATTCATTTTATTTCTTTTGTGTTTTGCTACCTTTTGGTTTTGCTAGTCCTTAATGTCGGCTAATGTGTCTATTTTTTGTCTTAGTGGGGAGTTAATTAATTATTCGCTGCCATAAAAATGATGGAGATGATTGACAGCTGGGGGAATGGGCGGGGCCAAGTTTTAACCACAGAATCAGGAGTCTATCAACTCAGGTGTTGGATAATTCACGGGGTTTTCCATCTCCATTTATCGTATCTGTATATTTGAAAAAACTTCACGTTACCCCTAAATGAGCATCTGCTCAGCACTACATAGATTTTCTGCTTCATGTGTGAATCTCAGAGGACCCTCGACGGCACCGCCAGGATTATTCACGAGAGTAAAAGCTCCTCCTGAGCAGCAGCTGGGGGCTCTTCGTGGTGTATTGAGGTGCAGCTTGATAAATGTTCCAACTCAGATGCATCTTTTTGTATTTCAGATGAGTTCCGTTGAGTTTTGGGTCCAAGACGGAGAAGTGCCGAGTCCCCGAGTGGCCCTTCAACACAAGTCCAATGTTTTAGGAAGACGACAACTTTCTGTGCTCTCTCTTTTTCTGGTAATTTGTTCAATTTGGGAAAGGGTGCTATTATTCAAAAAACAAAGGTAAACATGCTAGCGCTCTGGTTTTACAACGCCGGCTAGCTCGACGTGGGTCACGCCCATGCTCAGGTGTAAGATGACTTGCCCTGATACGATATGGGACAGGAGCGCCCATAGTTTCCACAGTGGCAATCAACTATGTTGACAAATACAAACGATAATGTGACTCAAGATTATGAGAAACCCAGATTAGCTACCGTCTGTAGTGGTAAATCATTCTTTAGGACATTTATAGAACCCTGCAGTAAAACTAATAACCAGGTCTTTTGGTTCATGACTTTTAGGGTTTTTATCACTGGACTATATGAAATGTTAAAATTTTGCTGTTTTTAATCATATCATGAGACAGTGTTAACAGTCAGCTGGTTTGGGCTAATGTGAGAAGCTAACATTGCAATTGAGCCTTTTTTTAAACTTACGTTTAACAATGTTCAGGAAATTAGCACTGTTAATATTTTGAGTGTAAATATTGGCTGGTAAGTTAACAATGTAAAAAATTCCCGACAAATAACACTGGTCCACGGTCGGTTGCCTGCCAGATAAAGTCGTGGCCATTTTGAAAAGGTCAGAGGAAGTCTGGCTGGAATCTTAATCACGCGATTACACATGCGAACATGTGCAGGCTGCCCAGACACATCCAGGTAGCTCATCCCCGGGTCACACAAACAGATCAGCTGGGTCAACATCTCCTCGTTCTCTTATCTCTCTAATGGTTCCGCTTTGGATCGGCTGCTTCCTGATTCATCAGTCCGGAGGGTTTATTTCAGGGAGCATTTCACCCTTTTATCTGTTTATTAGCGGGAGGAACTGGAGTGTTTGTGACATGATGGCCGCCGGTGCGCTCGGCCGGGTGAATCTGGGAATACCCGACCACGACTGACGGATATTTGTGTCTCGGTGTCTCTGTGTCTGTCTGCCGTCGCTGACGTGCACCGTAGCCCCGCCTGACTGGTGCCGGCTGGTTTTCCTGTAGATGGTAGCTCAGTCTGATAACTTCAGCTCTGCCCTCTCCAGCCAGGAGCCCCGAGAGGCCGCAGCCTGCTTCAGTTGCCTGGTTACAGCCTCCTTGGGGGGTTCAAATGGGTTTCCTGCGAGCTATTAAAGCACTTTATTAAAACACTCAGAAGCTGGTTCTGACGTTTTGAGGAACCCACTCACACGCTTCCATTAGTGAGGAAAAAAGAGCCCCAAAAAAAAAAAAAAAGTGAGAAATTCATTCTTACATGATGACGCAGATGGCTGCATCTGTGTGTGTGTGTGTGTGTGTGTTGTGTGTGTGTGTGTGTGTGTGTGTGTGTGTGTGGTGGGGGGGCAGTTCTTTATGCAGCTTCATGCTGGGACAGTATGTGCTGTTAAAATTCCCACATTCATCCTCGGGAACAACACCGACAGGTTTATTCAGACTTCTCTGCAGGACAGCAGGCGCTGGGCTGGTTACAGTGAGACTTTTCACTGGGAACACTGGGAACACTGGGAACACTTCCAGAACCTCGGGAGTGGGTCTGGAGGACTGACCTCTAGAAACAGAACATTTGATTAAACGGAACCTTTCAAGTGGTTTAAACACACACACACACACACACACACACACCACACACACACACACACACACACACCACACAACAACACACACACGCGCGCGTGCTTTTGTGCTTCTATCCCTCAATTTAGAATCTCTCTATGACCCCGTGACCTCTGGTGTGTGTTCAGTATACAGCTTCAGCAAGAAGATGGAACTGAAGTCTGTGCGTGTGTGTGTGTGTGCGTGTGTGCGTGTGTGCGTGTGTGTGTGTGTGCGTGCTGCAGATAAGAGTGTGTCCAGCCTCAGCAGGATATTAATGGCTGTTGTATCCCTGTCAGAGCTCCATGATGGATGGAGTCAGATGTTTGAAGTCCACGCTGCCGTGAACACATGTGAATAATGTTCACGGTTCTCATCGGACCGTGAAGGAGCGCTCTTATAACTTGGCGTGCACGCCGATTAAGCCGCGAGGCTGTAACAGGACAATAAACAGATCTGGGGAACAAACACCATAAATTTCCATGAATTAGAGATTTGACAGGATCTGATAAAGAACTCCGGGGAGCAGAGACCTCAGAAGGTCCAGGAACGGTCTGATTTTAGAACCTTAGCTGCTCATTTATCACCGCTACAGGAAGCTGAGCTGGATTGTTCTCCGCCGCCGCCTGGTGGCCGATAGCTTGATCGGCTTTTTCTGAGCACGGATGGAAGAAGCTGCTGCCGCCTTCCATCCGCCAGTGAGGACGGAGACGAGTGAGGACGGAGGAGGTGGAGAAACGATGGCCGGACCAGATGGATGAAGGAAGAGGAGGAGACGATGGTGTGAGGACAAAGCAGGAAGTGTGAATCACCGTCCATCTGATGCACCAGCAGGACCGAGAAGAACCTCCTCCAGCTGAACTTCCAGGACCTTCATGTTTGTGTGAGTCAGCCTGGCGCGTCCATGCGAGCAGGACAATAAAGTCTGGAGGAACCTTCAGGAAGCCCAAAACCATTCAGAACATTTGTTCTGTAGGTTCCTGATTTTAAACATGTTTAGTCAACAAAGATGTTCTCAAACACACCAAAGCTGATATGATGCTTTTATTGTAAAAATCAAATATTTATTTGTTGGATGTTTGGAATCTCTTTGCTCTCCTGTCGGTCCGGCTGTTCTAGAAGAAAAAGATGGAATCTGTTAGAAGGATCCTGCAGAACCAGCACAAGGATCCACGCCTGAAGCTCCTTTTGATGCTCTTCGAGGAGACGATTTCATTGAATCTCTGTTTCTTCCCTCTGAAACTCACCAGAATTTCCTTAATTCCGAATATTCTGGAAAAAGCTGCAGCATTCTCGGCACAACCCAGAAGAGCGGAGGACGTCTCAGCGTGTGGAACACTGACGACGACCTGTGAGAGGACACGTGAGACATGAGGAGAGAGGCGAGGAGACGTCTGAGGAGACAGGAGACACATGAGACATGAGGAGAGAGGTGAGGAGACGTCTGAGGAGACAGGAGACACATGAGACATGAGGAGAGAAGTGAGAAGATGTCTGAGGAGACAGGAGACACATGAGACATGAGGAGAGAGTGAGGAGACGTCTGAGGAGACAGGAGACACGTGAGACATGAGGAGAGAGGTGAGGAGACAGGAGACACATGAGACATGAGGAGAGAGGTGAGGAGACGTCTGAGGAGACAGGAGACACATGAGACATGAGGAGAGAAGTGAGAAGATGTCTGAGGAGACAGGAGACACATGAGACATGAGGAGAGAAGTGAGGAGACGTCTGAGGAGACAGGAGACACATGAGACATGAGGAGAGAAGTGAGGAGACGTCTGAGGAGACAGGAGACACATGAGACATGAGGAGAGAAGTGAGAAGACGTCTGAGGAGACAGGAGACACATGAGACATGAGGAGAGAGGTGAGGAGACGTCTGAGGAGACAGGAGACACATGAGACATGAGGAGAGAGGTGAGGAGACAGGAGACACATGAGAGGTTAGGAGAGAGGATGGTTACCGTGTCCACGGAGTCGGACAGGTGGTCCACGTCCCTCTTGCCTCCTGGACTGAGCCCATAGGACCAGTGCTGACAGCAGAGCTGTGACATCAGACTCCCGACCAGCAGCAGCCACAGAGAGAAGCTCGCCGTCGCCATCCTGAGGAGACAAAGAGTCACGCAGATGTTCCTGCTTCATCGACGTCTGCAGTTCCTCACCTGCTGCTCCTCTTCTGTTGCTCTCCGTCTTTTCTCACCTTTTTATACACCTCCGTGTCCTCTGGAGGGGGGGGGGCAGAGCCGGATTAACCATCACTTCCAGCCGACCTGCTGAGCAGCGTTTTAACCACCTGCTGGTTTTACGGTGGTGAGGGGTTCCAGGCCCAGGTCAAGCTGCCCTGCTGTTCTCTGATTGTTCCTGCTTTAATGGTTATTTCTGTAACTTTTGACGTGGTATCTCTTCATCGGAGACCAAGAGACATCTTTTTAGGTGGCAATGGCCCTTTGACCTGACCTTTGACCTGACAAGCACACTCGGTTCAACCTTCAGCTCCAGATGACCAAATCTGAGGACATTTCCTGAAGCTCTTCTTGATCCCTCATTTGGTGACCTTTGACCTTCATATTAGAATCGGTGACCATTTGTCAACCTGAGATTAAAGAGCTTTGATCTCAGACTTCAAATATCTACTTAATCCTTAATTATATGCCCTAACCTGGATTTGATTCATCCGGGACAGATATTGACAGGAATAATATTGATTATTAAAAACACTGATAAAAATTGGGAGCTGCTTAATCAAAACACAAACAAAACTATTAAAAACTGCTAAAAACTTGCCGATTTCTCACTGATTTAATTTGAATAATCAGGCAATAATAAAGCAAAGGGACACCGTGGCCACGAGGGGGCGACAAAAACAAAGCAAATGAAACGAGTGGTTTTACTCCAGAGCAGTTTTATTTCTTTGTAACAGTCATTTATGGAACTAAGATTCCACTTGTCGAGTGCAATAATCTCAGAGGGAGGCCCACGCCCCCCCCTCCCAAACAGACACATATTGCCTTGAGCGAGATGCATGAAAATAAATAAGTTTTCCGCTGATTTCCTCACACGTTTGCCTTCATGGGTCCATCTCACCGGCCGGTACCGACTTCAAAACGGAGTTTTATTGCATCAGAGCTACACACACATCACACAAACAGACGGTCCATCTGCACGCCATCGCAAGCACCAACGTTTTTGGTAAATAAGTTATACATATTTGTGCAAACACGTTCAAAGCGTGATTATTAGGTGATACACTTCCAGACACTAGAGTATTTTTGCATACACGACCTCACAATAAACACATGCAACCGTTAGTACAGGAGGTAGATTCACAGAAAAGGAGGGGAAAGACGACACAGCTGTGAATCCTGAATTGCATACGGAGCTGTCGCATAGTTTTACAGTGCGTTAATGACACCGTCGGCCTGATGGTGGCGCTGTCAGGGTTATGGCTTTGGCTTCGTTACATGGAAAGTCCAGCAAAGATCACACAAGAAGATTCAGGCTGAACGAATTATTGAGGGTCTGAAAAAGGCCGACCTCCTCTCAAATGGTTGGAAATCCTTCATAGAGATATTTTTTCCCCACTTTGCAGAAGTTTCTAAACTCTAACTGAATTAATGTCTAAAGACCTGATTCTCAGCTGAAATAGTCTTGACTTCTGCATAATTATTCCTCAAAATTCAGATCTTTTTCAAATTTCTTTTCCCACAAATGGCCCTCATGAGCTTCCGTAGGGCTTCTTCTTGCTGTAGCAGCTGGTCTGGACTTCAGACAACTGATTGACAGACCACAGGAAAATAAACGATGCTGAAAATGCATATCGGATCGCATCAAGAAACATTATTTCATTTGGTGATATTTATGCAGACGGATGCTACAGATCAACCCTGAATAGGTTCTAGTGCAAGGTCTTTAAAGCTAACAGAACGTGGGTGGAATGCTAGGGTGTGCATACGAACTTCCTGCACGGAGCAGGTAAAGAGCAGGAGGAGAGGAGGAGGAGGAGGAGTTATCTGACGCTCTGCGACATGTGCAGAGGGGTCAGCATCTCTTCAAAGATGGCGCCCTTCACGTTGGAGCCTCTCAGGTTCGCTTCCTGCAGGTCGCACCCGGACAGGTCGCAGTTCTGCACAAACCAGAGACTTAAGATCAGGATCAGATGAGGTTGTTCTCACCAAAGTCTGATGATTTTCTCACCTCCAGGTCAGTTCCTGCTAAAGTGGCGCCCCGCAGGTTGCAGTTCTTCAGCTTGGCATTCTTCAGCGTGGCCACACGCAGGTTGATTCCGGTCATCTGGCTGCCCTCCATGTCCACCCCCTTCAGGTTGGCGCCTGAGGACCAGAGGGTTGCACACGTCAGAAGGAAGCCTCCCCAGGCCAGACTGCCACAGGTTTACCTTCCAGGTTGGCCTTCAGTCCTGACGGATCCTCAAAGTTGCATCCCCTGAGAGAGGCTCCCTCCGCGTTGGTGCACAGCATCTTCACCCCCTGTAGGTTTGCTCCCTTCAGATAAAAGCAGCAGTTGGAAACCACAGAGTTCGGAAAAGCTTTCAGCATTCCGGTGTCCTCAGACTTACATCCAGGTTGGCTCCGGACAGGTCTGCCCGCTCCAGGTTGGAGCAGCACAGGTTGGCATGCATCAGGTTGCACCGGCTCAGGTTGGCCATCTTGAAGTTGATGTAGCGGAGGTCGAGGCGAGACAGATCGGCGCCGCTGAAATTAAGGCCCTGAAATCCCGAGAAAAAAAAGGGTTAAAATTCCTGCATGCAAACACGGAGAAAGAGGAGAAAGTTTCACTGTACCTGACAGCGGAGTTCTGACTTTGTGGGCGTGGCCAGAAGAAAGCGCACTAACTCTTTACGGGAAATGGGGGAGTGGTCCTCAGGAGGCTGCGAGTTCTGGTCACAACATTTACCAGGTGAGGCACGGCACATTTTAGAGAGTCATCACGCTCGGACCCGTGAACGCACCTTTATCGCTGATTCCAGCTGCTCGGCGAGTCGCTCCATCCCAAAGAAGCGAGCCTCCTCGAGAACACCTGGGAGACGTCCAGGTTAGCGCCGCCGGGGCGGGTCACAAAGAACAGCCCAACACCTACCTCTTAGGTTTATGCCTTCGTTGATGATCAGCTGGCCGTGTCTCAGGTAGTTGAGGATGGGCTCAAAGTACTCCGGGCTGCGGTCGATCAGGTACGCTCCACGTTCGTCCCGCTTGTTGCCCCACACGTCTGGAATGACAGCAGCCAAATCAAGACGACAATATTCCCACGAAGCTGTGGGAAACCTGTTCTCCGACTGTCTCGGGAACTTACCCGTCTCTCGGAACATGTTAGCCAGCATGCTGTCTGGCTCTTTGCTGACCAGCGTGCTCCTGAACACATGGGGGGGGGGGGGGGGGGGTTAGCGCATTTACAAACTGGACCTTGTCATTAGCTTGTTAGCAGCAGATACCTGGTGGTGGTGAAGGGACGGCCGCCGATGTTCAGGGTCAGCCAGTCGGTGTGTGATCCGTGCTGATGTGCTGTGTCCCGGTCCGTCTGAGGATCTGCGGAATGAAGCAAAACAAAACAAAAAAAAAAAAACACGTCCGAAATCGAATTTGCTTGGATCCTGCAGCGGAAGTGACCTCACTCACCGATGAAAGGGTCTCCCTCTGACACGTACAGCACGTCATCATCTCTGTCGGGAACACACGTCACAGGTTAACGGCGTCCTCGCGACACTTACGTCATAAAGGCTTCAACTTACCTGATGAGGGCAATGTCATCTATGAGTCCCCCCTTTGCATTGTACAAACAGGAGGCTTTTATTCCTAATTTATTGCTCGCTACGGATAGTAAATCAGGCAAGGTCCCGTACACTGCTACAACCTAAACACAAACAGGACATGGACATTTAATCCAATGTTAGGTGAATAATTAATTAAAATGTTAGCCTTAATTAAAATAAACGATGAACAAATAGCATCAGTAAGGTAACGAGACACATATGAGCGGTGGAAAAATGTCATTCTGCGGCCCCGAACCACTGACTCACCTTGCCGTTTTTAGAAGTTCCATTAATAAATAAGGTAACTCTTCTCATTCTTCAGGCGATTTAATGGATTGTCCTTCGCTATAATCTCACGGATACGGTGAGATTATCTTTTGCGGCGTTTGCCAGCTAAAAACTACGTCGCTAATAATTAGTATAGCTAACAGCTAGCTATATCAGACAACAACACGAGACATTTGGTACCTTCACTTCCGTCCGGAAAGAAGACTGGCTAATCCTATTTCACAAGCGATTTATTTACCTAAAACATTTCTCACTATTTTTTATCAAAACCATTTAAGCAATAATGCTTATCTGAGAGGAAACAGATCTGAATAGCGTAATTTTTTTATTGTTCTGATGACGTTCTATATTTAATTTCTAAATGGAAATTGGAAAAGTGCCTCGTCACGGTGCCATAGAAATGTGTGCTGTGCATTACCAATGGTGCTAATAAAAAATGGTCCAAATTTTTTGGACGAAAGCAACTTTATGCTGTAGACGTTTTACCCCCCAGAAGATCATTTTAATTGATAGCAGAATAAAAATGACCCAAATCCGACACTTCAGATCTCACGTGAACGTTTCGCGACGTTTGCAGCCCCACAATTGGTCCGGCCGTTGTTACGTCATCACGTCGCTCTTCCGTCTGGTCCTCTGACGCTGCTTCTAACCTGAACTCGTTTGTTTTTGTCACAAACGAATATTCTGAAGCTTCAGACATTATACCCGGGATCTCTATGTTTCCAGACGAAATGTTGATTGACGTCAACGTTTAATTTAACGCATAGTACCTAGTGGGGGCGATTGAATGCGTGAAGCCGCGTGATTATGTTAATTCAAACTTGCTTTGATCCCAGACTGTGAGTGAACATGCTTAATTTGGTTAAAATAGATTGATCCACTATAATGATGACGGCTGCTGGTCATCAGTGCTCCTGTTGTTCCGGTCCTGTTTCATCTGTCCACCAGACGCTCGATGAAATGGACTTCGAACGAGGTTTGTTAGACTTCAACAGATCTGATATTGTAATTGATTTTCTCCATCTTAAACCCTCACCTCCACCCTGGGGCGTCTGTGCGTGTGTTCTTGTGTGCACGAGTGCAGGTATCTGGTCTGCAGCTCTGCACGGAGACCTGCAGAAAGTCCAGTCTCTGGTCCAGAAGGGAACACATCCAAACCAGAGGGACACAGCTGGATACACTGCTCTGGTGTGTGTTTGTGTCCATGGTTACAGAATCTTCTCTGGTTTCCGATGGATTCAGTATTTCCTCATCAAACATTTCTAACCTTGTTTGTCTCTGGGCCGCAGCACTACGCCAGCCGCGGCGGTCACCTCAGCGTCTGCTCCTTTCTTCTGGAGGTCGGCGCTTGTGCGTCCCCCCAAACTCCAGGTGGGGCGACGCCACTGCATCGTGCTGCCTACTGTGGACACGCCGATGTTGTCAGACTGCTGCTGCAGCACAGAGCTGACCCGAGACTCCGCGACGATGACGGAGCCACTCCTTTGCATAAGGTACAGAAGCGGCAGCCAGACATGAACCCAGTCCGGCCTCACGGGCTCTAATCTGTTGCTGATCTGGGCAGGCGGCAGAGCGAGGTCACCAGGAGGTGTGTCGGCTCCTGCTGCAGAACTGCCCCACGGTCTGCAGCATCACAAACAACAAGCTCCAGCTGCCACAACAGCTGGCTCCTCCAGAGGAAGGTCTGCAGGAGCTGCTACAGCCACCACCGTGACCCCACACGGAAAACTGGAACAACATCTCGCCTTGTGTAGGACTGTAAGAACTCCTCGTCTTCCTCAGACTTTTGACATGTTTTTATGTCATTTTTGCTCATTTTAATCCACAATCTAAAGATCTTCCTCACACATGACTCCGAAACTTACAAATCCTACATCTGTGTTTTGATCTCGTGATTTTATTAAGCTGCGGTTGTAGAAGTCAGAATCATGGTATTACCTAATAGAAACTAAGGTTTTCATATATGTAAAACAACAATCCAAAAGAAACAGATATTTTTCTGATAATTTAATTAAAAGCTGCTAATACCTGTCCACCACAAGTCTTTCAGGATTTGAAGTGAATTGCCTTTAAAACAGAAGACTATGTCATGACTCTTCTGTCTAAAAATAAAGTTTGTATTAAAACTGTGTGTGGGCTCCTGGGTGTGTCAGCAGGGGGCGCTGTTGTTGCCAACTGCAGTGACGTCATTGAAGCGCGAGTCTCTCAATCGCTCCTGAGAACAAATATTTATTGAGTTCACGATCCGACCAAGTCAGACACACATCTGAACCTTGAATACATTAGTGTGCGTGTGTGTGTGAGAGAGAAACTGGTTTTATTTTGAAGGCAAATGGAAGGAAAATCCATAAATATCCCTCCAAAAAGCTCCAGAAAAGGCAATTCGGTAGTTACACGTGAGCCGGCAGGGGGCGCTGTGGCTTCAATAATGCGCACGTGTTTCAAATTCCATCACGTGAATCGGGCAGATTCCAAATTCTGACTTCACCGCGACTCCTCTGCATATTAAACACGCTAACAGATTAGCCTGTCACAGCTAGCTGGGGACTGGCCCCAGGCAGCCGCCGTGCTTTGATGTCACCTGTGGAAATATTACAAGATTCTCTCATCCGACCATGTCATCACGCTTATGAAGATCTCTTCATTGTCACCTCAATAACGATGTTTACCAGCGATGCGCATGAAAAATGGAGCCTGAGACCAGGGACACAGTGGCGTTGCTCATCAACAGTTGTAGCTTTGCTGCAGCTGAAATTTCAGTGTCAAATCTGTTGCTAAAAACACAGAAAAAACCAAGACAGGTTCTCTTTATAATGCAAGTTTTCACATGTGGCCTTAATCCTCTTCTGTAGCTGTCTGGATGGGAACAACGGAAGTTAAAGTTGACTTCCAAACCTCTCCGCTTTGATTCCTGATGTCCTGTCAGCAGCTCTGATGCTCCGATGAAGCAGCAGAAAGTTCTGGCTGTTCTCTGAAGAACTTTCCTTGGACCACTGGCGGCACACGTACCTTCAAAACCACTTCTGAGGCTGAAGGGGAGCCAGAGCACATCTGGAGCTGATTGTTGTGACGCCACGCGAGAAGGAGGCGGGCAGTCCGGGGCCGGGGGGGGGGGCACGGGGGTCCGGGGAGAGGTTTCCTCTCAAAGACACACAGCTGAACACCTCCTGTCCCTGATAACAAGTTTAAAATGGCAAAAATGAGATTTCTGTGTTTCATATTTCCTTCACGAGAGCAACCAGATGCTCCAGTTGGCTGCAGCCAATGAGAAGCATCTGTGTCACATGATCAAAGCAGGCCGATATTTGGGCCTTGATCATATTTCCTGAGCTGCTTTGAATCCGAACGTCGCTCTGCTCTTTTATGTGGGAGAACAAAAAGAAGCGAATCCTGGTTGAACTGGGCTGCTGCAGAAGGAAAATTAGAATCAGCTGCGAAACCTGAGCTGGGGAAAATGGGAATAAATAAACGGACCCGTGGTGGCAGGCCTGCCTACTGGGATCTACTGTAGGGGATCCGCTCAGGTCAGAATAATCCAGTTTATGTCGGAACCAGTCAGAGATAATCGGGTCTGTGGGGGACAAACGGGGCCCTGAAGATCCCACTCAAAGCAAAGTTAATGTTTTCTTTGTCCTCTTTTCATCCCTCCCCTGAGAACTCTTGATTTTAGTAGCTTTTTTTTTTTTTTTTTTTACTAATATCTGAAATACCGGTATCGTCCAGCTCTTAATTTCTGATACCCCCCCCAAAAAAACACCAAATTATTAACGTTGGGCCACAAGTTCCAATACTACATTCTGATACCTGTGGCAGGGGGAGCTCAGGCTGTTGGGGGCTGAGAGGCAGAGGGTTCTCAGTTCAAGCCCCAGTGGTGTTCTGTGACCTCCGTGCGACCTTTCTGTGGAACCGCACCCTGATTAGTGACACCACCTTTTTCTGGTTGCGGCCTAGAGCTGGATCCAGATTCCAGATCCGGTTTGCCTTTCGATTAGTTTCTGACTCGTGGACGATTTAGGATCTGGATCCTGATTCTGGGCGGCACGGGACTGGAGTGCCCCTGATTTGTGGGTCCATGGGCAGCTGGTTCTGGAGCGCCAGCAGGCTCCTCCAGACCACCTTTGACAAAAGGGTCTTCAATCTGCAGAGACAGCGGTGAGCACAAAGACCCGGAAAGCCACAACAGCATAATGTGAGCAGAGGTGGGTGGTGGGGGGGGCTGCTGATGGACGGATGAGGGCTGGGCCCCGGGGTGGCGCTGGAAGGCCCGTCTCAGCTCCGCGCCTAATAAAGGGAGGATATTTGTTCTTGCCCGGTAACAATGGAATGCAAACAGGAGGAGACGGGACAATAAAACGCCACTTTTTAGTGGGAGGTGGATGAAGAAGCTGCTAGGGAAATGATGATGCAAAGCATCTCCTGGGAGACAATACGGGTCCCTGGCGATTGTCCTCGGCCCGGCCGACATCGGTTTGCCTTTGCATAAGGTGTTCCCGCTTTAGCCGCATCCGGCACGTTTTCTTAGCCTGAAAGGGAGCGAGGAGAGATCCGAGGCAGCGCCGGCGACCACCTGAGCGCCACAGGTCAACAGAACCCCTGCAAGGCAGCAGATTTGAGGGGGACTCGTCCTCGATGTCTACTGAGCTACCCCGGCAACGAGGCGTCCTCAGAAGAGGTTAATTATTAATAGCTTTTCAAAGTTGCCTCACAGAATCCTCAATCTTCTGATCCAATGTAAACGCACCCGCTGGATTCTTGGATGCGGCCTCATGTCTGAGCATTTTCATCAACCAGCTGAGAAAAATTGGAAAAGGCCACAAAAACTTCACTTTTCCATCAAAGCTTCAGTGGTTTCCAAAGCTGTCTAATGTGGCCGACGCTAAACTTGCCACTAACTGTTGGGGAGCAATAAATGGCCTAATTCTGTTGTAATTAATCTTAAAACTTTATAAAAAACAAATAAAACTAGCTCTAAAATGTTAATTATTCTACTGCCTCACCCAACCTCACCAATCAAACGAAAAAAAACGGTGGAAATTAGCTTTTATTGAGAAGGTAATAGATGTCACAGACCAGTTAGCTTAGCGTTAGCGCAGAACAAGCGCTGCTTCTGTCCTAAAGCTGTTCAGTGATTTTCAAACTTGTTGTTTGAAGAATCCGTAAAATAAAACACATTCACGCGTGTTTGGAGCTTCAAGGAGATGAGCAACGACACATGTCGGATCTTAAATCACAGCGTTTAAGTCCCACTGCAAACGAGGATGTGGTGCGGCTTTGCTGTCCATCATCCTAAAATCAAAATTGTTCAAACGCATTTGCCCGCTTGGTTTGGTGCAGAGTCCAACTGATTATAAACTCTGACCAACGGAGAAGATGACTGTTATGAAAATGTTTTCAGACTAATGCTAACTACGGCCGTTGGTCACAATGTTGTCCGTGTGTGTTGATCCAAAACATCGTAACAATTTCAGACATGGTCGTAAAAAAGACTCTTCAACCAAGGAGAGGCTAGCAGTTAGCCGGCTAACTTGCCGGTAGTGCCATCTTGACACCATCTTTCAAAAAGTTGCTGTGGTTTCCCGCCAATCTGTGGCAGGATTTATCTGTCAATCATGATGTTTCACCCTGTTTCCATGGTACCAAAGAAATATTAAAAACGGACATGCAGCAGGTGCTAGTTGAGCTAATATCATGCTAGCTTCAGTTTTAGAACATTGTGTTTAGTAGATCAACAGGGTTTTTTGGCAGTCTGTAAACATTAATAACACATAATAATTAAACATCTTTTGCACAGGAAAAAGTAAAGTAAAAGTTAAAGAAAAAAGCTCCTCAATCAAATGGCTCAGAACTTCTTTTCTTCTGAGCCTGTCCCAGGTACATACGGGCTACGGCTCAAAACTAAACCGGATTACTTGAAATCAGGAAATATCATTGGAGATTAAGATTTTCAGTTTATGTTCCGTCGAATCGCAGATGTATTTTCAAGGAATTCTCGTAGAGCAGCGCCTTGTGGCCGCTCCTGAAAGGTGCTTCTGAGGAACCTGGAGAGGTGACGGCGTTCAACTTCTGGTATTTCCCTTCACAATAAAAGTCGTAGTTCCGTCACAGTAGAATAAACAAGCTCCTGTTCACGCTGAAATTGAGATTTATAAATCACACAAAAGCAATTGAACGCCAGTTCTAAATCTGGTAAACCGACAAACACTTTATTAAGCAGCAGGTCTTTTTTGCGTTGTTTACAACGTTGTTTTGTTTGATATCGATTTTTCTATGTTGATATTTTAAAACTATCTTTTTTGATTCGATTCGCTGTTTTTCTAAGAATATATATATTTACACAAACACACACACACACACATATAATGTTTAATATTTGAGGTGTGCTATAGATTGTACACATTCTTTAATATAACGTGTCCTCAAAGAACACAGTGAGCCAGTCTACCTTAAATGTATTATTATTATTGCGAACAACAACAACAACAATAATAATATAGCAGTAGTAAAACAAAAAACAGACTGTCAAATAACCCGTAAAACTTATGTAATTATTAAACTAATTAAATTAAATTATTGACGTTTGTATTCATACATGCATTCATTAACCCAAAAAAAAGATATGTTCATCAATCAATCAATCAATCAATCTTGATTTATATAGTCGATAAAGTCAAACCCTCCACTGAAACAATGTTTTATATCTGAGCTTGATTAATTTCCTGAATTTAAAATTCCGTTTTGCTTACATGAAAGTCAGACCTCAGAGCCGTAAAGAGTTGGATTTTCCCTCTAAACTACTTTACACTCGTTGTCTAAGCTCTCCTGTAACGTCAGCCCGACTAATCCATCAGTGAGTTCAACTGGGCCGTGTGTGCTTTTATTTTGTAAGGACAAACCGGAACGTGTTCGTGCCGCCGTGCGGCGTCTTGCAGCAGCCGCGGAGGATGCGCATATTCTCCGCTTTAAGGGGCCGTTCGGAGCTTCTCTCTGGCTGCTGGAGCATTTCTCCGTCTGGAATCATTCAAACACTTTCTGGGATCCATTAAAACGCGGCCGTCGTTGTTCAAACATCAAACCGAAGCCGGCTTTGTTTCCGGATATCTTGTCAGACTGAGGGGGAGAAGTTTAGGACGCAGTTTCCGAGACGGGCTGACTTGATTTCGTCGGTGCCGAGAGGTTTTGGGATAAAGGGGCTAACCTGAAAAACCACCGCAGACGCGGTTATCTGCGGGAGCTGCGATTAAAAGAGCCGAAAACGCTCACGGACATTGAAATAAACTTTAAAAGGAACGGATTTCACACCACGTTGAAGTTTTTTTTCCGCTCCAGTGATTTTCGGGGGGACGCGCATTCTTCGGTCCGGCCGCTCAACTTTGGCTGAAATATGCGCAAACTTCCAAACCAAGCGTCGGTGTCCTGAAGCCAGAGAGGTCTGTGGTGGCCCAAACTGGATTTACTCTGCTTTTGTCCGTTCAGCGGGAAGTTTTAGTGCATCCAGCCGGAGCCGAGGAGCTGGCTGCTCCGTCTCCCCCCTCCTGGAAGGTGAGTTTTCCAAACCACATTTCCCGTTTTCCTTGGATTTACCTGCCAGAGATTTTAGCTTCGCTTCGCATTTCCACGTTTTTCTGTCGGACAGATCTTTTTTCAAAGAACCGCGGAACTCACTTTCTTAATCAGGTGTTTTCTTAATCAAAAGTTTCGTAACTTTTCCGTGTCTGGATGCGGAGCGCAAGGCCCAAATGTTCCCGAAGTTCCCTCAAAAGTCCGACTTTCTGTCCAAATCTTTGTCATTAATTTGAATGAACGCTTCCACGTCAAACGCATGTTTCATCTGGAATTGGCTTCTTTATTTCTGTCTTATTCCCTCTTTTTATCCCAGTCTGTAAATGATACATGTGTTGCTGCTCCAAAACCTAAAATTACCTTTGATTTAAAACAATTAATTCTCATTTTCTGCCCTCTGCTGCTGCAGCTTCTCTTTTTGGTCTATTAATAAAGTCACGTTTGTATCTCTTTAGAGTTTAAATCCCCAATTAGTCCCAGAAAATGTGAATCCTGACCAACATGGCATCCAAATTCCCATTTTTAAACCCTTTTGCTTGTCTTAAAACCAGAACCTTCCAGAATTGGAACAAAAAAAAAGATGAAATCAAATGGTAAATGCAGCCATTTTATCTTCAAGGGGAACATTCTATTCCGAACCCCCTGGAGCTGTTTTAGGAACGAGGGAAACGAGCATATACGGAGGTGTGTTTTTGTGAAAACAGCAGCCTCGGGGGTCTGAACCTGCTGCCTGGGAGCGCTGGTTAAACTGGGAGCGAAGGGGGCGGCAGGCTTTGAAAGCTGAGGAATTTTATGCATGGATGGCGGCGAGCAGTAATTGCAGTGGAGGCTATGTTATGGATCAGACCTGCAGCCCTTTGTCTCGCTGTAATGAGGGGAGATAAATGTGGCTGCGGGTTCTAATCCCGTTAGTCTGACCCCTTTTATTATCCAGATGTTGAGAATTGGGATTTAGCAAACGGGCAGAGCAGAAACATCTGACAAAGGGGCGCGTGAACAGGAGGAAGTCCGGTTTGTCCCGGCTCCAGTCGGGGGCCTCTAAGGTTGGTTTCCATCCAGCAGAACCAGTGTTCTGCTGAAAGGCCTCTGAGCTGCAGGAACCCACTGGAGAAGGCGGAGGGAACGCTGCCGTGAGGCCGGCCGGTGCTGGATCCTTCGTCTCTAAACACCAGAACATTTTATATCGACATCCTTGACGCCGGGCCGACGCAGGTCCGACCCGCCGGCTTCCACCCGTGTTGTGAGGCAGAGTTTGAGCCACAGTAAAACCGTGTGTGTTCTTCATAAAAGATGGTGTGTGTCAGACTCGCTCCTGTGTGTGTTGGGGGGGGGGGGGGGGGGTAATGTCACCCTCCTCGACGGAGCTCCGTCCTCCTCCTGAACGTGCCACGGCGGTGTTGGAGGCGACCCAAACACTGAGTCAGAGCCCAGAAAGCCTGAATGAACCGGATTCTTCACCCCCGTCAGATCCAGCTCTGCTGCAGCGTTCTGGGAAAGTTAAATCTGGTTCCTGAGCAAACGCATTGAGCTTCGTAGCGGGAAGGAGGGGGGGGGGCAGCTGTGAGTGAAAAGAACCGCTGGGTTCTGGCAGGATTCTGCTCCGTTTGTTTGTTAGGCCCGTCTTGACAGCCCGTGGGAGCAAATGGCGGCCGGCGTGGGGGGTCTGCCGGGCTCCTGGGGAAGCAGAAACCAACTGTTGGGTGATGGATCTCTCAGATGCTGCCAGCCTCTATTTTTCTGCGGCGGTGTCGGGTAGCGGCCCCCAGCTCTGGATCTCACGCACATTCCTCACACGGGGGCTACGGGGGTTTGTTGCCAGCGTTAATCTCTGCATCCAGATGCTGCAGAGGTGATGATGTGAGCAGATGTCGTCGAGAGCGCCGCTCTCCGCATCCTTCTCACAGCACAACACGGCTTTTTTGGAGTCTTGTCTGGACTTCCGTGCGAACTCGCCTCGAAACGGACAGAATATTCGCTTCCTTCGTCCCCGAATGTCGGAATTTCCCTCCGACAGCAGGAAAGATTTACCATAAAATCGGGAAAATTGGCATTTGCTTCAGCGTTCCTCTATTTTCACGCGTGTTTCTTTTTTTTCCATCATTGGGTTTAGTCTGTTTTGCATTGTCCTCTCAGGAGGGGGCGCTACAGGAGGCTTCCTCCACCTCGGCTGATCCAGAGAGGTTTAAAAACTCGCCACTATCGTCGAAAGAATTCCTGTAACGCGTCATTTTTAGGTGTTGGGTTCTCGCTCCCCTGCGTGCTGAGTATCGCTACTCTTTAAATGACTGTTACTGTCGCTCATGCAGTTAAATAACAACATTCCCATATTGTTTTCCATCATTGGTGAAAACCAACGGAATCGCCACCGTAGCGCTTTACGCTAACGCTGCTAGCTTGTTGTTCACGTTCTGCCGCCTGAACCCCAGGTGGCGCTCCGCCCGGCGTGTTTTTGTTTCTGGATCTGGAGTCCTGCGCGAGGCGACGGAGACGTTTGCCGGCTGTTTTTTCCGCTCTCCCCTTCGGGTCGCGGCATATTTTGATTCCCACAAACGGCGTCATTATTTCCAGCGCCGCGTCGATGGCGGTTGGCGGACCGCAGCAAACACGCCCGGGCTGTTTTCATCCGTGTTTTCTTTTTTCCCTGTTTCCAGTTTGGCGCTGATGCCCCGCAGGTCTGGATGGAGCTGCAGTCTCAGAGAAACCTCCGGTTGTAGCTCCCTCAGCAGGATGCTGATGAGGCCAAGTTTACGTCTCCTCCTGACTCTCCTCCTCCTCCAGGTTTTAAGGACCCTGTGCCGGCCGACCGATGAAGGTATGACCCTCTTTGCCTTGTTAGCCCCCCCGTTCATTGGGAACGCCGTAAACGTCGGCTCTGTTTGAAGCGACTCTTATCTGGAGTCTTGATAACCGAAGCTTTGTTCTCGGCTCAGGAATGCTAACAGACTCCAGACACTTGCGTGGCTGGTGACTCTTTCCTTCAGGAAATCGCCAGAAACTGACGGCTTTCCGAATAAATACGGCGTTCCTCCCATGAAATAAGCTGGCTGTGGGGTGTGTAAACATTGGCTTTAACTCGGAGCAGAAGTTAAGAGTCACGCAGGTCAGCGTGAAATCTAATTCTTAGGGGGAAGAATTCACATTTGCAGGGGAAAAAAAACTGGGAGATCTTTTTATTATTTTGTAAATAAGTTTTAAATCCCGTGAGCTCGGCGCTGTGAGTGGGATCAGTCAGTTCCAGAGGGGGCCTCAGTCCAGTCGGGCCGTTCCACCGGTTGACTCCTGAAGAGCCCGTGAAACCGAATCCTTAAAAATGTGCCTGCTGGATCCGGTCCAGCGGCCCGGTCACTGCCCGGACTTGCGGATTGATGGTTTTGGATGGTTACGCTCGGCAGTCGGAAGCGGGGAGCAGCGGAATACGATGAAGGCTCGGCGTTATAATTGGAGTCGTTGGGCGCGAGGGTCCCTGGGAGCCCAGAAATATGTCCTGTGTTTAGGTGAGCGGAGGGACGCGAGCAGTAAATGGCTCCATCTGTAGCTGCGGGGCGGCCGGGCTACCTGGCAGCTCCCGCTCCTCCCGCCCCCTCCTCCTCTGTAACGAGGAGGTATTTGCTGTCACCACGAGGGGAGTTCACTGCCGAACGGCTGTAAATTAACCCCCAAAAAGAGGAGGAGAGGAGCCGGGTCTCTGATCGCCAGGATCCAGTTTCTGAGGAGAAGGTTTAACGTCTGAGGTGAGCTGTAAACGTCCCCAGGTGGGGGGGGGGGGGGGCACATTCACACTTCCCCGGAACGCCAGGTTCTGTCTCTGCTGGTCGTTGGGGGATCTAATGCAAACGCCGATGGGATCGTCAGTCGAATGGAGGGTTTCGTTAAGATCAGCTGAGCTTCTGCCGCTCCGGCAGCACCCGGGCATCCGGCAGCCCCCACAGCCCACCCTCTGTGATCCAACCAAACCAGCCACAATACCAGTGCACGGTGAGGTAGCATCTGCACCCCTGTGCCCCCCCCCCCCCCCCCCCCCCCCCCCCCCACTCACACAGAGTGACTGATGACTTCAGCTGTTGAAGAACAATCCCAGCAGCAGCATTTGGCCACATTCCTTTTGTCCTGAAACAAAATGGCCTCATGGAAACGGCGCCGTCTCCTCGCAGGCCTCTTTGTTTGTCTTTTCTTCCACACGAGAAAAGAATATTCGGCCGACAAATTAGAACCTCCTCTGCCGGCCCGGGGCCTTTGCTCCTCGGCCCGAGCTGAGTGTTTGGACGTTGACGTGCACCTCGTCGCTCTGCTGTCAGTCACAGCCGATGTCAGCGGTGACCCCTGGGTGGGGGGAGGATCCGGCTCCGACAGTGACGGGACCCAGAGGAGCCGGATCCTCTTTTAACTCTTTAATCCTCCCTGGGACATTAAAGCGTGCGCTTCGTGACCCGCTCGGATCCGAGTCACAGTTTGGTTTTGCTTTCCTTTGCTGATATTTATGGTTGCCCATGGCAACAGTTCTCACAATAGTCTTTTGTCACGGTAACGGCGAGGAACAAATTGATGATTAGCCCGGTGCTTTAGATGCCAACTGGTTTGAAGCAACAGCGCTTGGGTGGGTTTGCGTTGCACCGCTGCGGCACAAGCAGGTTTGTACTTGAGTCCTGACAGAAACGAGGGAAATTATTATACGAGAAATCCTTTAGTACACGCGGAGGCAACATCCAGCGTTAGCATTTGTGGCTAACTAGCCAATTCATTGTCGGCATGAGTCACGAAACACTCCAATCACAGCATTGGTATCAACTTGGCACGCTTGGAACCCTGGTTAAAAGGAGCCACTCGGCCCAGGACTGGAGGCCTCCATCACTGGGGGGGGGCACATTCCTTTCTGCACTTCTGTATCCATTCAGCTGCTTGTATGAAAATGCAGAAGGTTCCCCTAATTCATCTGAACTCTCTGCCGTTGGTCTGCAGACGGGGGCAACAAAACCAGGACTAGCTCTTCATGGTAATTGACCATTAGCACCCCAGTGAGGGGCTAAATGCAGCTGTGCTCATTTGAATGACACTTGGAGACCTTAGCAGCACTTTTTATCTTCTAAAGTGTTAATCCGCACCAGCTCGTCGGGAGTGAAAAGGTTCCAGCGGGGACACTCGCTCCATGTTCTCCTCTCTGGGGGGAGGGAGCGCTTCTAATGGGCTTTGTCCTTTTCTTTTGCTTCTTGGCAGTCCCACCTTTTGTCTTTGAGACCTCCACACACACACACACACACACACACACACACAGGCCAGCTGATCTGCAGAGGAAACTTCCTCGCTGTTCCCCCAGCTGGACCTCACCGCTGCAGCCGACCATCACTGCAGCCAGAGCAGGAAATCCCAGAAGTCATTCACGCGGCATATTACTTCCTATCCTGTGTCCAGAGCAGCTTTCATAGACCGGTGCCGCCATCACTTCCTCCTCACTTTACACACCAGTGAGCCGCCGCCCCCCCCTCGGTTTCAACAGAGAATTCCTCCCATGCTTTATTGAATTAAGCTGATTCCAAAATGCGTCAGTCAAACAGTTGGAAGGACAGAATTTCCAGGTTTGTTTAATTTTGGAAGTCCCCGTTGGTTCAATCATCCAATCACAGCAGCGGAAGATGAAACCTCCCAAAAAAGGGCTTTTGGCCTCAGATTGAAGCTAAAGTTCAAAGTTGGCCTGCACTTGTGTTGTGAATGTGTTGATGTGTTTTTTTTTAGTTGGGCCGTGTTGTCGCCGCATTTTAAAGGAGCACAAATGTTCCCGACGGTGCTGGAGAATAAAGAGAGCAGCAGATTTTACAGCTTTTTATGGTCCTTTTATGGTGTCTGCGGTCAGATTAACAGCTGGGATGTTGACACAGTCTTATCAGTGGCATCTGCGTGCACAGCGACACACACGTCTGCCCTCGTCACTGGAAGCTTTTTCTTCTTCTTTTTTTAAAGGAGAAAGTCGATCCCAGTCCCTGCCCCCTTTTCCTGCTGGGATTAAGGGCCTGTCAAGCACATGTGATCCAGGAAATACCTTTACTAGGCCCGAGCAGGATCGCCATGGCAACCGGCACTCGAACCTGCCGTTGCAGGCCCTCGCTCCTGCGCGCACGCTGGCCTCCTCATCCTCCTTTTATCGTTGGGAGGTCTTTGTTGTGGGGGTGGGCGGGGCCAGTGGAGTTCGCTGCTGTTGTCCTGAGGTTGTTTTCTGTGGATGAGCTTCCTGTTCTGGAGAGCTGGATTCACAGAAACCCAGAATGATCGCAGCCTCGGGCTAGCCTCCCTCCGTGGTATTTGATTATCCTCGCTGTCTTCCTGCGTTGTAGCGCTGAAGGTGAGGCAGGGAGGAGGATCAGACTTATTCCTGAGATCACCCATGTGGCTAATAAAGCTGAAAGACTATGTTTTGTTGGTCACAGCGACGCACCCCGGTCCACCCATTTGGCTGAGTCAGTGATGATTGTTGCAGCGCCCCCTCCTGTTGTGTTTGAAGAGCACGCTCGCCTCCACTAACAAGGCCTTGTGATCGCATTATCGGCAGCACTGTTTGTCCCCTCACTGCTGCAGCTCTTCCCCTCACTTTAACAGATCTGACGCTGAGCGTCGGGTCTCGGAGGGCTTGGCGTCGCCACATTTCCAGGGACGCCAACGCGGAGGCGGAGTACGTGTTTTGAGAAACTTTTTCAATGCTCTCGGGAAACCGAGACGCCAGGTCGCCGCGCTCCCGCGGCCCTGGAGCACCGACATGACCAGCGATGATCTGCACCTTTTGTAACTGGACAAACAACACCAGCGTGATGGACAGCGTGTCATCTTAATCGGGTTAGCCCCTCCCCCCTGCAGACCATGCAGTCATTCAGAGCGGGGGCTCAGGTGTCTCGCTCTGTGATGCATCCCGCTCCCTTTAATCCTCTTAATTGAATTTCACCTTCCTCTGTCGAGTAGCTCCTGGCCCTTCTGACGGCGGCGGTGATTTAATTTTAGGACAGAAGCGAAACAGCCTCACCGGGAGGAAGTGGAGAATGGAAGTTTAGTGCGTCGATTTTGTGCGTCGCTGTTGCGTCTGCAGCCTTTCCTCGGTCAGGTTTTGTTGGTGGTGCTCGGAGGCATCCTCCCCTCAGTTCGGAAGGCTTTTGGCTCCGGCTGTGAATATTGACGGGGTGCTTCTCGTCCTCCGTCCCTGCCAGAGATGTCGGGTGGAGCCGTTCCAGGGTTTTCCCTGTCATTAATCCTCAGGCTGCAGCTGCTTTACAAACAGGCAGAGCAAAATCGGAGAAACTGCATTTGAATGAGGGGAAACTGAGCGGAAACTTTAAAAAAGAAAAAGAAAGAAAGATCACAATCATGACGTCATCATGGATCCGCAATGATTGCCAATCAGATTTTCTTCTCCAGATGGGAAGAGACCCTGGAACTACATTTTCCAAAGAGCGCTGCGGTTCGATGTGGTTCACATTTATCTGCTCCAGAACAACAGTTCTTTACCGAGCGCTCATGCAGCAGCACGTGCAGCTCTGTGAGAGAGGAGGAGAGTTTCACAGTTCACGCTTCAGACTTGAGGCCAAACGCCGTCTCTCTGTCCTCACAGTGGCTGTGGAAGCTCCTCTTGAAATGTTCACGCTCTACCCCGGCCAACCTCTTGACCTGAGGTGCCCCGCCAGCGACTCCACCCAAGCTGTCAACTGGACCAAAGACCACGTGCTGGTGGTGGACGGGGAGCACACGCGCATCCGTAACGGCCACCTGGAGATCGAGAGCGTGGAGCTGAGCGACTCTGGCCTGTACGCCTGCACCACCTTCGGGAACCACAGCGGCTTGTTTAACATCTCAGGTACACCAGGTTCAGTGGTGGGGGCGCGGCAGGTAACGCTGCATATTCAGGCCTGTCTCCTGTCTCTCTAGTTGATGTTCTGGCGTCATCGGAGGACGACGAAGAAGACGAGGAGTCATCATCAGAGGAAGCCAAGCTGCTGGGCAGCCAGAAAGAGCTGCGTAAGTGAGGCCATCATCAAATGGTCATTACTCACACCCTAAACTGTCCCGGGGTTATGACTTCAGCGTGTGTGTATGTGTGAGTGCGTGCGTGCATGAATCATGGGGTTTCACCTCTCGGTGACGGTTGTTACACACTGAATAAATAACAGCGGTTCACCTTAGATGTCCTCCAACTTTTCTTGTCCGCCCACACACTCCAGCAGCTGGCGAGCGTAACGGCCATTAGCTTACACACTGGCCCTCTTCCTGCCGCTGAATCAGTATCAGTTGAGAATGGTTTTGTTGCTTAAGTTCTAACTTTTCTAAACGATTGTTTACTTCCCGCCCTCATTCGTTTGTTTTTGGTCAGGGGTTTTGTGAATCTGCCAACCGTCTCTCTCCTCCTCAGCGATGGCGCCGCAGTGGGCTCACCCAGAGAAAATGGCCAAAAAGCTTCACGCCGTTCCAGCCAGTAAGACCGTCAAGTTTCGCTGCCAGGCCAGCGGCAACCCCACCCCGACCCTGAAGTGGTACAAGAACGGCAGGGAGTTCAAGAGAGACCATCGCATCGGAGGCTTCAAGGTCACCGCCGCTCTTCACCTCCTCGCTCTGCTGCTCCCTAGTTCTGTCGAACAGTAGAACATTAGAACGTCGGCCTCCTCCTTCAGTCAGTAATGTGCACGGCGGCGTCCGAGGTTCACGTTTGACCTGTGAAGCGCAGCAGATGAAGCTCGAAGGCTGCAGGTGGACGCGGCCCTGGCGTCCCTGCTGTCACTGGGCTGTTTTATGGCTCCTTCTGTTGTCCTGTTTCCAGGCAGGCTGTCCTCACATGTGACGCTAACAGCTGATAAACTGTGAGTTTATAATGGCTGATAGGGCGTTTACTGCCACGTCTGGATTAACTCTCAACACGGGTGCGGACCGGATCCGTTTATGCTTCAATCACCATCGTTTATTGGAAACACACCCCTTCAATGCACTCTTTGTTTTTCAAGAATCTCTTTCCTAAAATAAGAATTCAGGTCAGAGTGAAATCCACTCTATTCACTTTATTACTTGTTGTTATTTTAACATTAACGTACAGATTGTTGATCCTTTAATATCTTCAACTTATGAGGCGAGCTAAAACCTTTGGCATAAATTTTGAACGTTTTAAGGGCTTTTAAAAATATATAATTGATTTTATTGGGCATTCTTAGGAGATTTTAGGACCTTTTTTTTTTATTTGTCTTTGTTGTGCCATTTCTTGATGGTGGGAAATCATTCAGAACAGCTACATTCAAGTGTGTGCTTGTGCGCGCTTCTGTGCAAGTGTGTGTTACAGCTGCTCTTCCCATCATGGTATATGCTGGTCCAGCCTTATCTCATTTTCCTCTACAGCTGGGACACATTTAGGAGTTTCCTTTCAGCTGTGTACCCCCACCACACACACACGCACGCACACACACACACACTCGCATACACACGGACTTTTCACCCAATCAGGCAGCAGCCGTCAACATCTGCTTGCAGCTTTCTGCAAAGGCCTGCACCGGCGGTCAGCGACATCTCTCATCTGAGCTCTTTAATCGCCGCGCGTTTATCACTCGTACAGTCTGCGCGGAGACGTTTGTGCGTGCACGTGCGTGTGCGCGAGGGACGTAATGTCGACCACATGTATGTGAAGCCAGGCAGAGCACATCTGGCAGCGGGAATCACGTTCTGCAGCTAAATGAGGGAGAGCGTGTGTGGATATGCATGTTTGATGTTGCTGTTGCCTCAGAGGTCGCCTGATTAATCGCACGCCGCCGCTCGCAGCAGATTTATGGAAGAAAAACTGTAATATGTCTTGGAGAGACGCACTAATAAGACGGGATGGAGCAGCCATGCATAAAACATTTTCTCCGATGCGCGCCCCCCCACCCCCCCAAAGAAAACCCAAAACGCTGATCACATGAGGATGTGTCAGTTTCTTCACCCCGCACACGGTGACCTTTAGATGTTGGCCGGTAGTTTTGGGTTCATATTCTTAGAAAAGGGACATTTTAGCGGAGGTTCAGGCTGCATGTACAATTGCTGGTTAGCAAGCTCTAACTCTGGGTCCTTGTCTGGACTTTTAGGTCCGTGACCACATGTGGACCATCATCATGGAGGCCGTGGTCCCCTCTGACAAAGGCAACTACACCTGCGTGGTGGAGAACCAGTATGGCAGCATCAACCACACCTATCAGCTGGACGTAGTGGGTGAGGCTTGATTCCTGCTGTGATAGAACCTCCTGAACTCACCGTAGGTCAGTTGTTCACTATAATTCCTTCTCATTTCCATCCTGCAGAACGCTCCCCACACAGGCCGATCCTTCAGGCCGGCCTCCCAGCCAACCGCACCGCAGTGGTGGGCAGCGACGTGGAGTTCGAGTGCAAAGTGTTCAGCGACCCTCAGCCTCACATCCAGTGGCTGAAGCACATCGAGGTCAACGGCAGCCGCCACGGCCCTGACGGCCTGCCGTACGTCCGCATCCTCAAGGTAGGAGGAGTTTATCAGTACAAAGTGGAACATCTTTCTACAGCATAGACTGTTATGACTGCCAAACCCTCTGGAGTTCTGCGGTACAGAACTAAGCCCCGCCTCCCCGGCGGTCTCGGATGGACCTCTGTTACTCTGTGAAACTGTAAATCCTTTGTTGCTTTTGTAATGTGATTTTGGGTCCCGGCCTGCTGTGTGTTGTCTGTTTTGCTGCACATGACGTGTCTTTATTTGCAGCATTCGGGGGTCAATAGCTCGGACGCTCAGGTGCTGACCCTCCACAATGTGACTGAGGAGGAGAGCGGGGAGTATATATGTAAAGTGTCCAATTATATAGGAGAGGCCAATCAGTCAGCCTGGCTGACTGTCATCCGCTATGAACCCACAGGTAACCGCCATCACCACCACCTCCCATGATGCAACAGGAGCACCATAAAGCAGGGTCCATCCTCAGCTGTTTCTCTCCTCCCTGCCTCCCCCTGTTCCTCCCCCCTCAGCGTCCTGACTGTAAATGACACTATGGAAAATTCCCAGCAGAACAGTTTGAGCGCGTTTGGTCTCATGTTTATCTGACTCTCTTCTCATGCCTACCCCCTTCCCCCTGCCGTGCCCTCCCAATAAGGGCCTCTCTGCCATCTTCCATTACTTTCGCTTTCTTTCCCTTCAAAGGAACAACCCCCCCCCCCCGTCTGCTCACATCCACATGTCCTGCTGTTTGTCTCGCGCAGGGCTGGGTATCCTTCACAACTTAAAAGGGGGGTAAAACCTCTGTGTTTCAGCTCCTGTAGTTTAATATTTAACTCTCGCATCACCAGTATTATCACACCGTGTGAGTAGACGAGCGTCAGTGTTGCAGTGTAGCGCTTAAACTTTTTTAAGCGTGTTTGAATGTTTCACCTAGTTTTTATCCAGTCAAGCAGACTAATTGGCTCATTTAGCCAATGGATGGGTGGATGGATGGATGGATGGATGATGGGTGGGTGGATGGATGGATGGATGGATGATGGGTGGATAGATGGATGGATGGATGGATGGGTGGGTGGATGGATGGATGGGTGGGTGGATGGTGGATGGATGGATGGGGGGATGGATGGATGGATGATGGGTGGGTGGATGGATGGATGGGTGGGTGGATGGGTGGATGGATGGGTGGATGGATGTATGCCAGTGTTCTCCTGTACACGGATACTCAGCCCTGGTCCCGTGTGCACTGTTCTGCTGTGGAAGTTCTCCATGTTCTCCATCTCCTGCATGTAGAGATGAGACTGAGGTCATCAATGTGGTGTTTGGGGCGGACCGACGGTCGGTCCGGCGGCTCAACCTAACCGGTTCCTCCACTAACAGATTCTGGAGGTCTCCTCCTGACGAAGTGTTAGCTTTTGGTGCAGGTGGTGTTGGATGGCGGTGGGAGAACGCTCCTCCATCCTCTTTCCTTTTCCAAAATCCTTCACTCATGGTTCTGTTTCCTCTTGGGCCTCTTGTTGGGTCTGCTTGTTCTTTTCTAGACCGCTGGCTTTAACATCACCGACAAGGAAATGGAAGTCCTCCAACTGAGAAATGTGTCTTTTGATGACGCTGGGAAGTATACCTGCTTGGCGGGCAATTCTATCGGGTTCTCTCATCACTCTGCATGGTTGACCGTGTTTGAAGGTATCAGTGGTTCTGTCTCTCCTGTATTTCCTTGTCTTTCCTCCCGACCCTCAGCCCGACCCTCCGACTCACATTTGTCAGTAGTTCTGGTAAATGTGATCAGAAGTCGGCGCTGGTACTAAAACCGCTTCCTGCCCTCGGCATGGGTCCTGCTCCATCTCAGCCGTAGATGGGAGAGCTGGACCCATGTCCTGCTGTCCCTGCAGTGGACTCAGAAGCACGCCAAACGACCCAAACGCCGGCTGAGCGTCGTGTTTGGGGATGTTTGGAGCTTCTGATCCTCCTTGAACTGTCCCGCCCCTTTTTGCTCTTTAACCCCCGTTTGATCTGGAGCGCCGCTGATCGGCTCTGGCGTGCGCTACAAATGACGGGCATGCCCGATGTCATTTCCCGCTGCGAGCGCAGCGGTCGGCTTTGATAATTGGCTCCGCTGCGGTGGATGCGTCTCATTCCTGGGCGACGGAATCTGCATTTGGCCAATTACCAAAGCCGCTCGTCGGGTGGCGTTTTCACAAAGCCGCAGCTCATTTGTGCAGCTGGTGTTGGTCAGAGGTGGAACTTGGTCTGGGATGTGAAATCTTCCAGAATGAGGGACATCCGGCAGATTTAGAGTAGCACAGACTTGTCTGCAGCTTCCAAAAGGTTTGACTGGTTAAACGGGGTGAAGCTCGCAGAAATGCAAACGTGTTCCAGCACGTAATAATATGCTGGCGCCGAGTGTTGAGCCCACACTGAATACCTGCCCTCAAGCCCCTCCCCCTTCTAGAGCATCGC
Source organism: Takifugu flavidus (assembly GCF_003711565.1). Taxonomy (NCBI): domain Eukaryota; kingdom Metazoa; phylum Chordata; class Actinopteri; order Tetraodontiformes; family Tetraodontidae; genus Takifugu; species Takifugu flavidus. Next base: position 9,973,748 of record NC_079524.1, on the reverse strand, counting down.
AGGAAGCACAGTCGGAGAACAAAGAGAGGTTTCCACTACTGTTTCCACTTTCAAGTTCCAGATTTCCTTTATACTTCCAGGCTAGTGCAGAAACATGGCAGAGCAACACTCTAGCAGCCATGAAGGGGAACCACCTTCATCTATATAAACGTCTGCTCTTAACAGGGTTAGATGGTTCAGGTCTCAGTTATTCCTAATTTCCATGTTTTATAAAAGTCATCCCAGGCCAAGGAGCCACACTCGTCCTGTGACTGCGGTGTGGGATCCATTAGAGCTGGATAATCGTTGGTGTTTCTACTCTCAGGGAGGAAAAAAACAAGATCTGAAGCAGTTTCCTTTTAAAAGCAGGTTAAATCGGCACCAGCACCAACACACACCTCTGACACTGTCCGTGGACGTTGGCGTCTCCGACATGATGAACACAAAGATGATTATCGTCTAAAAGTCAGATTCTTTGTACACAAAGACAGAAAATCCTTCTGAAAACTCACATCAGAGCCTTCATAGATTTTAAAGATAGTTTGACTCGATGCTCCATTGAATTTTTTTGTAGTGAAGATCCTGGTAGGGGTCAAAGGTTCTGACTTTTAGACCCGTAATTGGTTGTAATTGGTCGTGCTGGGATGGGATGGGATGGATGAACTGAAGCCCGTGTGCCCGATGAGCGCTCACCCTGCATCTCCCCCTCCTCACCCCACCATCTAGCCGTCCCCCACTATCCTCCAGCCAACCACACCTACCTGGAGGTCGTCATCTATTGTGTGGGGTTCTTCTTAATCGTGGTGATGATCACCGTTGCCATCATCGTCAAGATCCGCACCTCGTCCAAGAAGAGTGACTTCAACAGCCAGGTGGCCGTCCACAAGCTGGCCAAGAGCATCCCCCTGCGCAGACAGGTAACAGAAAGTAGATAGGGGGTTTGGAACATTATACCTCTTCTCCTCTTCTTTCTGCACTTCCTTCGATCCAGATTGACAAATGTTTCAAAGGTAAAAATTCAGAGCCCTTCCTGGTTTGCCGGAAGTCTTCTCAGGTAAATATGAACGTTGAGCCGGTCAGCTGATGAGGCCGGCTCAGCCAATCAACTGACGGCATAGTCTGGCGTAGCGTTCCGAGCTGGAGCGGCGCTGGCCTAGCTACTGGTTCCGTGTCCAGTGACACTTTCTCCAGCTGTGGCCTTCGGAGCGAAGCTGGATTCATCTGAGTAAAACTGTTGACGGGCGTGTGTTCCACTTTGAGAAGAGTAATGTCAGTGTCTTTGACCTCAGGTGTCTGTTGACTCAGGCTCTTCCATCCACTCTGGAGCCATGCTGGTCCGCCCGTCTCGCCTGTCCTCCAGCGGCTCTCCGATGCTTTCAGGCGTGTCGGAGTATGAGCTGCCTCAGGACCCTCGCTGGGAGCTTCCCCGGGACAGGTACCCTCCTTCAGACTTAAAGAGAGAGACCGCAGGCTTGTATCTGAGGCCTAACTGGTTCTGGGTGCGTTTCTCCTGGGCAGACTGGTTCTCGGGAAGCCTCTGGGTGAAGGCTGCTTCGGTCAGGTGGTGATGGGTGAAGCCATGGGACTGGACAAGGAGAAGCCAAACCGGGTCACCAAGGTGGCTGTCAAAATGCTGAAATGTGAGTTTGATCTGCGGACCGTCCAGCTGTCAGACTCCAGGCTGAGCGGAGTAAAAGTTTATGAGTCTATTTAACAGGCGATCATTAAACTGAGGACAGGAGACGGAGGAGCAGCCTTTACTCATTCCAGCTTTAGCCGTAGCTGCGTTTTCGCCATTTCGGTCCTCATCTGTTTACTTTCTGCTCTTCTGCAGCTGACGCCACTGAGAAAGACCTGTCGGACCTGATTTCAGAGATGGAGATGATGAAGATCATCGGGAAGCACAAGAACATTATTAATCTGCTGGGAGCCTGCACGCAAGATGGTAGGACACAACCGCACACGCACACCAGAAAGAACGTCTGTTAGCTTCAGGCTAACACGCAATAGGAGTCATAATTAGTGTGCTAGTAAAAATTAGCATTACGAGCACCATATTTGTCCAAGACTCTTTGGACTCGGGCTCCTTCTGTGCTTCTGCTTCAAACTCTACGTCTTCTCATGGTGTCTTCTGTCTCCAGGTCCACTTTACGTCATAGTCGAGTACGCGTCCAAGGGAAACTTGCGGGAATACCTCCGAGCTCGGCGCCCTCCGGGAATGGAGTACTGCTACAACCCGGACCAGGTCCCAGTGGAGAACATGTCCATCAAGGACCTGGTGTCCTGTGCCTTCCAGGTGGCTCGAGGGATGGAGTATTTGGCCTCCAAAAAGGTGACCTCTCCTACCTGCCTGGGTCATGTGACGGGCTGGACGCTGCGTGTTAGTAACGCGCGCTCTCATTGGTCCAGTGCATCCACAGAGATCTGGCTGCTCGCAACGTCTTGGTGACAGAGGACAGCGTGATGAAGATCGCGGACTTTGGCCTGGCGAGGGACATCCACCATATCGACTATTACAAGAAGACCACAAACGTAAACGTTTGCTCTGAACGGGCCGATCGAGCATGTTTTGTTTTGGAGGATTCGATTCACCCGCGCCAAAATTTGGATTTTTCAAACGAGCCGTGACCTTAAATCCGAAATGTTTTGACCTTCTAGGGGCGTTTGCCGGTGAAGTGGATGGCTCCTGAGGCGCTCTTTGACCGCATCTACACGCACCAGAGCGACGTGTGAGTATCATGCCCGCTCTTCCTGCTCGGCTCGCTGGGTTGTGGGAATCGGCAGCGTGGAAACCTGCGTGTTTGTGTCTCAGGTGGTCGTTCGGTGTTCTGCTGTGGGAGATCTTCACCCTGGGTGGTTCCCCGTATCCCGGCGTGCCCGTGGAGGAGCTGTTCAAGCTGCTGAAGGAGGGTCACCGCATGGACAAACCCTCCACGTGCACCCATGAGCTGTAAGATGCTATAAAAAATGTTTCCGTAGTGGTGGCTGATGTTTGAGGGGTTTGGATCCTGGTGGTGACCCCCGGTTCTGTTTCAGGTACATGATGATGAGGGACTGCTGGAATGCTGTTCCCTCTCAGAGACCCACCTTCAAACAGCTGGTGGAGGATCTGGATCGCTGTCTGGCCATGACGTCCAACCAGGTGAGTCGGTTTCCTCCCATGGAGCCGATCTGTTGCTCTGAGGTCAGAGTTGACTCCTGTTTGTGACTCCAGGAGTATCTGGAGCTGTCGATGCCTCTGGACCAGTGTTACCCCGACACCCGCAGCTCCACCTGCTCCTCCGGCGAGGACTCGGTCTTCTCCCACGACGCCGGTGCCGAGGAACCCTGCCTGCCCAAGTTTCCTCCCCACTCCAACGGCGCCGCCATCAAGAAACGCTGATACCTCACTCGCTCCTGCTCTTCCTGGGTTTAGACTCTGACTCCGCCCCCTCTTCCAGAGACCAAGCTAAGAGCCCCCGATGAGACGGGGCACGGAGGATACCTCACAGAACCTGCTGGGTCAAGCGGACCTGGAGCCGTTTCCCAGTTGTCGATGGCGACGACGTTTACGGGGCACTTTGTTTTAGCGGTGGCGGTGGCTTTTCTTCTACGCTTTGGGCATTCCGCGGATCAAAGGACTATTCCGAATGTTCTGCTTTCCAACATCTCCAGACCAAATCCAGAGAACGTGAGACCCACGGACACCGGGATGTTCTTGTACATACAGTTAGAAAATTATAAATATGAATATATATTTACATTGTACTCTTTATTTTTATGTCCATCATTGATTTATTTTCTTTTGTACATGGATTCTTTGGTTTGATCCATTTTTAATAGACTGTAGTTACATGAAAACGTGTCTGAGGGTCACATGGCCAGTCCACCGCAGCTTCAATTTATGATATAATCGATGAAAACTATATGATATAAATGCATATATATATATATATTTGGTTTTCTACTTTCAAATGTAAATGCTTTCAGCCTGCAGTGAGTGTGTGTGTGTGTGAGTGTGGGATCTTCGTCCATGTTTTAGAGAATTCTGACTTTTTTTCAAAATTCCTAAAATCGTGGAGGAAGAGGAAAGTTCTCAAAGGGGGGGTTTGGTGTGTCTCCGCCCCTTTCCGGACCCCCACAGGTGTTCATTTCCCTGCGTGGGTGCACTTGGCTGTGGCTGCTCGACCTCTGCTGTAAATGCTTGAAAAGGAGTTTTATTTGCTGCCATCGTAACTTCTGAAGAAGGGTTGCAGATACGCGTATGTCATCGTAAAAAGATTCAATAAAATGCTATAGATAAAGTGCCAAAGCCTTCGGCGTTTGAATCGGGGGCGGGGCTTATACTTCTGCCTCTGGAGTCAGCGTGGCGGCTGCAGTAAAAGGCTGATTTATGGCTGCGCAGCATCGCGGCGCCGCCTTGTCCATCACGCATGGTGGCCCCGGTCCTCGGCTCTCTTCCCGCCAGGATGAAGTCAACCTCCCAAGATTTAAAGTTTTTACACCAAACTTTTTTTTTATTGTTTGATTGACCGTCATTTTAAACCTGACTCGTAACTTGATGGTGGTAAATCGTCATTTTTGGGCAATATTGTCTCTTAAATCATATTGAAAGAAGTGTTGTTGGCTCCTATTGCTGCCTGTGGAAGTTCTCTCTTCCAGTTCAGGTTAACCTCGTGGATCCCAGCAGGGATCATCTACAGGAACACGCCGTTACTGCAGATAAACCCTCTGAGACCTCCAAGGTCACTGTGAACCTGCAGATATCTCAGACTCCTGGAAACGGGGGAGTCGTAAATCGGCGTCATCAGCGGTTGGAGCGAAGATGCGGAGCTTCATCGGAGAGGATGAAGAGGAGCAGCTTTACAACCCTCTAATGGAGCCGAGATCAACCCCGGTGCCATTAGGCAGAGACTCTTATCACTCCACCCAGATGGCACCGGAGGCTAGGCTAGGCTAGGCTAGCAGCAAGGTTGGCAGAGGTTGTTTTTGTGTAATGAGAGAACTTTCAGGCTTCTGACGGTGACCTGGGAGTTATTGGGTTGAGCAGCATGAACACAAATTCATCAAAGACATTCATTTTGGCTCTAACTAAAACCCTGTGGATGCATTTTTAAACCCAGTTCAGAAACTTCAGAATTTTACCGTAAACTTTTGACATCCTGACCAAAAGAAGCCTCCCAAGTCTCAACTTTCCACAGCGTTGCAACGTCAATAAAAGGAACGTAGCAGGTGGGGGATGCTGTTCCAAACGAGTGTGGGAAAATGATAAATGGAAAAACCGAGCTGCTGGACTGTTGCGGATGGTTGGTGTCCAGTTTATTTAGGATACACGGTTGTCCAAGTTTAATCCATTTTTCACTTCATTCTTAACCACAACGTTCTCCGTATTTTTTTCATTTTGCTCATCGTTTAGGGGAAAAGATGTAGAAATACTTTCATGATGACTGATGCCAAGGATACAGATCCTGGAACGGTTGTTTCCTCTGGTGCAGGTAAAGAACCAGTGATGCTGGCTAATGAAGGCGCTACCATCATTAGCAGCTTTGTAGCATTTGGCTGCTAATTGCTAACCACATACAAGCATATATACTTATGCGTAAATGAACGGCACACGTGTGTCCTCACAGATGACCTTGAACTCTGCTGTTACCTGCTAAGGACACGTGCGCGCTCTCAAGGTCGAGGCGATGACGCTGATGTGTGTGTTTGCTGATTGTGTTTTCCCGCAGGAGACGGTGACATCACCGCGTTGCCGCATCTCTTCACAGATGAACTGGTTATTTATGGGAGCTTAGAGGGGGAGGAGCCGTCAGAGAGGAGACTGCTGCCATCCCATAATCATGAATATGGCTCTGGCCAGCGTCCACCTGAAGGTAAAGGAGACGTTTGTCATCCACCGGCGTCCTTCCTTGAGATGAGGACGGATATTTAAGGTCAGCTCTCAGAAAAATAAAAAAGTGGGTGTCAGGTGGTGGAAAAGAAGAGCAGACTTTAAAATCCTTTAAAATCCACCTTAAACCCGCCGTCAAGACCAAAACAGCAGCCTAAAGGTTCCAAATAACAACAAACCTGCAACTGAGCTAAATAGGCTGTCTGTGTCACCCCCCCCCCCCCCCCCCACACACACACACACACACACCCGCATCACCGCTGAATGTTTGGCTGTTTTGTTCCGTGGAGATGATGAAAACCTGGAGATCTTCTGGATCTCAGGCAGACGCGTCGGCACGTCTGGTTGTTTACGTCTGGACCAGGGACCCTCTGATGTGACGGGCTCTCGCCTGCTCTGGGGAAGGGGGGGGGGGCTGGGACAGGGACAGGGTGAACGTGGGGGTCAGGGCCCATCAGTCACCGCTCCGCATCACAAGACTGACAGAAAAATGAGTGACAGAAGGACTTCACACCAGAACCCTGGAACAAAACTGTTACAGTCAGGCCGGTCTCCACAGTCTTTCCAGAATCCTGGTCCTGGTCCTGGTGTTGACTGGAGGACCATGATGAGGTTTTGCAATAAAGTTTTGATTTGTGGCTCTGCATCAGCATCATTTGGATGACTCGGTTACCTCCTCTAATCGGGTTTATAACAGATTGTGGTTATCAACAACCTCGTTTATGGTTGACTCACGTTAAACAACAACCCACGTGGTTTCATAATTGGCCGCGATAACAAGCGCGATGACGTCACAAACACGGTGAGAGGAAAACGACCTTTGTTAAAGATAGGAACATGACGTCATCCACATGTCAATCATCCAAAGAGCCCATTTGTTCTTTTACAGGTTTAAATCCACTTTGTTCACAGCATTAACCGGGTGGTTTGATGCTTTGTGTGGCTTTAGCCTTGAATCCTGAACTAAAATCCGCCATATTTCAGTTTTGAGTTGTTTTTTCCACCGTTGCCGCGGTGGCGTCTGCGGGCTCAGGTGTGGTCAGGTAAATGAGACACCTCGGCGTGTTTGGTGCTCTGTGCGTGTGTGTGAGTGCGTGTCTGCCTGCCCCGACGAGGTGTGTGTTACAAAAAGCGACGCCTTCGGGCACGTGGCCCCGCCTCTTTCCCACTGGATCAACTTTCTTCGGGACGGGAACGAGCGGCGACGCCTCCTCCAGGCTCAGACATATAATCTGGGCCTGTCACAGCTTTTATCACGGCTGCGTCCACCTTTCTCCGCAGCCCCCCCGCAGGCAGCAGATACCTGCACGCACATTCCATCAGCACGTCCCAGGAGGCGGATCACCTGTCCCTCCGTGGCCGCGGGGCAGACAGGTTCAGGTGCTTCTCCACATTGTCCCAACTGAAAGTTAAGATCCAAAACTCATCCAAATGAGACAAACAGCCCATAAAGGTGTTTTCTGCCTTCATCCTGATGGACCATAGAGGTGGGGGGGACATTTCAGGCACGTATCTAACGCCTGGCTTCTTCTGTCTGATGTTCAGATTTATGACCCATCGATTGGAACAGGTCAGCTCCCATCGATCCTGGAAGAGGTCTGAGGGTCCCCGGGGGTCCCCGTCCTCGCGTCAGCTGGTTTGGATCAAAGTACGTATGAATCAAAGCATAAACACGGGACGTTTCAGGTTTTATGGGCTTAAGCAGCGTAAATGGCAGCATGTTTGTGACACCACATGACATGTTTACGCACTTCCTGTTGACACAAACGTTGACCTTTTTGAGGTTATTGGCTCCTCAATCATGAAGGACATCTGTCAGCCTCGTGATGACCTCCTCTTCCTCCTCCTCCTCCTCCTCCTTGTTTTTCTTCTTCCTCTGCCTTCAGTGGGCGGGGCTTGCAAACATGTTCAGGTCTCTGCGTGAAGACGCAGCGTGCAGGAACATGTCTGAGCACCTTGTGAGCAGCTGGGAAGATCTGAACTTTTCTTTTTGTTCTAAACATCCTGCGAAGCCGAGAACGAGACGCAGGAAGAAACATTTCAGCTGGTTTCAGTCCGACATGATAAACACGTTTATGACGAAGGGCTGATCCACACTGCCGATAAAAACTGATCTGCCCTTAGAAAAGGAGCTTATTAAAACCTGCTTCTGGTCTTTGGTGTCTTGAGCTCTTTAGGTTCTACCAGGAACCCTTTTGATGGGTGATGGTAAACAGATAAAGAGTTTCTATTCGAGGTGAAACCGATTCAGTTAAACACTGTTTTATCTTCTAAGTTCTGTTGTGAGCCCACGGTGAGCAGAACTTTTTGTCTTTGGGTTCCATCAAGAACAATATTCAAATGTCACAAGAACATTAGGGGATGTTTTCTGTTTGGAAGTGTTTTATTTTCTTTCCATAAACTCAGTTAACACAGGTTCCACGTGGAACCTTGAGAGGAATGAGGGACATTTCGTTGTCAGGGAGTAGGAAAAATAGGAAGACTGGCTCTTGTGGAGGAACCATTAATCCTGAATAAAATAAATCTGCGAAGGTGAAATCCTTCATTCTCGAAACGATCACTGTTTATGCGACGCAGCGCTTTTGTCAAAACAGTCTTTAAAAATCCACCCTGTGATTTGCTGCTTGTTTTGACAGAATTCCGTGGATAATTCCCAGCAGCCTCTTTGGTTCCTCGACCTCACACGAGGAAGAGATTCCAGCTTCAGCTGCTGCTGCTGCAGGCTCTGCTCTCTGTGCCATACAATTATCCTGGTTCCCACCGGAGGTCTGGATCTGGGTGGAGTAAGCTGAGGCATTAAACACCACACACACACACACACACACACACACACACACACACACACACACACACACACACACACACACACGCAAAACAAAAGGAAGTAAAGCAGAAAAATAGCTGCAGGAAACAGACAGAGCGTGGCGAAAACATGGAGGAAATCTTTTGGGGTTTATTTTAAGGTGGAATAAACAGGAATCACTGAGCTTTCTGTGTCTTCGGTCTGTGACAAGTGTGTGTTTGTGCTGTAAGGCTGGTGACGGCTGGTACTGAAGCTGCACCGCTGCCAACTGTGCAGGGGGACCGGAACCTGCGGCGGTTAGCGCCCCCTGCCGGTGGAAACACCGACTGAGGTTCCACGCAAGAAATAATAATGGAAAAAACTCATCTGCGGCAACACATTATGTGTCGTACATTAAAGACACGATCAAAGATGACAGGCAGATAACCGGGGGAAACAATGTTGTTCAAGTCGCGCCAAAAACACTAGAAGCGAACTTGTTTAAAGACACAGGAACCAAATGCCAAAATGAAAAAAACTATCTCCTTTGTTCTCATCCTCATTAAAAGGAAGAAATAACCCTCTTATCCTAATAATCATGAACTTTCATCAGAAAACGCCACGATACTGAAATAAATAAGTCAATGCATCAGGCTATATAGGCCTAACAGCGCCGCCCGGTGGTCATGGGATGTAGTGCAGCCGAATTGATCCTGAAGATTATTTAATAAATGATTTTGAGCGCAGTGCATGATGGGAACTCGTGTTAATGCTCTGCAGTCGGTGACTGTGTGATGTCATCTGAACACCCACCCCCCCAAGTGCGAGCTTCTGCCCTTGCTTTCTTCGCCCCCCCATGTCCCCCCTCCCCTCCCCTCCCCTCCCCCTCCTCCCAGCTGGAGTAAATAATTCCCTGTCAGTGTAGCCTTTGCAGAGGAGCTCGTCATCCTGCAGAGGAACGCCAACGATGCCGGAGCTTGGACGAGGACGTTTGGGTCTCATCTGCCTGTCGGCGCTGTGCCTCAGCCTGGTGGGGGGGTCGAGGGCCCCAAAGACTCCCCGCTGTCCTGCCACCTGCTCTTGCACCAAAGACAGCGCCTTCTGTGTGGACACCAAGGCCATTCCCAGGAACTTTCCCCCTGGAATCATCTCTCTGTGAGTCCCTCAGACATTTCTCTGTGTGGCTGCAGCGCTGATGTCAGCATCTATTATGGGATGATGCAGGAACCCCGGAGAACATGTCCCTGCTGATGTCCCCTCGACTTACATAATGAGGTTCCTCCACTGCAGCACTAACCTGTGGAGCTCCAGGCAGGAACTCCTCTGAGAGATAACAGGAACTCCTGAAATCTAAAAAGAGGAATCTTCTGCTGATCCTTGTGCAGCTTTAGAGTTTTTTTACTCAAGAACAAGAACGTCTAGGTCCTTCCGACAGAGTTAACATTTAAAATAAATGCTTTAATCGAAAAGGCGTTATTTTTTAAATCACTAACTCTGAGAATAGTAAGCACATTATTATTTTTTTTACCTCTTTGTCGCTTCGCCTCAGCATCAGATGACGTTTTATGAAGTTGTGTTTGTTCTTTATCGACGTCAGGAAGGTCCAACAATCAATTTATGATGTTTGTGCCAACAGGACGATGGTGAACGTCGCCTTCAGCACCATTCCAGAGGGGGCGTTCTCACACCTCCACCTGCTGCAGTTCCTGTGAGTCTCACACTCTCTCTCTCTCTCACACACACACACACAAGCGCGCGCGTGTCACAATTGACTGTTTTCTATACCCATTCATCCGTCTGTTCTATTGTGTGTGTGTGTGTATCAGTGACATGGTGAACTGTTCTCACAGGACAAAGACTTGTTTATCTGCTCCAATAAATCCTGGGTGTTTTTCATCAGCAGCACAGTTTTATATATATATATATATATATATATATATTTTTTTTTTTTTTTTTTTAAATTTCCCTCTGTCTGTCTGTCTGTCTGTCTGCCTGTCTGTCTGCCCCCCCCCATTTCCCTCTCTCAGGCTCTTGAACTCCAACACCTTCACAGCCATCTCTGACGATGCGTTCACTGGCCTGTCTCACCTGCAGTACCTGTGAGTGCCTCATCAGTGTCTGGGCCACGTTCTGCTTAAATACGAGTTAAGTGGATCTTTTTCTCCGCAGGTTCATCGAAAACAACGACATTCAGACTCTTTCCAAGTTCACCTTCAGGGGACTCAAATCCCTGACGCACCTGTACGTACACCAGAGTCTGCCCCCCCACCCCCTTTCTTCATGTTTTTTTCATGCAGTTTTGAGGAACTCACCAGAATCACAACGTTCTTTTTCCAGATCGCTCTCAAACAACAACCTGCAGCAGCTGCCCAGAGAACTCTTCAAACATCTGGACATCCTCACAGACCTGTAAGTGTGTGGACTCCAGGAGGAGGTTCTCTGGGTCCAGGTGGAGGGCTGGGGGTATAAACTCATGTGCTCTCTGTTCCGCTGCTCAGCGATCTGCGTGGGAACTCGTTCCACTGTGATTGTAAAATCAAGTGGTTGGTGGACTGGATGGAGAAGACCAACGCCTCCGTTCCAACTGTTTACTGCGCCAGTCCGTTTGAGTTCCAGGGACGACGAATCCGTGACCTTGTGCCCCGAGACTTCAACTGCATCACCGCAGGTTTCCTCTCCGCATCTTTAGAACGCTGAAGCTGGCGTTCCAGCAGAATCTTGAGGCTCGGCTCGGTTTGTTCTCTCCGCAGACTTTGCTGTTTACCAGACGTTCCCGTTCCACTCGGTCTCCGTGGAGTCGTACGAGTTCAACGACGACCAGTTTGTGACCTTCGCTCAGCCCGATTCGGGATTCTGCGCCGTGTATGTTTGGGATCACGTGGAGCTGGTCTTCAGGAGGTTCCACAACATCACCTGTAAGTGGAGACCAGGAACGTTCCGCTTCGAAGTGGTTTCAAAATGAATCTGTTCAAACTTCCTGTGGAACTTTTTCAGCACGTTCAGCCGTCTACTGCAAACCGGCGGTCATCAACGGCGGCCTCTTCATGATCGTGGCTCAGCTTTTTGGTGGATCTCACATCTACAAGTCAGTGTTTTAATCAGAATAGCCATAAAAACGGGACAGAACACGGATGTTTATGGGTTTAAGGGCGTATTTCTGAAAGTGTTGGGCAGGTAAACCCTCTGTTGTCTCAGGTGGGAGGAGGCCCCGCAGCGTTTCGTGAAGATCCAGGACATCGACACTTCCCGCGTGAGGAAGCCCAACTTTGTGGACACCTTCCAGCTGGATGAAGAGTGGTACTTTGTGGTGGCCGACAGCTCCAAGGCCGGTTCCACCAGCATTTATCGCTGGAACAGCAATGGCTTCTACTCCCACCAGTCCCTCCACCCGTGGTACCGCGACATCCACGTGGAGTTCCTGGAGGTGGGCGGGAAGCCTCACCTCATCCTCTCCAGCGCCTCCCAGCCACCGGCGGTTTACCAGTGGAACCGGAGCCAGAAACAGTTTGTCTTCTGGTCCCAGATCACAGATCTGGCTGACGTGCAGATGGTCAAACACTTCTGGGTGAGGAAAGTTCTTTACGTCTGCCTCACCCGTTTTATCGGAGACTCCAAGATCCTCCGCTGGGAAGGGCAGCAGTTTGTGGAGATCCAGACTCTCCCGTCCCGTGGGTCCATGGCGGTGTTCCCCTTCAGCGTTGGCCTGCGCCAGTACCTGATTCTGGGGAGCGACTATTCCTTCTCCAGAGTGTATCTGTGGGACGACCTGACACAGCGTTTTCAACCCTTCCAGGAGCTGAACATGAGGGCGCCGCGGGCGTTCAGCCTGCTGTCGGTGGACGATAAGGACATCCTGCTGGCTGCCAGCTTCAAGGGCAACACACTGGCCTACCAACACCTGCTGGTGGACCTCAGCGCCAAGTAGACAAGATGGCTTTTAAAGGAGCATTTATGAACGTGTGCCAAATACAGACGGTTTAATCAAAGTTTCACCGGAGGAAAATAATCACTAATCTACTTTTATGCACTATTTTAATGTGTGAATGAACATGAAACCATTAGTGTTGCGTCAGCACGACATCGCTTCTCCTAACAGGCATCAATTTTTATAACGTTTGTTTCCTGCACTTGTGAAAACATGCACGTGTGTTTACTGGGCCACTCACGGGATTGGGTTATAAGGTGACTGTGAAACTGTGAAGGTTTTGGTAGAATTTACCAAGGTAATAATTTCACATGTGATGCAATGACAGTAAAGTGAACAACAATTACACAGCAATACTTGAACGTTTTCACTGTTGTTACGGTCTGTTTTGGGTTTGGTCGTATATAAAACAACAAACCCAGTTCTTACTATTATGTTTGTATTTTGATGTATGCACTATCTTCTCCTTATAAAGTGGGAAATGAAAATAATAATATCTGAATATCTTTAATTATTCACAGGAAAACTTTCAAGAAGGGTGATGTGATGGATTGGCAATTGTTTTTAATATGCAGTCTATTTTTTAATGTTTTCACTATGGTGTATATTTTCTGATAGAAGATTAAAATTTGAATTAATGACATTGTACATAAGGGGGTGGGGGAAGGATCTAATTTTCCAGCAACAAAAAGGAGTTTTAATGCAACAAATAACACACTATTGCATGTTGTCACAAGCATGTCCTCTTGAGAATGCTTCATGATATTATCTGTATAAATAAACGCAATAAATACATAAATAAAAGCGTAACAAATGATTTTGCTTTTCTCGATGGTTCTAGGTCAAATGGATATCAGCTAATACCGTAGTACGCTCTTTAACTCTGAAAGCGTTTAATTTTTACACCGGAGTGTCTGTGGCGTTACTTGCGATGGCTCTCGGCACCGCCTTTTCGCGCCGTTGTGATGTATAAAACGAAGTTACTCAATGTTGTTTATGTAGGAAGCGAGAGCTCGCATTACCCTGACTTTGGACATAATGAAGAAATTAAAGCGAATTGTTTGTTTATATGGCCGATCCGCTTGATATGTGTCTTCCATTTCAGTATTAGACAGCTTAGCTGAAAGTTTGACTCCAGTGTCGGCTTGTAACCGAACTCGCTCTTAGCTGTCTGATATTAGCCAGACTGTCTGTCTACAGCAGCTAGCAGGTGATTTAGCTGTTCTCGGTTGGGTTTTTAAAATGTCTCTGGCCACTCTCACGCCGGAATGGGACGACGACGAGCGGATGGAGTTCATGTTCTCCGCTTTCAAGGAGAACCGAGATGTCAACACGACAGACTGGGACAGCAAAATGGCCTTCTGGACGGGCCTGGTCCTCAAGAGCTGCAGGCAGCGCGGCTCCGTGTACGTCAGCCTGCAGGAGCTCAACATGATCTTCCGGAGGAAAGAAAAATCCCCGCTGGGTCTGCCCACTGTCCTCCAGTCCTTGGCCAGGTATCTGTGACTGTCAGGCGGCCACTGCTGCTACGGCCGCCCGCTAATGTTAACCGTGTGTCTTGTGTCAGATGTGGGAAGATCCAGAAGGAATCCGAGTTCGCAGCCAGTGTGGACTGTGGCTGGCTGTCCTGGGGTGTCGGACTGCTGCTGGTCAAACCTCTCAAATGGACCTTCTCCAGTCTGTTGGGAGGCAGCCGGGTTCCTCCCGAGGAGCCTTTTGTCGTTATCGAACTGGTGAAGGTTTGTTGGAGTGATGCGGTGGAGCCCGGTTCACCAGGGTTCTGCCATATATATTCGCCTCAATCACGAACCATTCTGGATTTGCATCTTCAGAGGGGATGTGCGTGTTTCAGGAGAAAGCGGCAGAGGTTCTGGGGGCGTACCGCAGCAGTGACCTGGGCGGCTCGTCGGTGCTGTCGTTTGCAGAACTCTCCTCTGTCTGTTCTGGTGTCTGTGCAGACGAGAGCACGCTGTGCATGGCGCTGCTGCAGCTGCAGAGAGACAAGCAGGTCACGGTCTCCCTGCACGACGGCGAGAAGGTACCCTCCACCGCGGGTCAGGGCAGGGCGAGCTGCTGTGGCGGGGACCTGATGACCTCTGTTCTGAAACAGGTTGTCAAGTTCTGCCAGCACGGGCAGGACCGAGTGTCCCCCGTCAGCGACGTGGACGTCGGCATCTACCAGCTGCAGCGCAGCGAGAAGCTGCTGGGAGAGCGAGTGGAGAGACTGGAGCTGGAGGCCCACAAGTAGGTCGTGTTGTCACAGGGGGCGCTGATGTTTCCACCCTGATGGTTGCTGATATTTGACTGTTGTCAGATGCAAAGAAGAAGCGAAGATGCTGCTGAGGGAAGGCAAGAAGTCACAGGTACTGATAACAGGTGTCGAACAGCCCAGGACTGGGCCAGCGGTGACTCTGGGCGCTGTCGCCAACAGGCGCTGAGGTGTTTAAGAGGCCGGAAACGGGTGGAGAAGAGAGCTGAGAACCTGTTGGCCAAGGTGGAGTCCATCAGAGAAATCCTGGACAGAATCGCTCAATCACAGACCGACAAGATGGTGAGAGGTGAAGCTGAGCGATCCACCAAGAGCTGCCGTTAAAGTGTTCTGAACCCGCAGGTCATTCAGGCCTATCAGGCCGGGGTGTCGGCGCTGAAGCTCTCCCTGAAGGACGTGACGGTGGAGCGAGCCGAGAACCTCGTGGATCAAATCCAAGAGGTGGGTGCCCTTTTCTTCTGACTCGGGTTTGTGTTGATCGGGATCTGACGTTTCGTGATCTTTTTCAGCTGTGCGACGCCCAAGATGACGTGAACCAGACCTTATCTCGCGGTGTAGCCGGCGCAGGTATGAGCGTGACAGTGGGATGTTCCTTGGGGTGACGCTGCCCCCTGTCTGTGTGGAGGGCTCATTGAATGTGTGGATTGTTGCAGAGGGAGATATGGACGAGCTGGAGGAGGAACTGAAGCTCTTGTTGGATGAAACAAAGCCAGATTCCATCTCATTGTTACCTGAAGTTCCTTCGGGGGCGGTGAAACACCCCGGGGGTACTGGGCTGCTGGATTCTCTCCCTGATGCCCCTCATGGTCCTATTGGCATTTGCGAGCAGCTGAAGCAGTTATCTGTGACAGACGCAGGTCGGTGGATTCAGACCTTTCTGTACTGTCAGGCCAGAAAGAGACTGTTTCTAATAATTCATTCTTTTCTCTGTTCAGACTGGCAGCAGAAGAAAACGCCGACCAAACCAGCGGAGATGGCGCATAGATAGATGGCGCAGTGACGCCTGCACTTTAAAATCCTTATCTGCACTTTGCTGCTCCACATCAGGAACAGTTTTAATCATTTAAACTGCGTCGCCAAATTGATGATGAATTAAATATCCTTTAATTGTTAAGTGGCCTTTTCAACTGTTGATGTGGAACGTGATGCCAAAACATCGTCTGATGACCCGACAAGTCTACCTTAAAGTCAGTTTAACTAAAAGCTTGACAAATAAAATACAAATCAGCAGTGAGCTTTGTTCAATCCATGAAAACCACTTTTGTGATATTTGGTGCAACTTTGAGCAGCAGTCAGGAATATTCCAAATTCTGACCACCAGGGGTCGCTGTTCTAAAAGAAAAACATCAGTGATATACTCGTGTTCCATTTCCACCCCTTTTATCCATCAATCACAGACAACAAGAGCCCGCAGTAGTCAAATGATCGAACTACAGGCTCTTCGGGTAAGAACAGACCGTGACAAAGCATCGTGGTTTTATTGAACAGATTAACTGGTGATATAGTGAAGGTCAGATTATGTGTTGAATATATTCTGGGACTGCAGTGATAATCTGGGGTGTATTCTATTAAACAATAACTTAAAAAACTGGATACAAATGTTCAGCCTTTATAAAGTACCAGCCATAATCACAAAGATCAGTGAACGTTACTCCAGCTCGCCTTCCTCCTCAGGTTTGGACTGTATTTACGGCTGCTCGCCGACAGAAGGACGTGACATCACATTCAAGAGAGCGAGTGAACATGACGGCGCACGGTTCCTGCTATATGCTGAGATTAAACATTCAGGTTATTAGTGTGACTACTGAATGCAGCTGTGAGCGGATACGTGACTACGCAGCAGGTCAGACAGGCACCGACGCAGGTATTAGGTGGGGGGGGGGGGTCTGTTGTTTTCACCAAGACAGAAGTAAAGGTGGGACAATATTTGGCATGCATTACGTCAGCCTCCGTCATGAAAAAAGTCTTTCGGACCAAACCAGGTCTGTTGATGTTGCAGCGTAAAAGCGACGCAGCAGTGACGCAGCAGCGACGCAGCAGCGGCGCCTCAGCGGCGCCTCGTCCCTCCAGGATCCGTCTGCTGTGGAAAATGCTGCAGCCACAAATGTCCTAAAGTGACTTGAAACGTAACAGCTATTGTGCGCTCTTAATCATCGCGTTAAAACTTAAAGCAGTTCAGTTTAGCAATATTTGCGTGATCGATTAAACTGCAGGTTAAATCCCAGACTAAGCGTGACCTCCCAGGGGGCGGGGTTACAGCGTGACCTCCCAGGGGGCGGGGTTACAGCGTGACCTCCCGGAGGGGCGTGGTTACAGTGTGGCCTTCCAGGGGCGGGGTTAGAGCGTGCACAGGTGTTACACTGTCCGATCAGTTCCCGAACGCTTCCTCACAACCTTCTCCTCGCTGACCTGGTCCACCGCCAGCGTCTCCAGTTCTGCCTGAGGCGGGGCCACCGGAGGGTGGGCGCCGTGAGTAATGCGATGTGCTACGCCCACGTGGGCCCTGTACTGGCGGTCCCGGGCGGGGCTGTGGCGAGGGCTCTGCACGCCACCCAGGGGAGGAATAGGGGAGCGCTCCGAGGTGATGGGGGGGATAACAGCCGGTCGCTCTCTGACGACCTGCAGCTCCGGCGACTCTCTGCCCGCCTGGAGGAAAGGCGTGGGGTCCGGCATGGCCTCAACAGTCTCCCGCAGGACCACCCGCCGACCGTCCGGGCCGACCCGATAAACCTCTGTCAGCTCCGGGTGGAGTGGCTGGGAAAGGCTCTTCTTCATGCGGCGCCGAGGCGTGTCCGGTTGCCTGTCTTTGTCCGGGGGTGGCGAGGGCTTGTAGGAGGTGATGGGACTGACGTTTGGGCTGGCCTCCGAGGAGCTGCCTGCCAGCAGCTTCTTCTTTGTGGCGTGCAGCTGCGAGGTAAGATACGCTATCGTGCTAGCTCGCTGTTCTAGCTCGCCGGACAGAACAGACAACTTGTGGCTCTTCATCTTCAGCTCCTCCAGGTACTTCTTCTCCCGCTCCTTTATAGTGTTCTCCAGGACGGAGATCATGGCGTTCTTCTGCTCCAGGTCCCTGAGGAGCTCCGTGTTTTCTTCTTCTTTCTTCTTCAGTTCCGCTTCCAGCTCCTCACACCTCCTCTGCAGCTCCCGGCATCGGGCTTCACTTCCATCTGTAAAAACAACAGAATGACAAATGTGAACAAATGTTCTCTGTGCTCATCGTGGACCTTTTTACTTCCTAGGAGCCGAGAGAGGAGGCGCTTAATATCTTACAGGCATCGGCCACCGGAGGAACTGCTGGGAACAGCTGCTGGGATAAAAACGATGCTGGGATGAACGCGGATGCTGCGGGAGGCTCATCTGCAACGTGTGGCCTGATCACATTACAGCAGTGATCTTCACTGACCTTCGCCACCCTGCCACACCACTATAGGTCTTCGTCATAAAGGTCTCCTTCACACAATGATGAAGGTGTTTCTTTCTTTTAAAAATAGCTGCAACAGCTGAGCAGTGCTGCATTAAGCCAGCTGTGCATTAGCACAGATAATCTTATTTCGGAGCACTCCAATTTTAGATATCTGACACCATCGTGTCTCTGACAGGAGGTACTGGCGCTGCTGGTCTGGCAGCTGCACGTCAGATCCAGGAAACCAGCCGGCCTGCCGGATGCTGAACTAGAGCACAGTCACGGCCGTGTGGGGGGAGGGGCGGGTGGGAAGGGACAATGGGAGCTCTGAGGTGCAACAGAGTCTCACAGTTCAACAGATTTTTGGGTTTGCCTCAAAAAAGGAGGCCGGGCCCCAGGGTGCTTGTTTATGTGTGCCACTGCTAAAGGCTAACGAGTACGGTGAAGAAGGCAGGCTTACCCGAAGGATCAGAGCTTCTCATGGTCAACTCGTACGTCAGGTCTATGGAAACAGCAGAAGAAGAGTGTTAATGTCTCACGTGACTACAGCAGCGCCGATCCGCGTTTAGAGAAATCGGGATGGTGCTTCCCATCTGCTGGAGGATTTTTTTAACAGGATAATGCAAGTTCAGTGTTAGTGTCAGCGTCACATCAGGAAACCAGGTCTTGTGTCCTGGATGAAACGCTGAGCTCAGCAGCTCTGGAGGGAGCGTGCGCTCACCTGTGCACTGCTGCTGTAACCTGCGGATCTCTGCGTGCAGCCCCTTCAGCGTGTTGGCGTGGTCCTGCTGCAGGAAGAGCAGGTTCTTCTGAGCGCTCTGCAGCTGATTCTCCAGCGTTACGTTCGCCGACGCCATGTTGGCGGTCACCAGTTTTGGAACCTGAAGGCACAAAGAGCGACGTGGTGTTCTTTAGTTTGTGGATGAATCAAAATCTCATCCATCTAGAGTTTTCCTGTCAGTGTCTATAGCATAGCAAAATAGGATCAATAGTGGTTGCCATGGTGACACTGGGTGTGGTATGACACCGGACACTTTGGCCTCCAGAATCACAAAACATTTGCGTTGATCCATCTCCTCCAGTCTCATTGATCCGTTTGAAAGCTGGGGGAAAAAAGCCCCCTCGTTTGGGGGCTTCAATAAAACATCCAGGAACTTACATCATCAGCTCGCAGACATAAATAATAAATCTGTCACGGCTACATTAGTCGACACACTTTCAGCGGCTGGCTTGTGCGATTTGGTGGAGCCGGACCAACAATCAAAGCCGGTGATGTCAGGAGAGGCGGAGAGGTGGTGGATTATTGATGAGTGATGTGATGATGAGTCCTTCCTGTAAACTCCCAGATGTTCCGAGAATAGCTGCCACAGCTGGGCCACCTCCAACAACCCAGGATGAACGTGACAAACGCTCCAACGGCAGAATTCACAGTCGTTTATCTGGATGGAGACGGATGTCCAGTGATTTCCCAAAACCCAGAAAGCCTCTGAAAGCTTTTGGCCAGCAGAGACATCAATAATCGATGAACTGCAGCAGCAGCATGAAACATTAGCCGAGGAGCATCAACAAACACAGCGCCGGCGCCACCATTTCACGGTGGTTCTGGGTTTTAGAGTTACAAGAGCATTCTGAGGGATTCTGACTTCCATTGGAAGGTTCTGAGGCGGGTTTATGGAGCGGGTCTGAAGATCTGAATTCTGAAGGTTCGTAAAGTTACCTGATGTAGAACAACAACGATGCCACGGGACCCAGTCGTTTTAAAGTGGACGGACACGAACTTTCAAGAACATTTAGAGTTTCAGCACCTGCAATGCGGAGAGCAGCTACTTCACACAAAAGAACCGAACACGGACGACGACCGTCCGGGCCAGACCGCTCCCCTCACACCTACTTCTGGTGTATAAAACATGAGTTTAACCTTCACATTTGTTACTGGTGGGCTGATTTATGAGTTCGGTGCCGCCACAGAGCTCGTCTCTGCGGTTAATATTACACCCGAGGAGGAGCTGTCCAGTTTCAGGAGGCGCAGCCAAGCTAGCTCCGGCTGCCAAAGTGCCTTTAAAACCAGCCGAAAAGCCCAATCTCCTCCTCAAAACAGCCACAACTCTACCAATCTTTGAGTGACGAGGGATTCTCTGTTTTGTCAGTCACGAACCGCTAAATTCGGCGTGTGTTGAATTAGCAGGACGATTTTATTTCAACAAAGACGCAGTTTAGCAAAATCGGGCCACATATGATGATAATAAGCAATTTAAAACTTTGCCGATGCGACGACTAAACCGCCTCGAAATACACCCGTTTCAGCAGATTCTGCGCTCATAAGGTTTGAATGAAATAACCCCCATGCAGGGGAAGTATGTATGACGCGTTAATGACGCTAAGCTAACCAAGCGGCTAACGGTGCGGCGGCGGCGGCACCTTACCTCGAGGAGTCCTTACCTTAGGGCTAAAATATGCCGACTGTGATGTGAATTGACCGTGAACTGTCGCGGGACAGTCGGGCTACACCGGTTAAGTGCGCTGTGCCGTGCGGGGCATGTCGGTGATGCTGTCAGCCAGGGGATTCGTCTCGCTGGGGTGAGAGGGGAGGAGGGCGCCTGTGTCACTCTCCCATCATCTCCCGGAGATACACAAAATAAAGCGGTGCATCATGGGAAAGCGGGACGGGACCGGCCGACGTGGTTTTAAAGACGTTCGTTTCTGTCCGTGCCACCAAACATCGCACCGAAATGAAGGCCAGAAGGACGTAGAGCAGAGTCACAAACCGTGTTTGAGATGGAACGCTGAAGCTGCTGCACCCTCCGGTTCGTTTGTGCTCGGACCGAGTCGCCAGGCAGCGTCGTCACCATAGCAACAGATTCCGTCACACAGACGGGAAAGCGCGTCACTGCCACCTAGCGACAGATACCGAACGTTACACAAGAGATTCTTCCACAAGACAATGAAAATCGAAGAAAAAAAAAATCAGACTTTAATATCTTGCTTTCTGTGGAAGCCCGTAAACATCTTAACCGTATAAACTAATAAAGACAATAATTTTTTACAGTTTAAATTGTCAAATTTAGATCAATGGCCCTTCTACTATTATACAGCTGTTGTGTAATACTAGAGGAAAATAGTTTGTAGTGATTCTATGTGGATTAAACACTCTTTAGTGCCTGTGGTGAACAAAGAACACATCTCTATATAGCTGTAACTAATTTGTAACTGTTGTCCAGCCAACAGAACTTTGCATGATGTCACCTGAACGTTGAAGTGAGCTCAAACAAAACTGTAGTCGCTTCCAGTTCCGCGTTTACAGGACAAATTTACAGCCGAGGATTTACAGCGGCCGTGTTCCATAAACAGACAGTGTACTGCCAAAAACCTTCATCTTTATTATGATAATTCTGGCTGATGCCAGGAAAATTCACTTCTGCTGTGGTCTCGATCCTTTGGCGAATAAATGATCAGTAGGTACGGTCTGCTTTAAAAAGCTTAGTGACAGTAACAGGATGCAGAACTCGGGAAGTTTGTGGAGTTCCTGAGGCTAAAATCTGTGGAGGAGCAGGTAGATCAGCCCGAACACAGAAGCATCTGTACCGGTAAGTCCTCGGGTCAGCACCTCTGGGGTTATTATGGTCTGGTTTCTTTTGGCTCGATCCTGCTCACCTGACTAATTAAGTAAGACTCATATTAAAGTCCGCAGTTAGTTTGTAAGGGGGGAAAGGAAAAAACGCACAATTACATTTATCCCAGTTAAACTTTATTTCCTTAATAAGCAGATGACAAAACACAGGAAAGAGAAATAAAAGATTTAAACCCTCTAAATAAATAGAAAAAAAAACAACACGTTAGGGATTATTCATGGACCCACTAAACTGAAGAATAAATTAGAACAGAAGCTACATTACTGGTTTTAAAAGCTTGTTGAACCTTAAAAAAGAGCATTTCTGCATAGATAGTCTGGTGTTCCAAATTCTACATCTGCAATGTTAAATAACCCCCCCACCCAGCAGATATGCAACCAATCTTCACAAACATACCAAAAGTATTCATGGCTCAAAAAAACACAAGATATGAGATTCTCTCTGCCCGTGTACGGTGAGGTGAGAGCGTCTCCACGACAACGGTCCTACGAGAAGCCAAATACTGTACAACAATGCTCCGGTTGGAAGGAAACACATGAGAACATAGAGCTGGAACCCCCTTGAACCGGTCCGAATCCACCATTTACCCTACAACTCTCCACTGAAACGAAAGCCCCCACCTCTTCCACTGGACCTTATTTCCAAAAAACACCACAGGTCTCCACCTGTTGAGGCTCCTGTATCTGCTATTTAGCACCGCTGCAGGAAACAGCACCAGCAGGCAGACGCACCAAAACCCCAAGTTTAAGTTGAGGCGGGTCAGAGCCTTTACAGTAGAGAAAGATGGTAAAGTCACGGAACAAGTCGAGTTTGATGAGGATAGTTCTTCCGCCAGCTATCAAATAATTGATGGTGGTTTAAGGAAATAATGTCCAGTGGAGGTCTTGCAGCTGGGAGAGCTTCCAAACTCCAGCAGAACTCTCCTGTAGACCACCTAAAGCATCTGTGGATCTCTTGCTCACCTTAACCCGAATCAAAGTTAGTGCGCAGTGCCGTGCCGAGTCAAACTGAGCCACGCCGGGCTGGCACATGCGTTCATTTGTGCAGCTAAAAACAAAAGTGAGACTGCCGATAAATGTGGATCTCATTCAAAGTGCAAATCAGACTCCTCAACAAACCATCCAACTTCGTACTCATTGACTTTAAATGTCACGACGGCGCCTCATCCAAATCACACGTGAAACCAGAGAGAACAAAGCATAAATAATCAAGTTTAACGTTGTGAGATCAATTCTGTGAACACATCATGATAAAGGTGAGGCCATAAATTACTTCTTAAAGAAAAAAAAAAAATGACCTTTTGGTGTTTAAACAAGGTAGTGATGTCATCATTTAGGCCTGGTGCAAAATACAACATTAGAAAAAAAAGGGCCATACTGTTAAGTTATAGCGCCCCCAACGTGGGCGGTGTCGTCATGAAATAGTCCAAAGTGCTGTTCAGTTGTCACGTGCTGTAACAGGAGTAGCTGTATTGGCGGCAACACGTAGCACCAGTGAATGAACGGTCGGCCCCCACACTCACCCTTCAGTAACACTAAAGTCATAAAGCTAATAGTTCTACACTTATATGCTTTATACTGCAAGTTGGTGTGAGGTTAAGACTTGCAAGTTAGCTTTATATAACCTTTAACAACAGTTTTCGAGCGAACAATTCTCGGCTATCTGCGGCCAGCTACTGTGACCGAGCTACATAGTTGTGATGCACCGAGCTCATTAACCAGTAAAATCAGGAGACACAAATGAGCAGCATGAAGAAAATGAGGGAAATATTCTCGAAAACAAAAAGTCAGTTTGTGCTTGAAACCTGCAGAGACCAGAATGCGTCATCTCGCTTCTTCCAGTTTTGATCTGACCATTAAACTGAGTAAATTAAAGTTTAGTCATAAGTCACCCGAACAAATCAATTTTGAATTATATGTTACTTGATCAATATCCCATGATTCCACAGTTAAATGTTAATCATGCTCACCTTTGAGGATTTACTTGGATTTTTAACTGACAGAAGAAAAGAACAAAAACAAAAAACTTCCATGTGGCCATAAATTGGGATTTTTAATCCGTTTGGCCATTTTGTCTGTGCTGCGTCTGTGCTGCTCACCTCTGCAGACACACGAACACACTCCTGGTGCGGTACCGAGCCCGTGCGACCTGGTTTCAGGTTTCTGGCTCAGATGAATATTGTGGAAATCCAGATGGAAGTCCAGAGCAGAGACCCCCTTCCACCCCCACCCCCCACCCCCAACTGATGTCTACAGTGGTTACTGCATCTGAAGTTAAAGTCAGCACTACAGGTGGGTGAGCGGATTCTAACCCTGCATCTAAAGGCAACTTTACCCAGAAATAGTGTTGTGGTTGGGCCGAGCTGCTCTCAGCGCGCTTGATTAACGACAGTGTCTATCCACTTCTTGTACGCAGCTGCGAAGCGTTTCTGCTCGTGGTTACAGCAGCTGTCCAGGACGCCGCTCACAAAGCCGTGCTCGGAGGCCAGGGAGGGAGGATCAGGCAGGGGCACACCCCTCTTCAGCCGTTTGCTGTCATGTGGGTCTGGTAGGGACGTCCCTTCCACCTCCATAGCTTCGTCGGCGCCTGGCTGTCCGTTTACGTGGCTTTGAAGGCCGACCGCCTGCAGGTCTGAGTCACTGCTGGCGTAAACGGCCTCAGCATCTCCATTACAGCTGCAGTGATGCTCAAGGTCCCTCCTCCAAAGGTGCCAGAGATAGAAGACGTGTCGCCTGGGGGGGGGGGGGGGGGAGAGAGCCAGGAGTGATTTAATACTGTAACTTGTAAAAATATGGTCACCTACCTGTTTGCTCCAAACATTTTCCCTGATGGTTGGACTCACCTGTGGCTCCAGAGCGTCTCATGTCCTGGAAATGACTGAATCAGATCTGAGCACAGCTCCAGCTCCTGGTGGAAGAGCTGAAGGACTGTGGCGGAATTGAGCTGCCTCTCCTCATCGCCGGACGCCTCTGCTCCCGTCAGCTCGCCGTTAGCTTCTGTGTGACTGGGGTGGGGGGGGCTGCTGCTGGGGGCTGTGCTCGGGCGGTTCTGGGAGGCGTAAGAGGAGGATGGGGCCTGGGAGAGCTCTGTCATGAGCTCTTTGAGAAGAAACTGTCTATAGTGGAAGCCGCTGTGGTCAGAGACGTGCATGGACACCCAGACACGCATGGAGGACAGCTCATCGTGGAAAAACTAAAAGGAAAAAATAAAAAGTTATATGCTTCTGTCGCAAAACGCCACATTTGTTTTACACCCCCCACGTGAGCAGACCTTGATGTTGCCCCTGGCCATATGCTGCAGTACCCAGATGCGATGGGACCAAGCATTGTAGTTGCTGGGATAACGGCAGGCGGCGTCACAGCAGACCTTCATCTCCTCGTGAAGCGTCCGGGTCAGCTGGTCACTGAGCATCGGGCTCCTCTGCAGCTCTGACGACTCCATTTCACCGTGCTGCTGCTGGCTCCTACAGGCTGCCGCTGGGAACCGCTGCAAGACCTGCTGAAGCACCCAGCGTCTGCAGCGACACAACCACCATCGCGTTAGTTTTAACCTGCAGAGCCACAACTAAGCACTTTACCTCTAAGCAGAGTATCAGACAGTTACTGAACACACTTCAGTGGGAGTTTTACCGGTGGATCCACGTCTCTGGGCTCTTCGGAAACTTGGTAAGAGCCAGTTTTCCCAAATAAAGATCCTTCTCTGGTACAAGAACTCCACACTGCAGCAGCTCCTTCCTGTCACAACATGGTAACATCCCAAACATCAGCAGAGTGGACAGTGATGAAGACTATGCAGAAAGTGCTGTGATCATCCGTACCTGACATTCCAGGCGGTGGTGAAATCAGGATTAAGCAGCAACAGAGTGGAGGTGATGTCAACTAAAGCTGTAAAGCCAAAATCATAACATGACATCATTTGGTGCCTGGATGTTAAATATTTACGATGGAACACTCATTCTGCTGCTATCAAAGTTGACACCAATGAAACATTCTTGAAGGATAAATGTGAAGGTAAAACACATAAAATCAATAACCGATGCACCTTAGATCGATACATTTTTCTGCTTTCTATCCGACAACATCTCGTCTCTGAAAGGCTCACCTTCCCTGTCCAGCCAGTGTTTGCGCTGACGGTAGAGCAGCAGTTTGTTGTGGACGTACGGCAGCAGGAACTTGATGCACCAGCTCTCCACACCCAGTTTGTTCTCCACCAACACAATGGGACTGCGGTTGTATCGGGCCTCTGGACACGGAATCACTCCAATCTCATCACTGAGGAAGCAAATTCGCATCTCTTTAAATCTGGGTTTTGCCATCATTGAAGTCATTGAAGTGGCCTCTGGATGGTGATAAACCTCAGACAGGGATGCAAAGCTTTGATTGGATTGAATAAACAGGCTGCTAATGCAAACTTCTATAAGATTCTTTCCATCAGCATCATAAATATTAGCAGATAGCTGCATTTTACTAGAGATTATAGAATGAAAGTGTGACTTGTCACAACCGAATAGGTTTACGGCAGAGATGATCTGGTTTTCAGGTTGGTAACGTCAGATTGGATCCAATCCAAAGGATTCTATCAAATAAATAAACAGACTTTTGATGATCAATCCTTAAGATGTCACATTTAAATGAACCTTGTAGTCAGCCAAAAGTTTAGTGATGGCTGGGACTAAAGATGATAATCTAAACACGTATGTCAACATGTGTTAATAAAAAAAGACCAATTATTAGCAAAAGCCTTATAAGTACATGCTGAATTTCATGAATAGTGACTAATTTCACTACACCGGTTACCAGCAATGGCACTATGACAGAATGTGGTTCTTAAAGTCGTTACGACCAAACCGAGAACAATTAAGGATAACAAGCCAAACAGAACCCTGTTCAAACCACGTATGTAAAATGACATGCGCATCCACACTGTGGCTCTCAGACCGACATTATGAGCATCCAGCACCGAAGTGTCCCCACAGCGCTCTCGTCCCAGGTAATAGACCGAGCCCGGGTGGATAACGGGCTGGTTCCGGCCGCTGAAGACACCCTCCGCCGGGCGTGACGGCACCGCAGCGCCGCGTTCGACTTCCTAACAAGGATAAATGTGGCTTACATGTTGGGGTTCCTCTTGAAAGCGTTACTGATGTCTTTGACAACTCTCTGGACAAGCACGTCCACTTCCTCCTCCGACTCCGCCATCTTTGGACACTGGTGTCACGTGGACAAAACTGTTTCCGGTCGAATAAATACAAAAATAAAACAAACAGACACTACGGAAGCCCGGGGAGACCATATCAATCTCGACTATTTCTAAATTATTGCAAATTTGGTTTTATATATGTTTAGACTGCGTTATTATCATATGTACTCTCCAGAGGTTTTAGTTTCTGTTTCTGTTTCATACTGTCAAATATTTCCAAGCATTTATTTCATGTTAGTTGAGAGTCTGCTGAACCGATTTCGCTTTTCTGAGAAACTCTATCTCTAGTTTGGCTTTATTGAACAGAACTAACTAAAAAAACGAAAATATTTTCGTCTGGATATCCCATTTTTAAAGCAGATAAAAGAAATTGGCAAATTAAAAAACAAACAAACAACAATGACAGTAGTAATGGCATTCTTCATGTTTTTACATCAACCCAAGTATTAAATGGGAACAAATCTACCACAAGGTGGCGTATTATAACCATTTCTGCAAGTTCTTTTGCTGCTAGTGAATCTGGCCAAAGAGAAGATAGAGTAGTCGGAAGTAGACGCAACTTAATATTTTTACTCAGTGTAAATTACATACTCTTAATGTAAATATGAAAACATAACTGCTTACAGAAAGCTGTTCACTGCAGATGAGATGAAGATGATCTGGTGCCTACGACAATAAAATATGCCAATATGATTAGTACAAATCTCTTTTTCTTTTCTCCTCCACCTGAATCCCAACAATGTCTGAAATTTCGATTTCAAACAAAGTTACATAAGAGACGGAGAGCATCTGTGGAAAAACTGTGTTATGCTAGTGTGGGGGAGTGTTTGCTGGCCGGAAACAGTCCAGGACCATTCTGACCTGCTGCCTTCCAGCACTGTAATCAATGAAACAAACAAAGCCAATAAATATAAAATATAAAAATAAAACAAACAAAGCCAATAAATCTTCCATTTGTACCTGAATTTGCACTAATAAACACATGACAGCTAAAACCTATGAAACAATTTTGTGTGTTATAAAAGAGAGATTTATATGCTTCTGCATGATTTTTCTTATGTGAAGTGAAGCCAGATGATGATTTAAGGTTTGTTTTGTATTTTAAGTGAAGAATCAGACTTGAAGATCCCCTTTTAACCACACAGAGTTCTGAAGAAGGTAAACAGAAACAGACTTTGCCACACAAAT
Source organism: Takifugu flavidus (assembly GCF_003711565.1). NCBI lineage: Eukaryota > Metazoa > Chordata > Actinopteri > Tetraodontiformes > Tetraodontidae > Takifugu > Takifugu flavidus. The sequence continues at coordinate 9,945,505 of NC_079524.1, read as the reverse complement.
GACTAAAAAAGTTCCCTAAATCAAAGCAATGGAGACACAGACAGCTAACAACCACGACCCTTGGCTAATTTATGGAACAGGTGGCTTTAATCAGCATCAATTCATATATAATGGAGTAACTCAAGAATCACCAGGACCAAAACAAATAGAGGGAACTGGAAACCTGAGTCTGAGCCTCCCACCACTTATTAACTCTGTTTAATGTTAATGTCCACCTGTTGATTCTGAGACCGCCGACACAGACAGACCACAGACAGGAACACTTCTATCCTCTGGTACGTTTTGAGCTCATTAATGTTCGCGGGTGGCTGAGGGGGGTCTTGCACATGGTCCTGGCCCGTGGTGGGCGCGGCCCTGGCTGCTCGGTGCGCCGTAACGCAGCGTCAAGAGGCGGAGCGGCACTGGTGAAATGTTCCGCTGCTTCTCCCTCCCTCCCTCCCTCCCTCCTCTACATCATCCATTCATCCATCTCTCCTGCTGACACCGTTCAATGATGTGAAAACAAACAGTGACGCCTTCGACGCGCATTTGCTGCTAGATTTCTGAGCTGGAACCGAACTGGAGCTGATCGGGAAACTTCAGCCGTGGATCCGAAAATGCGCAGCGCCTGCGTCTGTCTGCAAGGTAAAGTTTCCCGTCGGGAGGCAAAGTTCGATCCCATCCTCTGAGCGTGTTCGTGCTGTCGTCTAAAGCTGCACCCCACCTTTCTCCCCGCAGTTCTTCTTCTTCTGTCCGGACTCTCCAGGGCGCAGCCGCTGTTGCTGCCCGGCTCCTGCAACTTCGAGCTGGGTACCTGTGGCTATACATCCGACCCGGACTATGGAAACTGGAGCATGAATGAAGAAGGTACACAGTCGTGAAACCATGATAGTAATGCCCTCCCGTTCAGCCGGGTTGGTGGGTCAGTTCTTTAAAATATCCTGATGAAGGTGAATAAACGTGATGCTGTCACAGAAAAAGGGTGGGAAAAAGTGTCACAGTAACAGAGCAGCTCGTATTTTAATGATCATCTCAACGCTGTTGATGTGAGAAGTTCTGATCTGAACAAAGAATGACGTCACACTCCATGAGGTCATCTGGCTCCTCAGCCGTAAATAAAGATGGATGGATGAGGGAAACAAAAAGATGGATGACACCCAAATTACACATTTACTGCCCTCTGTTGGCTGGCTGCTCTAGAGCTCACTGATAGTTCCCAGATGAGTAGAAGGAAAAATAAAATTCACCAAAGACTCCGCAACTTTATTAGTCTAACAATATAAACATGCTGCAGGCTAGCAGCAGAATAACTGAAGCATACATATGAAATCCACAATCATGATAGTAAAATTACACCATAATGCATATTTAGTTATTGTTTAGTTGCTGTTCTGTTTAGATCTTTTTGACTGATAACATCGCTACTTTAATGCTGACTGTCAAATTTTAGCACTGCAGACGGTCAATAACTGAGCAACCTTTGCTCCTCGGCTCTCAATACGATGTAAAACAAAGAACCTCAGAATGAATGCTGAGTTGACTGTTTAATGAATGAGGTGAAGAAGCCATGTTAGCTGTTCTTCCACCTGTGTATCTGGTGGAGAGGGCTCCCAACCTTTTTGGGTGAATCTACTACGGTTATTAAATCTGATTTTTAATTGAGTTTTGACTTTATTTTGGTTTTTGCCCACTGGTTTCTTGACCATCTTAAAGAAGATCTGGTCTATCGAGCTTTTCACCTCAGGATGGAGATGAGGCATAAAATGCAGCTTAAGGTGACTTTAAGCACGAATCCAAAGGTCTGCAGAAGGAGGTACGCAGTTTAAACTGCTGAGGTTGAGGTGTAATATTCCAGGAAAGATGGATGAACTTGGTTCAGGAACCAGGACATCCATAAAGAATTTGTTTAGATGGTGATTAATGATGATTATAACAATAATGTTTATGCCTCGGAGGAGGACTAAACCAGCCAAGGCAACATATCCAGAACATCTAAGCTCAACATCTTTAAATTTGGCACAGAGAGACTGAAGAAGTGATGAGTATTTACGGTGAGCTCACTGCGCCATAAAATACAGGCGTGGATACGATGAAGCAGCCATTTTCTCCTCTGAAATATCACCGTCGCAGCGGCCTGGCTGGTGTTTAACTCATGATGCTGAAGTCTGTGACGTAAACCTGAGCTCATCTTCACTTAGGGCTGGGCTCAGCTTGGCAGGTCAGGATGAGCAAATGTTCCATAATAATTCATGTCTGATGGTCCTGAGGAACATGGTTCCATCAGGAAGTGAAGCTCAGCCTTTTCTGTAATGAAAGTGTGATTTGGTGCTCAGGCTCCCTAAATGGGTCAAACCACAGCAGGACTAACGGGCCAGAGTATTCCAGACTAGCTGTGTTTCCACAGGCGAAACTGGCAGAGATCAGGTGAGGTCTGGCCTACTTTAAACTGTGACATAATCCAATGTCCCGCGTCCGCCCAGCAACAGCGGAACCGTTTCCCGGTTCACAACAGCATAGCCAGTCAAATCCTGAGGGGGCGCTGTAGAGCCATTTGCAGAACTAATCGTTAGAGCTGCGTTAGCTTTAAGGTTCAGGTTTGTTTGAACCCAAATGTTCCTGCTGAAAATGAGCCTGTGTTACTGACCACTGGGTTCTAGTGAGGGAACCACTTGTTAGCATTATGTATTATATTTGGGTTTATTTTTCTTTCATAACATTTTGTCTCATAATATTTTCTTAATTGCGAAAATTCAAAGAGAATTCAAATCAAAAAAGTATTTTTTTTTCACTAGCTAGCCGCTGGTCGTGGAAATCTTATAGATTAATTTAAAAAAAATTGTATTATTGCTTAGTCTCAGAAAACAGTTATTTTCTCTCATTTCTGAGAGAAACAATACATTTGGTTTCTCCCAGCAGCAAATGTTTTTGAATGGGAGGATTTTTAGCTCGGAAATTGATGACTGGGCAGATGGAGCAGACTGGAAACCTCACTTTCTGCCTTAAATTATACACTCCTCACTCTACCACTCTACCCCCCCCCCCCTCGCTCTCTCTCTCTCACACACACACACACCCTTTGTTGTCTTCTCCAGCGTCGTCTCCTTACACTCCCACTCCTGCTTAAGCTAACCTGTCAGCACCATTTATGCTGATTCTCTGAAGTGGGTGCCGCGGGTTTTCCAGGCCAGCCGTCATATTTGGACGTTCCGTCGGCTCGTCCTCAGCAAAACTCAGACCTGTTCCCAGAACAGAAGCAGTGGTTGGACTGGAGCTCTAACCAGATGGAATGAGCTGGTGATGACTACACCCACTGTGGCCGTAAACAGCCATGTAATAAAACAGGAGAAAAACGGGGCCGCGCTGGTGTTTTCTGTTTGGTTTCCATGGTAATGTGGGGTTGAGCTGAAGGCGCTGCCCCCCACCAAAAAACCCATTTGCGGTTGAGCAGTGGATGAATGTCTGTGGTGGTTGGGTCCACTTAGCTCCTAAAGCCAACGGGATAAAAAGGATGTTCAGTGAGGTGGAGCGCCTGCGGGCCCCACTGTCGGACCCAAGACCACCTTGAGAGACCCTGATCCAGTGTCTCTCGACTCCAAACATAGTGGAAACTTAATGTGGAAAAATTAGTGATGCTCTGTAAACTCGGTTAAACAGAAGTTCTAAACAAAGAGAACATTGAAGAACAAACAGCAGTTTGGTCATTGCACTGCTGAGGAGGCCTATTCCTGTCCTGGGGTGTTTTAACTGAAAAGAACCTACCAAGGAACATCAGCATAGTTCCTGCACCAGGAGAACCTTTCTGTCACTGTGAGGGGAATCTTAGAACAAAGCCTTGAGGAACGGATAGATCAGGATCTAAACATGTCCTGTTCCTCATCAAGGAGGTTACCTGAGCTGTCCTTCGGGGTCAGCCTGTCTTCCTTTAGTCCACTTCCTTTAGCCCATCCGCTTTTCTGTTAACGTGCTGCAGGAGTTAATAGAGAAGCTGTTTTAGATATTTATTTACTTAATGGATGAAAAGCCCTGTAACAAACTGGTAAAAGAGAAGCTGCCCCATTAAAGTGGACTCAGATTGTTATCGTGTTAAAGACAGAGAAGCTTTTTGTTTAAACGGGAACAGCTGTTCAGAACCAGTGCAGACACACTCCATTTGTGTCGTTTACTGCTCTGACATTGTTGTAGGAGCTCGTCGCCCTTCCACACAGGCACAGAAGACACTTCCCTGACCGTCCAGGTGAGATCGCCTCCCTGCCCTACCGTCTCTAGACATGAAAAGGCTAAAATGCTGGAGCAGACCATGTGACTTTCTGTCAGGCTGCATGGAAAAGCTTTGGTCTATACGGAAAGGCTAAGACAGGACAGGGAAACACATACATAATGTCTAGATTTGCCACATAAATTAGCAGATAAAGCAGGAAGAGGAGCTACACGTAAAGTTAACGGTAATAAAACGCTACCTGCTTCTGGTTGTGGTTAAACTTTATTTGACCAAATAAGGGATGACAGAAGCAGCAGTAAATCCTCATACGCCTCCCCCATCCCCAGCCTTGGTCTGGGGGCATTTAAATCTGCCTGATGGTCCTCCTGGATGTAAGCAGGATCTCTGGAAACTCTGGTTTCAATCCTCCCTCATTTGTTCCAGGAAGAAACTCTTTCATTCATAAAACTCTCTGAGCCTTTTGTTCTGGAACTTCTGGACATCAAAACTTTTGACAAATAATGACAAAATCAAACAAAGAACTGCAGCTAAACGACTCCCTGATGCCTGTGTGCGTTACTGGAAATGCTAAATAAGCACAAAATACACATTCTACTAGCAAATTGAGGATATTGTGGGTGGTCCCCACAACTCCAAAGGGTTGCTTGAGGCTTGATTTTAAGGTTAAGGTCAGGATTAGGGTTCAGGGTTTAGCTGTGATGTTTAGGGTTAGGGCGAGGAGGAGGAGGAGGAGAGGAGGAGGAGGGGGAGGAGGAGGAAAGTACTACAAGGATGCCTGTGTGAAGAAATGAGTGAAAACACAGTATCATCTGGTCTTTATGTCTTTCTTTTATCGTCTCAGGTCATTTGATCTCAATAGACTCCGCCTCCCTGCGCGGCCAGGAGCAGGCAGTGCTCCTCAGTCCGTCTCTGGACCACCAGGACTGGAGCTGTGTCAGGCTGGTTTACCAGATCACCGGACGTGGTTCCCTACAGCTTCACCTCAGACCAGACAGCGACAACTTCGACTACCGGCTGTGGAAGGCCCACAAGGCCTCCGACAGCTGGCTCATCGCCAGTGTGGACCTACCCAACAGCACCGCCCGCTACCAGGTAGGGGTGGTCATGATCCAGATGACCAGCTCACCAGATGACCAGTTCACCAGGAGTCATGATTGCACATTATTCCCAGTGTTTTAGGCCGGGTGTTGACCTGCAGAAAACAGTGGGAGGAGAAACCATTTGGTTCTGCTCTGAAAAGTTCTAGTCGCTGAACGTAGCATTTGACCTTGCCATGCTTCAGCACGGAAAGTCTTCTGCAGGGAGGAGCCAGCGGGTCCCAGAGCTGTTATCATTATTAGAACACAAGCTGGGATTGTTTATACGAATCCCCTCAAAGCCACCAGAACCTGCCAGAGTCCACTCACAGCACTGGTTCCCAGTCACTCCGTTCATACGCTTGTTGGTTGAGGACAAGTGAGGTAATATTCCTGTGGAACGGTGACATCATGGGGAGCAACAGGAAGATGAGCCGACACCAAATGCAGAGATGGCGTCGGTTCAACCCGCAGAGGTCTGTTCACCTGTTGGATCTGCCAAATCCGTATGTGGAGCCATATGGATCTGTTCTGGGAGCTCGAATCAAACATTTGTTCCTTTGATCGCTGGTGAAATCTGAGTTGTTTTAATATGATCCAGTCAGCCGTAACGATGACCTAATCGATGAATCTACATGATAACATCCAGATTTCCACACTGGCTCCCTCCTCTCCCCTTTTAAAGCTCACAGGTTGTATTTTTCTCTGCAGATCTTGTTAGAAGGTCGACCTGAGCCTGGTCCCAATAACAGCGTGGCTATCTACGAAATTCACATCCACCCGGGTTACTGTTTAGGTCAGAGTCCAGCTCCCCCATCAAGTGTCCCCGCTCGCGTCAGCTTTGCCATGACGGCCGTGTTTGCTGCTCTCCTCTCCAGAGTGTAACTTTGAAGAGCATCATCTGTGCGGCTATGGCAACAGCTGGAACCCAAATGTCAACTGGTACGTGGGCGGCACCACGGCGGCGGACCTGCTGCCCAACCAGCTGAACCAGACCAGCAGCCACCAGAGAGGTCAGTGCGAACACACATTTACCTGGATGTCCCGCAGTAGGGCACACGAATATCTGCTCACACTGCAGCTACATTAGGACCATTCTGTGGAGGGCAGAGGGCGGGGCCTAACACGCCGCTCAGTGGTCGCCCCTACGGGTGATGGAACGAGTGTATCTCAGCAGTTACGACCGCCAAAGACGACTGAAAGACGACGGACAGAAGATTGGCCGCTGCTGTTTCCGTTTTAATCATCCGTCAGACTTGGTGATGAGTTTGAGTCTTTACCGAAGTGCAAACAATCAGGTGGAGTCAATCAACGAAAACACATCGAACAGAAATCACTGACTGCGCCTCACATGTGTGATTAGGCCGCAGTTACAGAACATTCTGAAATTTCACTTAGCGTCTGGAACAAATAAAGAAACTGGTGCCAGAAGACCACAGTAGATGCTGGGTTGTACGAGGACAGAAGTTTCCTGTGTGTGTCATAAAAACTACTGATGACAATCGAAAACAGCTGTGGAAGAACATGGTTGTACCGATCTGTCAATCACTATCAGCTGATCTAACGCTGAGCTGTACCACAGCCATCCAGTTGGGGGCGCCTGAGGCACACTGGGCCTGGATCTGGTGGAATATGTGATCCAGAAAGCTGAGCTGCTGATCCCAGTCGAGCTCTGTTAATTGTTGAGAATCGATTAAGTAATTATTATCTGTGAGCGGCTGAAGCCTTAAACAAGCTTCATCATCTCATCATCACCAAAAACTGTCTCCCTGTCCCCGTAAACCCCACCTGCTTCAGGTCACCACATGTACGTCGACTCTATGTACGTCAAACACTTCCAGGAAGTGGCCAAGCTGACCTCGCCCATGACAACGGCGCCCATGGCGGGCTGCCTGACCTTCTACTACTACCGCGACCAGGAGAGGGGGAACATGTTCTCCGTGTACACCCGAGACCAGCTGGGCCACTATGAGGAGATCTGGAGGCCCAAGGTGTACACCACCCCCAGCTGGACTCTAGTAGGCATTGATATCAAAGCTCCGCATCCCCTGGAGGTCAGTGAACGAAGGTGCACGGTTACAATTCCCATCTTAGCCACTCACTTTTAAGCATCATTTACAGAAAATATCGTCTTTAACTAACAAATTATGTGTTATTTAACACAGATTTGCCACGTCAGCCTGTTAAAGTTAAAGTGAGGTTACCTTGGTTTGCTAGCGCTGCTGCTAACAATGCTAATTAACAGTAAACATTTCAATAAAGGGACAACTCTGTCAATTTGTCATATTTTATGCGTGTTTTTGCCTCAGAATTAAATTTGGATCCATCCATCGGGCAGATTGTTTGTTGACGTGAAAATGTGGCTCCAGAAACATTTTTGCAGCCTAAGTTCAGAAATGTTCCATCGGAAGTAAAATTCTCTCTTCATGCTGCCAAATTGTGCAACCATGGGATGTGTCTACGAGAGAGTCAAGATACAAATCTTACACATGTTCACAGGATTTAGGCTGCAAATATTTTAGGGCGGGGGTGGGGGGGGGGCAGCCTTGATGAGGCCTTTAGGCATGAGGGGGGCTTTAGGAGTCCCACAGACCCAGATGGTCTGAGCTGCTGCTCCGTCACTTTTGCCTTAAACTGCAGGAATGATCTGATTTACAACACACACACACACACACACACACACACACACACACACACGTCTTTTCCACTGTACTCAAGAATGCCTTTTTCCTGGTGACTCCATGGTTTCCGTTTCTGGTGCTGTGGGCCAAAACATCTCCCACGGCGTGCTGCTACTGCTGCCGCTCCTCTCCGTGGAAAGACTGTTGCGTAACTTCACTAACTGGGTCGATTCCTGCGCGGCAGAGCCAGAACTCAAACAGAACTTTTCCATCAGGCGGTGTTTGTCTGAATAACCTGTTTTACTCCCGCGGCGACGTCACCGTCTGCCTCCTCCATCACTGCGTGGCTGGTCTGTAGCGCTCATCAGCCTCTTTGTGTCTGCGTGTGCTGCAGGTGGTGTTTGAGGTGGCCTTCAACAGTCCCAAAGGAGGATGCGTGGCCATAGATGACATTTCTTTTTCCCCTGAGTTCTGCCACACAGACACAGGTGAGACTGCGCTGGTGCCAGCTGCTGGGGGGGAGACCAGCCCCACTAAAATCAAGCTGCCCCCTGCTGGTAGGATGCTGTAGAGGCAGTTAGACCTGTTTGATCGCAGCTGGTGTCCAACGCCACAACAGAATCGTGCGTTAGCAACGATAGCAGCAAACCCCAGTGCAGAAAGCACACAGACACACACCTGAAAGAGCGAAGAACGAGACGTGATCATCTGAGCCCGCTGGAGAGATCCGGCTCACGCTGAGGTGGATTTGTGTTCCAGAGCCGACCGTTGACCCGTCTGTGGCCAACTGTGACTTTGACAACGGACTGTGTCTGTACCATCAGGAGAGGGTGGAGAGCAAAGTGTGGAGCAGAGTCGCCGTCAACCCCAACGCCTACAGGATGGGAGACCACACCACGGGAACCGGTGATCCACCCGCTCACACCGACACACTCCAACATCGAGCAACTCGGGCCAACACACTCCGTGATGTTCCTTCAGGCTCCACTTCAGTGTAAAACCACCATCTTTGTGTCCCGCAGGCTGTTTCCTCCTGGCGAACATGCGCTTCACCTCCACACCCGGCTACGTGGGTCGGCTTCACGGCCCATATTTAGCAGGGAACCACAAATACTGTGTGAGGTTCTACTACCTGCTGCAGGCCTTCAGGAAAGTGGACAACGCTCTGATCCTGTATATTTATGACGAGAACAACGTGGCGGTGGAGAAGGTTTGGAGCCTGGCGCACAACTCCAAGTCGGTGTGGACGCAGGTGGAGATCACCTTCATGAAGCCGATGTTAACCAAGGTTGGAAGCGTGTGTGTAGCCTGCAGAGTCCTGAGCGGATGGACGGAGAACTGAACGCCGCTCTTCTGTTGTGTCGCAGTTGGTGTTCGCGAGCATATGCAGAAACTTCTGGGAATGCGGCCTGGTCGCCATCGACGACATCACCGTCAGCCTCGGGGACTGTCAGATCACAGCAGGTAAACCATGGTGCCTCCACAGACTACTGTGGCTCCACATCACCTCCTGTGGAAGCACTTGGTACTGCAGGCACATTGACCACAGGTTGGTTTGCACGTTGAACCCAGTGGCTCAAACAAAACAGATATTTATGCATTTCAACATCGAATGGGTGGATGACACAGCTGTAATTTATTGAGCTTTAAGCCTCTGAAGAAGATTTATGACCGTGTTCCTTCTCTGTACACACAGACACGGAGAACGCCCGTGGCTCGTACATATACCGCGCTGTATATACGAGGCAGCACATGTTTCAAATATTCAGAGCGCGTCTGCAGCCAAAACAAGGCTGCGACAAACATCCTTCAGAACACATCTGTGATGTTCCATTTGCTTTGTTCTCACTCAGCTGGGATGGAACTTCAACATCCTGAAATTTATACTAGCTAATGCGTCTGTCGCTGCGTGTTTGGCTAAACATGAATTAGCGGAATAGCGTGGCCTTGAAGGTTCTTGGTGAAGGTTAATCTGTGTCCCCCCCCACAGGTTCCCTCCCAGGTCAGTGCGACTTTGAGAGCGGACTCTGTGGTTACTTCCAAGACATGTTAGAAGACAAAGCCGACTGGCTGCGAGTCCGAGGACAAACCCCCACCTCCTACACGGGGCCCAGGGGAGACCACACGACCGGGGTGGGTGAGTCATTTCCCCATTCAGTGTGGAAGGATTAGAACACGCTGCGGTTTGTTCCCTCCGCTGGGGTCAGCGACACCCCACACTGACCTGCTTTTGTTGTCCAGGTTACTTCATGTACATCGAGGCATCGACAATGCGTCCGGGTCACAAGGCCCGGCTGCTGACCTCTGACCTGCGGGGCTCTTCGTCCCCCCAATGTTTAGTCTTCTACTTCCACATGTACGGGTCGGGCTCTGGGATACTGAGCGTGCTGCTGCGAGAAGGCGGCAGGAGGCGGGAGTCCCTGCTGTGGAGGCGGCGCGGCGAGCAGGGCATCGGGTGGATGAGGGCGATGGTGGACTACCACTGTGACGTCCGACACCAGGTGAGGAGACTTATCCAGAAAGGTCATCTTCATCCGCGCAGATCCGATGAAACCCGGCTACGTTGTGGCTAACGGACGATATGTCTCATCGGTTTCCTCCAGATCATATTTGAAGCCATCCGAGGGCCGTCGCTGCGCAGCGATATCGCTATCGACGACGTCGAATTTAAACGTGGACCGTGCGAAGGTGAGAATAACGATCGGAACTGATCCCGAACAACGTTTTACATCCGTAACATATGCGTTGTCTCGCCCCGCAGATCCTGGGGACGTCGCTCCATTCTCGGGATTCAACGAGTATTTCAACGAGATTGAGTAGAGTGGTCATCGGTCCGTCCAGGTGGCTGATGGGTAGTTTTTCAGAAGGATGAAGGTCAGCTGTTCAACAGTGAAGATACAAAACAGAGTGAAACAGTTCACAGGACCAGGCTGCACGTCTGATAAGTTACTAAGGGAATAATGAAAACTCAAAAATTAAGCCTGAGTTCATTCCAGAATAAGAGTCAACTGCACAAAATTAACTTATTTTAGTTAGCCCTTAACTCATAAATGATCAGCTAGTCTGTAACATTGAATGTAATTAAAAGCTATTAACCAGTTAACTGTCAGTTTCTAGAGTATGATTTCTAGATTTACCCATTTTTGATTGGGGATTAGTCATTAATAAATTATTAACTAGGTATTAATTTCATAATTAGACCCTCATTGGTGAAAAGCTGCTAAAAACCTTTGATTGAAAGTAGCTTATTAATACGTTCTTACCTCTTCAGATCTTCTTTAGCTGATGTGTTCATTGTTCTCTGAGATATTTTAGGACTGACGGGGAGAGCAGCCAGGATTTCTCCTGCTCATATTTTTACATTCCATAACTTTCTCAGCTCATTCAGCAAAATCCAGCTGGAAAACAAACTGCATATTTACCAAAACCTGATCTGTAAAAGCAGGGAAAAGAAACAAAGGATTTTAGTCATCTCAGAGGTCTGATGCAGAAAATACACAACACAAACCAAAACACATGTTACCACTACAGGAGCAGAGCTAGCACAGCGTTAGCATTCCTGCTATGATTCACAGGCTCATGGGAGGCAGGCGCGACCATCCGAGCTCAGATGTAACTGGAGGAAAGCTGCAACAGTCCTTGGAAAACATCTGGATTTTTAGATTTGGGAGTTTAAGCCCTTTATCAGCAAGATATCAGATTTACAGGAGGAGTTTGTTACAGTCAATATTTCATGTTTTAGTTGTATCACGCCACATCCAAAAATATAGATATCCTGTAAAGAATGCTGAGTGGATTAGCATGCTGATAAGGTTTCTGCTCAAGTTTAGCAAAGCTATGACAAACGTTCCTTCCCCCACAGTAGGATGGTAACGGCTGACACCGCTCAGGGTGTAAAACGTTGTCTTCCTGCCCTGAGATTTCCCAGTCGAGGGCTCATCAGAGGTGGCATTAGTTGATTCTGGTAGCGTTAAATTGTAAATATATTACACACAAATACACTGAAGCTCAAACTCAACGATGACCGACAGATGTTGAAATTCTAATGAAAGAAACTAACATTGTGATGAAATTTGTGAATAATGTGGTCGTTTTCCAGCAGATTTATCATCCGTTTTTGTAAAAATGTGAGTTGTTTCTGTCTCTCACCTGTTCTGTACATATTTAATAGTTTCTGAATTTCAGCTGTGTTGACAGGTTTGAACTGCCACAACGTTCAAAGTGCTTTTTCCTACAGAGATCATCTCAGATTATGATTTCAGATTATGGTTGAAGATTGACCCACAACCCCCGAGTTGCCCCCACCTTCTCCAGGTGGGGAAGCTGTCGAGGTGCTGGAAACCTTTACAAGAGCTTTTATGTGTGCTCGTTCGTTAGCATCCTACTGGTTTAGCAGATTTATTCTCCTTTAAGTGCTGCCAGCTTCACTTTTGGTTTCTGTTAACCGTCACCCACGGGCCTGGCAAGTTTGAGATGGTGCTCATTAAATTTTATCTAGAAACCGATTCGCTCCAACTTTTGCTTTCCCAGGGTTTGAGACAGCTCCTGATTAACATTCTTATCCATGGGTTCTATTAAATATTAACACCTCAAACAGGTGAAGAAAGATTCATTAAATTAGAGCTGGAGGATAAAACCTCGCCTGCTAATTTCAATGTTGAGGTTTTATAGCTGAACCACAAAATTAAGGATCCAACTGGAGAAACAGAGTTAAAACCAAAGACCTTGAAAGACCAGTCTTTGCAGCAGTGGCGGGTATAGCTACGTATAAACAGCGCCCTCTAGCGTCCGACCTGCTCCTCTGCTGCCTCTCTGGAGGTAGCGTGCTCGATTATTCAGACAGAAAATCAAAGACAGAAATGCAGTTTGAGAGTCTGGAAATGTTTTTAATTCTGCATCGCAAAGCAGATGGCAGAGCACGGCGAGAACACAACCTACACGTGGGATACATCACTTTCCTAGTCCCGTTTCTCGGCGTGATTTACATTTTGAACAGTTAAAGAGAAGCTGCTCCACATTCACCCGCAAACTAAAAAAAACCATCAGACTGATCTTCTTGAACCAGAGGAAAGAAAAACGGTTATAGAAAGTCTCTCCAACACGTTGGGACACGGACGACTTCACGACAACGAATGGAGTGTCTGAGCGCCGCCTGACGAGAACAGCATCAAAGCACACATTTGCCTTCAAAGGTGAACCTGGAGACGTGGCCACGATAAATGTTTCACAACATCATAATATAATAACACAGCTGCACTCTGGATACGACTACATCCCCTAAATGTCGTGAAACCAATATATTACATGGATCCATTGGCATAAAATATCTCAGGCCTTTATTTTTGATGCGAGGCTTCTGAAAATTAGGTTCACTTATATGCGATATTTGGTCGGGGCTCCTCGCGCACGTCAAGATGGCGACCAGCAGGTGGCGCTGCTGGGGTGTAGCGGAAGCTCAGGTTGCTTTGATAGCAGCCTTCAGATGTTCTGCATTGTTATAGTCCCTAGAGGACTCAGATCAGGCCAGTTGCCCCATCAGATCAGGCCAGTTGCCCCATCAGATCAGGCCAGTTGCCTCATCACGGTCATTAAACTGGCATTGGCACCTTTGGCAGTGATGTCAGATGTCTTTAGACACAGGTGACCAACACCAGCCCATGACCTGGCAGCCAAAATCATCACTGACTGGACTCTCCCTCCAGACTCGGACCTTGACCGGCGGCGCCTTTGGTTCAGGGTTTTGACGGGAGGAATGAGACGGTGACACCATGACTGGTCACTATTTCACAATATTTTTCCAAGGCAGCAAATCTTGAGTTTTCATTATCTGAAAAGCACAATCTTTGAAATAAAGGCTTGACATATTTCACACTGTAATGAATCTATAAATACATTTTATGTTCTGATATTGACAAAAAAAAACCCAAAAAAACAACCAAACTTTTTCATGATATTCTAATTTTCTGAGATGTGCCTGTATACAAAAGCATGAAGGTGTTTTTCTCCTGATCACATGACAAACATGTTAGGCTTCGTGTTCCCAATCAAACAAAAATGCAGCTCGACGACGCATCGGCCTTTTTGTTGGAAATCCGTTTAACACAGGAGGTCCGAGCCACCGTCGGAGATCTACAACTAAGGTGAGATTGCAGTGTCAGACAGCGCGACGCCGCGTTCACATGAAAGAGGAGAAACATCCAGCTGGAACACGAGAAACGGTGCAAACACGTTAGTACGTTAGCTTAGAAACTGTCGTAGTCCTTCTTGTCCTTCTTGCCCTCCCCCTCAAAGCTGTCGTTGCCGTCGCTGTTGTCGCGGCGACGCTTGCGGCTGTTGCGGACATTAAAGCGGGGGTTCATCTGCGGCAGAGGGTCCATGCCCAAAACCTTGTGGATCTGTCGGAAGGCCAGCAGCCTCAGGGCAAACTGGGGGAGCAGAGGCAGTCAGTGGACAGTAGAGGACGCTCCCAGGATCAGTGACCTCAGGGTTCATGGAGAAGGCCTTACCTGGGCACTCGAGGTTATGTCCTCTCTCTGTTGTCCTCCCATCGATGCCAGAGTGTCCACTGGCTTCTTCTCACAGGGGTCAAGCAGTCCCGGACCACCTGGTGGAGACGCAACCGCTCAATTTAATTATGCCTGATCACACAATCCAGAAATCTGAACCGAAAAGCACATTGTTAACTTTAGCCACCATTGAGTAACCTAAATATGGTGGAATATGTCGCCCCCTACAGGACCGGAGCAGACTACACTGTGATGAAAGTAAAAATCTAACCAGGAAGTAGAATCCCAGAGGAAATACATTCAAAGACCCGTCTGAGAGCGTCTCCTGGGCTGAGGGGGGCGGACGCGCTGCTGATGGCCTTCTCAACCAGCAGCTCCATCGCCTAAACACACAGGAGCCACAGCTGCTTTAGAACGGGGATTCCAGCAGGGAGACAAGGACACAGAGACACAGAGGGCAGCGACACAGAGGGCAGGGGGACAGCGACACAGAGGGCAGGGGGACAGAGAGACACAGAGGGGAGGGGGACAGCGGCACAGAGGGCAGGGGGACAGAGAGACACAGAGGGCAGGGGGACAGCGACACAGAGGGGAGGGGGACAGCGAGACACAGAGGGGAGGGGGACAGCGAGACACAGAGGGCAGGGGGACAGCGAGACACAGAGGGGAGGGGGACAGAGAGACACAGAGGGCAGGGGGACAGAGAGACACAGAGGGGAGGGGGACAGAGAGACACAGAGGGCAGGGGGACAGAGAGACACAGAGGGCAGGGGGACAGCAGGCAGGGGGACAGAGAGAGACACAGAGGGCAGGGGGACAGAGAGACACAGAGGGCAGGGGGACAGAGAGACACAGAGGGGAGGGGGACAGAGAGACACAGAGGGCAGGGGGACAGAGAGAGACACAGAGGGCAGGGGGACAGAGGCACAGACCGAGCGGGACATTTGTTCTTCAGGTTTTCAGGTCTCTCAACACAGTGCCGGGCGAGCGTGTGACGTTCAGAGAGAAGAGTTTAGAGGCGGTGACCCAGTCAGACAACACAGACTCACCCATCCCGGGAAGGGCGACCACGTGGGGACGCGCTGGCAGAGGTCTCTCAGGATCCGGATGATGATCACACACGCCTGCAGCCCGTTGGCTCTAGCCTTTTGATTCAGTAAAGTTAGTTTCACGCCACAGAGAGACGAGCAGACACGTGATCAGCTGCGTCAGAGGTCCAAACGCTACTGTGATAGTGGAAGCTCGAGTTTGGTCTGAAAACTCTGCAGACAGCTGCCATTCCCAGTAGGCTCGTGCCTCACAGTTAGTAAAACGGGAGTTCAAAGTTTGCAAGATGCACAAGGAAGCAGAAGCTTTCTTGCCATCTTCTAAACCCTGACCCCGGGTTGGTCCAGGTATCTCACAGACAGGTACTTAAAGTACACCTGAGAGGAGAGCATAGGGACTGAAAGAGCCAAGGAAGTCTGCTTCATTCTGCTGCACTTCTGCTCAGGAAGCAGAACCACAGGAGAACCGCAGATATTCCCGTTTCTCTCAATCCCCATTCTACAGAATATATAGAGTAAACAATACAAACATTAAACATGAAAGCACTTCTGATGACAAACTTTGTGCAAGTTACTGTGCAGCCTTATGGAATCACATGGAGCCAGAATGCAAAACTTGGGAGAATTGTTGGGAATACAAGGATGCCGATTTTTCTTGGAATTTCTTTAAGATATTCATCAAAACAATCTGATTATTTCGGCGGCATCCTTGAATATTATCTTAACTTCAATAGTGGTTTCCTCATTAAACAATAAAACAAATAAAGGAACAGATAAATAATGCATCTCATAAGGCTACAAGAAGAAAGTAAAATGATGTTCCGAACCTGGAACCACTTAGCGTGGCGCAGAGCAGCCAGAGCGTCAAGGCATTTTTGCCTGTCCAAGACGTCCGCTGGGTCTTTCACCATACCCGAAGTTACATCTAAAAATGGATTTGAAGGGTCAAAATGGTGATGAGGAACGGGTGTTTGACCAGGTTAGCGAGGCTGGCAGAGAACAAACACATTGCCACACATACCAGGGTTCTTAGTCTCCGTGACAACCTACAGCTGATGGCTTTAATCTACATGTCCTGAATACGTCACTGAGAAAACACAAACCCAACACACCCAACATCTGTGGTGGTTATTTATCCACATTGGCGCATTAAAAGGGCCATATTGTGTGCAGTTTTATTTTTTTTCATTTTTTTTTTTAGAGTGGCGTTGGGGTTTGACGTCCTCTGCTAAAACCTGGACGGAGTCTGAGGTGGAACAAACTGGACCAGAGTCCTGCTGCAGTGGACAGAAGTGCGTTTGTGTGTTCTGTTCGAAGCTCACGTGCACAATATGGCCACTTTAATGGAAATGACCCAATTGTGTTTGATGAGCAACAGTCTGGCTAAATCACAAATGTGCTGAGGTTGATTTATAAAGGCAGCTGTCACCAACCATTAGCTTGGAAAGAATTTGGAGCGCCTGCAGGATTTCTCATGGCTCGTGCAGAGACAACAGGAGAGCGGTGGCCTGATAAAAACGTGGCATGTCGACAGTAGGTGTGGCAAAGTTTTTGGGATGTGAGAAAACCTTGGTCAAAAATCCTTCCGAAGCCGTTGGGCCCTACAGATCCCTCTGATCGGAGACGGTACAGATCTCTGTGCTTTGGTTTCAGAGAACTCTTTAAACTGGACTTCTGTACGTTTTACAGTAAAGAGGACGTAATGGGTGCCGAAGAGAAAATAAATGGAAACTACCAGCAAACAAAAGGAGTTAGGATTTCACTGCATGCACGCCTACATCAGTAGGCTGGAGTCAGACCTAACAAAGGCTGTACTCAGGTCCAGTCAGATCAAATCAGCCTTCTCACCCCATCATTAACAATACTCCCCTAAGAATTATGGAAAAATAAACAATGATTCATTCAGAACTTCAAATCCGAGTCTACCAGTGATGCAAATCTCCTGTTCCCAATTTGGTCTGTGTGGAAACACCAACTCAGGGGAGCACTTCAGAACAGGGGACCTCAGCAAAGTCAAGTGTTTGCCGTTACACAAAAGGAGGATTTGTTTCCTGTGGGAAAAGTAACAACTATTGCCCCAATTTTCCATTTGAGAAAATGCACAATTCTTTCCAAATCAAACATGAGGGACGGAAATACTTTCTGTCATCTATCCATCCGTCTGCTGCAGGACGGAATCGTCTCCTCATTTCTGAGAATTTGATGTCAAAGCTGGTGCGAATGCACGGCTCCCACTGAATAAGCAGCTAAAAATGAGTAATAGAAAAGAATCCCCTGAAACACAGGAAACAAAATAGAATCTCACCTGGGAATAACTAGACTTAACACAATGCAAACACTGATCATGCTTTGTTTCAAGTATAAAGATCATCTGAGAGGGAGGAGTTACAGAGCAGAAGACCACAGAGCAACACTGCTGCCACTTGCCTCAGCTTTTTAGGCTAGAATCGACATTAAAACCCACTGCAGAGCATCTTTTCTGTCAGACAATCTGTTCCAAAGGCAGGGAAATTAAAACGGCCTGAACGCTATCAGGATGGCAACAGTGGAAGTGCCAGCAGGACATTGCTCTTCAGGGTTCCAACCAACATAGTGAAACTGGTTTCATAGAGAAAGAGAGCAGGAAAAGACAAGAAAAGAAGAGTGCAATAAGCTGCGATGGGGTTCCCGACCTCCATCCCGACCCGTTTCCTCCCTGATGACGGGTGACGTCAGCGTGATGGTCACTTGCATCTTTGGCTCGGTGCAGGAATTCAGAATGATGGCCGCTTCCTGATCAGATCCCTTCACCTCGTACTTTTCTGGTGTTACAATCTGGAAGGTTAAATGCATCAACGTCAGTCACATTTGTGTAGATCTTTGTCGTCTATAAAACCCAACACTCCCCTACACCGTTGGGGCCGATCTATTAAATACAGCAAGCATCTATCCAACCGTCCATCAAGGCTAACTGGATAAAAAGTGGTGACGTATGCAAAGGCTGTACTGTTAATTGTTTGGGGAGGTGCTCCACGATGCGGGACAGGAGGTCCTTGGTGGGCTTCTCAGCGCAAAGCAGGACCAGGTTGACATTCTTGTCCCCGCGAAGCAGCAACCCCTTGGCGAGGACTCCGACCCTCATCACTCCCTTCAGGAGTCTGTAACATTTAAAATTAAAAAATGCCTTGAAAGAACAGAATGTAAAGATTAGTTTCATTGGCGTTACAGGGAAACGGCACCTGTCTTTAGGAGGATCTTCGGCCTCCTCTTCGTTGGGCTTGTCCTGGTCTGAAATGATGTCAGAGACCAGTTTGAGGGCCCGTTCTGTGATGGACACGATCTTCTGGATGGACTGGAGCTCGTCTTCAGACGGATAGATGGCGGCGTGTTTGGTCATGACGTAACGATCGTCTGAAGAATCGGGCCGGCGTGGGGGCTGAAGGGGACAGAAGCGGGTGGATATTTCAAGGCCTGCTGGGTGACAACCGGATGATTCTGCCACTGGTGGGTGAAGTTAAACACATCTGTATCCAGGATGTGGTGTCTGGAAACGTGAATTCATACCACGGGGCCCTGTGGCTGGAGGCCTGGCATCCCGGGCCGCACTCCGAGGAGACCCGGAGGCCCCTGTGGATACCCCCCATCTGGTAAACGCCGGCGATCATCCCAGTGGTGCTGCTCTTCTTCAACTCGCCTCCAGTACATGTCCTCTTCATAACGCCTGGAAATGGCGCCAAACCAGGTTAGAAAAAACATTTTCATTTTCTGTTTGGCTGGAATTCGGAGCCAGTCATGCTCACACCTCATCTCCATTCTCCACCGCTCCTCCTCCTCCCTCCTCCTCCAGTATTCTTCCTTCTGCATCTGTTTCCTCATCTTTTCTTCCTGAATCTTCCTGGCTCGGATGCTTGGCTTCACCTCCACCTGCAGATCTGGATTCACCTTTTTCTGCAACACATCGATTATTAAACATCGTGTTAAGGTGCAACTATGGTCTCCTTGGGACCGGTTCTTTAAAATTGCACTGCCACTTCCAGAACTGACGTCCGTATCTACAGACCTTGTACTGCAGGCGGTGTCGCCGACCTTTCAGGTGCATCTCTTTTGCGTTTGGGTCATTGAAACTACACTCGCACAACTTGCAGTGGAAACGAATGACCTTTCCTTCATCATTCCGGACCTAGAAGAGGCGCGTTTACATTAACTCAACATTTCAACCCATTTCTATGATTTATTTGTTGAACTTACCTCCTCAACATAGTCGTGTCCGACAGGCTGGACGTCGCTCTGCAGCGCTGCCAGAGCCGAGCAGGTCAGAGGGTCCGACAAGTCACCTTTGGAGTCCTGAAGACCCGACAGAGGCGTAGAAGCTTTAGAAGAATCCATTTTGACCTCAGTTCTGGTGTCATCCATCTTCACTGTGGTCTGGAGTTTATTCCCACCTGCAGTCAACAGATAAATCGTTTTAATCCAATTTTAGACCCTCCCCCTCCACCACTCTCCAATGCTGCTAACTCACCGACAAAGTTAATCTTGGGGGCGCCGACTTTCTTCCCAACAGAAGCATTGTTGACGGCAGAGGGGTTACTGGTTAAGGGGTTCTTGAGTCCTCCCACAGCACTGCTGACAATGTTGACAGGTTTGAGGTAGGGGGGGCCGGAGCTGCTGGTTGTGGATGAGGTGGAGGCTGAGCACAAGGAGCTGCTGGCGCTGCTCAGGGTTGCTGTGGCAGCCTTGCTGGTGGAAGTCGTGCTCGAGGATGAGGTCTGGGCCACCATGCTGGGCTCAGTGGAGGGGATGGGCTTTCCCAGTTTAGTATGGAGTTTCACAACCTGGACGGAATATTAGAATGTTAAAATATTAACACAATTAATAGAAACACATTAGTCATATTAAGCCAGTTATAAACCAAGAATTATTTAAATCCATCTCGCATGTTAAAATATGAAATATCACCTTTTGGTGTTTTGCTCCCCGGATGTGGGCAGCATAAGCATCGGCACCGGTGCAGGAAACGTCGCACAGCTCACAGCGAAGCTGATTCTGAGCGTTGCGAGCCAGAACTCCTCCGCTGCTCCCGCTGCTGCTGCTGCTCTGGGAAACCTTCAGTGCCGCCTCCTTCTTCTTGTGCTTCTGGCCTTCTAGATGCTCTTTGTAAGTCTAAAATAGAAATTAATGACTTGAGAACTGTATGGCCACTGTAAGCCAAACTGCTCTGCAGATGTGTAATTGCACACACAGAACCTAGAAAATAAAATCCTAATATTAAATTTACAGCTTGGCTTTAGTCGTCATGCTGCTTTTCCCTCTAGCTTTGTTATTTGGGACTCATCAATTGTGACTGATGCATCCATGCCTAACTCAGCACATCTGATAAGATGATGGGATGAAATGGACCCACCTGTGGGCCAGCACAGCTGATCTTGCAGACATCACAGTAATGGATCTGAGGGGGTTTGGGAGGCTGCTTAGGGCGAAGCGTTTTGTTCTGAAAGGGGGCTTTCTTGGTGAAAGTGTTTCCTGTCCAGGCTGCAGATGCTGCAACCGCTGCCACAGCCTGTTTCTGCTGCTGCTGCTGCTGTTGATAGTAGCTGGAGGCAGCCGAGTAAACTGCTGCTTCATAGCCTGAATAAGATGTTCCTGGAAAACATGTGAAAAGTGGACGAACAGATGGAAAAATCAAATACAAAAATAAAAAAGAAAGTGAAGTGATGAAGGACAGGTAAAATAATTAACCAGGTGGTGTTAAAAGCTCACCAGAATAGGTGACAGCATTTGTGCTGTAAGTGGGACTTTGGGAATAAGTGGGGACCACAGATGCAGCAGCTGCCACAGGCTGGACTGTGGACGTCACTGGGTAGATGGAGAAAGTCGACGAAGCTGGACTGGGAGCGGCCGGCTTAATCACGGTCACCTGACGAGTCTGCTGTGTCTGCGTGTAGGACGTCACCCCCTGGCTGTATGCTGGTTTAGGAGCTAGAAAACCAAAAACAAGCCTTAAAATTGTGTTTTGGGCACACATGATGCCACCCTTAAAGACATTATAAACATAATGCTGCAAACTAATTGAAAAGAGAAAAAGGCTTCTGGAGGTGTATTTAGGCCACATGGGGCAGTGAGAACCCCTAGGCTGGTTATTGTCAAGCACACAACCAGAGGGAACAGCGAGTATTCACCCATACCTGACTGGTAGTAGGAATCGGCCACACTGGGTTGGGGCTGGGCAGCAGCCACAGCAGCTGTAGCTGTGGGCTGCTGGTAGTACTGCTTACTGTCGTATCCTACAGCTGAAGCTGTGGAGCGAACGTAGGAGTACGAATCCTGGATAAACACGAGATAATGACACCTCACATGAATTTGAAATGCAGTGGGCATTACTCAGACGCAGCATATACCGTTTCATTCTTTAACTTTGTATTACTATATACCGTAATTTCCGGACTACAGAGCGCACCTGATTATAAGCCGCATCATCTAATTTTAGAAAGAAAATCAATTTTGTACTTATACAAGCCGCAGGTATCCCACGTAGTAATATGAAAAATTAGATCGAAAACATTCAGTACCGGTATGTTTTTATTAACGTAAGAGACGAAGGAACCGTATGCCAAGATTACGCGCGGCAGCTCGATTTCCTTCTTCAACCGCCAGAGTGATCGCTTTTAACTTAAAAGTCACATCATATGCTTTTCTTCTAGTATTTTCCACGTTGATGAGGGTTAGTAAAAATGACAGATTCACAATAGTTGTGATAGTGCGCCACGAAAAAAAAAACATAAATAAGCCGCACCGTGGAATAAGCCGCAGTGTTTAAAGTGTAGGAAAAAAGTAGCGGCTTATAGTCCGGAAATTACGGTAGTCATATTTGCCCTTTAGAGTTCTTAATTACCCATTCTATGAGAATGAAAAGTTACACTTTTCTCTTATAAAAGCAGTTTACTTGAAAACCCTCTGCAACTGAACATCAGTTGTGGTACCTGGTAGTTCTGGGAGGTGACAGGCGGTGGTGGCGGGGCAACCTCAGGTTGTCGCTGCGGATAACCATAATCTGTAGTGGCGTGAGCTGGCTGGTACCCCCCATAAGCTGCAGCAGTAGCGGCTGCTGCCACGGCAACGGGTGCAGGCCTCGCTACGGCAACAGTGGCAGCAGTGGGCGCATAGGCTGCTGCCACAGTGTGTGCTGCCACTGGTGCCTGGTGTACGGTGTAACTGGCCACTGTGGTTGGATGCGTGTAGGCCACCCCGGCAGCTGGCTGATGACTGACAACAGATCAGAAAATGACATCATCAGCAGATGAACAACAGTCAACAGACAATAGTCAGTAGTCAGCCAGTGTTTGCACGCCAGAGGTAAACAGGCGCAGCCATATTATTACTTAGGCAATATTTGTTCAATTTCGCTGCTTAGGATGGCAACATCTGGACGGGACAGTGTTCACTATTGCTCAAACCCATACATAATTAATCACGGTGCTGCAAAAGCTACATGCACTTTGCAGTGGTCAGCCCTTTACATTTACAGAATATGTGAGCCATTTTAAAAGCGGTGCTCCATCTTATGCAGCCAACACATGTCTAACGTTGTGTCTGCACTGCAATGCCAGTAACCCTGTGCAGGTGCAGCCTTGGTAATAAAACACTTTGGATGCCCTTTATATTATCAGTTAAAAGACTGCTCGCTGATGGATAGAGGGCCTCGATCGTGCTGCGGATTAGTGACGTGAGAGGGGAACTGCAACAAAATACATCGGCGGCTGATTAAACGCACATAATCCAGCCTCATATTGCGAAAATGTGCACCAGCAGTCTCGCCTGGTGCCCTTAAACGGATTTCTTTGATCACCAAGACTGGATTTCTGACATCGGTGAAACCCAACAGCATTTTCTGTCGCAGAGTATTTACAGTGTGAACTGCGGCAGCGGAGGGATACGCGCCCCCTCCCCCAGTTTACACAATAGCAACACTGGGAACCGAACAGATTGTACGATCGACAAAGCACGGATCGTACTAAACCCTGGGCTCAGAACACACTACAACACCCTGGGTCTGAGAGTTTAGCGACCTTTGCAGTCTTACCTGTACTGGGCGGCAGCGCCGTGTGTAAATCCAAAATAATTGCCGGTAGCCATTTTGGCATCTTCACCTAGCCGGCTGGGCACTGCGGAGGACAGACATACAGGATGATGCTAAGCTAACAGTTAGCAGAAAGCTGAGATCAGCGATCCAAAGACAGGACACTAAGGCAACCGTCTTATCAGTGCCTACTCGATCAATAAATAGACAGCGATCGCACAGAATCCAGATTGGTCTATAACCTTTGGCAATCCTTACCGTAGGTGAAGGAAACCACTGGACATATAGGAATCATTGGTTTAGTGTGTTCTTCTAATGCCCGTGCACGAAACCAGCCTCTTTATATGACGTGTCGCACCCGGAAATGCCATATTTAGCGCATGCGCAGATCAAGGGGCATCGGAAGGCCCCATTCAGTTTATTCAATTAATTAAAACTTTAAAAACCAACTTTTATGCAAGTCGAAAATAATGATCAAAAATTGATTTGTGGATAGACTAAACAGACTAGAGAACCATTACCCTGACTGAGGATAGAAGACGACGGATGGAGTAAAAATTGCTTCATATTAAATAAGCATTTAATTCTCCGATACAGCAGATGGCGCTGCCTGTTGGTCCCGTCCGCTGTCGAGTACCTCTGCTGTTATAGAACTGTTCATGAACCAGCGCATGGACCAGTACCGAGCACGAACTAGATCGTAGATTTCAGCAAGTGTAGCCGGCACCGTCCTCTCCTCCACCATGAGCGGCTTGCGGACCTTTGTGTCTGCTCTCGGCCTGGTTGGTTTCGGGGGTTTCGGCTATTGGATGTGGTCTCTGATCGTTCCTGGAGAATACAGGCGGAAAGAGCTTCTCAAGGTGAATGGAATAATTTAAACGGCACTTTTTCTGCAGGTTTGTCCACTTAGTATGTCTGAAATATAAGGTTATTGCTGATTTCAGTATTTCATCTAGGTAGAAAGATGTTTTTCTGTGGAGAGAAGTGATCCTGCTGTGGTGCTTGTGTCACTGGCAAAATATGAGTTCTTCCTCATACAAAACGTTTCATGGCCACTTAAAAGTTAAAAAGTGCCATATTAATAAAGGATGAATTAGTGCTGATTGATAAAATAGTGAGAAGACCGCCATAGTGGGGGGAGGGGAAGACAAATAAGAAAAAACAGGTGTATTCTGAGGACAAAAAGACCTTTCTACATAAATTATATTTCAATAACAGACACACCTGCCATTACTATTGTAAAAATGATCAAAGTCTAATAAGGATTACTTGTAATCTTGTTGCCAAACAGAACCTGCCGGAATCGTGCCCGTCGACCATGGAAGAGAGGAGAAAGCAGAATGCTCTGGTGATGCAGGTGCTCAAGGATGCAGCTGAAACCAACGAGAACCTTTCCCGAGGCTCCTGGCCAACACGGAAGTAATATTAATTATGTTTTGTTTTTGTTTCCTGAAAAAGAAGGTTTGGTGCTGCTGATATGCTGGACCATAACAGGCACTTTTGTCTGATGTATCAGTGATGTCTCTGTTGTATGAGATAATGTATCAGTGACTGCTTGACATGAAATCATTTGAGTTTGTTCATCATTGTACGAGTCATGAATAAAGTCTGATCTCGGCTCAGGGGGAAGCGAGATAAACTGAAGTATATTCATTTTTTATTTGTCAATACCAAACGTTTTGAACTCTCAGGTGTCTTAACTGTACATAAAGTCAAGAGAAATTTGAAAGGTTTGTGGTGTCATGGAATTTTGAACCATCTGTGATGATGCCGAAGGGTCTGCAATCATGTCTGTCCTGCTATAACCAGTCAGGTGAAGTGGAGACATATGAAATCTCTAAAATATTTGTAAAACTTTAATGACTGCTGAAATCAGCAGATTTCATTTTTTACAAGACAAGAAAAAAGAAAAACTAAACTTTATTTAAAGATTCGTGACAAGTGTAACAGATCACAACAGGACACAATAATCTGATGTTGGACAGACAATAATAGACTAAGAAAAAGAGGTAAGACAGGAAAAATTGGGGGGATCTAAGTTTGGGGATAAATTTAGTAGATTTTTTTAAAATAAAATAAGCCTGACTCATACAAATCACCCACATCAACATTTATGTAAATTCTAGTAATTTTTCAGCAGGTTTGTCTGAAAGTAACTGGAAGCACTGAGATAAACTGGACACCCGTTTTAACTGTGGGAAAAACTATCAGAATGATTTATTTCATACACAATCACATGAAAATATATTTAAAAACTATTTGTCATAATCAGTTTCAAAGATGAGCCTTTTATTAGCATTATACTATCCTCCATCCCTGCTGAAGGTGGAGCTGAAACCTGTTGAGTGGACTGGGAGGGTCGTTTGATTGGTCCCAGACAGGCACTTCTAACAGGACATCCAACATCCTTTAACATCATTTCTGTCTCATATTTGTCTCTGACATGAAGCTAAACCACCTTCTTTAATTCAAAAGTGATGTTAGAGAAGAAACACCAACACCTGCTGCTGAGCAGCTCATAAACAGACACTGGACGGGTTGTTAGCCCAATATTAAATTACTCCTTGTGCGTGACATGACAGTTTTGGTTAAAACAAAACAAAAGAAACCCTCATGAGGTCATCTGTTGTCACAAAAGAACTGAACTATTTCAACTCAGTTCAGTGTCCGTTTGAGCCATGCTAACTATCAGCATCTGCTACATAATAAGGACAAAAAAAGAGTTTATGTCCTCTTTTCTAGATCTGTGAAAGGAGGAAAGCAGCACTCTTGTAATGAACAAAAAAAATCATTTACAAAAGCCAGAAATAATCTGAACTGATGAAGGTCAGTGCAGTTTCAATTAGTGTGGCAGGGAGAAAATCTTAAAAAGTCCACAGGTCAAATATCCAGAAGCTCTGACAATGTAAAAAAACAACAGTGATTTTAAACTCAGCATTCCGGTTGAACCGAGTCGAAATCGTGTTTTTTTCCACTCAATTCAGACCAGCTGCAAAACTGCAGACTAGCGGCCCCCAGTGGCAGCGAAACGTAAGTGCATATAAAATGCCGGAAGTCAAACATGTAACATTCAAACAGCATCTGTGGTAGATTCCGACGTGTTTTCCAGTTAAATTAGCAGTGCTCTGCTTCATGATGTCAACATCTAAAGAAAAAAATAATCACAGCTTTTCTCTGATCTCTGCTATTTTTGTTTTCTGGGCTCTGAGGTTGTTTGTTTGTTGTCAGGTTATTTGGATTGAATGTGTGGGTGCAGATACAGTAGCCAGTGCATCCAAGACTGGAAAAACCCTCCAATCAATTTCTGATCAATAAAAGCGCTTGCGTCTGTTCTGCTTCCAGCGTCCGTAAACCACCGCTCCAATTACCGCCAGCATGCCCAGACCCAGGATGGAGACGAGAAGGGTGAAGAAGAACTGGACCCCGCTCATGCCTTCATCCTGGACCTCCACTGCAGCACGAAGAACATGTACTTAACTATATTTCCTCACTGCAAAGAGCCTTCTAATCAATAATGACATCAGCTTTGTCAGAGAGGTAACTTGATATTGGGTGATTTTTACCTTGAAACAGGTTGATGTTGTCAACTCTGGGGATGGTAACCTCCTCCTCCTCCTCCTCAGCACTCCTTTGCACTGTCAGCTGGTACAACTTCAAGGAAATGATGTCGTGGTTATCTAAAACAGCGTGGAAGTCAGTTGGGATGATGTGAAGGCTTCTGTCTGAACCTGCAGATGTTGGAAACTGACAAAGGTTATACCGTGTCATACCTGAAAGATCACCGGTGGCAGACGAGGCACCAAGAAAGTATCCTGTAGGTAAATGCAGTCCTGAGATGTCAGCACATTCTTTCCATTCCTGCGTCCCATCCACATTCACCATCAGCTGGGTAGCAGCACAGGAGATAGAAAAGAAAATTATTATATTTTCTCGGGAGGTGTATTGGAAAGATGAGTAACTGTAAACCAGGCGTGGAGAAATTCTTCTTAACATGTAGATACTTAGATAAAGGCGTGCCTTGAGTCTGTTTCTGGAGTATCTGATGAGGAGAAAGGTGTCGTAGATTGAGTTGCGCACCAGAGCCGTGCACCCCCCGAGCTCAGTGGCCCTTCCATCACGGTCGTGGTCGTAGGTCAATGTCCCGTTTCCCAGCATCACAGAGATATACGGGTAAGACCTCTGCAAGGAAAACTGGCGTGTTAAACACCACATTGACACGCTGCACTCCGCTGCAGAAACCAAGCACGTGACACCATGATGGTGAACTGATGGAGGCGATGAATGAACACTCTCACACACTGATTCTGCCTGAGGGCCAGGTTGTGTCCTCTGATATTCCAGAAGTCTAATGGAAGAAATGTATCATACCCTGTCTAAAAACCGAGAATGAACCACGTGCAGGAGAATAACTCTAGGCCTTCTCTTAAATATGTGTCAGAAGTGCTCGATAAGGCAGAGTCACTTACATCGTGGAGTCTGTCAGCATTAGGGTAAGTGTCTATAAAAACTCCAAGTCCAGTAAACTGGTTCATGTTTCCGAACACAGGACCTGCAGAGAAAGTGAGAGGTGAAAAACAGTGCCGTGTGGAGATTTATAATGCTGGCACTACGGATCACGAGCTATTATTCCATAGCAGAGTGGATATTATAAACACCAATGAGTTTTAAAACAGTTTCTTTAATGTTTCTTCTACCCACCATTCTGCATGCGATCTCTAGTTAACCATATAGCCAGCCCGTCCCCGTTAAAATTCTTCTTTCCAACTCCGTGAATTTTAAAGTGGACCTTTAGCTCCCAATCGCGTAAGAACAAAGGCTGCAAAGCAACGAAGAAGATGACAAGTAAGTTATTTGTTACATCTTAAATTTTGGTCAGAATTATATACTCTAGTACCAGTGGACCTACAATTCGACTCCACACTGCTCCTTGTCTGCTCTGCAGGTCAGGGGTCAGCCTCACATAGTCGGGTGTAACCATCGCCGTGCCCATCAGATCCCACTGAGAAGAGCTGGAGAATCCCAAACCTGCAAAACAGCATCGCGAGAGCTTACAGATTAAACTTTAGAGTTTCTAAACAGGAGCTATGCAATTGTAGTTTATTTACATTTAGATTAGAACCTCTTAAAGTTTTAAGCTTTCTATGCGCGTGTCTCCAAAAAGATCATAGTTTGACTGCTCATACTTGGAAGCATTTTGAAGTTTTCATGAGATATTTATTCATTTGACCCATTGTGTTACTACAGTTACAATTAACAGCAGCACAAAAAGAAAAAACCTTTTAGGTTGCATTGCACGGTATGTTATTATTTCATGTTTCATAAGGAACATTAAAACTTAATTGATGCACCCTAATCTGAGGCAGCAGCATCTTTTAATTTAAAGAGTGAAACTGAATTGCACATTGTGAGTAAGTTTTGTGTGGAACCATTAGTTGGCAGCGAGTCAAACCAACATTTGCTTAAATGACTTTGAGGGTACAGAGTTCCTCTTAGTTAATTATTACACCCAGCAAATCCAATTTTAGAAGAAACATTTTGATGAACATTTTGCTGGATGGCATGGGTGTTTCTGTGATTTATTCCGGTCATGATTAACTCAGTTTTCGGTGGCAGCATTAGTTAACAGGTCCTAGCAGGGGAAGAGCAGCCGTGCAGCCGCTGACAGCTGAACTCACCCCGGTACGGCTTCGCCAAAGAGAACTCCTTCTTTTGAAATTCCTCCATCATAAAGTCCGCCTCGTCCGCCGCCACCGAGCGGCTCATTAACACGCACAAGACGGAAAACACGCATATTAATTCACGGCTGATTTCAAAACCTAACATCGGGGGAAAAAAGTAGAAACTTCTCAATCGATTCCGATTAGTGTGATTAGTTACAGCGTCGGCCATTTTTACACTGCCGATGGTCACGTGGGATCAAACTTCCGGGAAATTGATTTCAGATTAAAACACCCGGAAGTAAAATAAAGCATTAATCCAAATGTATCAAATGAAAGTTGGAATTTTAAAAAGTGCCAAATTGTCAACAGCTGTTTGAATACTTGTTTTACAATCATAAATGATTGCATATAATCTTAGTTCACTAATATGCAAATCATCTGAAATTATTTTAATCCTAACAATGTAGAACCAGATTTATATTCACCGTGCCTTCATATAATAAAATAATATTACCTTTATTTAGATTTATTTTAAATTTCGATTTTAAAGATCAAAATTCCGACCAAAAGAACAAAAAGTTTTTGTTTTAGAAACTACATAAGCCTGACCAATTGCAATGTAGTCTTGTTCCAAGTTATTAAACGTACTGATTTTCAACATTAATACCCTGTCTGCTGTAATTCTATATTTCCAATATCTGACAATACATCTGAAATGTCTGACCATGGATGTTCCACTGTGAGGCCTTCGATTCCTCCGGGAAATATTGACCCTGGATTGTTTACAGTGGAACAGGTGTGGACAGTTTTAATAAAGACGAACACTGAATCTGACTGTGACCAGCTGACGTTAAAAGATCATTTGTCCTAGTGTCGGATTACACCACAAGTCTGCCACAGTGGGGGGTCACTGTCCCCCACCCTGTCTCAATAATCAGAAGATGGGTTTATGACCTCCACAGACGACACAATGTTGGGTGTGTTGATTCATAAATGGGATATCTATGTGGGCAGGAGGACGGACTAGACGCTGCTGTTTTAGGTTTCAAGGTCCAGCAGGGACCCGCCAGCGTTCTCAGGGTGGATCATTAATATCTTCCTGGGGGACGTACTTAGGAAACACCGCGGGGCCCCTTCATCGTAAACACCTTTATGTTATTACTCTCATTCCCACTCTCTTCTCTTTGTATGTCTCTGAGGACCAATAGCATCAGTATAGTTTCTCCCCGGATCCTGACGCCATCCTGCCGTCCATCACGCACCAACACTTGGTTCAGTTAATGGAGCCGAGAGTCCCAGCTCACAAGAAACGGTCGTATAGGTATATTCTGAAATTCTGTATTCTAGTACATTTGTCTCCAAATTGTAGTCAGTAAAATGAGAAAGTAGCTTTGTTGAGTGTAAGTAGGTTAAAACATGGAGTCAGTATTTCACAAATATCTGTTTTAATAACCATCGCCATGAGGTTTCAATCCCTTCCTGTGCTCAAACAGGTGATAAATGTGCACCTTCTTATGCCATCTGAATGATGAAATAATGAGACGACGTTAATGCTTCTGCTGGCAGAATGTGTCCATTAATGTAGGAGCACTTATAGGGGACAGTTAGTGAGCACCCGACACCTCAGGACTTAAACATTCACACCGTCCAAATCAATACTGTGGTGAAATACGGAGGCTCGCGAGGTTTATGCCCTCCAGATCTTTGTGCTGACAAAAAGCACAACACATTTTCTTAATTGAGCCGCTCATTTCCACCTTCAGGGTTTGATTTCAGGTTTTGATTTGCAGCAGCATCAGTGTAGAAGCCTGACGTGCACTTAAAGCTGATGTTCTTTATGCTGATTGGATGCAAAGTCGCCCTGGTCTGATGTTAGATGATTGCTTCTGATTCTCATCAGCAGAGAAGCTGTTTTTTTTAACAGTTACAGTTCTTTTTAACATCCATCGTCCTGCTCTCAATAAACTAATAGCTCTAATGTGTCAGGATTGATCTCTTCCTCCTCCTCACAGCTCTTCCTCATCTCCTCTCTTTGCTCACCTCATCACACCTCTGATTTATGTCCTTGTTGGAAAAGAAAGAACATTGATTTCTTTTGTTTGCTGTCTGGGCAAAAAAACCCTGAATTTTCTAGAGTTTCTTGGACAAAAACTTTTAAATGTTTGTTCAAGTATAAGAGAAAATATCAGTAAACACAATTAATGATCAAACATATCCTGAAAAACTGCAGTATTCTAAAATGACCATCATGTAGACATTCATCAGTGGGTCTACTGATGTGGAAGAATAAAGTTTTACTGATTGAATTTGAATCCATCTGTTAAAGTATAGCAGTCAGAGGCAGATGTAAAAGAGACTCATCACTCTTCTCCCCAAAATCTGCAAACGATCTACAATACAAACATGTTAATTAAGTAGGCAGGGGATGTTTTTGAGCAGAGTAATTAATATTGTTCTCTGTACAGCCTTTATGATTAAGCTTTTGTTAGTGTCGGCTAAAACCAGCATGTAACACTTTAACATGTTTACAGGCCACACAACAGACAACATGTTTTGCAAACAGCACTTCTTATATATCATGTGAAGACTAAAACAGTTGTAAATCAAGACATTGAAATAAGGTGATATCATTGGATGGCTTCAATTGTGCAGGAGGAAACATCTGCATTGTTTCCGGCTTTTCCAGAGGTGAGCTGGAAATGTGTGGAATGTTCAGCATCACCTTGTGAATCCTCTGCTTCAACAGCCCATGAATGTGTTAGAACAGATCTCCAGTTCTGTTAGAGGCACAATGTGATGAGGTCTTGACTTTCTCATGTTTCATCTCTCCCCATGTGGTGACTCCATGTGTCTCTATGTGTGCATGTGTTTGTGTGTGCACGTCTCTGTTGTCCCCTGCGCTCTGCGGTTGAACTCCACCTGCCTCACCTCTGGTGCTGACACTGTTAACTCTCACTAACCTGCTAATGTTACAGCTCCAGTCATCCATTTTGAACTGTCCAAACAGCAGAGGTGCTGCAGAGACGACACTGATTCAGAGCTGGTCCAGCAGCCGCGGAGCAGATCTACAGAGGTCCAACATGACAAAGCTGCTGTTTTTGAAGATGAAAATCAGCCTGAAAATCAGCATTCTACATGGAAATGATGTCTGATATGAGAGTATATCGTTTTCTGTCTCAGTCATTAGTGAGTCAGTAAGTTCAGAAAATATTTATGTTACTCAGTGTTTCCACACATTTCATCATAAGTGACATCACTAAATTTGATGTTGCTTCATTAGGACATCAGAATTCAGCAGTTGAGGAGGAACATCGTGAAGGTTTCTGTTGACCACAGATGCTGGCAAAGACTTGTCATCTGTTTCCCACTTTTGTTTCTTTAGTTGAATTCCTGAGCTATGATTTTGGTCCCTTCATTGTTTTGAATGCTTTACCAGCTCAGTCAATGTGAAGAAATGTGGTTACGTACATTTGCAGGGGTAAAAGAGCAACAAAGGCCCTTTTCCAAGCCTAAAATCCACTTTGCTTTAGTGTTGGTTTGAGGCTTGCACTCTGTGGTGCTTTTGGTAACTTGTATCTGATAAAATTTCCTCTTTTGTGCCCCCGCTGTGGGTTAAGTGAGCTGAATTATTATGAGAATGGCTTCTAGTGGCTGAAACTAGTTGAAGGGTATCTCCACTGCCTCACCAGTGGAAAAGGGCAAATCAAATGTCTTTAAGGTTTCATTCTGGTGCTGGAAAATGTCACAAAACAGTTCAAACTCTGTTGTGGGGGCCTCACCAGCACTCTGAAGCCCGTGGTTTTGATTGTAAACTGATCTTCTCTTGTGGAGCAGATGGCTGTTCCAGTCAGTGGCCAGTCGGTGTGACTGGGCAGCGACCCAGTGAAGATCTGCAGCTTTATCCTCGGCGACAGGTTTCACACTCAGCTTGTGGGCCAAACCCACAAATAACAGTGGGGCGGCTTTTTCGCTATCGTTCCAGGGACTGTTTCAGGTTTCAGACTGGTTCTTTGAAGCGCGCAGACGAGCACGTAGGGTTTTCCCCAGATAGGGAAGCTTATCAGCAGCTCTGTCGCCACACTTCTGACCTGATGAGGAGGATGTCACTCAGGCAGCCATGTGGGGCCAGTCTGGCTCCTTTTGTGCTGAAACAGAATAGGTTGCTCTTATAACAGGCTGTCTCATAACAGGCAGTAACAAACCCACAGTTTCAGTTTCCTAATTTGCATTTTTTTTATTCAAAAGGGGGGTAATATCAGACATTTGTATGTAAATATATTCAATTACCAAATATTTGCAAAAATAATCTTAAATCCTTGCGATTACAGATAGGTATTTTTGGCCTAATGTGAACTATTTCTTCCTCTCTGAAAAGTACCTGAACTCCACTGAATCGTGGACAAACAAGACTAATATTCGTTCTAATTTCATTTACCACTAAAATAAAATCTGCTGCAGTCGGTCTGAGTGTGCCTTAAAGGTTTTAAGCTTCCTTGCTGATGAAACTTGAAAAGGTTTTCATGCGTAATTATGAACGCGGCGCTGGTGAAACTCCGCCCACTGTTGGTGCCCAAACGGGTCCGGACGCAGTTTGGACTCAGACGCTGAGAATTCGTTGTGACGGACAGAAACAGAATTTAGGAGCGCTCCTCAGAGCAACGACAGAAGAGAATCAAAGCTAAGATCTTTTCACCTTGCAGCCGCTAAAGCTCAGCCACAGTCGTGCGTAAAAACTTTTTCTTTTGGATGTCATGCGGGGCTTCACAGGTCCGTTTGTCCCGGGTAGGGTACCGCCGGCGGTGTCTCTTCACGGTGGTCTGTTTGCGGGACCCTCGCTGTTATCAGACGTCACTTTCCCTCGTCACGGTCCAGCAGAGGCCAGTCTGGAGGCGCCGATGACTCGCGCCCCGGAGGCGTCTTTGACCTGGAGAGGACCATCTGAAGCTCTGCACGGAGGAAGAGGAGAGAATGAAGAGCCCAAACTTTGTCTGGAATCCAGAGACCTCTGGATGGAGTTCCATAAACTCGGCACCGAAATGGTCATTACCAAATCCGGAAGGTAAGTAACGCGCAGAGAGAACGATCTTGCAGTACAACCCTTAGTTTTACTTTATGAGCATGTAACCTCTTAACACCACCATGTTGCGTGTTGGTCCTTCTATACAAGCAAAAAGGACCAACACGCATGCGACCTTCATGGTTTTAGTCATCTATAACAGCTTTTACATGTAACAATTGTAAATCATTGCAGTTTGTTATAGATGATAAAACAATCAAAGACCACAGTTCCATAAAAAGTAACCTAAATTTATACTTTTATATGTGTTTCTGTGTGCAGGCGGATGTTTCCGCCTCTGAAGGTGAGCTGCAGCGGGATGGACACAGCAGCCAGATACATCCTGCTGATGGACATCGTGACTGTAGACGACTGCAGGTACAAGTTTCAGCGTCACTGGACCGTGGCTGGGAAGGCCGATCCGGAGGCGCCAAAACGGATCTACATCCACCCCGACAGCCCGGCTACGGGGCAGCAGTGGATGTCCAAAGTGGTGACCTTCACCAAGCTGAAGCTGACCAACAACCTATCAGACACGCACGGTTTTGTAAGTGTGAACCCAATACGTGCATCGCAACCTTTTCTACCCCGCTGGACTCGTTTGTATGTTTGCAGACAATCCTGAACTCGATGCACAAATATCAGCCCAGGTTTCATGTGGTGAAGGCCAACAACCTGCTGAAGCTGCCACTCAGCACCTTCAGGACCTTTATCTTCACTGAGACGGAGTTCATGGCGGTCACAGCCTACCAGAACGACCAGGTGAGACCATTTGAAAGTGGTAGAGCTCTAGTGGCCTGAATTCATATTTGGGTGAAACTGTTAAAATATGAAATTCACCTGAAATAAAAGTCATTTTCTGAAGAGCATCTTGACTTCATACATCTTGAAAATACCTCCCAATTTATGAGAACTCCAGTGAGTTGTTATTGTCACCTCACTTCAGCAGAATATTTGGTTTTGCTCTCAAACGTGTTTGTTCAGATCACACAGCTGAAAATAGACAACAACCCTTTTGCAAAAGGCTTCCGAGACGCCGGAAATGGCCGACGAGAAAAGAGGCAAGTTCATCGTTGTCCAACAGAAAATGTGATATTAAAATCATTAATGTCCACCCTTCGTTTCTAATCATGAGATTATCATCTTCTGCCTGTTTTTTTGTTGAATTACTATAAGTATTTTGGAGGCTGTCATTGGAAGTCTTCCTGTAACTTCCAAAAATTCAAAACTTTAGTCTGCATTTTGAAAATAATGACAGGTTTCCTGAAAAAATTGGGAAGAATTTGTTCATTTTTCCATCAAGGTTTGATTTATTTCCACCTGTTTTCTTTCTGCCTTTACTTCAGGAAACTCTCTCGTTCTTCACATTCCTCTAAAATGATGCGAATCCCAGATTTGGGCTCTGTTAAAGATCACAAGAACTCCAGAACTGCAGGTAAAAACTCCATCTCTTTCATTTTTATTGAATCAAACTTATTGTACATTTTTCTGCTGATTTATTTGAAGCTTCTGATGAAAGTGAGAAAGACAAAGAAAAGATTCCCACAGAAACCAGAACTGAGCCAGTAACAGCAGCATCTAACGATGCCCGTGTCACTGGAGACGTCATCACCTCCTTACCTGATGGGACAAAGTCTTGCGAAACACACAATCTTCGACATCTGCAACGATCCCCTTACGTGGGCCCTGAATCTACTCACGTGACCAGCTGGAACGGGGCAGCAGCTCGGCAACTGAGCCCAGCAGGAGGTCCAGAGTTTCCCAGCAGCACACGTCAGCCACTATTGGTGCAGGTACAGCAGCATACTTTAGTTTGAGGGACTAAAGGTGTTGAAGAGTGTGTATATTTATAAAATACTAAAACCTGAACCTCTGGGCTTGTGTCATTATCAGGACCTGGTGGGTCTCTCCCACTTCAGGAGCTTCTTGTTGTATCCGTACTTCTCTGCAGCGTCGCTCCAGTTTCTGGCCCCGTCGCCACAGCCCAGACTGGATCTCAGAGTCTGTCCGAGTCAGAACCTCTGCTTCACACCACCGTTCCTGCTGTCACCTGCCACTCCTGCAGGTGGTGCTGAATGGACCGAATTACCTTCGCATACCTGAAGCTGAGGCACAAACAGCATAATAAGGCTGAAACTAAATTAATTTGATACCACCTGGTATCTGCACAGCGATCCTTAAGTGTTTTCAGAAATCTCATTAGAGTCAAAGTTTCTGCTCGCTCCATTGATCATACTGTTTCTTCATGCTAAATCCAGAACCAGTGCTCTATGAATAAAGTTTGGAATTGAAATATATGACCTATTCTTCTTTCACACTGTATAAAATAATAAAAAAGGTGACTAAACAATCCCCCAAAACCCAAATGATTCTTTAAAATTACACTCATCATTGTACATTTGAGTTAAGAGGAAAAAACAATATATAAAATGATACTAATAAAAACAATCACACAATAAACTTTGTCATTAATTTTTCATTATTCTTTTCCCCAATAAATTTTAAAGCAAAATCAAATAATTTCCTCCCCCCGTCGGTAGGTGGCGGTAGACTAAAGCTGACTAATAATAGATAATAAAAATACAAGAAGAAGCAACCAAAACATACGTCAGTTCGCAGCCGGAAGTTTCCTTTCACACTCGAGCAACGTTTTTAAATGGATTAATTTGTCGTTGTGAGAGTAAAAATGATTTCTGTCAGTTATATTCTGCTGGGCGGACAGATTTTGCTGCTGCTGACTGTCATTCTGCTCCAATGTCTGGACGGAATTCACTCCCAAAACTCATCGACGGAGGACCCGTCTGTCGCATCCACCGGCCAGGGATCCACGACTCTCCCGTTCACCGACCAGCCCACCGAGGAGGTCAAAGACGACTTGACGGGGGAGAGCAGCAACTACACGCAGCTGTATGAATACAGACCACCGTCTCCGGTGGTCCTCTGCAGCTACCTGTGAGTACTGCTGGAGCAACACGACCGTTAGCATGCTAGCTAATAGCAAATTACCACAACTATTGTTCTAATTCAGCTTCAAAGACCACATCTTGCTGAATCCGGACATTTCCTACAACATTTACTTTGCTAGTATTAAAACCAAGGCAAATAAATTCGACTGTCCTGTCTAAATAGAAAGCTTATGTCGTTTGTGGATGTTGTTTATCGATAATATTTGTCAAATTAACCTATTGTGATTCGCATTTCGCAGAATCAGTTCGCAGCGGTAAAATTGGTTGCATCCTTCACTCACATATAACAGTAATTTATATATTTCTGTTTTTAAACTCAGACCGGAGGAGTTCATCTACTGTCAGGACCCTGTGGATCATGCTGGAAACCAGAGCGCCCTCCAGGAGATGGGCCATGGATGTCTTGGGGTGATTCAATCACGGTTTTTTCCTCACAAAATTTAGGCATTTACATTTAAAATCCGGGAGCTTCCATCTGTCCAGTTTCTTCCACTGTACTCCACAGCAGCTGGAAAAACAGATGTATCCTAAGTGTGAAGAGGATTAAGCTTTAAAAGGAGCTAAAAATAGAGGTGTAGGCAGATTCAGAACAGCTGCTTCATGTTTACACAATTTTAGTGTCCTAATTCTTCAAATATATTTAAAGAAGTGCAAAAGTGCCTCTTAAAGTGCCTTTCTTCTTGGGTAATTCTATAATTTGTCTAATTAAGAGGTGCCATTATAATGCTGCCTTCAGCAAGTCATACATATACATTTTTTTTACTGTTCCTCACTCTCAGTTTTATTCTTCTTTAGTGGGGCGGTCAGACACAGAAGGACGTGAACCGCACATCTGTTATCTGCTCTGCGCTGGACGACATCGAATGTGCCGGACCCCGAGAGTTCCTGAGAGGAAATGTGCTCTGTGTCAAGTGAGCCTTACGCATGCCTCACACAAAAAACAGAACTTTTGTTGTTCATTAGCTTTATTAGAAATGTAATAAAAAAACTATTTTTTTGGCATAAAAACAGAACACACAAAAATTTTCCCTTTATTTTACTTTGGGTCACTTATTAGTTCATTTTTTTACACAAATATAGAGAAAGCATATATATTATCATCGTTATATGTTCTATACACTGTTAATATGCTATAAATTTATTTAATTTGTTTCAAATTATTTTCCAATGCTGGATATTTAATCATAATTAAATCATAGTGCATTGACTTCAGCATGCAAAGAAAGAATGTTTGCATATTAACCTTCAGGTGGAGGCTGAAGTCGCAGGTTATTCAAATATAAAATAATATAACATGTACATGTGATCGTGCCGTGACGGGGCCTCACCACTAGGGTGCAGTGTTCCCTTTCGCGGAGTTGAATACCTGTCCAGACGCGAACTTGATTTACAGCTGCTGCAACATCTGTCAGAGTCCTGCCCTGCTTTTAAGCCTCAGCATTTTCACGTGTTCCTGTGCAGATACACGGGGCACTACTTCATCACCACGCTGCTCTACTCCTTCTTCCTGGGCTGCTTCGGGGTTGACCGCTTCTGTTTGGGCCACACGGGAACCGCGGTGGGGAAGCTACTCACCCTGGGAGGCCTGGGCATCTGGTGGTTCGTGGACCTCATCCTGCTCATCACTGGTGGCCTGATGCCCAGCGACTACAGCAACTGGTGCACCTATTACTGAGAGCGCTGCAGGTCGCCGTGCTTCCTGAAATGCAGACATTAGCCAGGGATCAGCCGACTGGCCTCGACGTTGTTCAGATGAAGCGGACACGTGTGAAAGTGACTCGCAGGAGACTCCTGTTAAGTCCTGGAAAGTTTGGATTTACAGCCCTAAGGACGGCGTGACGGGCAAGTGGGCGGAGTCAGTTTCCATGGAGCTACGGAATCTGCGCTGATGGTTTTCACCAAACATCTGTGACGCCGTCTTTGATTTGTTAGCAGCAGCAGGCGCCGATAAAGTGTTGCTTCCATTTATTCTTAAATCCTGACATCAAAAGCACCTGAAATGTAAATATTTTATACTGATGCCTAAATTCAATGTTGAAACTGTATTTATTTATTTGCACGTTTTTTTTGGTGTCTGTTGATTAGTCCTCTGAATAAACTAAAGTCCTTTGAGATGGAATTAGAGACAATATCCTGTGTAACAGATCGGATTTGAAGAAGGTTAACGCTGCTTAAAACACACAATAAAAATGGACTGTCCCCAGCTGAGTGTTTTAATCAGAAAACATCATTAACTTCTGATTATGCAGCAGTCAGTGATGCCTTCAGGGTTGAAAAGGAAAATCCGACAGAACTGTGAGGACAACAGGATGTTCTTACCTAAGGTTCTTACTAGCTGCCCCTTTGTAAATGGCTTCAGCTGCATCTGCAGGTCAGGTGTTTTACAGCTGTTATATTTCAGAGTGGTCCAGCCCCATATACGTAGTTATGGTGACACCACCCTCTCCGTCCACTTGGTGTCTCCCGTCCAGGTTCGGGATGGTTTTTGGTACCCTAGACAACATATCCGTCTATGGTCTGTTCGTACCTTTTACCAGAGTTAGCTGGGGTTTGGTTGTGAGAGCTGCTGCACGGTCTATCGAGATTAAGTAGTTTTGCTGTTGCAAGAAGGTGAGCGAAAAGATTTCATCTCTCTTTTTTGGCTTGAATAAATAAAAATAAAAAAATGTGGAAGAAACATGGCGTAGAGGAGCTGGAGCAGTGAGGGGGGCGTTCCAGAGGGTGGGGGGGCAATGCTTCAGGTTTGTAAGAAAAACAGTTGTGTTTATAGTTGCAATGTGCAAAGCAGCGTCATCACAATTTATTATTATGATAATGTGTTTAAATAAATGCATAGACTGAATTTAAAACATATATTTGGTAGATAATGAGTACATAAATATGGTTCATAGTGGTCGATACCAGCAAGGTCAAGAATGGAGAGGAGTCGAAGCTTTGGGGAAGGTTTTCCTACACGCTGACGACAACAACGCTTCCTGCTGGGGGCCTCCATGTTTTCATTGTTTTTATTATTTATTGTTTTTATAAATACACGTGTCCTTTTTTCTGGGCTCCACGTCCATGTTTCGAGCATTGCCCTGTATTTTTGTAAATAAATAAAACAACTATTGAATGAGTAAAAAAAGAGTTTTTAATATATAATTATGCATGTATATTATTTGTATTATAATTAGAAAAATCAATTATATTTGCTGGATAAAAGTTGTCCGACATTTATTCATCATGTTGCCAAAAGGGAGAAAATCACGAGGCACCTCATTGTGGTTAAGTGAATTTTTATTTATTTTTAAAATAATCTTCACTTTTGTGGAAAAGGAACCGAATTTTTCATTCACACTGTTTCCTTCTGGTTTTGCAGTTTGGTACAAGAGCTCCCAGAATCAGTGATTTCGTCTTTCAGAAGTGACCGATGTCGCAGCGTTCTGTGGTTGTGCGTCTGGGA
The DNA here is from genome assembly GCF_003711565.1 of Takifugu flavidus. Taxonomy (NCBI): domain Eukaryota; kingdom Metazoa; phylum Chordata; class Actinopteri; order Tetraodontiformes; family Tetraodontidae; genus Takifugu; species Takifugu flavidus. Next base: position 9,904,881 of record NC_079524.1, on the reverse strand, counting down.
TTGTAGCTCCGCCCACTTTAGGCTTTTCTTTTGATGAACTCAGCTGATCGTTTCTGTTCGGAGCACCAATCGGTGCCATATTTCCTCCCTCTCTCTTCATTTGCTGCAGGTTTGCCTCCCATCACGAACCCATTTTTGCCTCTCCTCAGCCAGGGAAGCGTTGCTGCTTAGCAACTGTTTCTATGGCTACAGAAATGCTCCCTGGCCCTCCTTCCCAGAGTTCACCAGAACTCACCAGTCCACTAAGGTCCAGACAAGACTTGAGTCCATTTAAACCTTGTGAGCTTGTCAGACTGTTCCCACCCTCTCCTGGGTCCATACGGCCTCTGCGTGGAGGGATGATGGATGTTTTGAGCCTCGCACAGGTCCGATATGCTGCTCAATCATGATTCTGAGGAACGTTACAGCCCATTCATGCTTAGGCTGGATGTGGATGATGCTGCGAGCACCACATTAAAGCCATTGAGGCAAACTGCAGCTCTTCATCATCACTGAGAGAACATGTGAGTGTGAACCACAGCCAGAGAAGGAAATGATATCAGCTGCTGTGTGCATTCAGATATGAATGCAGGCGTGGGAGTTACAGAGGTCTATTTATAGCCCTCCTATAAATAGACCTTCTTCTCCGCAGAGATGTGAAATCCTTCAGAGTGGTGACTTACCCTGCCGCCGCCGCCACTGCTGATCATGCTCATGTTGGGGGGGGTGTCTGTGGGGGGGCTGTGAACGCTGTTCTCCCCTTTCATACAGAGGTGAAAGCAGCTGTTTCAGGTCAACTTCCAGGCTCTTTCTTCGGGGGGGTCTTCGCTATCCTAGCGGGCCTCCAGCAGACAGGGTTCTACAGGGTTTGGATTATTGATCTTCCTCCTCCTCCATTCATCGTGATAATGATGTGGTACATAATAACAGACCATGACGATAACACGTGAGTCAAATTTGAGGATTAGGCCCTCGAAAGCAGACATTGGTGTCAACCATGTTGCATTTTAACCAACGCCTAGAACAAGAGCAATGGTCTGCCATGAGATATTTCTCTTTTAGCTCATTATTATTATTTTTTGTGTTGTAATCTGAATCATGTTTCCTGGAGCTTTAACATATAATAGAACCGCTCGATCCAAAAGGGACCTCTTCCAACGTCCTGCTAAGAGATGACAGCTTGCTCGGTTTTGAAGGGAAGAAAATCTACGTGACGATGTCTTTTGTTGCTGTTCCAGCACGAGCAAGTGTTCCAACGGATGCTAATTTCTCATTTTTCTGTTCAACAAGCATCTTTTCAACAATGAAGGACATATGGCACCAACAGAAGAACAAACCCCGTGAGGGTGTTTCATGCCCCCGACCACCTCTGCAGATGCCAGACTCATGTACAAGTGTATAAAAATGTGCCTCCGGCTTTTAGAGTCAGTAGGAAAGTGTTTCATTAGTCAGAGGGTCTTTCCTCACTTGTACAGTGCGTACCTCCAGGTCCTGCTCCTCATTATGCAATCAGCCCAATGCGTGAGGATGCCTGATTAGATTGCTCTATGGCATCACACACACACACACACACACACACACATTCTCTCTCTCTCTTTCTGGGCAGCAGTCAAGGTCACCTAATTGATTCAGTTCCTTCCTGAGTCCACAGATTCTCCTGCAGGGCTGTAATTGCATTTCTGTACCAGTCTCTCTAATGATGATCACAGTAATTTAATGCAACACACACACACACACACACACACACAACACACACACACACACACACACACACACACACACACACACAGGCCTTGTCTCTCTTTACTTGCCCAAATTGGCTGCATTGATCAATGAGGATGGTACAATGGCCATAACAGTGAAGATGAATCATGAATACCTGGACAGGCTCAGGTGCTGCTGCTCTACTCTCTCATTATTTTGTATCTCTGCCCAGCAGACTCTTAAAAAAAAAGATGAGTCCCTGCTTACACACTAAGTAGGCAGAAACTGGTACATACATACAAATTACATACATCCAAACTTGTCTTTTCCTGGTGGCAAAATAAAAATGACAGATGGAATGGCAGGCCATGCTGCTATCCTTAACATAAAAGTAGTAGTAGTAGTAGTAGTAGTAGTAGTAGTAGTAGTAGTAGTAGTAGTACCTAACATAAAAGTCAGCTTAATCCACGTCCACTGGCGGGAATATGCAGAAGGTTGCTTCAGAAGGCTGCAGCTGTGCCTCCAAGTAATAAACATAGTGTAGCAGCGAACTCTGTATTACCCGGTGACAGGTGCAGTGCTGTTCACACGTGCCACCAACAGGGGGCGACAGATTCCCAGTACGATGTAGAGAAAGAGCGCTCCTTATTTTATGAAAGTGATATAATCTGATTTTTTAACTTCTGATTAAACATTTTAATAATCAATTTAGACATTATTGCACGCAGTTACTTTGAACAAATTTAGCATTTAAAACAATGCAGACCAGATTCCGGATTAGGGAGCCCATCGTACCACGAGGGTAACGTGACTGCACTGTGCAGATTTTATGTGGTCGTCTGACGGACTTTAATCCATTGACAGCCTGGTCAGTTTTTCCACAGAAATCGGCTTTGGTTTAAAACACGAAGGTCCAGCACAACCCTCTTTAAATCTCTCTCTCTCTCTCTCCGTGCGTGTGTGTGTGTGTGTGTGTGAGCAGACATTCCTGCGCATCAGCGCAGCGGCAGTCGGAGGTTGATGGTCCGCGCAGGGAGGACACTGTCGGACACAAATCAGCCATCGGTGTCGCCGTCACAACCGCAGCAAACATGCAGGTGAGGAGACGCAGATCACCGTAATATTTCTGTCATCACACAGACGAGACGTGCCGCGTGTTTTGGGGCTTTTTTGCAGCTGGAAAGGGGCAAAATTAAAAGCCTTTCAAGTAAAAAGAAAAGCAACAGCAACACATTACGTTTATGCGACTTGTTGGTTTACCTGATGCTCGGAAATGTGACTGAAAATGAGTTTGTGACTGAAGTTATGTAACAGCGGGGCTGCCGAAGCTCGGGGGGGGACTGCTGTGTCGCCAGGCATCACGGCTTCTTCTCCTTACTCCTGTTCTGTATGTTGTTAACGTAAGCATGACCTTTACCGCCACATCTGCTTTGCGCCTATTTTTTTTTGCCTTCGAATTATTAACTGGAGGAGGAGAGGGGGTGTTGCCCCCCGGCAGAAGAAGCCATTCAGCAGATCAGCCCTCAGCAACAAGCAGCTTGAGTCCAAATCTGTGATAATTGACTGTGGAGAGAAAATGCAGCCTCCCCAAAGTGACTCCAGAACACCTCGCATTTCCCATCAGCACTCCTGCCTGTTGGATTTGCCTGGAATCGGTGGATCTTTGCCCCGAGGATGGTTCTTTAGACCCGATTTTGGTGCACAGCCTCATGAGCGCTCCGAAGGTCCTGGTTTTGCGTGCCTGATAAAGATCTGCATCCTCATGGCCCCACCTGTCAGTCAATAAGAGTCCATAAATCCCCCAGAGATGATCAGGCGAGCTGCTGAGAGGCATTTTTCTGGTTCGTTAGCTGTGACCTGAGTTTGTGGCTGCGTGTGTCGTCGTTTCGGCCTTGAATTCAGGTGTTTCCCTTTAATCTGTGAGAGTTATCTGCACCGTGACGACGATGAAACGTGGCTGTTCTTTGCTGAACAGCACATCTGGATGCTCGGAGGACTGAAACCCAGCAGAAGAGGTCCACCCAGTCGATGCTATTTTCAGAACGGGTGGATTGATCGTTGTAATAGTTGAACGTCCTCAAGACATCAATCCTCTTCTTTGTTCGTCTCTAATTAGTTGACTTTTCTCTCCGATCAATGAAGCCTGGCAGAGATTGATACGCCGCTGGCTGATGTGTGTTACGTAGGTGCTTTATCGTTTTATTGCATCTCTATGCGTTTGTGGTTCCATCCGGGAGGTGGTCAAGACAACTGGCTGAAGGTCACACCGAGCATCTGAATGAAGGAGGAAGGCGATTTAAGCGAGCATTCCAGAACCTGCTGATCTACTGGGATTATCACTCACAACCATCTCCAGAGTTTACAGTCCCACAAAGAGAATATAGCCAGGGAGCAGCATCTGTGTGGAGGAAAATACTTCTAGCTCGGCGTTCCTGATAGAGCATGTGTCGACTGTCAAAAATTGACTGTCGAATTATAACGTCGCTATTGTATTCATGTATTTCCGGGATGGGGATAACAGCCATCTAAATGGGAGAGCAGAGCCTGCAGGCAAGGTCAGGTAGAACATCCAGAATTCAGAGTGCTTTAATGAACTTTGTACCAATTTAATTTCAATTCTGTCGCTATTTCAATTTGGGAGTTTTGCCAAAGTTCAACGAGTAATTAAACTTCGGTCAGCAGAGGGGAAAGTGTCTTCTAGAGGCCAGCTGAGCTGCAGCTGTGAAGAGCCTTCAGATTAGCATTAAATCCGTGGATGTGGAACTCGGAATGGGAACGTTACAGTGGGTCGTGCTGCTGCTGGCCTCACATGGATGTGCGGATCTTTCGTTTTCTCTGCCCAGCAGGACTTTTGTTGCTAAAAAGGAGTTCTTTTCTCATGAAGTCAGGTCACTGTAGGTCACCTTGTGTCCATGTTAAGGTGAGAATCTGGTGTCGTTTAGGGTTAATGTTGGGCATCAAGCTGTGGTGAATCAGGGGATGAAGGATGCATTCTGATAGGAAGGGTCCTCACAAGCATAGGAGTACAGATGCCTATTTGTGTGTGTTTTCTCATCGACGTCCACAGTGACACCAGACAGGCTGACGGCACACACACACACACGTACACACACACACACACAAACACACACACGTACACACACACACACACACACACAACACACACACACACACACACACACACACACACACACACACACACACACAGAGTGCATTGTGCTGCACCTGATACATCATCCACCTGTTCAATAGGTGAGTGATCGGTACCTTTAAAGAATTGAGCAGTTTAGCAGCTGCATCCATTAAAGTTCCACACAGATCAAACACAGATGAGAGCCGTGTTTGACATTAGACTTTATGTCATTATACCGAGTACACAAACAAAGCCACAAGCTGTTTTATTTTCTCTACGATGACGTCTATTTTACAACCGCAGGTTTGTTTGTCTTTTTTAAGCATTTATCAACTTCTCAGGGCACAAACACATTAAAGACGCAGGAATAAAACATCACTCAGTCACCATTTAAAGTTGTAAAGTTCAAAAGCCATTGTATTGTGTCTTCAGACTACAGTATTTTAGACGCACATGTGTGTGTGTGTGTGTGTGTCCTCTGCTCACAGGGTCCCTCCATCATTGTTTCTTACTCCAGATGAAGGCGCACATCAATGTAACACGCGTTCGCTCTCTCCGTGTGTGCGTGTGTGTCCAACACACACCCACAGCTCCTCCATATGGGTGTGCTCTCCTCCCACAGACACTGATTCACACTGACAGCCATTCTACAGAGGAGCAAGCAGGCAGGACGTAAATAGTTTCAGCCCTCCATCATCTGACGGGCGCGTAGAGTCGGCCATCAGTTGTGTTTTAAACGCGGACGTCTGCAACAGCGGCTGTTCCGGCTGTGTCCCACAGGTGTGAACATGCACCCGACAAGGGGTCGTTCAGACGCAAGGGAAAATTCCAGTTGCTCCCCCCCCCAGCTGTGTAAACAACAACTCCCTGTCAGCTTTTGTGTGACGATGTGCATCGACCCAGAGGCGTCCGGGGAGAACTCCATCCCCGGAACAGAACAGTGCTTCCGTGTTGCTCTCAGGCTTGAGTGCTGGAAGTCTGCGAGTAATGAGGCCGGAGTTTACGCTTCATGTAAACCAATAAATCATTTATGGCGAACACGGTCGTGCGCGCCACTTCTGAGAGCTGTTAGTATATGGGCTGCCTCGGGTGTGTGTGTGTGTGTTGTGTGTGTGTGTGTGTGTGTGTGTGTGTGCAGGGGAAGTTTGTGCACAAAGAAGATGGGCCTCGGGACAAAACTATAGAAGTGTTCACTATTTGTTTGTGTGTGTGTGTGGTGTGTGTGTGTGTGTGTGTTTATGGCTTTATGAGCCGTGATGCTGTTTTAAACACTGAGAATTCTACTCCGGCTCTTTCGGTTTTCCTCTTCCCTCCAGATATGGATATTAGATGTTGTTTTTTTCCTTCTCTCTCTCTCTCTCTCTCTCTCTCTCTCTCTCTCTCTCTCTCTCTCTGTCTGTCTGCCTGTCTGCTCACCTCTGTCCACCTCATCATGCTACCAGCCTCTTTGTCCCTGCCGTCTTTAGCCTCTTCCTATGCTGCCCTGTCCTTGCTCATCTTTAGCTCTTTTCATCCCTCTGCTCATGTGGAAGATGCACTAAAATAGCCTTGCAAATGTATTCCCCGGCAAGTGCTTCCCTATCTTCAACGCCCCCCCCCCTTCCCATGCATTCCTCTGTCCTCTGGCCGTCCTTCCCTCCTTCTCTCCCTCACTGGTCTAATCTCAGTTCTTCTCTCTTGGTTCTTTCAGGAAGATGAGTCCTTTTCTCCTCTCAGGTTTTTCTCTTTAGCTCGTTGTGTCTTTTCCCTTTCCGCATCCCCTCTCACCAGGGAAACTGCCATGTGATCAAATAGGCATCCAGCGTGTCTGCTCTGTCCTCCTCTCTGCTCCCTGTTTCTCCTCCTCTGTCATCTTTTGCCTCTCTCTCCTCCTGCAGAGTAAACACAGAGAATATTTGCTCTTGTAGACTCCTTCCACGAATTTGCACCAGTGCATGTAAACTAGTATGTGTGTGTATATATGTGTGTGTGTGTGTGTGTATATGTGTGTGCAGATTTCTGTTAAACAGCAGCTAAAATAAATTCAGATGATGTGTAAACATTAAATGAATGAAGAGTATTTTTGGCTTAGGGGGATCTTTTGTACCGATGGAAGGTTCTTGGTTATTTATTTTAGTACAAAAATGGTGACTGCCCAAAACACACCATAACAGGAAGTATGCTGCAGTCTTCTCTCCTTTACACGAGGCTCATAAGGTGTACATACTGAATTTTCAACATTTAACATCGATATTTATTATGCCAGTTTTTACAATTATCACACGTCATTTGAGAACTGAAAAAGGGAAAAAAAACATTAATTAAGGCAATTTTTTTCCCACTCACATCTGCTCCATCCTAAAATCTCCCTTTTATTCAGCCAATTGTATCACACTTCCTCCTGTCCAGGTGGATGGTAAGGTGGCCGACGGCCTGCTGGGCGACGCCAACGGCGTGGAGCCGCCGCCAGGCAGAGTGAAGGACTCGGTGAAGTGGCAAAAGCCGCGCTTCTCTCGGAAAGCTCTGATGAAATGCTGCTTAGTCCGGTGGATCATTGCCAGCACGCAGCCTCAGGACAAAGGTGAGAGACACACACCAGCGGTGAGTTCCTCTGACGGCTGGCACGTCCAGCGGCGTGGCCTCCTGACCTTTCTGTGGACACGCCTGACCTGTTGACCACAGGGTCTCCAGAGAGCCTTTATTTCCATATATTTCCAAATGTCTCAACAATTAAAGTCCGACATTAATATTCTACTTAGAGCCGATTCACCAAACACGCGCACACGCTCAAAAACACTCCGAGGCTTGACTTTGTGTCATTGCCCCACCCAGTGGTCCAGATGTGACATTGCACCCCTGTCTTGCGACCACAGCAGGGGACATGGTTCCTGACACACTCGTGCGTGTAACACACGTGATCAGTTTTGTAGTCCGGTTTGATCAGCGCGTGTTTGGGAGTTCTGAGGTAGAACAAAGGACTTTTCAGACGTGCCTGCTTGCTGTTGTCCCTGATTCCTCTCTACTCTGGCTTTCCTCCTCCCTCTCTCTGTTGCTGGTCTCTATCTTATCCTCCACTAATCCTCCACTCTGCCTTTTTTATCTTGGTCTTCTCGGCTTCACCATCATTGTTTGAATTATCAGTGTTTTCAAATGAGGCACTTGTGTGATGAAAAAAGCAACACATTTCCTGTTACTTTGTGGACATATCTGGAGGGGCTTCGTGCATTAAAACACTTGCAATAAGCGCCAAAATGATGACTAAAGGTTTCTCTCTTATCTTGTCCATCAACCAGAGTCTCTATTATTGCGTACTACCAACGCTTGTCGGTGGACCCCAGCTATCTGATCCTTACAATATTCATATACAGACAGAAAGCATCAAGGTGCACGTGTGCTTCATCTCAGTGTTTTCTTTTAAAACATTTTAATTCTTACGCTTTGAGTTTGAGATTTGCTGACCTGACTGGATGTAAATCACATCCAAATGAATTCTTTATTTATATGGTGTCAACAAGCAACAATGGCAAGGAAAACTCACCTTTAACAGGAAGAAACCTTGAGCAGAACTAGGCTCATATGAAGGGGGCTTCAGCTGATGGCTGGCAGGGCAGAGAAGGAGGAGAAGGGAGGACGACAGATAAAAGAGAGGATAGACATACATCACTCATTTCAATAATCTAGCAAGAGATGAGTGGCTCCATGGGGGTCAGAGGTCAGTGCACAGCTGTGAGGGCAGTGATACCTGTAGATGGATACAGAGAGAGGAAGAGGAGGGAACGAAGAAGGAAAACGCCACGAGAAAACGTGTTAACGGCGTCATCGCTGACCTACAAGAGAGGAGAGAGGAAACGAGAGAAGAGGACTTAAACTCAAACAATCTCCTACTGACCTCATCACGACCGTCTGCAGGCTAATGTCAGAACGTCGATACTTAATCACTCGCTGCTGAGATTAATCTGCGAATTAAAGCAGCACAGAGGAAGAGGAGAGTTATGACATGTGTAATAGGAGGCGGACTAGATCCGGAGCAGCAGCGCTGATATTTGACGGCTTTTCGTGAGACGAACCTCAGAGGGCGAGCGTGTCCGGCACCGTGTCCTGGCTGAAACTGGAGGAGCACTAACGGACGTCAGGGTCGTGCACGTGAAGCGGACGGACATTCGCGACGACCACAACAGAACAGGGGTTCAGTTCGGGAGGAGAGGCTGAAGCGAACGGGGAGAGGAACGGAACTTTCCAAGGAAATCTCACACCAAGGAAACGTTTCTGGGAGACACTTTTCCAGATTCCCCTCAGTGTTCTTGAAACTCGTCCCCAATAACCAGGCAGCTGCGGTGGCACCTTTAGGGAGCAGGTGGTCGACCTTTGGAGGATGAACGCCTGTAAGGTTGAGTGCAGGACTGAGATCGCCAAGCTGCTGCGCTGCGTCTTCGGCTTCATCACCGGGACACCGGGTCAAGGTATTTGCTTTAATACGGGTTAACCTTCACTATTTGTCTTTGACAGTGCCGTGTTAGCGGAGATGGCGTTTTTAAGTGCATTAAATTCTGTTTTCATCTCAGTTTAATGGGTTTCTATCTCATGCTGATAAAAAAAACCTCTGCAAATCTGGGATCCTCACTCCATTTATCAATGAAGCGTCAAGCAATTACAGAAAAGGTGGATTTTTACCTCATAACCTTTTCTCACAGTTAAACTAATTCGGCGTTTATCAACTCAGACAACCCCAGCCCCAGATTTTTAATGAACACGTCCAGTGGATAGAAGTAACCATTAAGTAAGTCAATATGGTTGAAAATTGTTTGTATTCGGCTGATACTAATGTTGCAACATAGCGCGTTTTAAGCTTCTTTTTTCTGTTTTTTTTTAATTGTTATAATGCGCATGTGCAGTACACTTGACTTATTTGATGTGCTTTCAATAATTTGTACTGCAAATAACTACGGCAGTAGTCCAGTACATATTTGACCTGAAAAACATCCGGAGAGACTTTGAAAACAACAAACAGAAAACAACAAGCAGACTCTGACAGAACGGACCCGAGCGAGCAGATCTGGGGCAAATGCTGAGCAGATATTTAAGATTGATCTGAAGAAACGTGTTCGACGCCACCTGGTCCACAGCGGCAGTCTTAAACGCTTGTGTGTGTGTGTGTGTGTGTGTGTGTAACTCTGTGCTCCATAAACAGATACATAGTTATTTCCTCTGATCAATTCTTTTCAGCGTGTGTACTGAACAATCCCACGAATGCTCAGGTAAAGGAGCCGTTCCTGTTTTCCCTCCGTCTCTGTTCTAACCTCGCCTCCCTGTCCCCACCTTGATTCATGCCTGCGTTTGCTGCCGGTTGGTCTCCGCCGTCCCCTTTCCCTGATGTATTCCGAGCCAGCTCCGGCTGCAGGGTCTACACGTCCTCTTCAGGGAGGCAACAGGAGACGCATGACCTGATCGATGTTCCCTGCAGAGGGAAGCACGGTCATCTCTTTCCTTCAGCTTTCTCACCCGTTCTTCATTATGTCCTGTCTGGGCAGCTCCTGCTATAGATAGAAGGAGCCGTTTGGATTCCATTGATCCGTCACTCAGGCCTAACTTTGCCTTGAGCAGAAGCCTGGGCGATAAAGAGAAAGACATTTGCAAGGGGGGAAGAAGAACAATGCAACACACAGGGAGGAGGAAAAGGTGAAATAGCTTTGATCAAGGACTCGCTGCTTAAATTATGCACCCATGCTGGGGTTAGCTAAGATGGGGGTTTTTTTTAAAAGGAAAAAGGGATTATCTCACAATGAAAAGAGGCTGAGGTTAATTGGAACCTCAGGAGGATGAAGGGGTGAGGCAGCCGTGGAAGATGAATCAAACATTCAATCTTTTTCATCTGTACATCAGGAAGAAAGTGGAAAAGGTGATTGAATGGCTGAGCATGGTCTGGGGAAGTCCAATTACCTTGCTGTGAAGACTCCAGGGGGCTCATTGTGTGATCTATTATATGTAAGTGTTGATCAGTTTGCGAGACAGATGTCTGGTAGCTCCTGCTGCGACATTTCTATATTATATTCCTTTATTGTTCATTTTGCCCTCGTCATTCCAGAACACTCACTGGCAGGCATGTGGGGGAATTGAACTGCAGTTATTGGTTTGCTGCTGACTAAGCTCTGTGATCCTGCAAGAGTCTCAAAAATGTAATCTGGAGTCTTGGGTTTCTTTCTGGCCCAGTGTTGGTGGGTGAGTTCAACCGCACACTTCCTGAGTGACTGAGCGAATAGCGACTACTGCCGCCCAGTGGCCAGATGGCGTAATGCGCGTGGCGTGTGCGCAGACCATGATGAGAAAAAGCGTGTCCAGACTCATGGGACTGTGATGGAAAGATATTTGTAACTGATCGCTGCAGAAGCATAACCAACTGGTCTTGAGTCACAGTTTATATGGAGTCACCTCCATCTGTTTGGTGGTTTGGTCTGGTGCCGCAGTGGAGTTTGGATTTTTCCTCTGTTCTGCCGGTTCACCTTTGTGTTTCTGAAAAATCTGAATTTAAGGAGCCTACGGGGCCCCGTTTTAATGAAAGCCAGTCACAGCAGTTGGCCCCAGGAACCTTTTGGTGCATTAAAAACAGAACGAACCAAAAGGACAAGAAAGCAGCAGGGAGAGTGCCTTTAGGAAGCTAAAATAATTAAGGAAGGGGTGTATTCATGGCAGAAATACATTCACCCACTTAAAGAGAAAGAGCACATACCAAGTTAAGTCGATACTGTTATAAGTGTTGTACAACTGTCCTCTGGAGGACTTTTAAAGCTGTTTAATGTTGAGAAGAAGAGAGTGAGACGATCTGCATGAAAGAAATGTGGATGTGTGTGATGTGAAAGGTCAGAAGCTCCATGCAGCTGTTTGATCCCCCAGCTCTGTCTCGCACACTGACGTGGTGTCATAATCTCAAACAGATTTTTAAATGTGCTCGCTGACAAAAGGCACGTGAGCATGTGCACACACAGGCTGGTAGTCGTGCAGCTCACCTGTCAACTCTCCAGCTTCTTCAGCTCCTTGGAGCAGGTACAGACTTGGCTCTTATCCAGGCTCTGCAGCGGTATTTTAGGTATTTTCAGCGCCCCATCGTCATAGCTGAACAGCATTATGGGAGCTGTGATGGCTGCTCTGTCCGTGGAGGCCAGGAGGCGTCTCTCGCTCTCTCGGCCCAGTTGCCTCTCACACTGTGGCCACGGTGCCGCCAGGTACCACCGCTCAGGTAGGGGCTCACCGGCTTCTCTCCCGTCGTCGTTCTTTCTTACATTTTCTTCAATGTTTTCCTTGAAATAATTTTCCCCCCGCTCCTTTCGTTATGTTTAGTTCCAAAATGTCCCACTCAGGTCATTAACTTCTATCACTTCTTTAGATTAAGAAAAAGAAAAACCATTTAGGAATGAAATACATCATTTATAACACATTCTGAAATCAATTGTTAAGTTCAACATTTGTAACATTGTAAAGGTAATTGCTGAATATTAAAACTATACAAATATTGACATAATAGAAAACAAAATACTGCAGATCAGAGTATCTATCTATCTATCTATCTATCTATCTATCTATCTATCTATCTATCTATCTATCTATCTATCTATCTATCTATCTATCTATCTATCTATCTATCTATCTGTCCTGTCTCTCTGTCTGTCTATCTGTCTGTCTGTCTGTCTGTCTGTCTGTCTATCTATCTATCTATCTATCTATCTATCTATCTATCTATCTATCTATCTATCTATCTATCTATCTATCTATCTATCTATCTATCTATCTATCTATCTATCCTGTCTCTCTGTCTGTCTGTCTATCTATCTATCTATCTATCTATCTATCTATCTATCTATCTATCTATCTATCTATCTATCTATCTATCTATCTATCTATCTATCTATCTATCTATCCTGTCTCTCTGTCTGTCTATCTATCTATCTATCTATCTATCTATCTATCTATCTATCTATCTATCTATCTATCTATCTATCCTGTCTCTCTGTCTGTCTGTCTAGTCAGCTGTTGTTGATCCTTTTTCTTTTTACCGTGCGCTGTGTCAGCAGGCAGTGCCAAACCTACCATTTAAAAACCTGTTAGTGTCCTAATGGGCCCCCTCCCCCTCCCACTTCCCTCCTTCTCCCCCTCCCTCTCTCCCTCTTTCTCTCTCTCTCCCTCTCTTTGCTCCCAATTGCTGCAAAACAGTCATTTTCTCAAAAAAGCAGATGTGTGTGTGCGTGCCTGCATGTGTGTGTGTGTGTGTGTATGAGCATGTCACCTGATCCACTCTCGTGGTACCTGGAGAGTAACTCTGACCTTCACATTGATTCATTTGCTGCAGAGACAGACGAGTTGGATTCGGTCATTTTTAATATTGAGGCTGTTCTGTTGTCGCTTATTTGTGTTTATTTTATTTTATTTATTTTATAAGTACAAAGCTGAGGAAGGAGAGGAAGCTCCACCACCGCCCCCCCACAACAGTATTGATCTCTCTCACCACACACACACACACACACACACACACACTGTTCCATTCATCTCGCTTATCTTAACTGTCATCAGTTATTTGGTGATACAGTCACTAACCCACACATTTGTTAATGTTAAACATTAACTGTTGCTTATGTGTAATTTATAGCTGTAGAAATCATTCCTGGATCTGCTGATCTTTTGAGGCGTAATTAGTGTGTAAAAATAGTTATAAGTGACAGCAGTGGAAATGTGAAAAGAGCACAGTTTGCAGCATTTTGGGTTGTTTTGGCTTCATATTCCACCCTTCCTCCAGTGCTGCTGCCAGCAGATGCATTAAATGAGATGAAAATTGATCTCAAACTTACAAAATGTCCAAAACGGAGACAGTAAACGACCATACGAAGTTCACACATCAAACAAGACTGTGGGAAAATGAAAAATCAGCAATAAATAACTCGACTGAGCAGTAAAACTGTCTAAAAGATCTCATACCAGCACGAGAAATGGGAATTCATCTTTGTCCCAGTGTCAAGTGTCTTTTCCGCTACTCTTGGCTGCAGAATATTTAGTTATAAACACCAATAGTTCATTTGGCTGTCTGCAACTCGCCTGAGTAATGTTCACAAACATTAAGGAGAAAGACGAGGGAGGAGCAGAGAAAGTCTAAAGTTCTGGAAGGACGCAGAAGATGGAGGGAGAAGGAGGAGGCGGAAACCTCTGGTGGGAGCAAAGGCAAACAAGACGGATACAGGGAGTAGAGGCGAGGACGGGGGGGACGTCCAGAGGAGGGACTGGACGTTAGATGGGACACTTGGCTCTGACGTCTCCTGTGATCAGTGACAGAAAAGTTGCAAATATAATCGGCGTCTGGAAGGAAAGGAGGGAGTGATGGAAAGGTATTTGAGGAGGAGGTAGACACCGGTGTGGGGGGAGGTTTCGTTCCCTGCACTCCTCTCAGTTTCTCAGGATTTCCCTCCCAGGACGCCGCCGCCGCCGCCGCCGCTGCTCTAAGTGCCTCCTCTCCTGGGCCGTACTCTTCCATATCTGGCTTTTGCTTTGGACAAACAGAGAATCGGCAGCAGTGACGGCGGATCGTTGAGATGGTAACGGGAGGGATTTACCGGATCTGAGGACTGTCGGCTTTTTGGAACAATCGCAGCCCCCAGAAAAAAAAGTAACTTAAGGGCAAATTTACTGTTGTGGAAATGTCGCTTCGTTTTTCTGGATTACCTCACAGTCGTGTTCAGCCCAGTTTTGGCTTCCATCTGATGACATAAGGACTAAAAGGTCAGCCCGTGTGGTCGGGGAGCACAGTCAGGGTAATTTATTTATGATCTCTAATGTTGTTTTACCCTCTAGAAGGATCGAAGTTGAGATTCTCTTTAGTTTAAATGCCCCTTCCCTTCCCTGCAGTGGCTCTCATCTTAAAATCACCCTAATCTGCGTATGATGCTCTGAACTCCCTAAATCGCTCTCAGGACATTTTCATCTGAGGTCATTTTTGAGAGTTAATGATGACGGCAGGGCTGATAATGGCTGCCGGGAGTACGAGGCTGAGCGGTAACTTGTGTCTGTGCCAGTCTGCGCTCCCGAGGGAGAGCACACCGGAGGAGAGCCTGGAAAGTGATCTTAACCGTCTCGTTTAACGCGCTGTAATAAATGACTCCCAACACGGCCCCCGTTTCCCCCCATGGGTCTAGACAGAGACCTTTTCCATATATGTCGGCTTCCACATATTTTCCACTTCAGCATTGGTGTTGACTTAAGAGCAGCCTCCGTCCAGCTCGCTGCTCTGGCTCGCTCATTGTTTTCCGGGCCGGGAACCAAACTCATGCTGTCACGATCCAGTCAGACTCACGATCCCTGAGTCCCTCTGCTCAACACTTTTTGACTCGCCGGGCCTGGATTTACTCGCCCTGGCCTAGACCTCCGATCGGCTCTCTCTGGGCCAGGTCTCACGCAGGCTTGGCCCTGTAAACTCCCACCCCCCCATCCAGGAGCCATGGGGATCCAGGGCATGGAACTGTTTGCCATTGGTGTGGTCATCATCCTCTTCATGGCAGTTCTCAAGCAGTTTGGCATCTTGGAGCCCATGTCTTCATTTGAAGGTAAGGGTCCGTCCGAGGCCCCTGGGTCAGAAATGTAGGATAAAAATAGGAAGACGTAGACTGAAAAGGAGCAGAATAGGAATAAAGTGGAATGTCATAGACAGCTTTAATCAAAATCTGCCAGTACAAGCCCAGATTCTTGATGAGATAGCACTGCCCCAAACTAGGAAAGATATACAGAAGTCAGGGTAAACACAGCTGGAAGGAGCTCCTGCAACCAGCCGAGACATTACCCCTCTTTGACTCATCCCAAAAAGAAACAAAGGCCTAGCGCTAATATGAAAAATAGACCTGTAATTATCATCCCAAAGCCCGTTTTGCAGAGACAACCAAGCACTTTGCTGCATCTAAAATAAAAAACAAACACTATATCCAAAGAACCAGAGTGCCTTTTTTCTTCATAGTAAATCCATACACAGCATCTGAGTGGGAAAAGGTTAATGGGTTTTGTTTTTGCCAACTAAGTGATACTGCAGCGCTCCGACAGGGAAGCAGCCTGTGTATATTTGGGACAGTAAAAGAGTCATCAGATACTGATGCAGTTCCCTTTGATTACACTTTTGGGCTGAAGGCCAACCAGTCGGAGCCACCTGCCGTCAGTGCTCCAAGACTTTTACTGCGCGGAGGCTCCAGCCGGCACATTATGGCTTCTCCTACGACTCTGGGTCACGAGTAATAAGGTCAACTTGGAAAAAAAACGTCCAGTAATGTATTTCATGAATTATTGTTCCTCTCAATCCGCTCTGCGTAGCTGTCCCCCCCCCCCCCCCCCCCCCACCAATCGTAGAAGGGCCTCCTTCCTGATCTAGCATTACTTCGCATCAATTATACATGCAGTATCGAACAGGCTTTCTCTGAGGCTGCCTAAATATGGAGTCTGAAGCACTCCTCCAGGACCTGAAGGACACCGCCTGCCCCTCTCCCAAATTCTCGTAATGTGTTTCCATCCTGATTACCGCTGCTTCATGACTGCATCACCTCCGCATCCCACACCTGCAGCATCGTCAGGAGGGCCGTTGTCTCTCCACCCATGATGGGCATATTTAACTGTCGGCCAGCACTTTAAAAGCGTGCTTATCATCAGTCACTGACCTTTTATACCCAGATATTAGCAGCAGTTAATAACCCTGGTGTGGATCGGCTGCAGAGGTCTGTGCTATGACGGGCAGAAACGTTCTATTTTGTTTTCTGATTTTTTTCCTTTTAGGGTATTTTTAAACAGAACCGCAACATATTTGTGAAGCATTTTTTTCCCCCACTCGTGCTTCACAAACGCTGAATCAGAAACAATGCTGAGTTTTGATATTTTCCTACATAAAACATTCAAAACCAGTGGCACATAGTGAACAGTGAACTGTAAACAGAAGGGTAAAGAAAAGCTGAAATCAGTTTAAAGTTAATATTTACCTTTGTTTTCCTACTTTCCATTTTTTTTGCTGTCTTCCTCTGATTTCTTAAAACATTCATCCTTTGTGTGTATGTGTGTGTGTGTTCGTCTGTGTGTGTGTGCGTGTGTGTGTGTGTGTATAAACTGTATATGCATATATATGTCTTCATGAGTAATTCCATTAATTGCCACTAGAGGAAGCTGTCGCCGCTCGGTTTCCCATCCGGACTGAGTGACACGCTAATGAATCTGTGTTAGGGGACCCCAAGAGAGACGCCTAGAAAGTGGATCAAAGCGCTAACTGGGAAATAGGATCCGGGACACCTGTTAACCTTTGTCACTACCCTTTCTGAGTCCTTAAAGGCGAGCCTTAATTAGAAACTAATCAGGCGACAATGGGATGATGTGAGGAGCACACAGCATCAGTCACCCACACAGTGATCGGTATCACTTCTACACAGAATGTGGAAGTGTTTTATTAATAAGTAAGGTTGGGTTTTTTTTTTCAGCAATTAGAGGAATGAAGGTGAAATAGCTCCAGCTTTGAGCCACATCTATAAACTGGATTTCCTGGGGATTAAAGAGCTTTTTTTTTTTTTTTGTTATTTTCCACGTCTCGTTCTCTGTTTGGATATATTTTTGCAGCAGTAAACTGACACACGACATGGACGTTTGGACATTGCTGTCAGTTGTGGAGAATAACTAAAAGGTTTTCTTTTTTGGGGGGAAATCAGAAGCTTTCAGAGAGGAAGAAGCAAGACTTGAATTATTGGTCTGACCAGAAGGTGCAGCAAATACAACAATGTAAAGGTAAAAAATAAAGAAAAGGAAGACTTAAAAAATTGAGAACGAGGAGAAGATGAGTGTGAGGTGGGAGACGGAGGGTCTCCAGACTGTTGGCATCGTCTGCCTGGTGATCATGTTCCTCAAACTGATGCACCTGCTGGGCCTGATTGACATCACTGAGACGGGTGAGACGACCTGGAACAGATGCAGTAATGGGGGGGGGGGGCATGAAAGGTGCCCGCTGGGGGAAAATACTTTAACTCTTTTGAATGCAAGGACAGAAACCTTTGCACCGAATGTATTTGTGAACTACGGTATTTGGCTGCAAGAAATGGTAACCTACTTTCCAGAGCCCACTTGTGTCGCTGGCGTGTTCGCTGATTGGAACCAAAGCTGTGGTGTAAATCACTGGGATTTACTGGGAGATCTGGCTTGAGATCATTTGTCAATGTGGACTGTTTATCTGTTAAAGAGAGCCAATGTGTTTTAGATTAACAAGTGAGATGATCCAATATTTCCTGACTCGCTTTGCTCCATTTTCTTTGCCTTTTTTCCTCTTTGTTGATTCATCTCGGCTGGATGTTTTGTCAGGAAGGGAGTGAAGTGTTTTCCTCTGGATCGCATCACTTTATTCAGGCCTCACAGTATCTGACATCATTTGACTTGTTTTCCTTCTTCTTTCTTCCTCTTACTGTCTGTCTTTCTCACTGTTCTCCGTTTACACCTTTCACTTGATCTTGGTTTGAACCCCCTTCCTCCTCCTCCTCCTCCTCTCCACCATTCTCTCTGTCTAAAGATGGTGAGTATCAAAGTGGAGTTTAAGAGATCCTCCCTCCCCCTTTTTTGTGAATATCCCCCTAACCTTCCAGTGCTTTCTCTTATTGTGCCTGAACGGAAATTAGATTGAATTCCAAAAATTGTAATTAATAATTGGTTTCCACCGTAAAGAAAGTGGCTCCCTGTTGTCCTTTCCTCCCTCTGTTAACCCCTCCTTTCCTCCCACCTGTTCTATAATAAATTTCCCCCCTGTGTGACCCACCCCTCCCTGAGTGTTGACCTGCATCCACACACTCAATGTCTGTCAAATCCTCCCTGTTTTTTCTCTCCTCCTTTTACTCTCTTTCCTCCTGTCTGTCTCTGCATCCCTCCCTCCCTTCCTCCTTCTCTCCATCTGTCTGTCTCAAACAGACAGCAGTGACAGCGACCTGGAGCTCTCCACGGTGCGGCACCAGCCCGAGGGGCTGGACCAGCTGCAGGCTCAGACCAAGTTCACCCGGAAGGAGCTTCAGTCTCTCTACAGAGGCTTCAAGAACGTATGTCTGTCTGCTGGCTGCTCAAAGTGCCCAATTCTGATCCTAATGTATTAATATTTTCTTCCTCCCTTGAGCAGGAGTGTCCCAGTGGAATGGTGGATGAAGAGACATTCAAGACCATCTATTCTCAGTTCTTTCCCCAAGGAGGTCAGAGATTTTATCATTGTCTCTGCTTTTAGGGAACGTATATAAATTACACTACCCGCTCGCGGTGAAGATGCAGTTTTTATGTTGCTCCGATCCAGCATTTCAATGTTGTTTCCAAAATTAGAATCAGAGCATATTACTGTCTGTGGCATGCATGACAGTGGCCGCACGGCTCGCCTCAGTTAACCATGTAATTGGGTCCACAGATGCGACCACGTACGCCCACTTCCTGTTCAACGCGTTTGACATTGACAGAAACGGGTCCATTCGCTTTGAGGACTTCGTCATTGGGCTGTCTGTGCTGCTCAGGGGCTCGATCACAGAGAAGCTCAACTGGGCCTTTAACCTGTATGATATCAATAAGGACGGTTACATCACCAAAGAGGTACGCCTCAGTGCTCCTCCTGCAATCACTATGTTATAACATTGTCATAACAGCAAATATATGAGTGCATTACGGCACTTCCAGGCTGCACAAATTATTCAGTTAAGACTGACCTACAGGTGAAGTTGATCTACTAATGTGAAAAATATATTGTTTATATTACATGACAGCATAATCCTTACCGGTACATTGTTATCTTGTGTTGTACTTATCATCCAAATCATTTCTGTCTCTGCTGTTGCTTACAGGAAATGTTGGCGATTATGAAGTCCATCTATGACATGATGGGGAGGTACACCTACCCGTGTGTACGCGATGAGGCTCCCTACGAACACGTGGACAAGTTCTTCCAGGTGAAAACTGCACAGCAAGGAAACGAAAGACAAATGTTTGGTTTTGGTTTTTTAATCCCTGTGTTATTTCCTCCAGAAAATGGACAAAAACCGGGATGGCGTTGTGACCATCGAAGAGTTCATTGAGACCTGCCAGAAGGTTTGTGTTTTTACAACCTGCTGCCATACAGATTTACAGATTTTATATATTTGTCATATACCTTATATGAAGTTATATAGATATATAGATTTATAAAAAGGCAGCACTGGTTAATCACTGCCAACACACATAATTTATACACTTCTTCCTGACTCAGGAGTGCTTTTACACCTCCCTCAGTCCTGTTACAGTCTCGCCCATCATTGCTGTCAGCTGTGACAGTGAAAGTGAAAGTGAGCTTAACCTTTCAATGATAGGGACTTTACAGTTTGGATAACTCTAAGGGCTTAAATATTAATCACAATGATGAGATTTTCACTTCTCCTGAGTTACAGCTGAGCGCATTAAAGCTGTTCCAAAAGTTGTAAAATGTTTGTTAGTGTGCATGAGTCTGGACAGTTGTCAGCGGGCATAAAAGTGTTGCCGCAAGAAGTTCTAATCAAATAATAACAGCATTATTTTGCAAGGGAAAGTCTGTTCTATTTTTGGATTTTTCATTGTTTTTGACAGGATGTGCAGTAATATCGTTATAAAATTGTACCTGGAATTCTTCTGTATTGTTTGTGTTTTTTTATGTCTCCTGCCTCTCGTTCCAGGATGAGAACATCATGAACTCCATGCAGCTGTTTGAGAATGTGATATAAAGCATCTGGATCCTCATAATAGTTTTTCTTTATCCCCAACAACACACACACACACACACACACACACACACACACACACACTGGAGCATGTTTGCCATCAAATATGTCATGTGAAATTTAGTTTGCACTATAATTTTTTTAATGTATTATATGTGCCTCTAATAAAGGCATTGTAGATACCTGCACCTGATACACCCCCAGTGTATGTATATATGTATAGTTCCTATAGTTATACTGTATATGTTGTGTTGTATGGGTCTCTTTTTGCTCCCTTGTTGGACCAGAGATGAGCATTTGTTTTGCAGATCTTTAGGTTGATGTTAAGTAGCATTTCTCCATAGAATTTAAAAAGCATCATTTAAATTATTTTGGTATTTTTCAACACTTTTGGTCAGACTGCAAAAGTGAGTTTATGCGGAGATGTGAAGAAACCAACAGACTGTTCTAAATGTGGTCTTATGCAGCAGTCAGGGTTCATTGAGTGCAGTTCTTCAGTATCCAGCATGCTGAGTGCCACAGTAATCTGTACAGTATGACCTTTGTGATGTTGGTTAATTAAAAATGCTGTTGACAGCTCTGCCTTCTCTCGCTTTGTTCTTTCCCTTTTACTGCATCCTGATGACACAGAAGAGATATAAGCTATGGCCAAAACATAAAAGAAACTTCGCCTTTCGTACACTTTTGCTTCAGCGTTTACTCTCAACTTGCATGTATCCTCTCTTTCTGTCTTCTAAATTAGATATCTCCTGAACTGAGTTGTAATTTTTTTCCCCCCAATCTAAAACATGTCTCAGGAGTCGATGCAGCCCCCCCGTACTTTGTTTAATCCCAGCATTAATTAACAACTTCTTTGGGGATGGTGAGACAAGCGATGAGAAGCAGAACCCCATAAAGGCTGTGGATTGTTACAACTCTGCTGTCAAGGCCTGAGGCTAAGTCATGTGGTAAAATAAACATCTGTTTAAAATTCTACTTTGATCGCATGGAAATAAATACAATTTTGTGTAGACAAATCGGCTAATTTTTTTTTTCTTCGTGGGTCAGGACTAAATTCTTATAATCCAGTTTATGGGTCAACCAGAGCGGTGAATATGAACCATCTACAGGGAGACATTACTGAAAGAAACCTTAAGAAATACATTTATGTTTAAGGAGAGTTTTTGTCTTGTTTACTGTGACACTTGTGGGGATGTTTTCAGGCCACTATTGTCACATTTGAAAAGTCACGTGAGCGAGATGAAGCGATGAGTCGCCTCGAGCCAGGTGAGTTACAATGCATTTTATAATAAAAAAACAAGTAGACCTCATTATGATTAGCTAACGTTTGTACATACTGACGTTTGGTTTCATAAATGTTGCACAGTCATGCAGGCATTAACTCCATAATTAGTAGGTATGAATTCAAACACATCCATAAAGAAGAAAAGAACCTGAGAATCTGGTTTTGTTAGAAACTCTGGCGTTTTTCCAGAAAGTCTTTGATAACATTAAAACTCCACCCACTCGTGTCCAATGAATATTTTATTCAGGTTGAATAAGAGGATACACATCTTTTCATGTAACAAAATGTTTTAGAAAATTGCATGGCAATTGCTCCTTTTCTTCCTGTTTTTGTTTTACAGTGTTCTGAACAGTGTTCTCTAGTGTAATACACCCAGCATGATGTAAATTATGTTTTATTACTTGTCTAATTCATATTTCTATGATTTGGATGTTATAAGACCATGCTAACATTGGACCCTGGAGAGACAATAAAGATTAGTTCCAATGAGGAGAAAGATTTATTTCAATATTTAAATGTTGATGTAGACTAACAGTAATAATGCACTGTATGTGACTGTCTTGTTTCATGTAAATTGCACACACACTCACTCTGTCTATGGATGTATACTGTACATGCATAGCAACGTAACCATTTCAACCAAATATCTAGAAAATATTATTTCAATACTGCTGTTACAAATGAATCTACCAGTTTCAGGTCAATCAAATCAACACAACGTTAAAACCCTGGAAAGTCACATGTAACCACTGAGAAAAAAACGAGGTAAAGGTGAAGATTACGAAAGGTCGCTATTACAAAAATTTTGTAACGTGCTTCCACCGTTCTGCTCAGACTGGATGTACGTCACAGTGCCGGCCGCCGCTGATTGGCTGAACCGCGGCCCCGAGGCGGGGCATACCCTCAACGTCACGAGTGGATGTAGGCATGCGTGTTACCCAATGACGACTCCGTGGTCCAGGGACGGTTCCTCCATGGAAAGAAAGTGCGTCCGTAGCCGAGGGGTCAGTCGCGTGGAGGAGGAGAAGCAGCTCGTGTAGACACGCGCCGGTTTGAAGACGGCTCTCCTCTCCGCCGCCGAGCTTCTCCCTGCGCGCGACGCATCACGAGCCACGGCGGCCAGCAGCCGAGGCACGCGACGTTAGCGAAAACAGACGGGGGCTCCGTCTTTGTCTCGCAGCGCTCAGGTGAGCTCCTAACCTCAGCACACGCACACGTTTAGAAACCCCACTACACGCATTTCTGCCTCTCTCTCACGCACTCACGCACACGCGTGGACGTTGAGAAGATGTCGCCGTTACATCGCCGCCTGCGAGTAACGGTGAGAAAAGATCGACGTTTGAGATTAGCTAATACATTGGCAGCTTGGTTATGCTGTTTTAGGACCCCCGGCTAAAGAAAGCGTGTATTTACCCACCTTTTTACGTTGGGTAACGCGATAACTGCATGTTTGGTAATGTGGGTCATTGCGTCTGACTTCCTGTAGCTGAACTCGTTATGAGAAGACTTTTTTATTAGAGCCTTGGACCTTGACAGTGAAATGTTTTATGCTAATTGGCGATAAGGCTGGAAATGACAATGGTTTAGGGATACTGTACAATGTCTGCGGAATCCGCGAAATATCTGCGTGGTCGGTCGCATGTATTATCGGTTATCTTTGTGTTGTGGACGCCTGATCTCTCCCAAGGATTTAAAACAAGTGACGAATAGGCGAAAGCTAACAAGACAAAATGAATAATCCCGTGAGTTTGCCCCAGTGTGAATCAGGGAGGGAAGGAGGGAAATTTCCAGGCCAAGACTTAACTGGGACACCATTAGAACGTATTGGCTCTTCACAATAAAGTTGTCCTGGAAACCCAGTGAGTCAGGTGTCAATAGAAGTGCGTTTACACCTGTGTGTAATGCACGAGTCATTGACGAATAATCTTGACTAAATAGACAAATGACAGAAGACAGTGGAGATAAGAGAAACACAGAATGATGGTGGCTTTGGACAGTGTCCATTTGACTTGGACTCAGTGTAACCCCAGTCGTTAGTGATGTTTGATTTCACTACCAAATAGAAATATTCTATTTAAGAATGTTTATTGAGATCTAAATCGTGCAAGAACTATCAGTGGAAGCCCAAATCACGAACTCACTGAGGGCTCGATTCAGAATCAGACTCATATTCAGTGTTAAAAATTTGATCCAACTTTTGAGACGGCTCACATTGCAGCTGACCACAGTGTGCGGCTGGTGAGACAACAGATGGTCTCTAAGACCTGGATTACAGCATCCTTCTGCTCCAGTGGTGGATCCAACAAAACCTGCAGCTCTATTGAATTTAGGTGTGGGTGGGCCAGTCAGAGGCAAAAATGCTATTGTCATCCAGGAGCTGTGGAAACACTCCGGCCCCATAAGGGGGATATTGACCTGCATTAGGAGGACCCACTGTATGGACATATCTGGCCAGTATGTGGAGGTCCCCTTTAGCTATATGCTTCCACAGACCATCACTGCCACACAGATCGTGCTCCAGGATGGTGCAGGCAGCAGAGGAATCCTCAGTGTGCATGACACACAAAAATAAATGATTGCTTTAGTCTGACTAAAAGTGAACTTTAAAAGGTTGTTTTCTGTAACATAGGCAGTTTTCTCTCAGAGATATTCTGGTCGGACGTTAATAGCACATCTTCTCTGTTGTATTTAAATTCACTAATGAATGAATGAAAAATTGTAAAAACATGAAAACAACAACAAAATACTGCTTTAATTAAATGCAGAAGGGTGACTTGGTTCTTCCACCTAGCAGATTGATGTGGAGTTTATGATGTACTGCCTTCTCACAATCTTCGTTACGTGCAGGATCGCTCGGGCGGGGCTGCTTGTGGGCGCAGACAAATGATGTCATGAAGCATGGGTGTGTGTTAATTTGAATACTAAAAAAACAGTTGAAAGTGTTCAAATTTCAGGACTGGACATAAACTGGTTTTATTCAGATATACAGAAAGAAATGTAACAATATCAAAATAACAGTATCAAGCAAGGTGTGAACGTTAATTCAGGTTAGAGGCTGTTTTTTTTCTGCCAGCAGAAATCTTGAAAAAGGATCCAGTGTTTAGAATCACTGTAGATTTTGCCATGGTCCCATGGGCTTGGTGAGTTGCCTGGACATGTCAAACTGAGCCCATTTCCTTCTGCATTGTTCTTGTGAAGGTGTTGTTCTTGATACTGCTGCCTGTTTCTGAATGAGCAACCATGAGAAAGTAAACGCTTCGCTGGTGTCCCCCTGAAGATTTGGGAGAGTCCCGCATTAAAGGATTATTTTCTGTTTCATTTTTTAAGAGGGTGTAAGAGCCTTTTGACCATCAGCATAGCATGTTAGACACAGAACACTGCCAGGACAGCATGAGCGAGAATGCTTCTTCACAGATTCTTGTCTGGCCTCCTGCTAGCCTGCAACGGGTGCCTGAGCAGGTACACCATCGTATGGAGGTATATTACAGAGATATTCTTTTAATGAAAACATATCTGTGTAACTGCCACAGCCCATTTTTATATAAATGTTGCCGTCATTCCCACCACTTTGGTTTCTTCTGCTGAGAAATGTGTTTGTGCAACACAGCTTGACAGGCATCCCGCAGGTAAAGCATGAATTACAAAAGAAAACAGGCCCTTTCTGTGGTTTTAGGCCAACCTAAATATTTTTAAAGACCCGTTTGGCTTGCAGCACTTGCAGCTAGGTTAGTGGTTCAAGCAGGCAGGGCTGCTGGATTATCATTTCGTTGCCCAGCCGGCCTTAAAGCCAATGGGCATTGATTTTTATGTCCTAACATCTTCCACAAGCAGCAGTCATGGCAAAATGCACCTTCTAAACTGTTTCTTAATGATTAGCTTTAATTCAGCACTAATAACCCTTTTGGGAGTATTGGTCGGACAGCTGGAAGTACCGTAGTTTGGAGGTTTTCTCTTCCTCTCATAAAAATCGTCAGTCATTATGAACCACAAGTCAGGTCCATTCTTGAGGGATTGCTAGTGTCAGAAGGGAAAATCGCCTACATGCACCCGTTGATGTCAAATGTCCATAAACCCACAAACCTACTTTGTTTAAATCACTGCTTCTGCTATTGTAGTTTCAGGGTAGAAATGATTAACCTAGTTTAACCTACATATTTCATGTGTTCAGCATTTGCTCATGATGCCATAATTGGCTGGAATACTTTGGAAAGTCTACAGTCAAGTTATGTTAAGTTATGCATAACCCAAAGTTATGCTTTGGGTTATGGATGAACCGAATCGAATAATGTTGTCAAAGATTATTTCCTCATCAATGCTGAAGCCGTAAATCTGGTTCTTAGAGTGGTGATTGCAATTAGACCCTGCAGTCTCATTTATAAGGGAATTTTGTTCTTTGTATATGGGTTTTTTTTCTTTCATTTCACACCTGAATTCATGTTTAGACCTTTTTTTCCCCTTCAGACTCGCACATGGATACTTTCAATTTGAGGTATTTTTGTATGTCGTGTATTTGTTTTTTCCCTCAGCAGGTTTCTGTTCATGATTGTACAGAAGCAGTTTCACTTCCTAGGGTTGTGCGTCTTCTGGGATCTTGATGTTATTCACAAGCTGTATATCTTATACAAGACCTGTTCATCCTTTGTGATGAGTTATGACCTCTGTTTGCATGACATGCGTCTCAAATCGAGCTGGTCTCTTAAAGTGACTTTGTTTTATACTTCTTTTTTTTTCGTAGCATGATACATCATTACCAAACACTTTTGCACAAAAACTGGTCCAAAAGAATTATACAGCTGTTGATTGCCAATGGAAAATTAGTCAGGAGCTGAATCGTGTGTTTATGTGTCCAAAACAAGGAAAAGTATGATGGCAACATCCACTGAAGTTATGTAATGAAATGATGAGAGGAAATCCATTTTTAAATTGAAAGTGCTGGATACAGCCTCTCAAATACATTTAAGTTCTGTTTTTTTGTCATAGAGGTGCTGAATGTATTTGTCGTTTTGGTTGTTTAGACATGAAGAGTTTGAAGGGTTCTGGGTAACGATCAAATAAAGGTGATTGACTAACTTGATCAGAACCTCTTCAATTTTGCTTTAGCTCACAGCAGCTGCCACCTGTTGTAAAGCCTTACATGTCTTTTACGTTCAATATTCCTTTTATTGCATTTGTCTTTGAAAGGCCAAATTGTAGCAGGAGAAACAAGAACAAACACATCAGTAACTCTAAACACTAACTTTATTATCTGGTTAATGCTGTCTGTCAAATTAACTTATGTCTCACCTCCCTTCTTTTCCTTAACCCTTTTGTCTGTCTGCCTTCTGTCCTCAGCTCTAATTTGCTTTCCTCCCTTCCTCTATCTTCTTCTGCTTCCTCCCCCCTCTCTTGCCCCTTCATACAGATGCTCCCAGCAGCCCAACTTGAGAGGAGTGGTGGGATGTGTCAACTAGGTATTATACCTATCCCGACATCTTTACACTGCAAGCAGGGAGAATGGCTGTGTGGGCAAAGAGTAGTTTGAGTAGTGATAACACCACATAGACTTTAGAGACGGTCTATATGTGTTTATGTTGCAAAACACTTTCCTGTCTTGATGCAAATAAAGAGGCTGCGGCCCCTCGCTACTCCACATTTTTGGACTGTATAACTACAGATCCACTACTTTGACATTTATGGAATGTGTAACACAATTAAGAACCTCAAGAGGTGCAAGAATTGTGTCTTGCCAAAGTAATGATACATGGCCTGATACCTAAACTGGCATTGCATGCAAGGGAAGTATTAATCAGAGAAAGAGCAGGGAGGCTCATTGTAACTGGAGGAGCTGCAGAGCTTCTGCCCACAGGTGAGACAATCTGCCCACAGGTGAGACAATCTGTCCACAGGTGAGACAATCTGTCCACAGGTGAGACAATCTGTCCACAGGTGAGACAGTCTGTCCACAGGTGAGACAATCTGTCCACAGGTGAGACCATCTGTCCACAGGGCAACTACTATATTTGTTGATCACTCCACAGATCTTAATGTGGAGAGGTGCTCTGGTCAGGTGAGAAAACCCTGGAAGAAACCCAGTTAGAGCCTAAAGAAACAGCCAGAGCTACACTGGAACGAGTTAGAACGAAGCAGATTCATTATGTTAGACTGGCTCAGTCAAAGCTCAGACCTCCAGATTCTATTAAGAATCTCTGGCAAGACTTGACCTTCGCTGTTGACTGACACTGTCCAATCCGACTCCACTGCAGCTATTGCACCAAGAAGAACCAAGGCAGCCTCCAGATGTGCAAAGCTAATTGAGACACTTGGCCCTAAACACTTGCAGCTGTAATTGTAGCGAATTCAATAAAGCATTGACTCAGTCGGGCTGAACACACACACGCACGCCATTTTCAGGTTCTCATTTGGGGGGGAAAAAAAACAATTTTGAAGGCCGTCGGGTTTTTCTTCCAGCTCACAGCCCAGCATCTAATTCCCCAATAAATGACATTACAGTTATGGTTAAGCTTATTGGCTTGTTTACTTCTGATCAATCTTCTAATCAGCCCAGATGATGATAACAACACCAATATAGATTCATTTTTAAACCGACTATGACAGAATAATCTTTATAGTTTAAACAGTCTATACTTAAACAAAATTATGAAACTGATTTTGCTTATGTATACTTTGTTACTATAATTGCAATCTAATGCTCATATTAACATCAACACACACACTCCAGCAACAGCTGAGCATTTCCTTCATTATTTCTTATTTATGGGGAAAATAATTTCTGTTGTAATGTCGGCAAGCTTTGTTGTGTTTTGTTTTGCAGAATGGTCCAAAATTGAAGCTCAAGAAAAAAAAGTGCAGACAAAAAGCATCAGTCTTGACAACTGACTAGTTTGAACCAATTAGGTTTCAGCAGTTTGGTAGAAACAGAATTATCGACCTCATGTCTGAGAAGGGTGGCGTTCTCTCAGCCTCTCTGATGCCTTAAATCTTGAAAAAGAATTTAGGACACGCCTCTAACATACAGACATGTTAATCTCTATTTATCTGTGTATTTTGTCCATGCAGGAGAGACGGTGCTGGATGATGTAATCGGACTGAAGAATTCGTCTACAGAGTTCACGGCAGAGCGAGACAAAACGGGGACGGGACACGTGGAAGTAGAGGAGGACGGGGACTTCGAGAACACCGCGATGGGCGTTGGGAAGAATACCACCTCCAAGGTGCTTGAAACCAGCAGTGAGGCAGGAAAATATGAAGACGACGGCAAACATGGCGCTTGTTTTTACCCTATTCCGGTACGCGACTCTTTCTGTTGGTGAATTTGACAGCAGCACGCTCTCAGTCAGATGGTTGAAATTTTGGTACGCATCAGGATTCGCAACGCGCTCTTAAAAGGCGGCGTGAGCACGTTAACGACAAATATGAAGACATAATTCAAGTTAAACTTGAAATAATTGCCATTTAGCTCATTTTATAAAAATCATCTGAGTCTGGTGTCAACAGTGTCGGCGTCGGTTTAACTAAGTGCAACCGCACAAAGCATATTTCCATAAAAGGACCAGTACTTTCTCGATATGGCTTCCTCTTCCTGAGGTTTTTCATCTGCCTGGATGTGGCCAAGCAACAGTGACTGTTGGGGGATGAGAATAAAGGGTGTTTTAACACTGTTATCTATAGTAATCTATAGTAATCTATAATCTATATTGCAACTGCCCATTGGTCCTTCTCAGTGGGTTTATCTTCATAAAATAAAATTCCATTCTTTGTTTCCTTGCAGCTCAAGCGTCTCATTTTTGTTGAAACCTTGTTTGTGTCTCGACGGTGGATGATTTGACCCGGAGAATTACATTTCAAAATATTTAAAATCAAACTAACGAGGACAAATTTGCAGCCGGAAAGGAAATGGGCTGGAATTGTGTGTGCTGATGCTTGTGTTGCATTGTGTGTCTGTAGGTGGTGATAAACGGTGTGGGGAGCGCCAGCGGAGACCAGGACACGGAGAACACCGAGCTGATGGCCATCTATACTAAAGAAAACCAAATCACAGAAAAGGTAATTTGCAGTCCGCGAAGAGCAGAACTGAAAGTCGTGTTTCATGTCTACAAAACGCTGACGTTGTGAGTCGTAAAACTGCTGTTATGTCTTTTTCCTATAACAACTGTGTGACTTGTAACCTATGAAGTGATATAAATCCTAAAGACGTCGTTATTGTCACGTGTAAAAGAGTCCAATGTCGGAGACCTTGGACAGCAGAGACAGCGCGGACGCGCGGAGGGTGGATATGATCTACACCATCGAAGACACCCCGCCTTGGTACCTCTGCGTGTTTTTGGGTTTACAGGTAAACGCACAACCCTCTCTGTTGACCTTTGAGCATTTAATTGACCACATTTATCATTGCAATGGAACTGGACTGGAAGCGATTGATGCAGCAATCTGTGGCTTGTCCTTGCAGCACTACTTGACATGTTTTAGTGGAACTATCGCAGTGCCGTTCCTCCTTGCTGAGGCCATGTGTGTTGGCTTTGACCAGTGGGCCACCAGTCAGCTCATTGGGACCATCTTCTTCTGTGTGGGCATCACAACGCTGCTTCAGACCACACTGGGATGCAGGTAGGGCCATTTCCATCCTCTCCTTTCAGTCAGAAGGATTGTTGTCGGGTCGAGATCATTGGTCGGTCTTTAACAGGAATTATTTGAAATCAATAGCATGATGTAATAAGCAATTTAGTGGTCTAATTTATAAAGTTATTGAAATTCTAATTTTGTGTAGCCTTACTGGAAATGATGATGTTGGAGAGAAGACATTACTGCCCAGCACTGCTCGTGACTCATGGATTTATTAGGGACTGTTTCTCTTATACAGTAGTGGTTTCACAGTTTTTCAAATCCTTCTCTTAATTGTTTTCTTCCAAACTCTCCACTTTTTGTTAAATCACCACTGAAGGGGCGTTGTGGCCATAAAGTTTCATTTCCACATTCTAGTCACTTTGGAATCTTGCTGTGTCATCGTTCCCAGCAGGTTTATACCAGGGAGATGGAGGCCTCCTCAAAATTTAACACTAATAAAAAAGTTATTAATTATTGCTGTTATTGCTTAAAACCAGATCGTTAAATGTGAATTGATGTTTGTTTCTATTTAGGTTGCCACTGTTCCAAGCCAGCGCCTTTGCATTCCTGGCACCAGCGCGAGCCATACTGTCCTTAGAGAAATGGAATTGTAACAATACAGGTACTGACTGCACTATAAACTCACCGGCTACTGAGACTCGAGGCATTAAATAAAGTGGCATCCAATAAATGTAGCTTTTACTTTGATCCCAGCTTCAGAGCTAGTAGATAAGACTGCCCATTTATGATTTAATGGATCTCTATGTCTCCATGTTTTGTTTTCCCTTTACCAGAAGTTCCGGTATTTAACAGCACCCAGCTCTTCCACACAGAGCACATTTGGCAACCCAGGATACGAGAGGTAAGGTAAAGACGGGAGGAGGGAGAGAGTGGTTAACAACAGAGCTGTTCATGAGTCTGGATCACCAGCAAAAGAATCTTTGCCCCTAAACAAACAATAATGCTGTGAGCTTGACATGTAGTGAAGTAGGAGATTTTACTTAATGTCAAATAGAGTAACTGATTCAAATAAGCGTTAAAAAGGGCAAGCTAACTACATTAGCTTGAGAGCAACTGTTGACTCTTCTACAGAAAAAGATCAAATAAACATGAAAGAAAAGTGGATCCACAGCAAGGCTAAATAGATTACAACAATTATGGCAGACTTGTTAGACAACCACAAAGTGAAATATGGTTAGCTCAGTCATTGCCTATTTAAATGATTATTTATCTTGACCTCGTCACCCTTAAGAATGAAGGGTTTTTTCCCCTTCATTTTAAATGTAGTCCGTTTACTTTTCAACCAAGAGTTGAAACACCACTCGATGCTACTGTCAAATGAACATTGTATACAATAACGTTATCAGGTAGTTGACAGCCATGCTTCTTTTCTTTTTTTTTCACTTTTTCTGCAAATACCTTATTTCATTCAGCAACATTTTTCTTCTCTTCACATTTCATTTGATCTCTCAGATCCAAGGAGCTATCATTGTGTCCTCCATGGTTGAGGTGTGCATCGGAGCCTTGGGTCTACCTGGCTTACTGTTGAAGTACATTGGACCTCTGACCATCACCCCCACTGTGGCACTTATTGGCCTGTCTGGTTTCCAGGCAGCAGGCGAGAGGGCCGGTAAACACTGGGGCATAGCAATGCTGTATGTACACACTATTACGCAAATACTGTGCATTTATGTAACACTAACGCTGCCAAATGGCCTAAATTTCACCTTTCCACTAACACAGTTGGAAGAGATTATGATAAAAGTGCATTTACCGTATGCTTAAACACATAACTATATACAGATGAGGAATTTAAGGGAAACGAGATATAATCTGGTTCCTCATTCCTCTCTTCTTCACCTGTAATCAGACACTCTGCTGGTTATAAAGGACTGATTCTCTTTTTATCTCTGTTTTCTTTCTTTTGGTAATTTCCACACATACAGCCATACACAAAAGGTTTACCGAGTAGAACCAACGGTCTTGTGGGAGATAATCTGATTAAAAGCTGCAATCATGTGGCATATGCAAGTTCTCGCTGTCGTTGTTGTTATAAAGTGACCTCTCTCTTGAAGTGAGTGGATGTGTGGATGTAATTGACATCGATTTATTATTATGGGGCCATTAAAGTTGATGGATCACCTCTGGAGCCAGAAAAATATTGGTGTACCACACTTAAATACACTGTTGAATACAGCGTAATGAGATGTAATGTGCCTGTTTTGTCCAACAGGACTATCTTTTTGGTGCTGCTCTTCTCTCAGTATGCCAGGAATGTTCACTTCCCACTGCCAATCTACAAAGCCAAGAAAGGCTGGACTTCTTATAGACTGCAGGTCTTCAAAATGTTTCCTGTGAGTAAATGCCTTGTTCAAGATTCTATGTCTGATTTGTTGTAAATATTGAGCTTTTTAATTTGATCCCCGATCACAGTGAAGTTTGAAATAATTCCGTAGATGGTCTTATTTTCCTGGAAAGTAGGGATGTTTGATGACATTTCCTGCTTTGTGCACAGTAAAGTGGCCTTTTCCTGACCTCTATTGGTCATGAGTTTAAAATGGTTTCCACTTTAAGTCGGTCACTCTTGAAATGGGAGGAATTTCCAGAAGAATTTCAGGAAATTATCATCAGAACCCATAAAGTCCCCTTATAGGAACGTGTATTGTACTAAAAGAAGTTAAGTGCAGTGTTTCTTATCCCCCCACTTCATTTCTAATGTCTGTTTTCCTTCACACTCAGATTATCATGGCCATCCTGGTGTCGTGGCTCTTATGTTTCATTTTCACCGTGACTGATGTTTTCCCACCTGAACCTGACAAGTATGGCTTCTATGCACGCACAGACGCACGTCAAGGGATCCTCGCAGCAGCGCCCTGGTTTAAGATCCCATATCCTTGTAAGTCTTTTTATTTTCGTTTAAAAACCTGTTGGGGCTGAGGGAGAGTTCAGAATACACAAGAAGAAAGATAGACAGCAGCAGAAATGTCAACGATTGCCCAACTCCAGTTTTTAAGCAGTTGTGCTTTTGGAATATTTTCATTTTATTTGCTGTAGAATGGCTTTATGTTCTTTTACTTTAACAGTTCAGTGGGGTGTTCCGACTGTAACCGCTGCCGGAGTGATCGGCATGATGAGTGCTGTGGTGGCCAGCATCATTGAATCAATTGGCGATTACTACGCCTGTGCACGTCTGTCATGTGCCCCTCCGCCCCCCATCCATGCCATCAACAGGTCTTCCATCGTTGTTTTCTCTGGAATAATTCACCTTTATAAAGTGTAATGGGAGCCAGTTTGCATCTGGTTTTCTAAGTGGAGGCTTTGTTGGCTGTCTCTACAGAGGGATATTCGTAGAAGGGCTTTCCTGCGTACTGGATGGTCTTTTTGGGACTGGAAATGGATCCACCTCTTCTAGTCCAAATATAGGAGTGCTTGGAATCACAAAGGTAACATGTTGCTGGTATACATTACCTGCATTTACTTATTTTCATTATTTAAATATGTAGGAGATGTGTTGGTTTTTTTTTTTTTTTTTACACTTGTTTTACATATGAGACCTTTTTTTGTTTTTTTTACCAAGCTTCTATTCCTGGTTACTGTTTTCCAGGTGGGAAGCAGACGTGTGATTCAGTATGGAGCTGCCATGATGCTGTTTCTGGGGCTTGTGGGGAAATTCAGTGCTCTTTTTGCATCTCTCCCTGATCCGGTCTTGGGAGCTTTGTTCTGCACCCTTTTTGGCATGATCACAGCGGTGGGACTGTCCAACCTGCAGTTTGTGGACCTCAACTCCTCCAGGAACCTCTTTGTTCTCGGTTTTTCCATCTTTTTTGGTCTAGTTCTGCCAAGCTACCTCAAACAGAACCCTCTAGTCACTGGTAAGTGGAATAAAGAGGAGCCACAAAACGACTGGGAGTTTCTTAAAATACATTCATACATAGAGTTCTCTTTTTCTTACTGTAAATTTTATCTCCACTATTTTAGGTAGAGGATTGAGATAGTCTGCTTTGACTAGGTTTTGACAAAAGTCCGTTTCTGGTTATATTTCACAGGTATAGTTGAGATTGACCAAGTGTTAAACGTCCTCCTCACCACCGCCATGTTTGTTGGTGGTTCTGTTGCTTTCATTTTGGACAATACTATCCCTGGTAAGGACATCAATGTCTCTCTCTCTCTCTCTCTTTCTTTTATATTTTTGAAAGCATTTTAGGTTATTATTTCTGTCTTCATTTGCTCCTCAGGTTCCCCAGAAGAGCGAGGTCTCAGAAAGCTGAAACGTGGTTCTGGTCTAAGTGCAGCAGAACTGGAAGGGATGCGAACTTATGATCTGCCGTTTGGAATGGACTTCCTCCGGAGACATCGTATCTTCAAATACATCCCCATCAGCCCCACCTTCAACGGTTACCAGTGGGGGTGGCTGCCAAAAAGCTGCAGGAACAGAGGGGGACCAGAGAATGTGCTGAAAGGAGAGGGAGGCACAGCGCCTGGGGAGAGCAGAGTATAGCAAAAGACTGGTGCTATGAAATGTTATGTGTAGATGGATTGGAGGACAGGGAGGTGGTAGGAAGATCAAAGGAGGGAGAGTGAGAGGAACTGACATGAAGCAGGATTCGGGAGTGTGTGGAAGAAAATGCACCGTGCCACCTCCTCCCTACCTCCATCACTATGTTTTCTTTGATGTGTTTTTTTTTCTAATTTTACACTATGCTACTTTAAGCATGCGACTTGCAGCATGCAAAAAAGATGTCATCAGGGAGTTTAGGCTGTGTGTGTAGGTGTATGTATGTGTGCTTGCATTATGCAGGAAGAAAATGATTCCGAAAAGATAAATGCAGTGCAATCTATTTTGTTATCGCTGCAACTTTTTACTAAACAAGTTTATCCCCCTAAAGGAAATGTAGATTTTATCAGGCAGTTTGGGAGTTGCGCAAGTTTACTTCTGGGTCCACCCCTAAACAAATCATTTGGTAGCCTTTTCTGTCACACACACACACACACACACACACACACACAACACACACACACACACACACACACACACACAGTACAACCTAAATGTCCCTGAGGTGCGGATGCTTGTCATGAGATGGATGTTTGTCTGGTTTCCTTAGCCATGCAAATTGATTGTGAATTTGTTTTGCACTTACTGCCTCATGACTTTCAGACCAGAATGTTACCCAACTGTCCTGCTTCGACCTGTTTCGCTCCACATCTGTTCCGTTCATCTCACACAGAAGGACCTCACATCTCTCCTTTGCTTAACATAGCGCTAATATTCAGAAGATCTCTGAATCACTGTTATGCAGTTACCACTAACAAGTCCTGCTGTGACCCTGATTTGCATGTTTCTGAATTGACAAAACTTTCAGTACAATAGCGAAAAACAACTGACAAACTACTAAATATCTCCTCTAGCCTAGTTTTTACCGCACCAAGATTGCCCTAAAACCTAACTTCTGTTAGTTTTAAATTTTGTTTTGTAAGTGTGTACCAAAAGTTTCTTTTGTAAGAGACTAGCAAAAATTGTTTTAGCCGATAATGGTATTCATTTATTTATTTCCTGGGATTTGTGTGATCGCTTACAGAAGATATACGTTTGTCTTGCACATTGTTAAAGTTTATGACCTGTAAAACTGGTGCAGAGCTGGTTGACGGACACCTCTCACTCTGCCAGTCTGAAGGAATGTTGGCACTTTAAAATAGTCATTTAGGGAAAGCAGCGGTTTCCTGAACTGATTTCTAATGCAAGATGTAAGCTGCTTTTATATCATTCCATTGATGTCATCTTATATATTTGAAGGGCAAACACTTTTTAAAGTGTTTTAATTGGACGTTTGACTTCGAGAGCCTTTTTATAACCACACGAACTGTTTGCACATGTTTAAGTGCCAATAATGTCGGGGTTGGCGTGAACATCGAAACTGAAACCCTAAAATGTCATTAGTTCTCATCAAGAAACGGTCAAGTCTGAGCATGTCTGATAATATAAAGTGACTATATTCTGTATATGACTATTTTGGACCTAAGGCTATTATTGAACGGCTAGCTAGATGTTAGCCACAATTTTACAATGGCCGCTGTCACGAGTAACAACACACATACAGTCAGACAATTGTGGGTCTCTTATTGTAACACTGGCGGACGTTGTGAAATAGTCTCACACCTTAACTAACAATCGCTGGTTGGACAGAGCTGTTTGTGGAGGTGAAGCTATGCTACAACCGACGCAGAAGCTAAAGCTTACCTTCACTGATCATTAAGGTGTCGTTGGTCTGCCAGCCGATCCCAAGCATCATTACCTTGAGTGCATCTTTTCCCCCCGTTATTTTGCGCACAACACATGCACATCGTCTTGACATCACAATGTCTTGTACATGGGACCAGTACACCCTGCACACCTCTCCTCTGTTTCCCTTTACAACCCCCCCCCCCCCCCACCCATGGTGAACATACATTGTTGTCCCCTCCTGTTACATGTGGGGTTGACAATTCTTCCTGGTGATGATTCTGGATGTGGGAGAACTTTCCAGCTGGCCTCCTTATCCTGAACCTCTGCAACTGAGTGAATATGCCTTATTGTTTAAAGATAGATGTATTCATGTTTACTGGCACTGTTTGATCATGCATTCTCTTATGTTTAAGGTCCTTTATAGATCGCTGTGGGTTTCTGTTACACCCTTAGCTCATTTACAGTGAAAGCAGTCTAGATAAATGTAGGCTTGTCTGTTTTATTGTCTGCTAAAGCAACAGGTGTACATGCAGAATTCTGTCCCTTTCAGTTATTTTGAAAGGGTGCTACCTGAATATATTTTTGTGTCGTTTTCTTTTTAATACAGTTTACATGTTTTTTTGGCAAGCAGATGTTTGTAATACACAAATCTGAGAAAGTGTTTTCTTTTCGTTGTACTTTTGATTTCAATGAAATTTGGGTTTGAAATTCTGTTTGCTTTATTTGCTAGGTATTTTCTTGGGCTTTTTTTTGCTATAACTCATTTCTGTCCCATAAACAGTTACGCATACATTAAAATAAAGTGAGAGAATTTTAAATATAAAGCAGAAATGTATATTTAATGGATTTTACTAAATTTTTCTGGAACTGAAATTCTGTAAAATAATTGTAGCAAGAAATTGTTTTATTCTTTGTTCCTGATATTTAAAAAGATGTTACAGAAGCAACAGTTATCTTGTCTTTTTTTGTCTGTTATCTTGACACGATCTGAGGACTCAGAAAACATCGATAAAACGCTTTTTGAGCAACTCTGTGGTTTGTTATCCCATTTACTGTCATGAAAGTGTGATGAGACAGTTCCCGTTAACAATTAAGCTTTTAGTGTAACGTTTACACTGTAAACTAGCTAAAAAATTTAATCCAGATTTTTTTTTGGGGGGGGGGCAGGCATAAAAAATCTCCAGCTTTACACAAGAGGCTAGCTCCCAGTATGCCCATATTATATATTGTATCAGATTAAAGTTTTAGAATCGTATCGTTTATTTTGGGAAATAGAAACGATTTAAGGGCGGGACTTGTTTTCCTTTATTAGGAGATAAAATAAACCCCTATATTGGGGGGGCACTGACTTCATTGTGCGTCTTCATTCATCTCTCGTCGCGCGAACAAAGGGGCGTCAGGGTCGCTCTCTGATTGGCTGACAGCCGGGACCCCCGCGAGCTCCGCCGCGACAGATGGACGTCTCGCGCTGTCCTGGATGCGCGAGCGCCGCTGATTGTTTCCGCCGAGGGGAGCGTGTCTGACGGACGTCGGGACTCGTCGTCGTCGGTCAGAGAGGAGAGAGTAAACGGGGAGAAAGGAGGAGACGGAGGGCGGAGGAGGAGAAGGCGGAGGAGGAAGAGGAGAACCGGACAGCCTTCGCCTTCGCTTGGGTGAGCCGAGAAACGAGCCCCCAAAGTGGGGAGGAATGAGACGGAGGCGTCGGTGCAGCTAAGTATGCGGACCCCGACGCTGTCTGAGGCGCTGAATGGGTGTAGTTTTGATAGCGGGACTCTTGTGCGAAACACTTAAAGACTTAAATACTCACGGATTGAAGCCAAAAAGGGCGACGTTCGTTACTTTTGTAAAATCATAGTCGACTCTCATAAAAATGGGGAACATTAGGCGTTAGTCGTTCACACGCGGTGAGACTTGGTTCGCCCCACAGCACTTTTCACGATGGTTCGGTCTGAACGTTTCGGTGAAATTCTGCATGTAGTCACATCTGGGCTGTACCAGTGAGAGCATTTTAATAATAAAAAAAGACGAGTTATGTAAGAGAGAGAGAGAGAGATCCTTTTTTGGTAAAAATAGGATTTCATCTCAAAAAGTTTGAACGTAGCTTGCTTAAATGCTTTTCTCTCCAAGCTTGTAGAATGCTGCGCAAACCCCTGTAATCCTAATTTTACACCCCATGCTTTAGACTTTACAATAGCTGTCTAAATCACGATTTAAAATAGTTTTATTACTAGCTGGGGCTGGTGATTAGTCATAAACAAGTACAGATGCAGGAGGAAGGTTGAGTTTCTGCACAATTATTCAGTTCTGTTTTTGTGACCTCTTTGACAATGGCTGCACAAGTAACAAGACGAAGGAGACACGTTCAATCAGGTTGGGCTAAGGTGTTTTCAGTGTTGCTATGGCAATGGTGACAATAATGAGACCCAGCATTATTGATGTGGAGATTGGCTACTGGTGTCATTGTGATCTGATTGAAGGATCTTTGGATCTTTTCACGACCCATTTCGGAGAAAGGCTGACAGAAGAGGTTCTGAAAGCAGCAGGGCTGGAGGGAAGGACACAAGTTGACATGTGTGTCAATGAAAGGGGGTGAGAGGAGGGGGCGGAAGGCAGGAAGTTGTGATCCTGACTTTTAATCAGCGAGATTAAAGCTTTGACTCTGTTTAGAGAGGAAAGAAAAGTTAAAAGGGGGAAACGGTGGTAAGACAGAAGGGAAAAATTCCAATTTAGAAAGACTACTATTGGACATTGGCAATTAAATTTCAGAATGTAGGAGTGAAGGACACAAGACAAAACATAGCATGAGAGGAAGAAGTCGGAATGAGGCAGAGGAGCATGACTGCAGCGTAACTTGTGGCTATGGCTCAGGGACCAGCTCAAGGACTACACACAAGGTAAATATTGAAGTTAAGCTGGGGAACCTGTAAAACAGTGAAGAGAAAGAGAGATAGAGCAGAGAAAAGGCTACCATAGAAACCTGATAAGAAAATGTGAGGGCACTGTACACAGAAACTTTATGGGCTGTTATCCTGAGAAATAGTCTGCAGTCAGTAAAAACAGTGAATATAATCTATAAATAGGAGAGGTCCTCCTATAATTCCAGGTCAGTTTGCTTTGATATATTCTGCTTTGCATAATGTATATGATAATAGAGAGAATTCACCATTTATTAATAATGTAACACAGTACAAGGGTCAACCCTTGGCTACTTCTCTGGCCTGGATAGTAGACATGAGCATCATTATGGCATATCTGATGGTTATCTGGAGGCCAAATGAATATCAACAACACATGAATAATCATACAGGAGAAGTAACTGCCGTCATTGCTGACTGTGATGTCGCCTGTGCAGCCAAGGAAACGCGAACGTTGTCATAGAACTACAGTACGACACCAGCAAACCTTCCACTCATGTTGCAACATCAATATAACACGGAAATATTCCCCAACTCTGTCGTCCGAGATCAGCATCCAAGGAAAACATTGCAAGTGGTGATGGATGTCGTGGTAACAAGTGTATCGACAGCAAATATGTGATTTATACGAGAGGGCCACACCATAAAGAAGATTAGAATTCAGGCAACTGTGGTTTTGTGACCTGGCAGGCCTTTACATCATTGTCTTGGTTGGACTGGCAGCCGCATGTCTGCGTACAGCCATCCTTGACCACGACCTCATGATCTCCATTGTGTTGCTGAAAGGTTAATAAAGGTGATGAAATATTAATATTAATTGCAGGGGGAACAGGGTGATTGGATGATTAATATTTAATTTGTGCCCTTTTATAAGGAACACAGTGTTTCTCAGATTGACAGGTTTTTATCAGCATGCTGTGTTTAATGTTCATGCTGAACATATTTGTGGTCTGATATGGTTGGTGTGACTGTACGGTTGAGAAGAACGTGCTAAGGTATTAGATGTGACCTGAGCTCTCTCTGCTGTGCCTGATAATCCATCCGTGACACTTGAATTGAGGAAGTATGATGCTGTGTGAAGGCTGCCGTCAGCTTCCTGTATGTCAGTCTGAGTAAAGGAGGAACTGAATAAACGGAAGAGAAGTGTTTCCTTCAAACGCCCACATGCTTCCACAGCTGCTGTCAAATTCATAAGAAAATACGCCGAAATAACCCGACAATTGAGGGATAAAAGGGCTCCTAGCTGGATCCGTGCTGAATAACCTTTTCGCTGTTTCTCTCCACATCCACAGCTCAGTTTTTGTGGCGCGTGAAGAGCATCGTGCAGACGTTTCGGGGTAAGATCAGTGGTAGGCCGGCAGTCATACTGAACACGATTCGACAGCTGTCCCCAGGATTATTTATTTGTTGTAGTTTTAATATCATAATTGCACTGGCCCAGCCCAGTTTTGTACTCTGAGTTAAGACCAGCGTGTTTGTAAAGATAAATGACGGACAATACTGGATTTCCAAAGTTACATAACGACTCATAATCCGTGCTTTAGTTTACATTTTAGCGCACGCATGCCCTTGAAAAAGATTCTGATCTAAATGAGACTTTCCCCAGTTCAAATAAAGGAAATATGAAAGAGCGCCCCCATTGCCTGGAGACTGGGACGAGCTCAGTGTCTAAGCAGCTAAAATCATCCGTCTCGGTTTATGTTTGTTGCCTTCTCTCACCTGTTACTCTCCTTCCTGAGGCTCCGCTCTCGAGCAGAGCGTTTCCCTGAGTGGGTGCCCTTAAAAACAGCTGCATGTTCTTAATGCGGGTGGTTTCCAGCGTATGTCTGTGACTCTGGTAATAGAGCGGTGTGATAAAATGGTGATACACTGCTGGTAAGGAAAGTGCAGCTGTTTTGCTTCACCACAGGCTTCTCGTGCAGTCACACAAACTGCGGTGGCCTTTTAAGTAGTGTAGTTGATTTTTTTTTTAATAATCATGACACAGTTACCATCTGTTTTCAGAAAAACACACTGGTGATAATTGTTTTGCATCCTAAAGATCCCCTGTGCAAAGAGTCCTGTAGCAATCCTGCACACTGAGAAGCTGCTAATGCCACATGTTGGGGCAGTCAGCTGATCAATTTTATGCCCACATGATGTTGCTGAATGGCTGCATCCTTTCATTGCTGCCCAAATACCATTTTAAGACTTGAAGTGCTCTGTGCAATACACTCTTTTAGTATTATACTGGTTCTGTTGATTCATTTCCAGTTCTGATAGTCTGTCCTTTCACAGCAGTTGTTGACATTTTGCCTTAGCGAGGCAGTCGGTGTCGAACGTAGACGTGATCCCTGTTCACCCTGCACATCTTCACCTCCTCTGCATGCTGGTCACTGGTCACTGGTCATGAGGAGTCATGAGACTGAATCAGATGGGTGAAATAATTAACTCTCTGTGTTGCTGCTCTGTCTCTCAGCCCCTCCCATGCTCACCAAGGATGGATGAGGCACACTCTGGGGTTCCGATTGGCGAGA
The DNA here is from genome assembly GCF_003711565.1 of Takifugu flavidus. Lineage (NCBI taxonomy): Eukaryota > Metazoa > Chordata > Actinopteri > Tetraodontiformes > Tetraodontidae > Takifugu > Takifugu flavidus. The sequence goes on along the minus strand of NC_079524.1, from coordinate 9,862,818 downwards.
ACAAGTTCATTAGCAAGTAAGGACCCAATAACTGCGTGGAGATTTTATGAACCTGAACTGCATATGATCGAAGTCCTTCCTGAGGAAAGAAACATCTGTAAGGATATTGTTAAAGGCGCCGAAACTGGCATTTCTTTTAAAACCTAAAGGGGAAGCCCTCAGTTTATGATCGTAGTGAATAACTCTGAATAGCTATGATGAAATGTATTGATATAGCCTTTTATTTTTCAAGAATGATTCCCATGTTTCCTCTTCACGACTTCACACCTGTGTCTCCAGGGCAGCAGTCCTCTCGCACCTGAAGACATACAACCTCTATTATGAAGGGCAGAATCTTCAGCTCAGGCACAGAGAAGTGTGTATTTCCAGCTTTCTTCATGACTGTTTGTACTTTCCTGCTTTACTGTTCATCCCGTTGAGCAGAACTCTTATTGTCTTACTGTCCTCAGCATCTCATAGGGGCAATAACACCTAACATGCATTCGTATGAAGGGCTGTGTGTTGATGGCAGCTTGTGCTTTAACAGGAAGAGGGGGAGCTGATCTTCGAGGGCTTGTTGAATATCTTCTGGGGTCTTCGACGACCAATCAGGCTTCAGATGCAGGACGACCACGAGCGTATCCGTCCACCGCCCTCCTCTACGTCCTGGCACTCGGGTTGTAATCTGGACAGTCAAGGGTAAGTTGTCCAGAAGGGTACGGTTTCGCCTCCATGCCTGGAAATGGTAAAACACAGGAGGTCACTGGGGGCAGATATAGATTATATCTAGTGTGTCACAGGAGGCAAGGGTTCATTTGGCATTCTTCTTTAGTGTAGATTTAATTCTGTGTGACAACACCGGGCAGATCATCTGCTGGAGCGTCCTTTTTGACCAGTCATCCTTTAAACACCTACTATCTCTGGCTGGTTTTGGATTGTGCCTCAAGCTGTTCCAGATCTCATAATCCCATCTATCTGGAGAGGCTATTCCTGTTCCACAGATCACAGGAGTAGCTACATGTTCTGCACAGAAACCACAACGCAGCCTGTAGCAAAAGGAAAGGAAATGAGGTGTTTGCTGTATGCATGCAGAGATTTCAACAGAAACTCCCCTGTTTTTTGAATTTGAAATTCCTCCAACAGCACCGATGCTCAGCAGGTGCCACAGCAGAGCCCCCCCACGGTGGAAGTGACACCACCGGACAGCCACCCAGAGGGTAATGGTGTGATGGAGGAGCAGTCAGAAGGTGATGGGCAGTCTAAAATATTACTGTGTACTTTACCATAGGGTTCACGTTTGAAGAGTAGAATAAGATTTTCTTCTTTCTATATTGACAGAGGACAGCGAGACCTCTGCTCAACTTCTCAGGACAAAGAGTGATGCCGGGGTCTTACGACGGGGCCAGCGTCGCTCACCGAGTGACCAGAGGAAAATTCGACGCCATCGAGTCTCCATCAACGGGCATTTCTACAACCATAAGGTGATTTGAGACTAACATTCAGACACGATTAGAGTGAAGGGTTGATTTGTGCGTATGCATCCATCCCGTTAATTTATTTCATCCCCTCAGACCGCCGTGTTTACTCCCGCCTACGGCTCGGTGACAAACGTGCGCATCAACAGCTGCATGACCACCCCTCAGGTGCTACGAGTCCTCCTCAACAAGTTTAAAATCGAAAACAGTCCCGATGATTTTGCAATCTACCTCGTTCATGCAAGTGGAGGTGAGTGACGAAGGTTCCACGGATTCCTTCAGACTTCCAGCGTAAAACTAGTACAGTAAGAATCCATTCATGAAGAAAAACATCCTCCTGCGTGTTGGTGTTTCAGAGCGAGTAAAACTGAAGCGCAGCGACTATCCTCTGGCGCTGAGAGTCATGCAGGGTCCATGCGAGCAGGTCTGCAAGGTTTTCCTCATGGAAGAAGACCTCGGAGAAGAAGTGACATATGATGTAATGGAACCTGTCTCAGCTTTTTTAGCCTCTTGTTTTATGCCAGACATTGTGCTCATTGCAGCGTGCCGCCAAAAAATCCTGTGCTTTCGCCTCTCAAACAGGTATTTAACTTTTTTTCCACCAGGTGGCGCAGTACATCAAGTTTGAGATGCCCGTCCTGCAGAGCTTTATCACCAAACTGAAGGAGGAGGAGGACAGAGAGGTCCAAAAACTTCAGAGAAAGTACGAGACCACTTTCAGAGCTCAATCATTCCACTTCTGGTGGTTTCAACATTAAAACACCTCTCTTCTCTTCTCTCCTCTCCTCTCCCCTCTCCTCCCTGCAGGTATACTTATCTGCGGTGTATGATTGAAAAACAGCTCGGTTGTCTTCCAGAGGGCCCAACGTGTAGGTGATCTGTTCTCCAAAACTCCAGTGAGAGGAACCAAGAGAATTCCAGCAATTATCCCGCTCCACATATCTTCCAGTCAGTCAGCATACATTCAGAACTCACATGTGCGGTGTACGTTTCTGCATGTCTGCTGTATCTTCTAATGAGTCCAGTCATCATCTGTGCTTTTCTCTCCGTCGTCGTGCACAACAGAGGAAAAAAAAGGCTGTCAGATTCCTCTGTTCTGGGGCAGAACGAGCCTAAAAATATCCTGTTTTGGTTCCTGCTGCTTTCCAACCTGATGGCCAAAATCGATTCAAAGCACAAAACACAAGAGTGTCCCAGTAAAGTGCCTGATGAAAGGCTGAGAGCACAAACACCTGGTGGGTGGGTGCAGGAGGGTGACTTAAGTTAGAAATGTGTAGTCGGTGTTGAACTGATCAGAACACGGGGCCTCTCAAGCGTGACATCATTGAAATTCTCTTTTATGCAGCGGCTGTCTGTTAACGTTCTGACGGTGATAACTACCTTTCAAATGAATGTTTACAGTCATTTTATTACCGAATTTGGAGGAATACGTCCACGTGAAAATACGAGCGTGATGTCTCTTCTATATGTGTACAACAGCACAGATCTGAAATAGTGTGAAAACAAGCACAAAGGCCACTAAATCCCCTTTAATTCTTTATTCAATGGTTTAAAACTGTGAACAGATTTCGAATTAAATTAAATGAAATGTGTCATTTAACCTTTTTTCAGTCTAAACACACATCTGCTCCGTGAGACGTTAATTTTTCAATTTGTAGCATTTTGATTTTGAAGTCAGTTTAGTTATTTTTCATTTATTTTTCGTCCATACAGTGTATTTCTAGGAAAGTTACATGCTCAAAACTTTGAGTTGTCTTCAGTTCTCCGCCCATTGATCCTCATAGGAAAATTTAAATAGCTTGTTGTTGGTGTTTAAATTTCTTAAACAGTAACACTGAGTTTAAAAAGCTTTGTGACAGCTTAAATGTTTGAAGAAGCACAATGTCACGCCAGCTGTGATGGGTGTATGGTGTCAAAGCCAACGAGTATTTCACAGCGTTTCTGTCGGTTTCTGTCTCCTAATGTCGAAAGCTCATCGTGTGTGTGTGTGCGCGTGTGTGTGCGCGTGTGTGTGTGTGTGTGTGTGTGTGTTCTAGTGCCCATTGAGGTTTTGTGCTTTTGTACTGTAACAACCTATCAGCATTTGAACAATGTCATTTTTTTTCTCACAGCAGTTGTTATTTAAAATAAAAATGAAGTTGAGGAACGCTGGCGGTAACCTTCCCCGTGCTGATCACTTATAAATCTCTGCGTTCTGTAATGATGAATCTGTGTTGTTTATTGTGACACATGTCTCAGTGGAAGTTTCCAGAGAAAACGGTCTCCCAGGTTAATTGCTGAGGTTAGATAATTGAGTCTAAATTAGAAAGGCGTGCACCCCCACAGAGACCCAGGTATTTATACGTGTGTGATGTCAGTGGAACAGCAGCTTAGTGCACTCGGCCAATGAGCTGGGAGGAGACGGTGATCTGGATGATAACGTCTTGGCCTTGAAACACACTTCTCACTGTGGGAAAGCGCTGTAAACAAGAAGCACCGTCCAACAAAGCGCAGGTAAGACCGCTTCCTCCCAAAAGACCGACATGTTGTGTGCGTTGCATGTTTGAGAACATGTGAAATGACGTATATGCCCAATTGTTGATATTTGCTGTTCTAGAATTTGTAAAACGAACAACTGATTCCACCAATGTTGGAGTATTTGAGCGTTGCCATGGGTGGGTTATTGAAGTTGAGTGTGGGGATTAAACTGAATGTAATCACAGCTCGAGTCCTCGTCTAAGTGAACACAGATTAGAGCAGACGCTCCCTGAGGACGACTGGAATGCCACAGACGCATTACTGATATTAATCGCACTGTTTTTCAACATATTTATGTTTTCTGTTGTTTAAAATCCAGTATGTTCTTTGTATGAATTAAAAATCGATTTGACATTTGACTGATAAAGTTCTTTAATTAAAAATTAGATTATGTTTGCTGAAATTTTAGAAATTCTTAGAATTCTGGATCTTCCAAAGATCATAGCTCTCGCCAGGGGGCTTTATTATTTCTACGTCAGTAACAATTGTACACGACCGGCATATTTTTCATGATCAAGTATCAGTATTTGACATGCGGGCCAGATTTTATTCTCTATACAGTCGCACCGATTGAAAAATTAAAATGTTTGGTTATTTTTTGGCTGTGAAGTAAATTTTGTGTTGTGATATTAAAGATTTTAAAAGTCACAATATTCTTTTCGGAGTTCTAGAATGTTAAATGCAAACAGGTCTAATGTCTAAGATGTGTTTTGTGAGTGGATGTAGTCAAGTGACAAACTTAACATATTCTGCTCATTAGTTTTGATTGTAAAGAACACTATATAAATAAAGATTAGTTGATTAGTTCATTAATCTGCTCTGATGTTACGAGTAAACTTCATTAAAGGAAAACAACAGGGGTTTCGTAGATGCTGCTGCATGAATGGAACGGGCCCTACAGTTCAATATGAATGGACTTTAGAGATTAAGACGGCTGATCTCAGGTCAGCCACTTTGGCTTTTGGGGATAAAAAGGTTTCACTGAAGCTGGATTACATCATCTGATCTTTGCTTCTAATTTAGCAGTGTAAGAATAACTCAGGGAATGTTGATTGTCTCAGTGTCCAGGTCACAGATTACAGGTACTTTGCTCATATTAATAGTAACAAATGTACCTTTAAGTCCACTAAAATGACAGAACTGGCTGTTGTCTAATTATAATTCTACTCTAAAAATAAGATGCTCATTTCTGCTACAAAACATTTGAAACTTTCTAAAATTCCAATACTTATTAGAAATATCATATGACAAATATTACAATTGTACTCAAATACATGCCCTTCTGTTGATGTATAGTTTTTCTTATACTTGCTCAGATTTTAAACCATTTAAAAAAAATAATTAGCAGTATTTGTACGTGTATTGATGCTTTTTCATGGTGATTTTTTTAAATGTATGAATTGACTACACTATTTCATGCTACATAGTGTGTGTGTGTGCGTGTGTGTGCGTGCGTGGTGTGTGTGTGTGCAACAGAGATTAATGTTCTGTGTTCTGTATGATGCAGGAGCCATGTCGTCCCAGCAGAAACTGCCCCTCACGCTGACCCTCTGCCTGCTGCTCCTTGCCTCACTGCTGCCCAGCTCTGAGGCGCGGCGTGGTGGCGGTGGCTTCGGCCGGGGCGGAGGAGGACGAAGTTGGGGTCGGAGCCAGGGCCAGAGCCGTGGCTGGGGCGGCGGCGGCGCCGGCCAGGCCTATAGGCCCGTCCAGAGCAGCAACCCCAGTGCAGGGAAGGTAGCCGGGGGGCGGCTGCAGCCGGAGCCCTAGGAGGGGCAATGATAGGGTCTGCACTCAGCCGTCCTGGGTACGGGTACGGTGGTTATGGAGGGTACGGGATGGGCTATGGAGGCTATGGAGGCTATGGAGGGGGCTACGGAGGGGGCTATGGAAGGGGTTACGGCTATCCACGAGGAGGATACTCCAATGAGCCAGAGGGTTCGGGAGACATGGAGTACTACTACAGCGGCGCGTCCAGCAGCCCTGCCTACAGCAGCATCATCATCATCACCTCCCTGATGGCCTTGCTCATGGGCCACTGGGTGGCCAGCATTTAGAGCTACAACTCATCTGATGGATTCCATATTATGCCAAGTCTCTCCAGACACTGCAATTAAGATGCCACATTTTTGTGATATAAACCAGTGTTTAATCTAGTTTATTCTGTGGAGGTCCACATAAATTAGACTTTTAATCATGTTTCAATCCACATCAGGAGGTCAGGGTATTTAGATTTCAGCATTTGCAATAACTTCATATTTTAACTACATTTAATCTTATTTCCTCCTAACTTATTTATTTATTTAGTCACTTTTTAAATCTATTTGCTTTTATATGTTCTATCACCTTGTATATTTTATGCTGCTTTGTAGACCTGCTGTGCTGCTGTTCAACATTGTGATGTAAATAAAAATAATGTAGACTGGTGTGTTTTGGTTTGTTTTGTTCTTACTATTGTGTATTTTGGCGATTTTCTTTCTGGGATTATTTTGAATTTTGATTTCTATTCATTTATTATAATGAATTTTCTACATTTCTGATACTCGAGTAAAGAAAACAGCACATGTGGGAAAGAAATACTGTCATTCCCATTTGAAAGCACATGAAAATACAACATCCACAAGAGCGCAGATATTATATTTAAACCTTACTGATAAATGTGAATAAATGAAAATGGGTTTGACCAGACAACAGTCGGCCCAGTGGATTTTCATATGGGTTCAAAGTCTCATTAATGTTAGATTCTGCTCCAACTGACTAATTATGAAATGTCATTCAGAATTACAGCCCAGTTTTATTGATCGTACTGTGGCAGAACATGAAGCCTTTTATTGATTTATAAGAGGAACTTACAGAGGGCCTACCAAGAGATAAATAATAAATAATGGCTAAATGATGCACTCATAACTATCAAATGTGGTAAATGTGGATTAATGTTATTTAAAGTCCATTATCACCATCACAGCATTTCAGGTAATGCTGATAATTGTTAGGATTGAGGTTTTTCCTAAATGAATCTGGAGCAACATTCACACAGCTGTGAGCTTGCAGCAACCCAAAGGTGATAAATAAAAACAAAAACAACAGAATAATGGAGCAGAGTTCCTCTGGGCATAAACTCACAGCATGGAGCCACCAGCAGGAGTCTGCAGGTCAGCGCCTCAGTGGGCTCGTCTAAGTGGAGACTAAATGGACTTTAACGGGAAGTTTCTCACTGGCAACAACGGCTGCAGCATCTGAGTGCAGTTAAAAGGATAAAGACATTTGCTCTTTTCCCAGGAGGAGAAGTGCAATTTGTAGAGCCACAGGATCTCATGTCCAACCAACACCGTTTCTTGAACACATTCTGTATTTCCAGCATGCAATGCAGTTCAGAAGCATACTTTATTAGTCCCCCAAAGGGTGGGGTGATTACCACTTTTACACTGTTTGGTACACACATTAGTAGATACAAAGAACACATGCACATGCAGTCATTGAGGAGTGAGTAAGGTGTCCTGGAGAAGTGCTCTGAGCATTTGGGGTTGGTACCTTGGGCAAGGGAAAATTGGAAGTGCTCCTAGTACCTCTTCTTCCACCAGTCCAGCTACTGGGACTCCACCCCAGCCCAGTCCCCTGCAGACTGAGGTCCTGCTGCTCCTACATTCATCGGCCAAATCTATATGTGCAAGGATGCAAAGTATTGCAAAACATCAAGACCGCACATAAAAGGAGGGGAGACGTCCCCTTTTCATTTTCCTCTCCTCCCTTGTTTCTTTAACGTTGCTTCATGTGTTAATAAGAGCCTCAGTGCAGCAAGCTGCTATTCATTAGCATCAGAAGAGTACTGGTGACCCCCACTAAAACCATCTGAGATCCTGTTTCCAGTCTCTGCGCCCCTCCCCTCATTTCCAAGTACTTCTCAGAGTAAACCATGTACCTCTCCAAGCATTTCCTGAGCTTTATTTGCTCAATAAGTGCTGGATAGCCAATCTCCACAATGCTGACTGTGTCACTGTCACGGTCTGCAGTGGACTCACTGGGAATCTGAGCAGTCGGGGACGGCGGCTTGGCTTCAGGTTGATTTGGATGGTTGGGAGTTGTGGAGGTTGAGGAGTTGTCTGCTGCAGTGTTGTTGTCTGTGTCATTATTTGGAGCTAAAACGGGACTGGAAGGCGTATATAAGGCTGGTTTGTTGCTTTTCTGTTGGTTTTCTTCAGGCAGAAGCTCTATATTCTTCATGCAGGTGTTCATGTGTCTTTCATAGCTTTCCAGGGGTTGACTGTAAAAATAATCTCTGCTGTAGTCGTTGGCATCAGTAGACTTGACCCCGTAGGTCCTGTACATGTAGTGGTTGTAGTAATACTCTTCCTCGGGGCTTTGAAACTGGAAGGGAGGGCGTGGGAACCTTCCCAGCCCGTAGTCTACAGCCATTTTTGCCACAACCCCTCCGCTCGCTGCCCTTGCTGCAGTGTGGCCAAACCCTTTGGATTCATGGGATGGAGATCTGCCCATGACTTTAACTTTGTCATAAAACGCAGAGCCACGTCGACCACCACGGCCTCCATCACCAAAACTGTTAACATAATGAGGGCTAAGAATTTCGTTGTTTGGGTTCTGGTTGATGTATCTACCTCCATAATCATAATACCCTCCCCCATAACTGCCTCTGTAGGCTCCATCTCCTGGTTTATAACCTCCACGACCATGAAAACCATGACCACCATAACCTGGACGACCATAAACACCATAACCATGACCACCACGGCCACCAAAACCTCCTCCATAACCTCCATGGCCATAACCTCCTCCACCAGGAGCGTTGTCTCCCTGCTGCTTGGGGGATCCACTCTCAGAGACGAAGCCTTGATTGTTTCTGTTGCCTGCATTACTGCTAGTTTTGGTTTTCTCATTGTTGGATGAGGAGGACTTATTGGAGCTAGAGCCTTTCCCAGAGGTGCCTCCACTTTTTCGTCCAAGTGAAAAATGGGCATGAAACAGAAGAAGTGACAAGCTGAGAAGGGACAACAAACTGAGCTTCATCATTGCCCTGTGGTGGAGGATAAAGGGAGATGGGAAAGGATCAATTGGAAAGAAGAGGGAAGATTTTCCATATGACAATAGTTAACATTATGTTAAAAAATGTAATTATAACCAAAACCAAACCTGCCCATGAATCCGACCAAATTGTAAAAATGATCACTGCAACACAAGTCTTGACAAAAAACACTTAAAGCATGTTGTTCAGCACGTTTTATTGAGACAAAGTAAGAATGGCCCCGCTTATCCAACAGCCATTTGATTAATTTACAGATTTTTCCACTATAACTTGATTGCTGAGATTAATGCGAATAAAAAATAAATTTAAAAAATAATTTCAGGAAACAGCATAAATGAAATGTTGATTTCTCTTCAAAACAATAGTAATATTTAAACAGCCTTACCCGAGCCAACGACGGCGTTAGTTTTCTCGTTTTATTTGTTTTCCGGAGGCTGGATGAAGATGCTTTCAGGCTGGAAGCTGTGAACGATGAGAAGAGCTCTATATCACATTGAACCTGACGTCATGTTGGGGAGGGGTGTGGGTGATACAGACCCTTGGAGATCTGGGCGTGTTTATACACCATAATAACACTAAATAAAATTATGTTACAGTGACAATCACACACTGTGTGTAAGAGTGTTTTGCATATTATTATATGGTTGTTGGATTATTAAAATCTGTAACAAAGTTACAATATTTAGCTCAAGATCCTTAAAGTGAAAGACATGAGTGACTCGAGGTGCTGGGTGAGGCGGCGCTTCAGACAGAATCGGGGTGCTTCTGGAGGGATGTGCGGATGGATCTGGCTGGGTTTTATATGCTTCATTCCGAGCTGAGATCGGGTAAGAAGCTTACAGCATTACAGATTACAGAGGTGATGGACTTATAGCTGCCAAGGTTGCATACGTACAGGTTTGGACATGAGTTATAGTTATAAGCCAACATGTTGCAAGTATACGTAGCTGAGGCAAAGGCAAAGTTGTCATAAACGGTGGTTAAACGAAAGGTAGGCATGCTTGGGGTTCAAAGGTTCCCTGGCTTTGTTCTGTTGAGAATCAGGGCTTTGGAATGATGTGGGATCTCTGAGTGGCCTTTCTTCCCCCCCATTAGGGGGCAATCACGCATCACTGGACTTCATCTGGTAGGGCTTTTGGACAGCCGCCCCCAAATGTCTGATTTGAGAACAATTGACATCCAAAGGGCTGATCCTCTGTGTCGCTGATCTCGGGCAGCTGGGTGAGCTGGGTGGCAGGCGGAACATACGTCTTGACTTTAACCTTGACGGTGGCTGTGCAGTCCCCCTCCTCGTCTACTCCCGGGTGGGTGATGATTATCCTGCTCACTGGCCAGAGCGCACGGGGAAGCTGTGGGTCGACTATCCTGTTCTGGAGCAAGCTGATTCTCTGCCTGCCATTGAATGAACATTACTGAATATTGTTGAAATTCTTGATGCAAAAATATCATAAAAAAGGTCTTCAACATGAACAGCTTCATCTTTAGGCTTTTGAAATTCCTAGAAGTTCAAAACACACGAGAAATCCGAACAATAATGTGCAACTAACTCTTGATATAAAACTAGCTATAAAGGGAAAAAATGTTAATTTAATTTACTATACACTGTTTTATTGAAATCAAATATAGTCTATGAATGAACTGATATAGTTTCGAAAAATTCCGGAACGAATAGTAGGAACTTTCCCCCCACCGGGCATTAGAAAAACGTGACAACCAGCGGAAGTAAATAATACACCCGCAATATTTGCTGCACCCTTCTTCCAAAACAAACAAAACGAACCAGGGTTTCCATGACTGAAGACGGAGAACTATATGTACGTGAACATTTAAGACACATGTACGCGGATAATTACACCTTGAAATTTTATATTTCATACTATCGCTGACCATTTGTTTAGAAACGCAGGCTAATGTTGGATTGGAATTGCGCAATAAAATTAAGCAGTGTCGGTGAGCAATATCATTTTATTTGATTTGATTTATGTTCTTTGTGATTTTAACCCATCTGTTTGAGGACCACGGGGACTCTACACTCGATGCACCCAGACCAGCTAAAAAAATTACCCATACATCCACCTTTATAAATTTATAAAATCTGGCCACATCCATATTGACCAAAATGTCATGCTCAGCGATCGGCTGTACAAACAGACACTCCAAAGGGTCAGCGCTTCAATTTTTCAGGTAAGTGCTCGTTTTGGTGCTTTGATAAAGTAAATCTGAATGATCAACCATGTTATCCTCACAAACTCGCCTGCTTTACTAACTACAGCACTGCTGAAGTCAAATGCTCATTTATTCGGTGGTGCTGTTTTTAGAAAGCCACCCGACATTAATTGAAGAGGATGGTCTGAGAAAGATCTCTGTTTCTCTTTTAAACTATGCACATGTCCATCTTTATTCGCACGTAATAGTTCAACACTATGGGGTTCACGTACACAGTTATCTTTAATCTGCCTGATACAAACCGATCATCTACAATAACATTTGCATTATTTGTGCATCTACAGTGGTGCTACATTATGTTGAAGTTGTTGGTACTCAGATGGTCTTTGCCGGATTCTTATTTAAATAGATTTCCTTTGCGAGATGCTGACAGGCTGAAACAGTGGTTGAGGAACGTCAAGAGAGTCAACTGGATTCCTTCTGATGCATCACGTCTTTGCAGTATGCACTTTGTGGACAACGATTTCTGCATGAATGAAGGGGTACAGATATGTCACATCACATCAATCAAAGGATGTCTAGTTGCTGGTGCAGTGACACATTTGAATCTTGCTATAGCTTGTCGAATTAAATCTTAAAAACTAGTCGATTAAGTTATTTGAAAATATATCCTAGGGACATATGACATGAGGACACATTTATGTCCTGTTTATGTCCTCCTTTAGAACTTTATAACCCATTTTTTATAGTGTAAATGTTGGAAGTTTTGTATTACGCTATTAGTTTTAAGGAGAAAAAAACATGCCTATGAAAGTATTGTGTTGTGTTTTCATCAACAGGGCCAGAGAAGGCTGAAACACACTGCTGTTCCTACCATTTTTAACACCCCGCCACATTTATTCATCAAGCTGGCGATCAAAAGGAGTTTGTGTGGGGTTGTTGACATGAGCGACAGTTCGCTCTCCCCGCATCTGCTACCTGACAGAGGTCACAGTGCTGGCCTCCCTTCTGTGGAACCTCACACTGCCATGACTCTGAAGAGCATGATGTTTGTCTCTGACCAGCAGTGGGCTGACCGGGACCGAAACATCCGTCTTGACCGGGAGCAGCCAAGCGCTTCGCTGACTAAAGAGGAGGACGAGGAAATCTGCATCAGTCCAGAGGGAAAGCGGCTAGCACTGAAGCAGGAACCTGATGCATCGCTCTTGATTCCTACCAGTCAGGGACGTGGCCACCTGCTCCTGTCTCACCTCTCTGATGAAGATGAGACGAAAGACCGGAAGCAGACGAGCGTGGGCGATGGAACAGAGGCAGAATCTATGGAGAGCCTTCACAAGAACGAAACCCACAGCTGCAACGTTGCGCACAGCTCCAACTTTTTAGTCTTCCACACTTACTCGCTCCCCTTATCGGAGTCTTTTGAATGTCAAATGTGTGGAAAGGACTTCAGGTCAGAGTGCAGACTGAACGAACACGTGATCATTCACACAGAGGTGAAACCCTTTAGTTGTGACACCTGCGGAAAAAGCTTTAGGAACTCCTCGTCTCTGAGCGCACACCGGAGGCTCCACGGTGGGGAGGAACCGCACTCTTGCACAGCCTGTGGGATGTGTTTCAGGCGCCGATCTAGCTTGACGGTCCACACGAGAGTGCACGCAGGGGAGAAACCAAATTCCTGCAAAACCTGTGGGGAAGATTTCCCATTCGCGAGCACCCTGAACTGTCACTTAAGAATCCACACGCGCGACAAGCCAAATCTGTGCCACATAGTTCTCTAACCACCACAGTCAGCTTCCCTCTCTTTGAACCCCTGTGACCCATAAATTCCACCATGAATAGATGGTTTTATTAGAGCCTCTTCTTCTGCCTGTTGATTGGATCAGGGAGAGGGGGTGGAGGTCGTTTCATACACACACACACACACACACACACACACTTTGTCTGCTCTGGGTTGATCCAGTTTAAGGGGGAATGTTACGGACAGGTCTTGCTAGACTATTTCTCAACAGACAAAGTTCAGAGAAGCTCCAATCCAAAGATGAAGTCATCAGTTTCTATTCAGGCCAGATTTTTCTTTGTCAATTTGTCAACTTTATTGTGCAACGATATTTGAACTGTTCCCCAAAATTCCAGACTAATTTGATTTGCTAAAACATTATAGTGAACATGGGGCTATAACTGTGGGCAGTAAATAGACAATAGAAAATGGAACATTTAATATACTTTATATATTATATAGCATATTTATTTATGTTGAACGTTGCCCTGGGACTGTTGCTGGGGCTTTAAGAGCAAATATGAATGTCAACACCATGTGTATCTTTGTGTTAAAGTAGGAAAACCACTCTGATGTGTCAGGGGTCAGGGCCGGGGCTCTGAGCTCCAGCCACTTGAGTTCACTCCGGTCCTGGTCACTCATTTACACAACGTGCACTGAAGGGCCGCAGATGTTGGCCAGCAGCCGTATTCAGAGCAGGCGCGATAGCTAGTTTTTGCAGGCTGAAGCTGGAGTTGGAATGGCACCCCTTTGTAAGGGAAAAGGTCCAAGGACAAGAAGGACAGAACTGAGGCTGGTGACAATGAAGGAGAGAGCTGAGGGGTGGATGTTGGGACAAAACCTGGCTGGGAGAAAACCTGGATACAAAACAAGCCCAACATAAGAACAACAAAGGAAGAAAACACCTAAAGAGCAAGTGTGTGTGTGTGTGTGTGTGTGTGTGTGTGCGCGCGCGCGCGCACAGTGGCCATCGTGTGATAAACCTGTGGTTAACTATTGACTCCTAACACGCCAATAGCACCTTGGACTTTCATGCTTTATGATCAGATAACAGAAGAGGCAAAAGAGGAGAAACTATAACATCTCTATTTTCTTTACATGCATTTATGTTCAACATTCCACTAACATGATGAGGCATAAAGGAGAGAATGTCAGTTATTTAGATGTTTCTTTCAGTCAGTGATCATCACAAAAATGGCAAAAATATTAAAGTTTATCCACTGCAGTATACCATGAGTTGTATGTGTCATGTTTAGCATCATAAATCATAAACCTTTGCTGACAAAAGTCGACTAGATTGTTCTTCTGGCCGGGCTGCATTATGTTGGCTCCCGTCAGTCATTTATATAAACTGAGCTCTCTGCAACAGTGCAAAGGTCTCAATTACCTCAGACACGAGCGGCAGAAGAGGCAAATGGAACAAAGTATGTGAAGTTCTGCTAAACAGAGTCTCATTACTCATTATGAGACTCTGAAGTTGTTTATGTGGCAGATGTAAAAGGCATCTTCAGAAGGAAGAACATCAGCTTACAGAACCACCTGTACATGTATGGAATCATAACATTTATCTCTCAGCGTTCCACTATCTGATCTCATGTTGTCACTTGTGCTGCGTGCACGGCAGCGCGCTGGTGCAGCAGCACAGCATGAAGGGCTTGGAGTTCTTTTTTCTTTTTTTTACATCGTTTGCGTGTCCTTCCCGTGTCCGCTTGCAAAAACATGCATGTTAATTGGACTGTAGGTGTGTGTCCAGGTGTATCCCACCTCTCTGCTTCAGATGAACAGACCCCCTCTACCCTCACACCAACCCCAACCTCTTCCTCATCTTAAACGTGAGCGTTCAATCAGAAATGTGAAACTGGGCCGAACCCACAGTCAAACACACAAGTCAGTGGGGTCGAGTGCCGTGACCCCGTCCCTCCTGAGCTACGAGAGTGAGCCGTGATAACGGCTATACAACAGTAACGACCGCCGCTGTTGTGGATTCGGCTGGTCAGGTTACAATGTGCTGGAATTTAGGGGGTTTGTTCATAGTTACACCCCATTTTGGCAGAAAACATCCCCAACTCACCCACGGTTGGGCCTAGAAATGCCTCAATGTAATCATGTAGTTTTTCCTCTGCCAGTCCAGCCCTAAGCTCAACCATTGGTGCGGTTGAGACTTGCTAATGATCTGTGAGGATCAGAAAAAAGCAGCATCCAGAGTCCCCACATGTTTCTGAGGCAACATGTGCTGCAGCCACACAGTCATCCAGCAATATGTGAGGATACCAAGAGTGGAGTCGGACACCACACCTGGGTCACAACCACATCAACCCTGCAAAATAATAAATGCACTGAAAACACACACAGTTGTACTGATGCATGGTTTTTATTGCTCCCGATGACGAGCTGCAGCTGCCACCAAAGGAGAAAACGTGATGCTCGGTCCACAAAGAAGTCCAGTTTGAGCCTAAACGGACTTGCAGCCACATGCAAAATGTGTTGGACGTGTCCATGTGTGTGCATGTGTGTCCATGTGTGTCCATGTGTGTGCATGTGTGTGCAGACGGAGACACACAAGACAACGACGGGAGGGCAGATGAGCCCACAAACAACCTTAATTAATCCGGACCAAACTAGCGGAATGCTGTCACAATACCACCATTGAGTAAAAGAAGGGCAGGAGTAAACACTGGAGTTGTGTAACTCACCTCTTTCCAATCAGAGCGGCTCTTGCATAGGAACCTCCCCCGGCCCCGGGGGCATTTATAGTCCCGCTCTGCTCCTCACTAATGTTGCTTCAGCATCTCAAAGTCTGAGCAGTCAGGGGTCCACACAGCGGCAGGATTATGGCACCAGGAAAGAAGGTATGTGATGTTCTCAGAGGATTCCTGCAGTCTGTCTGTCTGTCTGTGCTAATTATGGTCAATACCAAACACACACGCATATATAACAGATGATTACACTGATTCCCTCAATTCAAGACTCAAAATTCACGATTCAAGGTGTTTATTGTCATACATACAGAAGAAACAAGTTCAATATCTCAATATCTATGAGCCTCAGATCAACGTCTCTTAACCATTATTCCGAAATTCCAACTTAGATATTTGTAAATATACATTTTAAGTTTGCACTGAGATGTTTAACACACATGTAATGGCAATAAAAATAATTAGTTGCCAGTAAATGATGGAGATTAGATCACAGTTTGTCTCGTTTTACCCAAACCTGATAGAAGAAGTTGATCTTTGACAGCACATTGGGAACGAGCAGGTGCAGCGCTGCAGACCTGAACAGGCACGCTTCTTCCAAGGTCACTGATAAAAAGAAAAAAATTCTGCTCATCACCGACTGAGCCATTTGTTCATTCTGACAGGGAATTTTGGAGCGTCTCAACGCAGGCCAGGTTGTGATCGGCGATGGAGGGTTCGTGTTTGCTCTGGAGAAGAGAGGCTACGTGAAGGCCGGTCCCTGGACCCCAGAAGCCACAAAGGAACATCCCGAAGCAGGTATGAAGGACCTTTTAAAGGCGGTCCTCTTGACTTCCTACACTTCCCCGCTGACTAAAATGATCCACTTGGATGCTTTTCTCACGACGGGACCTTTTTGACTTGAAGTGCGGCAGCTGCACAGGGAGTTCCTGAGGGCGGGGGCCAACGTCATGCAGACCTTCACCTTCTACGCCAGCGATGACAAGCTGGAGAACAGGGGCAACAAACTCACCTACACTGTAAGTTGGAACAAACCTCTCGTTGTCTCCTCTCGGCGTTGGTGTAACGCTAGTGTGGGTGGTTCTCCAGGGAGCTCAGATCAACGAGGCCGCCTGCGATCTGGCCCGGGAGGTTGCCAATGAGGGCGACGCCCTGGTTGCTGGGGGAGTGTCTCAGACCCCATCTTACCTGAGCTGTAAGAGTGAGAAAGAAGTGAAGGACATCTTCAAGAGACAACTGGATGTGTTTGTGAAGAAGAACGTGGACTTCCTGATCGCTGAGGTAGAACCTTTCCTTGAGTCGCCCTTTTCCTGACTGGTTCCAGTCCCTGTTTATACTAAGTGCTGGCGACTCTGTGCTGCAGTACTTTGAGCATGTTGAAGAGGCCGTGTGGGCTGTGGAGGTGTTGAAGGCGACAGGAAAGCCTGTTGCCGCTTCTCTGTGCATTGGACCCAAGGGAGACATGCACGGCGTGTCCCCAGCAGAGTGCGCCGTCAGGCTGGTCAAAGCTGGTGGGTGCACGTCTCACCCGCATGCCCAGTATTAGTCCACACAACAACAGCAGAGAAGCCTCAAACTAACTGGTCCCATGATTCCTAAACATCGCACGTTCCTCTCCAGGTGCCCAGATCGTTGGAGTCAACTGCCACTTTGACCCCATGACCTGCGTGGAAGCTGTCAAGATGATGAAAGAGGGAGTGGAGAAGGCCGGGCTCAAGGCTCACTACATGGTGCAGCCCCTGGCCTTCCACACCCCCGACTGCAACTGTCAGGGATTCATCGATCTGCCAGAATTTCCTTTTGGTAAGGACCGCTTAAAGATTGGAATGTTTCTGCTGGTGACATGTGTGTAAGTAATGGATGTAACTGGTGGCTGCCCTCAGGTTTGGAGCCCAGGATCCTGACCCGCTGGGACATGCACAAGTATGCCAGAGAGGCCTACAACGCTGGGATCAGATACATTGGAGGCTGCTGTGGATTTGAGCCTTATCACATCAGAGCTTTGGCAGAGGAGCTGAGCCCTGAGAGAGGCTGCCTCCCAGTCGGATCAGAGAAACACGGCAGCTGGGGTGCTGGTCTGGAAATGCACACCAAGCCCTGGGTCAGAGCCAGGTCAGAACGAGCTCCTGTGCAAAATGACGCAACTTCCACAGAGATCTCAGCCTTGAAATGAACTTCTTAGGCATTCCTTGATCTGAGTGTTCTGAGCTTTCACGCATTTTTGTCTCATTCAGAGCCCGTCGTGACTACTGGGAGAACCTGAAGCCAGCCTCTGGCCGGCCCCTGTGCGCCTCCCTGTCTGCTCCCGATAGCTGGGGTGTCACAAAAGGTGACACTGCCCTCATGCAGCAGAAAGAAGCAACCACAAAGGACCAACTGAAGCAGCTGTTCGACCGCACCAAGAGCCACTAAGACAACTCTTCTCCTTCAGACCATGCAACATAGTCGAATCAAGCAAAGAGTGTGACCTGGCAGTGCACGGTGGTTTGCACTGTGTCTGTCCAGCGCTGCTGCTTACACCCATGAAATCTCCTCTTGAGACTGTGATTTGAACGAAGCCACAGTGAGTTCCCCACTCACAGTAGGTGTAGCACCGTGTCAAGATTGGCAGCTTTTGGCTTTTCGTGGACCAGTTTGTGGAAAGAAATAACCTTGAATAAAACGTGAATTGGTTACACAACTTTCGTTACATTTCTTTATATCAACGGTCATGTGGTGTAAGAAAATGTGTGTTTTAGACAAAAAAACAACAACAAAAAAACAAACAAAAATATACGTACACTTTATGTTAAATGGTATATGTATGGAAGTTGTATTTTTGAACTATTTAGAAGATGCGCCACTGGACAAAAATGTGTCCATGCATATTGAGAAGAGAACATTGGTGCACATACAAATATTATACTCTTTGTAGAGGAAACAATGTAGTAGAATAACGTCACGGTGACAGTGATGGGGATTAGAGGGTGTAGTACACCGCCTGGCCATCGGGGGCGGTGTTTCAACGTTACTGCCCTTTAACAGCAAACATTTCCCATCAGCTCTAAACTGTTTAAACTGGTTCTATTTTTAGGAGAAAAAAGGGAGAAAAAGATACACACCTTTTGAATAAAAATCTCATAACGATCCACTATATTAAGGTAAACAATGAGAATTTTATTAGAAGATAATTTCACGGAACTGTAAATACGTCGGTTGTCCTCAGGTAACTGACAAACATTTTAGTTCTATTATATTCTATCCTACCTCCAGTGTTGTAACGTTTTTTAATGTCCTGTTACTTGGTCCATCCTTTCCTAAAGATGATCTCTGTAAGCTCTCTGGTCTTTGATTGGACGCATTTTGATCACCTGACTTCCTCCCACCCCCAGAGGTGAGGGGAAATAAAATATCGGCTTGGTTTCATCTGTTTAACACAAGCGGTTGTGTTTTGACATTTTAACATACAGACAGTCATCTTGCTTTAATGAGAAATTAAGCATTTAGTCACTCGTGGACCGCGAATACATTTTCATTGCAGGATTGAAAACGTATTTTATTGGTCTATTTTTGTGCGTCGCAGTATTAAGGTTGCAGAATGCCATGAGGACGTGACCTTGCAGAGCAACACCTCGGACAACACCCTTTGCCCACCATCGGATCCCCGGTGAGATAAACACAGCGATAAGATGTTTTCTTTGAGTATTTATCAGTCATTTGGGGTCTGGTGCTCACGTGTCACGAACACTCTTACCGTTCTCCAGAAACTCTTATCCTAGTGATAATTTTCACCAATATCCTATCGCACCATCTGTGCAACGACTATAAGACTTTAAGACTACTGAACTGTACTAGAAATGACGGGATAGTTCTCATGGACTTCTCATAATCACGACAGCGCCACCGTGTGGCTTGTGTCAGTTGTTGCAGAGGGCATTTGTTTAATACCGGAAGTAAAGCTGAGGTCATCATGGGGAGTAAAGTCAGCTCCAAAATGGCTGCTCCCACCGCCAGAGTTCTCCAGGTAATTTGCCTCTCATCTATCTCTAATTGCTCCGGAAGAATGTATTCTAAGTTTGGGTCATTTTCCACAGTAAAAAAACGTACCATTTATGCCGGTTTAGAAAAGTCTTGACGAATCACAACATTAGCACCGCCAGCGGCTCCCTGTCGTACCCTTGTTGGTGTCCTTGTTAAACCACAGATTCATATCTTATTGGCCAATACAAACGTAATATTACGAAATTTAGCAGTTCTGTCGACACATATTTGGAGTCAAAGCTCGACAAATATCGACACCAAACCCGCCTCACGCCAGAAATAAATATGTACACGTAACAAGGAATATTATATTTAGGCTGCGTTTGTTTACCTTGAAGGATGCTTAGCTCGGACAGCTTGCTGCAGGATTTTTATAAATGAAACCGTGTCAAGTATTAAGATTAATGTTTAGTCCCTGTAACACAGAATGTGCATTAACTGTCTAAAGTATTTGCATTTATCTGTTGTCATTTGTCTTGTTAGCGGGAGCTTGAGGATCAAACAGCTGAATTTTTTGTGTCTGCAGGTTGTTCGGCCTCATGCTCCACTCATCAAGTTTCCAAATCGAAACGACGTCGCAAAGCCTAATGGTGAGTGCGCATTGTACCCAAAGGAAGCTGCTCCTGTCTATCTGATTACTTATTGTTCTTTATTTGTGACGCTTCCCCCGTAGCCCAGGAGGCATTGAAGGCATTAGCCGTTAGCTTCTCCCCGAACAACACAGTAGATTTACCTTCAGCTCCACCTCCACGTTCACAACCTCGTGCACCTTTGACTCCACTTCCCGGAACGCCAGACACGCTGGTCTCTGTTCAGCTGCTGACCTCAAGGTACCGCAGGAGACCGCTGGCGCTGGAGGAAATGGAATACATTCAGGTGAGGGGAGCATCCTCATGTGGGGGGGCTTGAATTTAGTTGACAGTTTGACCTTTTGAAGGCATCAAGGTCAGAGGAGGTTGAGCAGGAAGTAACTCGTAACCTTTAGAAATAAAGCTCCCGATTTAACCTGCATCTGAGTAGTGTTGATGGGATGTTTCAGTGTACGTGTATCTTAACGGGGGTTTCTACCCTTTCCCTTGTGTTCTCGTGCAACAGCGCGGTGGACCGGAGTGACAGGACCGTCACCTGTGAGAGCACTACCCGTCTTTACTGTTTTCAACCCAACCTAGTGCCACATAATGCAAAATAAACCAGTACACAAATGTTCACATGTATTGTACATATGTTTGTGTTTCACATTCATGCAGCTGTTTGTCAAGAATTAAATCCATTTGAGTTACATTTGCATCAAACTATATATGGATTCTAGCACAGTTGTTCTTGCTCATTATAGTTTTATTTTGCTGTGCCTGGTAGTCAAACTTGGATGTTTAAGCATCTAATATTTAGATGGTGTTTGTCTGACCCACTGGATTTAGATGATTAAAATGTTATGTTTTGATTCAAATGTCTCCTCCGTGTTTGAACAATACACCCAGGTCAACACAGTGACGATGTTTCCAGTCAGTGGGGTCACTAGGGGTTAGTTTAGAGGGGCTGAAACCATTTACTGATGTAGAAAACACCAACATCACTCAAAATCTAGTCCATGTTTCTCTGTGACCTCATTTTCATTCAGTACCTGCAGCATAGGTGTTTAATACACACGGAGTTGAATAGAAGAGCATAAGATGAGAGAAAAAAGGTTTTTCAAGAATGTATTCATCACTGCTGCCAGTAAGAGTTGGCTCCGGTTAACAGAAAGTCCTCTAAAGAACGTTGCTCCGTAGCTAGCCTGGTCTGAAATGCATTGCGAAGGTCCTGGTTGTTGGATCGTGCACTCTTTCCCATCTTCTTTCTTCTGGACGACTTCCCTCTGGAGGATCAGCTGGGCTCCCCAATGACTGCATGGATACACACCAAGAAACAGGAGCTGAGCTCATTCCTGCATGATTCACACCAGTAGATGATAATAAACCACTTCTCCATCTCTGTTCAGTTTTGTGCTGGTGCGCTACATGTTTGCAACTCGGGGGCCGAGCCCCCCCATTTAAACCCAGCGACGCCCCTTTTTGCTGTTATTCTCTCCACACAAAAGCATTTCGGGCTGATTTTCTTTGTTTTATTGTCACCAGAGCTGGCATGCCTGTATAGTAAACATAAACAACACTGAAGCGTCACAGTAGTGCGGCAGCCACAGTCGATACGTTTCTACCTAGGAGATTCAGCAGACTGGAACCTGCGGCAGTTCCAAGCTTACAGATATAACAGATGAGCGCACACTTCACCCGTCCCAACGGCAGATTGTCAGATTAAGTCTTGGCTGAGAACGTCGCGTCTGCTCCTCCTCCTCACGCACGGCGTCGCAGAACAGTCGGAGGCGAGTTTTGCGTTACTAAGTGTTAAAAACTGAACGTGTAGCTCCCAAACAGATTTACAAAAATACCTCTTGATTCTCCACACCGAAGACAAACTATGGAGGGGGGGGACGAGTGCAGGATATTTGGATATTAAACACGAACGACAACAACCGTGTAGCCACAAATGGGAACAACACATTTACATCGATTATGTCGTGACCGAAGCGTTGTTGTTATTTCTAGTGTGATAATGGCGATCAGTGCTTACATATTCTGCTAATGCCGGACAAAACATTGCACTTGAACGTCAGCAGCCCTGAAAAGGCTCCTCAGTTACTCTGCTCCTCCAGTTCGTCGAAAGCGAGTAAGAAGTCGGCGATGGTGTCCACCACATAGTCGGGCACCAGACTGCGGTCAGAGGTCAGCTCGCTGTTGCTGTACTCCTGGGCCTCCTCCATCTGAGACACGCCGGTGAGGGTCAGCACGGTGTCCAGGCCGCAGTTGGACCCAAACAGCATGTCGGTCTGTAGGCGGTCCCCGATCATCAGGCACTGGGCCGGGTCGACCCCGCTGAACTGGCTGGAGATGCACTCGAACATGAAGCGGCTGGGTTTGCCGATCACCGTGGCCTTGCGACCTGAGGCCACTTCCAGGGCGGCGGTGAGGGAGCCAGAACCTGCCCGGAGCCAAGGCAAGAACAAAATCCTGCATGTCAGTGGACGCAAAGCTCAAGAGGTCAAGTCGTCAAACACAGGGAGGCTCTTCAAACCAAATCTGGATTACAGATTAACCAGCCTGGCAACACACGTCCTCTTCCCGAACTATTGGGAAATATTGCTGACCTGAGTTTGAGCTGGTGCTCTGCACAAATGTGCACTCGATTTACTCATTTATTTTTGCACAGTGTGCATTTTGTAATTAGAACGGTGCAAATTGAGCCGCCGATCATTTGTAATGAACCAGGTGCTCACACTGACCACAGCGGACTAGGTGGTAAATCACAACCGTACCTGGCAAAATCCTTCCGCTTGACAGAGGGTGCCAGGGGTCAGTGTCTGTGGCCAGGAACAGACAGTCCGGGTCCCTCAGGTAGCACGAAGCTTTGGCCAGTTTGAGAAAAGTCATTTTGTCATCGTGTCCCACCAGCACCGCTTTGACGTCCGGAGCCAGGGCGCAGTCAAAGATGGTGGCGTTGGGTTCGTCCGTCTCCTCCACGCAGGGGATGCCCGCCTCCTGCAGCTCCCTGCGCAGCCCGTCGCAGCCGATGACGAACACCTGCCCGCAGACCTTGACCACGTCTCTCAGGTAGAGAGCCGAGCAGTAAGACGAGCTGAAGATCTGCTCCAGCATCACGTCGGTGAAGCCCAGGCGGCAGAACTTGTGCACGTAATTCTCCCGGGGCCTGGTGGAGTTGTTGGTGACGAACACCACGTTTTTGCCACGTCGGATCAGCGAGTTGACCACCGCCACGGCGCCCGTTATCGCCGTCTCGCCGTTCCATATCACCCCGTCGCAGTCGAAGAGGATGAAGTCCTTCGTCGCAAGCAGATTTCTGATCTGCGGACCTCGAATTTTCTGGCAGCCTTTGAGTCCAAAGGCGCCGGCCATTTCGGCGTTTTCCTCCGTGTTTCACCTGTTACTGGTTCCCCATAGCAACAACTGGGGCATAATGTGTCGGGAACGCCGGGTGAATAAAAACAAACCGATGCCGAGGAATCACATTGCAGAGTCCTTGATATGATTACATACAGCAGGCTACGCAGAGTCTGGCCACGCCCATCCTGTCAACACTGGCCAATCAGAACAGCGCGCACCGACCAATCATATTCTTCCGTCTCGCAGCGCTTCCGCCTCCATGAAAGCTTATTAAAAAAGGAAGGACGGGAATTCAGTACTAAATATTGAAACAGCGGATATAAAAGAGGTTGAGGTAGAATTTACTGGTGCAATTTGCTGCTTTATAGAAAGCCCAGGTACCAAAACAATATAATATGTAGGCACCAGCTGAAAAGAGGAGTCGCAGGCCAGAGGAGAAAAAAAATACTCCAAATAAATGTACACAAGCCAGATTTGAATCCAAACGGTTTTGAAAAGATTTGTGTAGGTGCTAGAGTTCTTTTAGTGAGAAGCAACGCACAATTGAGATGATTCCATTTGATTTGAGCAGACTATTTTTAGACTACGTTATGATTTTAAAAAAAACTGTAACAGGGCGACTTTCATTCTCATATACAGTTATTCATTTATTGATACAATGGGAATTCACCCTTCAGGACAAGATTTAAGGTTTGTTCTCCATCGGAGCACTAGATGGTGCTGTAGCAAGCATACGCTCAAAACTAGAAAAAAGGGTACACATTAAAGACTCCACATTTTATTATGTTCCTTTTCGACACACTATTGTGTCTTGTTTAATGTTTTGATAAAGCACAGGAACTCTGCAGTCAAACATTAAGGAACACCATTTCAAACAAGAATAAACTATATTAGTCACTAGTAACAGCCTGCACCAGTCTGCCTGCCTACAAGCCCCCAATAAAACCTGCACCATTGTTGTTTAATGACGTGTCCCTCTTTTTGTTGGGTTCTATTTTTCTTCCATTCTCAGATTTTCCTGCTCTGTTTGCATTCTTGTTTTCTTCTTCTGCTTCATTAAAATTTCACCATTTAAAAGAAAAGGTCCCCGCGGTCCTGTCCTGTCCTGCTCCGGCTGCTTTGTCCTGCCTGTTTTGGATTGCGTGCAAAAGACAGAGGAAGACTCACTGGCACCTGCAACTGCCAGACAGACAGACAAATGAAATGCAGGAAAGGAACGGACAGCTGAATAGAAAGAGAACAAGCTGTCCTAATTGGTCATTATTTTCTTTCTAATCTATATTTTCCTCCCTGCTAACCCCCAACACAGATGTGAGGAGTGGGAGGGAGGATGGAACAGAGGGGTCTGGCCCTGGTCTGGTCTGACCAGCCTGCTTTTGTGTTTTGGGAGAGGAAGGAGACTCAATGAGGAGGATGGGGGGTTTGGATTAAGACTTGTAGGTGCTGCAGGAGCCTAACAACTTACAGGGGCAGCAGACCATAAAGACAGACGCACTCACACGCTTGGCCCAGTCCAGTGTTCTGTGTTTCTCTGTAGAATTTGCCAATATACCCAAATCAGGCATCATGATTGACAGAACTATAAAACTTACTTATTTCTGTTCAGGAAAAAAAACAAAATTTGCTGCAACCTGCGGCTGTCGTGTGTGTTTTGTCACCCTTTTCTGGGGAAGTCAGGTCAAAGGAGCATAGAGGTCTTGGACATGGTGGCGCTGGTGTACAGATGGATGTCTGGGTGGTGCTTGGAGGGGAGCGAGCAGGACATTAAGGCAACAGACTCTCTCAATGCAGCTTCAGTGCATAAATCTACTTTCTATTTTTTCAGGGCTTTGTTTGGTGCCACCATAACACCAGCCTGGTGTTATTTCTAAACATGGCTTATGTACCTCAGTATAAACAGCGTCTTCATCAACGCCTGCACCGTTCCCCGGTAGAGACAGATGAGTTTTTTCATTAGGCCCAGCTACTCTTTTTTCCAGTCCTTATCCCCCTTTGTCTTTCTCCTAAAACATCTACAACAGATAACTACGAGTCCACAAAGCACCAGTGAAAAAAGAAGGAGCAGGTCCAACATGTATCTCTGGTACCACGGGAGCGTTAGTGAAGCCGGCTTTAAATGGGCCCCCCCTCTACTGTGCAGGATGTGTTCCACCCAGTGAATGAGTCGAAGGGCTGGAGGGATGGGATGAGACCTGTGGATCCTGCTGAGGGACAAAGCTGAGGACTTGAACCTAGGAGAACATAATTGGTTGGGAAGAACACGGAGAAAAAAGAAGATATTTGTATATAGTAATACAAGAACATGTTTTAGTGACAGAAATAAACAGAGCGAATGAACACGTGAAAGCAAGTTTTAAAATCAAAGGGGGAGAGGGTTGCGTAATTAGTGAGATTTGCCTGGATTCAGAGCTGATCTCTGCATCTACGTACCTCCTGTCATGCATAAGCGTTTGAATAGCGGAGCGTAGCCGCTCCCGGGTGATGAGTGTGGGTTTGATGGAGAGTCCAAGTCCCTTTGTTTCGGCTCTCACCACATTATCAAATTGGTCCCCGAACAGAGGGATTGCCAGCACTGGAACAGCATGGTACACCGCCTGCAGGAGGCTGTTTTGTCCACCGTGGGTGATGAAGAGACGCGCTTTTGTGTGGCCTGGGGTAAACAGAGAATCGAAACCTCAAAAGGCTGATTAATGAGTGAGTGTCTGGATGTAGTACAGAGTGATAGTGTTTCAACGTTGGATGTTTGAGGGCGCAGACATGAGCAGATCTGAGCTTTCACAGCGAGTCTAATAAGATTTGATTACTGAGCATTTACCAGCAATGTTTGACATATGATCTCTTTGAAGCTAAAGAGCATAAAACAGACAGATGTAAGCTAGAGTGGTCAGAGATTTTCTTTTTGAGACAAAAACAAGCATTATGTTAGGAGAAGCAGATTGTTGCTACCCAGCAAGTCATTAAGAGGCAGCCAGTCCACCAGTCTGAGATTTGAAGGCCTGTCCAGATGCGACGGCCATCGCTGAGGATCATACCTGCGAGCAAAACATGGCGGGCTTACAAACTGTTTAATAATCTGGTATCAGTTAAAGAAAAAGAGTGATTTCAGATCTGTGTCTTCTTTTTGTTACCGCCATAGTACACCCTGTGGGACTTGAGAGAATCCAGCCACCAGCTCTGTCAGCAGAGGGTCCACAGAGATGGACGACACCATTGACCCCAGAGTCACAATAATAAAACCTGCATCTCCAAAACTGGAAATCCACAACTCAAGATCCTGAGGGAGCAGTGAAACTCAGGAGTGTGAGTGAGAAAGACGGAGGGACAGAATCTCATTTACGTATGTATTTGTGTATCGTGTCCACAGACCTGTTCGGGAGGCTTGGCGGGCTGGTTCAGCAGCCCCCCCACCAGCACAGTGAAGGGTAGGAGAGGCTGGGGGAACTCCAGTGAAAAGTCGGTGTTGAATGCCCAGAGCTCAGCTCCTTCGTGTAGATCTTTCAGGCCATCAGGAGGAGACTCCAGGTGGCGTTCAGCGACTTCCGCAAACGTTGACCACACGAGTTTCTGACCTTTTGTACGAGATGTTTACAATCTTCAAACAATGCAGACAAAACCAGATGAACAGCCTGGGAAGTCACGTTGAAATACTCCTACCTACAGGGGCCATGAAGGAATAAAAGAGGTTCTGTGCACGTCCCCAGAGGTTCATGTGGTCAGACAGCTGGGAGCCGAAGACTGGAACAGAGGCGATGGAGCTGGGCAGAGTGATGGACAGAGGACCGTTCAGACTGCCAGGGTAAAAAGCAACATACTGGACGCCTGGAGAAGGGTGAGAGAAAGGTGCAATCAATAAATACTCAAGCTGACCCTCACCTCTTTATACTTAATCCAATTAAAATAGAAGTATGAAACATCGACATGTTTAAATTAGTGCCCTCTGCCTAATCTCTTGTGCCAAAGCAACAAGAATGCTGTACTGAGGTGTCATATAGTAGGAAGCAAATGCTGCGATAGTAATGACATCAAAGTACCAAGTTTGCGCGCCAGGATGAAGGAACAGGGATTAAATGCATCGAGGATGATGACGTCATAGTTCTCATGCTGAAGAAAAGTTATTATCTCTTTGTTTTCTAATAGCTTGTCACACTGGTGAGACAGGTGTCCCATGAACTTGAGAAAATTATTGAAGGTTTCTCTAAGAGAGGGAGAGAGAGGGAGAGAGAGGGAGAGAGAGGGAGAGAGGGAGAGAGAGAGAGAGAGGGAGAGAGAGGGAGAGAGAGGTAATGCTTAATTTCATTTCAGC
Organism: Takifugu flavidus; assembly: GCF_003711565.1. Taxonomy (NCBI): domain Eukaryota; kingdom Metazoa; phylum Chordata; class Actinopteri; order Tetraodontiformes; family Tetraodontidae; genus Takifugu; species Takifugu flavidus. Next base: position 9,834,915 of record NC_079524.1, on the reverse strand, counting down.
AACACGAGATCTTATGTGATACTTTGAACATGGATATAAAAGCCTGCAGTATGAGTAGTCAATGAGACACCTCAGGTGATTCTCTTTACATATACCACAAAAATATTTGCTGTATTTCATCTATTTTTTTTTCACAAGGATGCAAAGCTTATCTACTTCTATGCTATATGCTTTTAATGTGATGCAAGTGACAGTCATGTTGAGAAAAACAGCCCCATAGAGACGTTTTGATACCTTCCCAGTAGAAACTGTGTTTGTTGCTCCAGAAACCAGTCATTGTATTCCTTAATGTATTTATCCCCTAACGACCAGGCGCTCTTCTGGTAACTGTCTGCACCGCCCACATAGGAAAAACCTGCAATATACCTCAGATCATGACACGTGGCTACAGCCGGATACAGAGAATGAAACACGTTTCCATGGACGTACCCGTGATCACAGGATTGCCCAGTTGTAAGAGCATGCGAACATCATGGCCATGCTGGTGTAAGTTTTGAGATATTTCATCGAGTAATAGGTAATGGCTTCCTCCTACAGGAGAGAAAAGAGAATCGATGCGTCTGAACGCAAACTCTGCTCCTCATAATTTCCCCCTGGAAAATCCTGCATTTTTCATTGTTATACTCGTGACAAACTTTTACTATATTTACTGGTGTGTAACAATCTGCTGTGATGTATACCGGAGCACAAATTTAGGATGGAAAATAGTTTTATTAATCACTTCTGTAGTACTCACCAATTAGACAGACGGTCAGGATTTTGGCAGACTGAAGCAGCGGAAGAACCAGAAGCGGAAACATCCATAATTGAGTCTTCATTCTGTTATTAGACTAGTAAAAACTGAGCAGCAGCCAAATTCCTCTCCAGGTAATCACCCAGCTCAAAAGATGAATTCAAGGAGACGTAAAGTGTCCCCTTTAACTCACCAAAAAGGCACAAAAGTGACGTTCAGTGAGAGAGAAAAGTCACACGAAAACAGAAGAGAAAAAAAGGGCAGAAATAGATTTTTTCTCAGTGTGTCGTTTTTCTTTAAATCAAATTCTCCTTTGAGGCAAAATTCTTTAAACTTTTCTTTATAGTCAAGCTGATGGAGTCCCAAAACCTCTGGTGTATCCTGTAAGCTCAGTCGCACCACAATCCAGCATTAAAGTCCTGCTTTATCCAGTAATAATCAGGAAGAGTTCGGCCTACGTAACGTGTGCGGGTGGCTCTAAAAGGCAGATACCACCAACTGCAACAGCCCTGCTGCAGTGATAATAAGAATGGAGGGAGGGAGAGAGGGTGGTGGGTCGGGGAGGTGCGCTCAGTGGTGGAGGGTTCACCAAGCCGCCATTTTATTAATTTCTGTATCTAGGCTGCTGATAGTATGCAACCAACCCAAACTGTGACAGGTGACCATTGCTGATGATGCCGACCACCTTCCTCTAATGACCACAGGCTAATCGTGCCCTCTGCACATCACATGAAATTAAATTTCACAGGATGACAGGCCTTTGCTCTGTATGAACCACGGTATGGGTTGTGGTCGTGCTGGCCGGCAGTTGGTGGCAAGTCAGGCTTGACATGTAGGTTATGTTGGACAATGCGCTCATTGTAGCCACAACCCTGGCTTTTCTGTGTCAGGGAGGTCATTACAAAAACAAGCCAGTTAGAAAAACTGGTGAAGTGTATCGGGAAGAAAAAAAAAAGACTCTCTCCGTGCCAGGCAGTCGTGTTGTTATTCCAAACTTCTGACCCGAGTTAGCCTTTTCTACATGCTGCAGTGAAGCATGCTAACACGTCTGTTAAATCAAGTAAAAATAATACGCTCAATCAGCAAAATGACTGATCTTATTTGAGATTTTATTTGGAAAAAGTGTGTTTTGAGTACAAACTGCACTAATGCAACTCATGTTATGCTATCATGAAAAAAAGGAACAGAACTTAATATGAAAATTACATTTTAAACAAATTATCAATCAGTTCAATTACACATTAAAATTTACATTACACAACCATTGTACTAGACCAAATATTGTACTGAACTAAATCAACTAATCAATTTAGCAAATGGCCAATAATAATGTCAAACCATCTACAAGCCTGACAGTTTAGAGGAAGAATGTCCCATCAGCCCACAGGAAACTCACATCTTGGTGAATGACCAGTGGATCCACTATCGTAGTCATCAAATTTTACAGTCCTGTGTTTACAGGGGGTGTTGAGCTGTTGGCTTTTCCATCATCTCCACAGGACAGCAGCAGGTGAGGAATGTCCTGAAGGACACAGAGCAAATTCTGAGAAGGACAGTGGTGCGCCTTCTCTGCTGCTCTAAACATACTCAGAAAAGCTCATTTTATTTTATTGATTTTATTGATTTATTATTCAATATCTCTTCATTTCTTATTTAAACCACTTGTTGCACAGTGTTGTATATTATGGTAGTTTTTATCCAATTATGTTTCAGCTGGGTTGTGTCTTCGGGTTTTATGAGGCCAGCTACAACGACTGTATTTTTTAATTGGCGGTAGCTGGAGAAGAGAAAACTTAGTCAGAACCCAGACAGACGCCTCACTGAGCATTAGGCTCTATGTCCATAGAACATACAGCAGAGCCATTAGGGTCTTCGTGAGAAAATAGAGGATGGATTTTATTTCCAGATAAGCAGGCGCTGTCAAGGAGATCCATGATGGTGAGATCCAGCATTTTATTTTAAATGTTTTCCTCATTTTACTCTGTCAGAATGTGGCTTCAGTCACAGCTGAGCCTGTTCATGTTCAATTGGGTTGCTGCTGCCTATTCTCAAAAAGAAATGCTGTTTGTTTTCAAAGAATAAATTGGGTTTTTTAAGAGGTCAGTGTTAAGACCTGCTCGACTATGTGTAACTGTATTACTATTGTGTAAGTTTGATTGGATATTGCATATTGGTTCTCTGTGTAATTTAGGAAGGATTAAGTAGGAAGTTACTGAAGGTCAAGACATAAAATGAAGGTCCACCATAGCCTGAATCTGTAAGTAGCAGTAGAAATTTACAAAAACTCTCCTTCAATGAGCCTAAAAAATGTATTTTAAATGATTAATTTAAGCAAACTCTTTATGATAGAAAAAGTACCACTAGTTGGTGACGGGTTGAGTTCTCTATCAGGCTCTGGATGAAAGGATGCTGAGAAAGAACTGAGAAGGGGACACAGTCCTCAGGCCCGTACTGCAGCTCTCTAAACACACGGAGCAGGTTCTGGAGGCAACACAGTTAGAGAAGATGATTACAGATCACTTCGAAAGCTGGTATGGATCTAGAGGAGAGCTGTGTATGAAAACCATGTGAGCAAGGTGAAAAAGTCCTTTGTGTTAAAGATGTTGAGGACCAGTTTAACTTGAAATCCCAGTTTAACCATTCATAGGGCAGTACCTCGTTGTACTCCTCTTGACTTGGGCCATCTGATGGCAGGGATATGTCATCTGTTATTTTAGTAACTTTGTGGCAGACGACAGCAAGGAGAGCAGGGATGGACACTTCCGGCTCTTCAAGGGACGAGCTTGAGTCACACAGAATGGCTGCTTCCCTGTAATTCTGATCCAGGTCTGAGGAGCAAAGTTCTGTAGCCTCATCAATACTGGGCAGAGACTAAAATAAAACAGAAAGAAATATTAATACTCCACTCTAACAATCAAACATGTGGGTGCAAAAATAGAAATGAAAACAGAAGAGGAGGATAAAAAGGTGATAGATGGTTTTGCAAATGAGTACAAAGACAATTTTATTGGTAAATGGGATGAGTTACTTTGACAAGGTGGTTTGGGGAGGGGTATCTGATGTGTTGCCCCAGCACGACACTAAGTGCTCTGATAAAGCCCTGTCTGGGGTTAGGGTGGGCTGCGAGGTACTGTAACATAGACACATAGTCCAGCTCTGGTGGCGAAAAGGAGTGATCAGCAAACAACCTAAAAAAGAACTAAGAAGAAATAAGAGTTTATTTTATTGGGACAAATTCATTTTTACTTGCATTGTAAAAATAACTCATCATCGATAGTATCGTGTAATTCTGTTTGGCCACCTTGCGTAGATTGGTCGGGCGGTCATAAGGGAGAGGCTTGGAGGGGTCCTCTGGCACAGGCTGGACACTCTCGCTGGAAAACCACAACTCTGTCTAATGACAACAGTGGCAGAATAAGCCAGTATAATAGATATTCTTATGTGCAGTGTGATAGGTTTGAATTTAAATCAAAGTGAAATGTTACAAAAAATGCATGAATTATTTCAAATTTTAGAATTCCAAGACCTTAATTTGACTATTTAGTAGTCATTTGCATTTATGGAAGGAGACACTAACCTGGAGGTACTCTGTCTCATTTATATAGCCCGTATGCTCAGCATCTATGGATTTGATGTGCTGGAGCACAACCAACAACTGTGATAAGGAGGGAATGGGCCACGGCAGCGCAGCACACAGCAGAAACCGGCGCCAGTCCAACAGTTCATATTCGTCCGTTAGCAGAGCAACAATCTCCAAAAACTGAGAACAGCAGGAAATCAAAAAGGGAAATCCTCCTGTAAGCTGAGTGTCTAATTTGATTGATAAAACAATGAAAGTGCAATGGTTTTCTTGGCTTTAAAGTAGCCTGTTCAAATGTCATTATGTATAATCTGACACACAGAGAATTACTTTCTGTATTAGTGTGTTAATCCCTGGAATATTCTCAAGAATACCTGCGATTCACTGAGCTTAAACCAGGCATCAGGCAAGCTGCATACATCCATGCTGATAATCATCATATTCCAAAGTAATTTGGAGAACTCTGAACTGGGCATGAGGCCTAAACAGTAAAAAGGATGAATGGAGAGAATTAAGCTGATGAAAGGACCACCAGACTCATTAACCTAACAACAAATTATCCCCTTTAATAGCTACCTAATGGAGCAACAGCATGAAACTTTTGGTAGACTGACTCCAGTTGGCTGATAGTCAGGGTAAATCCTGAGCTTGTCTCCATGGAAGGTGGACGGGGAGGAGGGCTCGACACCTTCTGGTGGTGTTCTTTCATGTAGAAATCGGTCCCATCCTAGACAAAAGAATATAAACACTTGGTTAGTAGAATAAAAGAAAAGAAATTATATGCATATTTTTGAAAACTTACAACCACATCGAGTGATTACATACCAGCACCACCTCATGCTGCAGTTTATTAGCAGCTTCTATGTGGTGGCGTGTCACATCTGCTAACTGCTCAATGCTGAAGAAAAGGAGGTAGAAAAAGTATATAAAAAACCAACCTTCAACTCATTCATCTACAATTAATGATGCAAATTCAGGCCAAACTCTTTCTGTGTGCTAAATAACTTATTCTTCTTGAAAAAGTTGACATGATGATATTTTCATAGTCTCAAATGTGGCATAAATAGACTTTTACAAGGATGGGATTTGACATGAAATCTGTTACAGAATAAACATATCATCTGTCACATTGCACACATTAATCTATTAATCCATCCAATCCATTAATCTACATTAATCATTAATCTTACCTCTTCATTCCTGCAAGATTGTGCTCTTTTAACCACTTCTGCATGCAACTGCTGGTCTGTTTAGCACTGCTCTGCAGTGATTTCACCATCTGGAGACCATGAGCTTTGATGAGAGCAATGCGGGTCTTTGCTGCCTTTTCTGGACACATGCAGGAAGACAGATATACTTGTCAGCATGTAAACGAGATACTGCACACACAAATTTTAATGTTGCATGGAAGAAATGTATACGCACACAACAAAATAACACTATAGTAGCCATAATTATAGACAGTAGATAAATAACAAGCTAGAAAACGTTGTATCGTTGTAATGATTCACCCATTAAAAACTCCTCAATCGTTACATTTGTATATTTGTGGATACCTTCATGATCCTGTGCAGCTGCATATTCTTTATATATTTTGGCTTCAAACTCTTGGACATTGTTTGTCTCTAATCCATTGTCATGACCATTGGGTGGTGAATCGTCTGGGGGCAAGATAGGAAGGAATAATAAGATGTGTGTTGGATGAGTCTTATTAGATAAAATAATTCTCATTGCAAGACAAAAGAAGTGCCTCTTTGCTTTAATGGTTTTTTATTTTTATTTTGAGCCTGGAGGTGCTTTGCCTTTCCCTCATCTGGAAGACTCTGGTTTTCATGCTGCTCTTCTGTCTTCCCCTTGTGGGCTATATTTGACATCTAACAAGTTCAGTAACAAAAGGAAATATTAGAATATTCAAACTGTGGGTTTTATCTCCAGCATATGCTAATAAATACAAACAAAGAGCATTACCAAATTACTGATGGTTGTCAGCGCCTCCTCATAGTCAGATATCAGTTTCTTAAATGGTGGATAGAGTGGGGGAAAAGGAGAATGGTTACATTTTTAAAACTTCACATTGACACAGGCTATATACACAAGTTGACTATTAACTATTTTGTGCTAAATATGAAAAACCTAAATAGCCCCATCAGTGGGAATCAAAAATAATCAGTTAATTGTTCTACAATAATTCAATAATGAATCGATAATTCATTCATTCATTCAATAATTCAATGTCAGATGAAGTTCAAAATAAAAATAACATAAGTCAAACAGTTAGATTTGATAGAGGATTGCCTGATCTTGGCATTTGTTAAAGACCTTTGAGGAGTCTGGATATCTGAGAAGGAGAAAAAAGAAAATCAGAAAATCAAGCCAGAATCCTTTATGTAGAATGTTAAAAACTTTATGTTCAATAGTTTGAAGAAATACGTTCCAATAATAATAAAGCATTCCTATTGTTCATTATTAATTTATGTTTTATTAATGTGTATATTAGTATCTAAACTGCTATTAATTCAAGGTTCTTGCCTCTCGTCTTGGTGCTGCATTTCATCACTTTTTGTGGTATCCAGGAGGGGGATCGGAGACATTTTGAAAGGCATCTCAGGCAGTAGCTGATTGCTCATGCTGAGATAATAAACCTTAAGAACAGACATGGTGGTCTGAAAGCGCTGCAACTCCTCCTATACAATTGAAAGTTATTACACATTAACAAAAAGCTGAAAATGATCTGAAAACAAGAGAAGGCAGGATGCACAAATATCCTGCCTTTTCAGCCAAAACTAGACCAAAATGCTACCTGCATGAGCATAGAGTGATTGTTGACAAGAAGAGCCATGTGTTCCTCAAGAAACCCTTCACCCATGACGGCGCTCATCTCTTTCTCATCCTCCATCTTACGCTTGTTACTTATGTCCCACAAGCATTCACACAGCTCCTGAAGGAAATATTCAGAAATTTTCAATGAAATGATAATATCAATTCGGTTTAAGGCAGTTGTAGTAGTATAACTGAATTTCTCATCCATACATCCAGCCTCAGATGTAGCTCTGCTTTAGTTTCCTCATCTTGTCTCATATCATCAGGTATGCTGTTAAAATCCTTCTGCCACCGAGAGACTGACTCCTGCTTCAGGTCAGGACGTTTCAGGAACTGCTGGTAGTCCTCTCTACAACCGTAAATAAAATAAAAAAGATTTTAGGGGAATGTAAATGTCACTCTCAATACATTTACAGTGCCTGATGCAGGGGTTGGAACAGTAGATGTAGATTACCTTATGTTGTTTAGGTGATGGCTAATAATAGTGTTTTGTGAACGGAACTGTTGCATAACTGTCGTTATGTTGTTCACATAAGAGCAACACATTGTGTCCCAGTGGGAGCACAGTTTCTCCGGGATCCCCTAGAGACAGAGAAGGGGAAGGTCAGGTCAGAGGGACACAGGAAGCTAAACAAAGATCTCTATCATGCCAGCACAGGTACAAAACTACAGGCCTGGAGACCACCTGGTGGAAACCCCCAGTAGTCACATCTCAGGTCTTGTAGTCAGGCTCAATCCTGCATCACGCTATCACCCAGATTTACAATTGCAGCTCTACAGCCTTAAGTAGAATTTGTGTCTTACTGTTGGAACAGGATCGTCCACATATTCCCAGTTGGATAAAGAAGCTGAAGTTGTGCCCGTCTCATGCTGTGTCTCAGGGACATCCTCACAGTTATGAGTGGTCCCTGAAGACACTAGCGAGTATCACAAATGTGGAATTAATCAGGGGAAATTCACCTCTTGGAGAGACTTTTGGAGGGTTTGTAAATGAAAATACCTTCAGTTTGTTGTTCCTTCTGGTCAGCATGGGACTTGATGGATCCAGGGGCATCTTCTGAGTGTGGCTGGTCCACTTCCGCTCCCTTCAGGTCAGACTCTTTTTCTACCAAACATAAATTAGTGTTGACAAAGACTGAACATATTGACACAAAAATAAAGACCACTGACCCTCTGGAATTTGCATCATGGCACGCTGAAGGACACACTCCAATCTCTTATAAAGCTCCTCCTCATCAGCATCTGCATCAACACGAACTAAAATATTTTGCTTCTTATCAAACCATTTCTCCAGTTTTGGCCAGGCTTCCTGAAAAGCTCTTAACCTTTGGAGGAAACAAACATTATATTTTAGACACAGATAAAGTACCGTAGAAGAAATATCTTCAATTCATATTCCCTTTGCTTAATTTTTTAATTACTTCTGTTGAATCTGTCCCAAATACAGGGTCCTCTCATCTGGCATTGAGCTTGAAGCAGCACCATCTGTTTACACCATGTGTGGGGGAAGTAAACACATAAATGCTGATTTACTGTGTAGCTTTTGGTGCACACATGTACTTTTTCCAGCTACAGTGAACTGTACCTATATGACTGAATGCACGTTGAACCACACACTCATCAGGGATATCTAACAGCACAACCAGGTCCAGTACAGGTGCTGGTGGTGAGGGAGGTTTGGGAGGATTGGGATCAGCAACAAGGTTTATTGTGATGCTTTCTACAGGATCCTCACAAATGCCCCCTAGAGCTTTCTCCAGCATATGAGCCTGAGCAACGTCTGCTGGAAAACCATCAAGGATCCAGCAGGACTGAGTTGGAACCTGTCTAGAAAGATATAACAAGTATTTTAGTGTACACATAGTGACTGCATGTCCCTTACTAATTATGTAAATAATGTGCACAAAAGGAAAAAAATGGGAATTTTAATTAGCAATACAGTTTATATGCTTACCTAATAGCGTGAACTATAATATCTAGTAAAAGCTCTGTAGAGATGGTCTGGCCTTCCTTTAGCTTTGCTTGTATAGCTGCTCCCTGCAGGGCACGCGTAGACGGCTGTGAAAGAGGGATCGACCTTTTAACGCAAATAACAGATTTCAGCAATCCAATGCACATTATTATTTGTCTTTGTCCTAATGTTGTCCTCTCTTTTGATATCTTTTGTGGTTGTCTTCTTTGAATCTACTTCCTAGTGTAAAGCAGTTCTTTATTTTTTTGTTTTTGCTTGTTTTGTTTCTAAAAATTGGGTCGACTTTTATGTTCATCTTCTGTTCTTCTGTGTTTTTGGTTCGACCTAATAATCTTTCATATGACCTGACAGAAAACACTGAGTGAAAAATTCTAATATCCAGTTCATTTAAATCAGCATTTAAAAAAGAAAAGCAAAAAAACTCTGAGGATGTTAATGTTCAACATCCTTTTAAAATACATAAAGTTGGTATCCTGAAACACAATCAAAGAAGGTCAGTTTTATATTATGTCGATGATGTGCAACACAGCTATTGCTGTTGCTGAATTAGAGCTACGTTACTGGTATTGATATAAATAAGATGATATTTCAGACTGTACATTCAGCAAGATGCAAAAAGGAATGCACATAAACAAAACTTACTGTTGTGGTACTGTCTACAATCTCCATATCTGTGTTACAGGCTGAAACAAATTATTATAAATGTCAGTATTCCATAAATTGAAATGTATCTTACAATGTAAATCATAGGTAGCGTGAAATAAAATCCCACAGTTCTCAACAACTAACCAGGTGTTGGTGTCAAAGAGGATGGAAGTGGCTCATTGTCTTCATTTTGCTGCTCTGTGACCTGCAATGATTTTATGCACATTGCTACAGGTGAAAGATGAACGTTTAAAGCTACGTGTCGACAGATGTGAACATTTCTAACATAGAGACTGTTGTAAATTGTGAATGTGCCAAAAAACTGCTTTTAAAGAAAAATGACTATCTTGAGGAGTGATATAGTGCTTTTTGACTGACCTCTCCAATCTCATATGCATTCAGTGCCTCCGCAATAAGTGTATCAGCTGATAAGATATAGATTCCATGTGCTACAGCCAAAAGGGAAGAAAACACAAGTGCATTTTTATAATATTTGAGATATATCTTAAACTTGGGTTTAAGCTGAAACCTGAGTACCTTTGGAAATCTTGGACAAGCAGGTGGTCTTTCCAGAGCAAAACTTTCCAAGAACACAGGCCTTCAATTTAAAGGGAGGAAGTGGAGGTGAGGAGGGAGCCACTTTTGGCTGACATCTGAAGTTCCTCAGTCGACTGACAATGTGTCCAAGAATATTGTTGTTGGTCAGGGGAATTAGGGGTTCCCCTTCATCATTTGGTAATGCCCACTCACCTACCATGCTCTGAGAAATACAACATATCTGTGACAGAGGTCTTCAGGTATAAAGTTGTTCACAGCTTCAGAAAAAATAACCTGTTTGGCTTACTTTGATTAAGACTTTGATAGCAAAATCGGTGCTTATTATATCATCTACTTTTTAAATGTTCTGAACTCACAGCATAGTCTTCATAATCCAGGTCATTGAGTATATCCTGCCTCTTTTGTTCTACAGGATCAAGTGGTGTGAAAAACTCAAACCCTGGCTTCTGGACATTCAAGTAATAGAGCGGAAGTCCTTTCAAGAGCATTTCCTTCCACACTCTTATCTGCTTCTCTGGAATCAAACTGCACACAACAGAAAAAATAAAATAAAGGAACACCACTTGACAAATGATAGTGTGGATAAAATTACTTTTGAACCACACGTTACGGAGGTTTGAACTAAGACTTCCTACATACACAAATGCACCTGAGCTATAAAAAACATTTTACTGTCAAAATTTTTAGAGTGTTGAAGGCAGAGCACATCTGTGCAAATATCTGGTGGTGCAAAGAAGTAGACAGACTGTTGATATCTCTTTTATTTACCCACTAATACATATATCTTGATATGTTCAAATGCTAATAGTTAATTTCTTTTACTAGTCCTATTATCACTGACACCATGCTATTTTTCTAAAGCCAAGAGGATACATTTCTAAATATTAAACATTTTCTAATTAAATATGAACAAGCACAAAGAAATAAGTTTGCAACACAGTGACATACTTCTCAGTCAGCTGATGATATTCTCCAACCTTGGTGGCAAAGTCAATCATCTGTTCCACAATGTCCTTGCAGATGGCAAAGTGCTTTTTGTATTTATTCTGAGCTCGTTCAGCAGAAATCTTTTTACAGATTTCAAGCTCCTTTTTCATTTCTTCAACCCGTTCCAACTTAACCTGCTGAGCCAAAGCCTGAACAAAACGCCGACCAGAAAGATGAGAGGAGTGGGGAGGCAACATGCAAATGTTCTGTTAGACGCTGCTGTTAGACTAATTCACGAGGGTGAAAAAAATGTTATTATATTAAGGGAGCCCCTTTGTCATATTTAGCTTCAAAACATGTTCAAAAGAGTGGTGTGGTTTTTTTTGTAAATTTTTAGGTTATTAACATTAAAATTTGCCATCTTAGAAATATTTGAATAGGTAAATGAAAATATTAAGTGTTAAATGTGGATATGAAATGCTTTATGTAAATGTATATGTTCAAACTAAATCTAAATGTTCAATCTAAATATAAATGTTAAATTCAAATGTAAATATTCAATTGAAATCTAAATATTCATTTGAAAAATATCTCAAGTCATCCTAAATATTCAATTAATGTTAAAGGAAGTACCGGTACTATAAAAAGCCTAGGAGCTTTTACTGTGTTTACAGAATCAAATGAATTAAACCTAAAGTATAACTGGAAATGAATATTTGAACATTTGTACCACACTTTTGAATAGGGTTTGAAGCTAAATTGGACAAGGTTGCTCTTATTACAAGCACCTGCTTTACAAATTGCACCTCATAGTGAAGCCACTTAGTGTGCAAAACACAACTTTATATTTCAGGCTACAGAAAAAGTTCATTGAATAAATGGTCTTATTTTTCAATAACTATCATAGAACAATCTTCTTCAAAACTACCAGATAAATAAGATAAGCACAATGTCCCTTACACTAAGTAAAATTCTATGAGGCATTTATCCTAGAAAATATTTTGCTTCATATTACTTTATAACCTTTTAACTGTCAGCAAACCCAAAATCAATTGCATCTAATATATCATGATTCAACCCTGTTACCGTGGATACAGCTTAAAACAAACAATACAACAGTGATTTTAATCTTCATCCTTTTTCTTCTATCTCACCGCCTCCCACTCCAGTGCTTCCTGCAAGTCCTTCTCCCTCCTCTGCCGGTACTGCTCTTCTCTGAACAAGCGGTTCTCCAAGATCACCTCTTTCTGACGACAGATCTGGAGGAGCTGAGCTGCTAAACGTTGCTCGTGCTGCGTCTGACGCGTTAGACGCCGCACCAGCTGCTCATCTCGCCGTGTCTCCTGTTATGAGAACAGGGGCCACACGTCATGATTTCATTATGATCTCTATTGACAAAAGGAATATGAGTGAGATGATAATGAGGATTTTCACCTCTTGAGCTTCACATGCTTTCATCTGCTCTATCATGAATCTCTGCAGCCTTTTTTCCCTTTGCTCACGAGCTACAGCATTCTCATCCAACCTTTTTCGGATATCCCTTATAAATTTGTCATTAGATTGTAAAGTAATTCGTGTTTCTTTTCCTGAAACACCCAAATCCTGGTGGTTGGTACTGAGGTGATAAGCTCCAGGAGAGGGATGGCTGCTACAAACAAAATAATTCAGAATATTGAATGTAACATTGAGTCACCATTTCAGGGTATCTTCCCTTCCCTCACCTTGAAGAAGTAGAGATGTATGTAACCAATTTCTTCCTGTTTGTTTCAAACTGGGAAATTTCATTTTGAACAATCTGCTTTGAGAAAATGCACAGTAGGAATGATTATTTCTTTTTTTCCACTTGAGATACATGCAATAATCACAGAGACAGAAAGTGTTAAAACTGTGAAATACATTACTTTAACACTATAACCAGAGCGTTGTCAAAGTCATAAATTCTATGTACATTGTGGACATAATGTGATACCTCTGCTTCCTGGACCTTTAGTTGGTGGAGATTTTGCCGCCTCTTTGGGTTGTGCTGTGATGAGTAAGGTGGTGGTTTGGGAACTGGGACAGCAGTGGCCTGGATAAAAAATTACAGCGCTACAATTCTTCCAGAGTCAACATATACAATACCCCACTTATTATTAATAACATTAGCTGAGGTTTATTTGTCTCAGTAACAGCAGCATTTATGCATTAACCTCACGCCCAAACAAGGAAGATTATTACTTTACTGTATTCTCCAGTACCTTCTCTGTATTTTTAATTTCCAGGATATTGCTGCCTTTGGGCTGCCTCCTCTGCTGAGCAGAGTTCATGATGGGAGGGATCACCACAGATCTGGCATTTAGTTCCTGACGTTTTTCTTCATAGAGCTTAGAAACTTTCTTCAGCTCTGCATCACATATCCTCACCTGATGTAGCTGCTACGTAGAGAGAGTCGGCTCAGTTTTCTACTACTACCACATTCATATAGTACACACACAGTCCATACATACATCACAACAAATGTCATGATCTTTTTTGTGCAAACCAGCAATGACTGTAGGCTGCATGATTCCTCGTACTTGTGCTTTCTTCTTTTTACCGAGTGAGAAGTAGAGCTGGTAAAGCAGATGTGTGGCTACTCCCTGCTTTTCCTGTATTATTGCTTGGGCTTTGTTTGTGTCAAAGGGGATCCCGAGCAAATGGAGACTTGGCTCAATGCGTGCAAAATTGTTCAATTTGGAGACAGAGGTACTAGAAGAAAAGATGTGAGGTTATAAGGTTTGTTATACGACAGACAGACAGTCAGTCACATAGAACTTACTCTTTGTTCGTGAACATATTGAAATCTTTCTGCAACTGGTACTTGAAAAGAACCTCGCCAAATAAGTAACCATTGGAGAAATTCTTGTCAAGGGAATTTGGCTCTGGAAATATGAACATGAAACCATTGAGCAAAATTATTAACATTATTCAACATATTTACATACGTTTATGTATCATATCTACTTTATGCCAAACAAATTATTTGAAATTATTCTTATTTAACCATCCGTGTCTGTAGCTTAGTTAGCATTAGCCTACTGCGCAATTCTACACAAGTTTGAACGTATTTACCAATAGCTAGCGAAATTCGAACTTCCTCGTTCAGCCACTTGCACAATATATCCGACATTTTCCACCTTTCAGACTCCGCTCACTCTGAAAATGTACGCGTTGACAGGAACATAAGACTCTTAACGAAAATACTCGGCGGAAAAACTCCTAACGACCTGCTGTTGCCATGGCGACGCATCAGCTGCGCCTTCTCCAGCGCTCGTGACAGAGGGCGTGTCTTCCTCGCGCCGTGTTAGTCAAGGTCGATAACTTTACATCATTCATTTTAAAGGTGCAAACGCTCTTTATGTTGCTCATTAGCTGTCCAGTTAAATCGGTACACAGATATGATCGGAAGGCGATAAAATTCTTGAAATAAAAAAAAATGGAAAAAGACACATGCAGACAAATACATTTATTGCCTTTAAACAAGAAGCATTTCAGTTGGTGTAATTAGTGTTAATATTTATGTCACTCAGAAGCACTTCATTGTTTCATTTACTGGTAATTATTAAGAAAATACTTTGCATCATTTCACAAAATGTACAGTATTTCTCTGAGAAGGTCTACAACTGTGCGATACCCGGGTCTGCTCATGTGCACAATAGCGTTAGTGTTTTAAAGCCACATTTTAAACGGTTTATAGCATAAACACACATACTGTATATAAAGCATTTATTTTGAAATCAGTTTATACAGCATGCATTGTATATATGTAAAGGCAGAAAGTGTACCCAGGAGCATGGCCCAGGCAACTCCAATGCGCCTTGGTAAAAGTAGGATTCAGCTGTGCATAATAAGGATTCTGGCCTTAATATGTGGGGAAGCAACACTGCTGGGTTAATAGAGGAATGCATAGCAAGTTAAAATGGTAGACACAGGATAATAATTCTTAGTTTGTTTACATTACTTTTCACATTGAAAGATGTATGCTTTTCATAGAACTACTTTAGTTATTAGCAAAAATTAACATTGTTTTTTTCAAGGAAGCTAGTTATTCAATGTATTTTGACTACAGATCTGATTTCAGCATAGGGAATATCATTATCAATGTAATGTACTTTGTACAGAGAGAAAAATAACAACCCCCCTTTTAAAGGTTAACGATGTATAATACATTCTATTCAAACAAAGCTTCTAAGGTGGGAAAGTGCTATTTGTTGAAGCAAACCAACATAAAAGCATGTAACATACAAAATTCAAAGGCTCATTTATGAAGCCCTGTTTCTCCAAGGAAACAGGCTTCACAGAAATTAAAAAAAAAAAAAAAAAAAAAAACAGCAACCATGTTCCATTACTCAAAACTAGATCCCAATCTTTAAAACTACTGCTCATCACAAATGCCACAGATGACTTTTGTCTCTTTACCAAGTTTGACTGGTGCAACACTATAGCTAAAAAAGAATTGTTTCAACCATTGTCCCTACATATCCAGTTAAAACCTAGGTCAGCGGAAAATAAAGGAGACAGCAGTATCTGGTCAAACAAAAAGGTTCTGTCCATTGACAGTTAGTAGCAAAGCCATTGATAAAAGTTCCCCCAACATCAATTATATCACAGTAAATTTTTAGATATTTTTGAGTAAAGCTTTCAGGCTAGAGGCACTGGGAACCCATGGGCCACGTGTAGCCGTATGGGTAAATCATGATATGAACTGAAATGAGGCAAATGGTCTCTAAGTGTTTAAATCAAAGTGCTGTTAAGTGAGCATAAGTTAGGTAATTCACCCACATTTTTTGGACAAAAATGAATGCCTGGAGTTTTTTTCATTTTGTGAAGTCGCAACATTCTGAGCCATCCGCAGCAACCAGATGCAAAAAATTCATTGAACAATCATGAATCCTCAAGGATAATACTGGATAATACTGCAGTTATTATGATAATGTGAGAAAAGGCCAGACATTTCTGCAAATGCTGACTCTGGCTTGGGCTGATTTATGATAACTTGGATTGAAGGTCACTTCTGAAATCAAATCATCTACCATAGATCATCTTTCCCCTTCGCACAATCTCTCAGGAGCAAAGAAGTGTGTAAAATGTGACAGGGCGAAATACAGTGGCAGCATTATATTTACCAAGCCTGTCTTGTAACATTTCAGAATTTACAAGACAATGATGATGTTGAAGGTCAACGTCAAATTGTCCAGTTTCATAACATTAAACATGATATCGAAAAAGACTGACAGCAACATGCATTTCAATTAAAAAAAACAAAAAACAAGAATACACAAAGTGAAAACCAAAAGCGTTTGCTTACAAAAATCACATCAGTTTGAACTCAGGCTCTAGCTTATTTCAGTGTACGTCCACTGGCTCATCACCAGCACAATTCTAGACCATAAAATAAAGCACCACCTTGCTTTCTGTAAACCGAGCAAAGCAACCATCTATGAAAATCGGTAAAATCTGTTAAGGATGGGTGCTAGTTGCTAGCAAAACAGATGACAAATGATTCTATTATGTTGTGTTTAATCCATTCTTCTAGTGTTCTAGTTAAAGTGTCCTTTTTTCTGTAATTATACTGTGCTGCCATTTTGTTTGTTTTGTAGTGATGTCCAGAAATTGCTAAATGCCCATTTTAGAGTATCACAGAAATGTGAGGGAGTTGTAGCAGCCACCAGGTTGAGGGGGGAGGTGCAATAATGATGGCGATGGAATAAAAATATGAATATTCTCAGAATAGAAATGTTTGAAAATATAAATGTATAGATTCTGACAGTTTCATATATTGATTTTGAAATGTGAATTAAGAATATTTTTGTCAGTTTGGAACAAGTATTTTGTAAGCTAAACAGGTGTAACACCAAGAATGCAGGGCTGCAGGTGACGCCAACAGGCGTGAGCTTCGGCTTGGCTGCTGGCAGTGACGGTGAGATGATGTCACGGTTTTGTTGTTGACAGCAGGTTTGTGAACCAGGATGCTGCAGATGACGACAGCTGATGTTTCTCCTCTGCGCATTCGTCTCCCTCTGGAAGCAGAAACTGAGTGGAGGCAACAGATGTGGGAGACCCAAGAGAGGGGGCCAGGCCACCACTCGGACCAGCCTCTGTGGGAGAGTCAAAATGCCAGGACCTTTGGGGTTTGTAACCACCAGAACTGACAGCCTGGGGTTCAAATGAAGACTCGGGGGAAGTTAGGAAAAGCTCTTCGGGAGGAGCTCGAGGCTGCACCTGGGGTCGGTAACCCCCTCCCCCTCTGATTTCAGAACTGAGAGCTTGACCAGCCTGGGACGGGCTGAACTCAGAAGAATCCAGTGGATTTGGTGACCAGGCTAACGAAGATCCCGAGGTCTGAACGCCCGTGTATGTCACATCCGTGCGTGCTGAATCCATTGAAGATGCAGAAGAAGCAGAGGAGTCTGGGAAACGTGGTCTTATGGGCCGCTCATCCACAACTTGGTTGTAGTAACGTAACGATGTTGGCTCATCCGTGTCAGCTGGCTCATCTTCCATTCTTTGCATTTCTTCATCTTCATCTTCTTCAGGAATGACAACCAGCATTTTTTCTACAATGTGGACCATGCTGTGGGGAGAAGGCTTCACATCCATTGGCCCCTGAAAATCCACAAAGACAACTTGGAACCTGTACAATGCCTATTTTTTACATGTTTTATTGCTCACACATGGAGGCACTGATGACATTGGTGGTGTTAATTTGCAACTTTTTAAACTGTAGCGCTCCTTGAAGTACAGTTGCCTATTGATTATCTTGTGGCCATCTTATCTAATTGGCCATGATTTTACACGAACGGCTTTTTTAAAGTTGCCGGAGGAGTGCAAAGTATAGTACATTTAGAAATAGAAAAAAATAAAATTGCAAGAGTAATTCATACTGAGACTATACCTGTGTCCTGGACCAGTCCCCAGGCAACTTCGGCTCAGGAATGTCTGGATATAATGCCCTTTTCACCCTTGGGATAAAACAAAATGCAGAAAAAAAAGAATGATCAGGGGAGGCCTAGAAGGATATTATGGCAAATGCAAAACAAAGGGCATGACACAAAATTGACCGTCTCTGCCGGCAGTCTCACCATTTCCGCTTCTTATAACAAATGAAGGTGACAAAGACCAGAAATAAGGCCGTGATTCCAAGAGAAGTCAAGATTTCTAGGATCAGCCAATCAGCTGTTGGTACAAACATAGAGGGGAAACTATTATTCTTCACTTTAGTTCAAAAATTATGATTCTCAACATAAAGTTGAAAGCATCTATTGTAATAGAAATGTTACCACTTGTTAATAAAAGGATTTTTTTGTAGAATCACATGTATTTCACATACTCTGTGGCTCCAGCATAACGGAGGCAGTGGCTCCTGTGTCTTCGCCTGCTGAAGTATAAGCCTTGACGGTAAATTTGTAGGAGCCCTTGCTGTAACCTTTCACTTCATATTTTCTGGTTTCTATATCTGGCAGATTAGCTGGAGAAAGCAGAGCATGACAAACAAAAATGGAGAAAAAGAGAAACAGGTGAGGAGGTCACAAATTGAATGGTGAGAGAATGACCTGGAAGCTTTCAGCATCTTTGAGAGATGTTGTTTTATTATACTTAACTTTGCATGCTTCACATTACAGCCATTTACTTTTAGCAAATAAACCATATAGAAAGGTGGGTTTAATATAAGGTCAGGTACCTATAAGCGTGAGGTGGGAGTCATTACTGACATAAACATTGTAACCCAACAGGAAGCCTCGTCTGTTGGCCAGTGGGATCCCTTCCCAGCTAAGCACGATATCTGACTCTCGCTGCTCGGCTGACAAATAAACGGGTCTGGACGGGACTGGAGTGGACACAAAGTATTAAAAATATAAGCAAAGCAATTAAGATGATGATAGCGATTCTCTACTTTAAACTTTTTTAAAACTTTTTTCTCAGTGGAATGTGACCCTTACCCAGCTCTTGCATGTATCCCTGCCAGCGCAGCAGCAGCTGTGCGGGCTCTGAAGAGCAGCAGTACAAGGAAATGTTGTATCTCACACCTGGCAGGAAGTTGGCTGAAAGAAAAGGAGGACAAAACAGTTTCACTCTCTTCTAGTTAAAAATAAAACAAACAACAACAACAACAACCATGCAACAGTACAGTAAATCTGTGGGGTGGTGGCAGCGCAGTCTGTAGGGGACTGGGCTTTGGAAGGTGTTCATGTAGTAGGGGGAAATGCCAGGACACCTTCAGAGCACTGCTGAGGTACCCATGAGCAAGGTAGCGAAGACCCAAATGCTCACAGAGGCCGTGTGATAAGCTGGCGGCTCATTCAGCGGTGTACATAACATAAATATGATGCAACGTAAAACACAAGGTTACAGTGGAACACAGTCCTTAGTGGGAATATAGGCTAACATACCTGACTCAATAGAGGAGAAATTGTTTGGAGCGGCCACCTTTATCCAATCCAGAGGACAGTCCTTCCTGCAGGAGGCATCATACCATTCCACCACATAATCACAGGTAGAATTGTGTTCCCTCTCCCAGGAAAGAGAAAAAGCTCCATCCAAAAAAACTGCTCTGGAGACAGCAATGGGCTCGTTTTCTGGAAAGATGTAGATGATATAAAAAGCAATTCAGAAACTACTGTATTTTCACGACTATAAGGCGCACCTAAAAGCCTAGAATTTTCTAAAAAAAGAATCGACGGTGCGCCTTTTAACCCGGAGCGCCTTTTGTATGGATTACGGTAATATTGGTTAATCGCGGCTACCGTAGTCAGTAGGCGTGGCCGAAGTAACAGCAGTAAGAGCGATAAATAGGAGTTCCAGTCCAGTCCCAAACCATTTCTGTCTGTAAAGACCCCAAAATGGCTCCTTGCAAGAGACACGCTTACGACGCAGAGTTCAAACTGAAGGCTATCAGGAAATAGAACACGGAAATAGAGCAGCGGCAAGAGAATTTAACGTTAACGAGTCAATGGTGCGGAAGTGGAGGAAGCAACAAGACGACCTGCGCCAGGTAAAGAAGACTCAACGGAGCTTCCGAGGAAACAAAGCGAGATGGCCACAGTTGGAGGACAAACTCGAACAGTGGGTTGTTGAACAGAGAGCAGCAAGTAGAAGTGTCTCTACAGTCACTATTCGAATGAAGGCAACAGCGCTAGCAGACGAACTGAAGATAAATGATTTTAGAGGCGCTCCTTCTTGGTGCTTTCGGTTTATGAAAAGACGTCACCTCTCCATCCGCACACGAACGAGTGTTTCGCAGCAACTGCCCGACGACTACCAAGAAAAGATGGCCACTTTCCGCGCATACTGCAGAAACAACATCGCTGGAAAAAAGATCCGACCAGAACACATCATCAACATGGACGAGGTTCCGCTCACCTTCGATATTCCTGTGAACCGCACTGTGGACGAAACGGGAGCACATACGGTAAATGTTCGCACCACAGGGAATGAGAAGGCATCCTTCACCGTAGTACTCGCCTGCCAGGCTAATGGTCAGAAACTTCCACCCACGGTTATTTTCAAAAGGAAGACTGTGCCAAAAGAAAACTGTCGGCGTAACCATCAAAGCTAACTCAAAGGGATGGATGGATGGATGGATGAAGAAAAGATGAGTGAGTGGCTGAGAGAAATTTACGTCAAGAGACCGGGTGGCTTTTTTCACACAGTTCTGTCCCTATTGATCTGCGACTCCATGCGCGCCCATATCACCGATGGTGTAAAAAACAAGTGAAGCACACTAATTCAGTTCTTGCCGTCATTCCGGGTGGGTTAACAAAGGAACTGCAGCCGCTAGATATTGGTGTCAACAGGGCATTCAAAGCTAGACTGCGAACTGCGTGGGAGCGGTGGATGACGGACGGCGAACACACGTTCACCAAGACGGGGAGACAGCGCCGAGCGTCATACGCCACTATCTGCCAGTGGATCGTAAATGCCTGGGCTGATATATCAGTCTCGACCGTGGTCCGAGCTTTCAGGAAGGCAGGGATTGTCACTGAAATGCCAGACAACACCAGCGACACCGACCCTGATGACGACTTTGGCGAGACGGAGCCGGCCATGTTGGACGCCGTATTCGCACAACTGTTCAATTCGGACACCGAAGAAGAGGAATTCGAGGGATTCCTGGATGAGGAATGAACTGATAAAGTGATCTTTACGTGTTTCTTTTGTGTGTTTACAACTTAACAAGGCTGGTCATACTGTGAATATGGACATTACCGTTTGAACAACGTTGTTATATTGCTATTGCTATCGCGTTGCACTACTTCGAGAGTTCGAGTTACCGTATATTATGTTTGCATTAACGTTTGATTTACCGCAACGGTACTACGTGATAAAAATGTTGCACCTAATCAAAGATTTATTAAACTCCACACTGCCTGTTATAACTCGCTGTTATTAAACGAACTGTGTTACGCGAAAACACTACGTCACTCGGGAAAAATAATAAAACAGCTGTTTATTCATTTTGGGAGTGAATGGAGTTATGAGAACGCCGGTTTGTATTCTATTAATAAAGTTTGACTGGCTTATCTGGCTGTTTTATTGACATTCCTTTTAGCGCAGCTCGATCTAGTGAATGCGTCATGAAACCACAGGCACTACGCAGTTTCTAAATTGAAGGTGCACCCTATAATACGGTGCGCCTTATGGTTGTGAAAACACGGTACATTTATTCACATGCTGTGTATAACTGACCTGGAATATCAAACTCTCTAGTGTTGCACGTTGTGATTACTTCTATAGCATTTACATTGTCGCACAACCTTTCTTCCAATATTTTCCACTTTCCATTCTACGATGACATACCTGTCCAACGTAGAGGTATAAGCACCGCTGAAGGTGCTGAGGCTCCATCCTCGTTCTCTGCAATAACAGAGGCTTGGATCTTGCCACTGCCAAGGGTCGCCATATGTGATAGATTGAATGGAGCAGCGGAAGTATCCGGGGAGACGTTTACGGTGTGTTGCAGATTTTCTTCAGAGCTTTGAAAAGTAACTTGGTAACCCTTGAGGCGGCCATGGCTCTGCCTTTGAGTGAGAGGCTGGTAAAAAGGAAGACAGCAGAGATCTGTTGTACATCGCGTCTTAACATTTTTGTAGCTCAAAAAAGAATAACGGAAGAAATTTACCTTCCAAACCACCTGTCCAGTGTTGTCCCTGTTCATCCATAACCACACATCAGGAGCATCTGGTACTGAGAGATGACACAAATGTACATTAACACAGAGAACCTGCTAGAATTGAACTGACTCATCTACTACATGTAAACCCTTTACCAGTAGTCCTTGTCTTGAAGGAAAATTCTTCACTCCAGTCTCCCCACTTCCAGAAATTCTTTTGGGCACCACAGCGGATTTGAAGAGTGTACTCTTCATTGGGATGCATGTCTGATAGGACCACTGACTGCAGACCCACGCCGGAGAAGGTACGCTGGACACACCAAAGAACTTGATTAAGATCTGGTATATTGCTGGTCACACAAATGTATACATGCATGCAAAGAATACTGGACTGAGAGAAGGTTCTGTAGATTCAGACAGACAAACTAATGTCACCCCAACACAAAGGTGCCTCACATTTGTTGTGTATCCCCTGGAGGTGACTGCTACCTCACACACAAGAGGAAAGGAGGAATAGCTGCTGTGCTCCCACACCCACAGAATGGTGGCATTCCAGGCATGGACCACTGCACTAAGGTCATTTGGTTTTACTGGGCGCACTGTGGGAAACGGATAAATCCAAATCACTAATCTGAAGAAACACACAACAAAAAGAAGACTGGACGCGAATGCATGTTTTCTTTTCTAAATTAAGTTCTAGTCAAACAGCAGTAACTCACCTCTGTGACTGAGTTCAGCAGAGTCAGTCAGGTTGTGCTGGCCAAGTGGATTTACAGCCACTAGAGTCCAGCTACCAGCCCAGCCATCCAAAGTACAGTTTTTCTGCTTCTCTTCCTGCGTGTTCTCCGGACATATCCTACAAAGTAAACCACAATGGATGAAAACGAATGCAAAATCTAATCAATTTAACACAAATAAACGACTGTTCCATTTGTTGGGATCGTTGTTTTGACCTAGAGATGCCAGCATAAGTCACAACAAAGTTCCCGTAAAGGAATGTGGCGAGCAGCCAGTCCACTATCAGTGTTAATCAAAAACAGAGGCAGCGAGGCTCGGATTAAAGGAACAGCAAATTTTATCATCTTTTTTTGAGAAAAGATACCTTTTAGAAAATGGTAGGGACGATAATAAATAGTGCTAAATCATTCTGTCATTGTCAGCACAAGCAACTATAATGCACTGGTCACCAAAACTGGTGAGTCAAATCTATTTTTATATCAGCACAGCTGACCAAGTTAAATGCAAACTGCATTTGTAACTATGTTTAGTTATTGCATAACCAGGGTAGAAGTTCAGACCACAATGAACCAGTTCCAGAAACCTTTAGCGTGGTCCTATTACTGACGAAGGTACGGCACACACAAAGAATCAATAATCCCTTATGTAGTCTTTACCCTTGATGTCTTTTGTTCTGGTTTCTGCTCATTTTAGGGCAGAACGATTAATTTCAGTTGCAACAATATCGAGAATTGCTACTGATATATACTTATATATACTTTTGTTTAGGCCACAAAAAAACTGCAAGATAAAGAATTGCTTGTATTCATTGCTTGTCTTGGTTGAAAAATATATGAGAAGAGAGCCTTGAAAAAATAACTGCATATTAATTGGCAATCACAATTTTGAGGGGGGGAAAATGACAATGCGATTATTTTCCAAAACCGTTCAGCCAGACTTCAAATGTACATCAGTAATGTCCTAATCACCTTCCTTTAGGGGAAACTAAACTTCAACATCATGCCTTTACTGCAGCAACAGTGGATTTGGATATTACCAGAATTTTTCCATTGCTAGTAGATACCCTGTGAGCTGTTCTGCATTGCATACTTTAAATGGCAATTTCCAGCTTGACCACTCAGAATAAAACTACAAGCCTGCACATTCCCCCCCCCCCATGTTTTTGTTAAAATCTCTTCAAAAGCTGGTATTGCACTGATGTGATACCTCTCGTTGATCGAGTAATCTGTTGCCCGTTTGCCGTACAAATATGTATCTACTTCATTCCAGTGGCACACAGCTGAGGTCAAATTGCGGGTCTCACACACAAAATCTGTTGACAGAGGTGGATCTGGGGAAGAAAATGTATAATTAGGCTTTTTTGCTCAACTTAAACTGTGCAGTTAATGACAGAGTAGAGGGCGCTCTGAATGGGTTAAATAGATGGACATGTACATGTGAAAACGTGTCAACTTATACACATTTAGAAGACAATTTTAGATAGAAAGACTTTAGCTATTATCAAAAGATTTTATTGTCTTACATCCGGCAAAAATCACAGAGCCAGTTAAGGTCTTTTGGTCGTCCTGACAAACGACGTTGTTTCCCGAATGGTCAGATGGCCTCTTATTAACCACCACAGTCGAGTAAGCCCTGCGGCTGAGTCGTGTTGTCTTCAACACGTCCCTGTGTAACTTCATGGAACGAAGGAGCTTCCCCTCCCCCACAATGCAGCAGAAAGTGCTGCTGGCTCCCACAGGTACAACTTTATCCTGTGGCAACACCTGGAATTTGGGATTGCTGGGTATATCATATCCTGAAAAGCAAGGAGAACGAAGGCTTAAGAGTTTAAAAATAAGAAACATATTGTCTTTGATAATTTATAATTACTGTCCATCTGACCTTGATGTATCTGTGTGTTGCTCCATTCACTTGCTCTCTGTCCATCTCTTGCACGGACTTTGATTGACAGTGACGTACACTCCAGGGGTTCGGCGGAGGTCCAGGTCCACTGGTGCCAACCACTTATCAGCGGCACAGAGATCGTTTTCTGCAGAGCACAGACTCCTTTATATGAACTGCTGTGTCATTGGGTAGAATTCAATTCAACAAGAGATTGAAGTTTCCATACAGATGTGCCTTTTTGGAAAGATGCCAATCGATATCAGCACATTCTAAATGCTGAAACAGCATTTATGTCAGTGTATCGATATAAAAAGTTACCCCACAGAAGTAAATGCAGGCGAGGCACTTTGTCAATCGTGATGTGAGATGCTTGGACAAGACAATGGACAGCGAGAAATCATGAGGAGGTGAACCAACAATAAAAGCAGTGCTCCTACATAGAAGACAGTTTCGTTGAGTTCGGTTCTGAGAATCAGCATGTCAAAGGTCGTGGCGGTTCCTCCAACCCAGGATATGGATAACTGTTGCGTGCCGTTGATCGCTGAAAGGCTCAACTGCTTCGGTACGAGAAGAGCTGAGGGGACAGATGGAGAAAGAGTGCAGCGAATTCAACGACTCGGGTCAGAGTAAAAGACCTTGAACGTGCCCTGAATGTTCAGAAATGATTTGGCAGAAGGGTGTGTTTATGTTGAAAATGGCACTTATCTTGAAGTCAACAGTAGCCTTACCCTCATTTGCATGCGTATGCGTAGCTGAGCAGCACAGGAAAAGGCAAAAGAGCCAAAGGGAGTAACTATTAGAGCTGGAGGTGATGCTTGAGGACGGCATGGTGGCACAGAGTCAAGACCCCGTCCGTGGGACCCAAAGCAGGTTGCCCTCACTACGCCAGTGACACAATGCTGGAACCTCTGACAGGTGAGGGAAAGATGGAAGGAACCTGCAGGGGGGAAAAAAACAGAAGACTGCGAATGGAAATCTATCAGGAGCAATTTCCTTCAGTATCTGACCCCAAGGTCACTTGGGCATGTATCAGACATGTACCATGGAGTGGGGAGACGGCCGATTCTGAGCCGCTCTGCCTTTGATGAAACAGAACCTACTACCAATACAGAGGAGCATTTTCAGCTGTGAAGTGGTGCTGGAGTGAAGGCAGCTGTTGTGAGATGGCAAAACTGAACTTGGGCCTTTAAAATGTCTCATTAGTGAAATGCTGTTTTGCATCTGTAGGAATTCCTGACATCATCTCCTATTTGACTGTTTGGGTTTTGAGCAAGTAACCCCCTTCAGAATAGAATTTTGTCTTTATAGTTCACCTAAAATGTACCCATAATAATGAATTAGGTGTGTATTAATGGATATGCATATTTCCAAAACTTGAATTCAACAGATATTTTAAAAAGTAGAAAAAAAATCCCTTTTTTTAACGGAAAAAAGGAAAAATATGTAACTGTCAGACATGGCCTTCACTCACATCATGCGTGTATCAGTGTAATTCATTGTGTCTCCGACACGTTGGGACAAGCTTTTAACCGCTCTGCAGGCTGAGAAAACAAAGCTCTCAGGGCGTGTGTGATTTACGATCGGGCACCACTAAAGCTTGTGAAACAAACAAGCAGTGATTTTATTTTGGCTCATCAACAATTTGTTGCTTTGTTTAAACCGGGGAGTGAGTTTTTAACAATGCAATGAAACCCTTCAATGCTGCAGAGCAGGGGCGTAGGCACCTGGTTTTAAACACATTTTCAGACATATGGACAACCATATTTCCTTTCTCAAGTCTGTTGTCCTTGTCTCAGAAAAGATCCCCTCCACATGAAATTTCAATGTTTGGCTCAACATAAATGCAGCGGCGTGGTGTCAAAGCCTCACAGGTTTCTGAGCTAGCTGTGCAGAAAACGGTAGTCTGGTTCTGCACAAAGATGTATTTGGCTTCCTTTCAAATGTGTTTATCTTTCCAGGTTAAACACCAAAGTAAAAGATCTTACAACCTTCAATATATCCCAAAAATGCCTGGATCCTGGACACACACACACACACAAAAAATGAATATTGTGTAACAACAACCATCTTGCAGTGCAATCATATCTCAAAGGCTAAATCTTCATTATTAGTTGGTCTTATTCATCTCCACTGTTGTACAGTTTGTTCAAGTGATGCAATGAGAATGTCGATGACCTCAAAACTTTAACAGCTGGCTAAAATGTAATTAGAAAGGAACAGATGAGCAGCCAAACATATAATATTAGAATAAATGTTAAATTCTTTCTGCAAAGCATGTTGTCACACAACAACCGGGACCGAAGAAATATGCCCACTACGTTTCTGGTTGAGTCAGGGCCTTTTGAAATATGAGCTACCGGTACATTTTTTTTTCTAATTACATTTGACCTTCACATGGTACGAGAAGATGACCGGATGCTAGTGAGTAGGACTAAAAAAGGAGCGTTACCATGAATGTGTGTGTTTGTGTGTATCGTCCAGGCTGTGACCTCAGCAGAGAAGGGACATTCAGTTCTGTGTGTGGGTATTGGACATTAGCCAAACACCATTTCCTTCCCTTTTTGGCACTATAACACTTAATGAATATAAATCATCAATTCAACAGGAAGCAAAACAATAT
This sequence comes from Takifugu flavidus, assembly GCF_003711565.1. Taxonomy (NCBI): domain Eukaryota; kingdom Metazoa; phylum Chordata; class Actinopteri; order Tetraodontiformes; family Tetraodontidae; genus Takifugu; species Takifugu flavidus. The sequence continues at coordinate 9,807,310 of NC_079524.1, read as the reverse complement.
ACACAATATACACGCAGTACGATTTCCTTCTAGCTGTTACCTGTTAGCTGATTTTTAAATGACATTAGGTTATTTACCACATACATGTTTAAAGCTTGACATTCTACCTCTCTTTTTAATTTTGTTTTTAATAAAAGCTGTTGTTTTCCCAGGTACAACCAGACACCTTCCATTCATCCATTCTGTTAGGATGACTAATGTTTGAGGTTTTATTATGCTCGTCATACTAAGAGAACAGTGCTAAAAAATAAAACACCTGCTTTTGAAACCTTCTCTTAAAAAGAACAGTGGTATTGTTGTTCCATGAGACAGGTACTCTTTGGCTGAACATTGCTGGCACATTTTTGTGTTCATGTAGATGCAACACACCATAATTATAGTGAAATATAGCACATCCTTCTTTGGTATTATATATTCATGAACCTACTGGTGCAGAGTGGGGTAACTGAATTATTTAGATATACGTGTTTATATGTGCAGGACATAGAGATGTCTGCATTACACACTGGACACGACGCCTTTCAATGCACATTTTAACTGTGTGAAATATACAGTAGTCATAACTACACAAATACATAAAAATCAACAAAAAAAGCAGTTAAGCTGGTATGGGTATTAAGAGGTAAAATGAGAAATATAGGATAAACTGTAAGAGATCACATTCCTAAAGTGCCAATAATGCAGTCATAACAATTGCTGTGTGGCCTCATTTCACACATTGGAGTATGCAAAATTACACATTGCTCTCAATTTATTTTCTTACATTTCAATATGTCTCTTGTCGAAAATGGCTAAGAGGCCTTTAAAAAAAAAAAAAATTTTTACCAAATCTATCGTCCCAGGACAGTTAGCATCATTAGCGTTAGCTCCTGGTCACCACGACGTCAAAAACAATTTATACCACGTTGTGGTTGGCTGGTTACACTTTATAGATGCAGCAGCCGATTCTGTCAAAATTACCTTTTGATGATGTGCTTCCAATAGATTCGCTAAATTATACCAGATTTTAAAATTCCACTTGGCTGCCATCATCACACGCGCAGACGCAAAAGGCCAGTTATTTGGGAAAACACGGCTAACGCTAGCACGCTCCGGACACCACAATCTACGAATTAACACGTAAACTGTTGTTACGAGCTTGTAAATAAAAACATCCTTACCTCGGGATAGCAATGGGCTATTTACGCGATAGTTCTGATGTGTATGTATACAATAATCCAAGTCTTTAAACTGCTTTCCCCTGTGAAATCGATGGACAATTCCCAGCCAGTGTGTCCAGAATAGGTTGGGATCGCACTGGATTACTGGAATACAGAGAAGGGCGTTTGATTGACATCCGGCCTGACCAATCGCGACTAGCAGCGTTCTGCTGCATTCAGGGAACCCGGAAGTGTGGAAAAAATCTAAGCGCCTTGACGGTCAGTAAAATTGTTTGTAATATGGTTATCGACATTGATGTAAGGTAAGAGGTAAAAATAATATAAACTACGCAACATCAATAAAAACAATAACAATATTATCAATAGCAACAACAACAATAATAATTGTACCGGTACCTCAAAGGGGGAGTACATTTCTGCAGAATTGGTAGTATGTCAAAAACACCTATATATACGTAACCCTAGTTTCAACCAACTGACTTAATTTTAAATCAATAGTTTTTGTCATAATCATAAGTCACCAAGTTACTTGTAAAACGTTAAAAAAAAATTGGCACTGTTTGCCTTCTATAGTTTTAGGTTGAGGGGTTATGCAAGTGATAAGAGAACTGATGAATGATCAGTATAGAAAGAATGGAATGCAGAGGTCAAAAGGAGTAAAATGATTCACCCATCTGAGTCTGGCAAAAATGTAAATCTATCTAAGATAGATGAGGTCACTCACATGATTACGTGTACCTTGTGGTCTACAAGGGGAGAGGCGAGTTAAAAAGAAAACAGTGACAACAGCTTTGTCAAAAGGGATTTACAGTGATGTGATTTAAGAGTTAGCTATGATCTGAAGAACAATCATTGCTAATTCAGTAATAGCAACTTTAGGCTTGGGCCAGGGCTGAAAAGAGATACAGCGCTATTTGGGCTGCGGGGTGTAGAAATAATGCAATGACACAGTGTTACAGCAAGGGGGCAGTATCGTTTCAGCTGACGTGCAGCGTACCGGAAATGAACAGAAGAAGAAAATTGAACACAAATCCAACGAGCACGTCTTGCAGCTTTTAACTACTACTACTTTTAAAGATTCTTATCATTTTGTCAGCATAACATATAAGTTCATTGATTGCCAAGGATAAAACGGAATAGTAGAGCCACGACGACAGGGCAGATTATTATACATGCAAGGCATAACATTACGTCAAGTGAATGATCAATTATGAAGGTTGCAGAGTAGCTGTGATCGTTCCCAGCCCGCCTGTAGCGACGGTTGCTAAGAGTTTGGTTTGCCAACGTCACTGAAATAAGGTACCTCCTATCGACATTGGTCAGTTATGGTCGAAGAGCTTTTCTGAGCAGGATCAAACAAGTTTTAGACTTATTTCAGTGTTTCGCTAAACTTCACAGCACGTAAAATGGTTAATACAGCACATAAAGATGGTTAATACTCAAACTGGACTGAGGGAGCCATGTATTTTTGAATGCTGATTACCGGTATTTTTTCACATTTGACTTCCATTATCAGAGGTCAGCTAAACACTGCCAAAGAGAAAATTAAGCTGCCTTTGTTGGACTATGTTTGTGTGTTCTGGTTCATTCTTTTGATCACTGTTATAGAGCATAATTGTGTTTATGACCAGATTAAGTTGTTTTTTTTCATTAGTGTATTTTTTCTTACAGATTTGACATACAACTTCTTTTGTTTCTAGATAAATGATGGTGCAAGACTATGCTCAAATTCAGCAACGTGCTGCCCATCATTTTCTGGCACACTATGAGAATGCTTGTGCCAAACAGGATTCGATTCCTTTATCTGCCATCAAGATGCATCTAGACAAGGAGATGCTGGACTTTAATGGAGACAGGGTGACGTTACAGGACTGGCCCCCTCTCCTCAGCTCAATCTGCATCAACAAACACCTTCACCACATTGCCATAAGCAGCACGTACCACCCTTACCTGGGTTCTGGTGACACTGGTAAGGTATTAATTAATGTCCAAAACTAACTTGAGATACTCAAAAGCATTCGTCATTTCAACACCTAGCTGTAAGTTTCATTCTGAACTTGAATGTACATTATCGGTCACCTGTAATAATCATATATCCATTTTAGATAGAAGATACTATAAACCCAATGTGAAGAAAATCAAATCAGCTATCCGCTCCAAGGAAATGACTTTTAAGTTGTGCAAGGCCCTCAGAGAATGTCTGACTATCTCACCCAAACTCAAGACTCTGCACCTAAATGGGCTTCCTCTCAGAGAGCGAGACCTGATCGCTTTGTCAAAGGTAAAGAAACAAACCAAAGACACGATTTGTGCTGAAAACAAAACACCGGAGAAAGGCAGAATATTTTATCTCAATCTTTCCCTGCAATTTTTTGTTCATTGAAAAAAACAATGATACGGCGTATACATAATATTTGGATTTCTGATGCATGCATTAAAGTGTGAATTTCAGGAGCTGCTGTGTTACTGTGTTTCATTCTGAAATTCATTTTTTTAGGGTTTGGCAAAAAGTGTTTCTTTGGAAAATCTGTCTCTGGCTAACTGTCCAATCTCTGATGAAGGATTAGAGGGTAGAGTATGTTTATTAATTAATTTAAATTAAGACTGTTAAGATGTATAACATGATAGCTGTCTTCATACCTGCCTCTTCTGTGGTTCAGTCATTTGCCAAAGTGTAAAGTATTCTACAAGTATCCGGACGCTAGACTTTACGGGATGCAATGTCACCTGGAGAGGTGCGGAGCACATGGCCAACATTGTCAAGGTGGACTATTTATGTTGGTTTTATAATGCGTGTAATAACAGTCTGCCTAAAGTTTAATGTACATGATAATGAATTAAATGACTTTTGCTCAGTATCAGGGAATGCAGAGGCATGGAACAGCATGGGCTGAGTCGCTGAGGTATCGTCGGCCACAGTTTAAAGGTATGGGAGGTCTACGCCGCATCACCCTCAACTGCAACCTTCTGATCGGAGACCGAGGTGCTGCTGCTCTTGCGCATGAATTGCAGGAGGACCTCTGGGTTAAAGGTTAGTAGATATCAGCTTTTGAGAGACTTGCCATGAAAGACAGTCTGTATGTTTCCATGCACTGTTCTTTTTGTTGTCCCAACATCTGTTTTTATGACTTATTGAACAGCTGTGGACCTGCAGAAGTGTGGGTTGTCCAATGAGGGGGCTCAACGGCTGCTGGAGGCTTTGAAAACTAATTCCACTCTTCATGTGCTGGACATTCGTAATAACGCATTAATAGGTAAAAAAAAAACACTTTTTAAATCTCATTCTCCAGCTGAATTTTTGCGGCAGAGGTGGATATTCACCACATCCCCTGGTAACAAGCGTTGTGTTGTTTATTCAGCTATTTTTACATAATCGAAATAAGTCCATTTATATCATTATTATTCTAGAAATTTATAGGATTTCCATATAATCTTAAATAGAAATAATCCAAATATTTTTGTGTCATTTACAGACCGGGACCTTATTAAAACTGTAATAGAGAAAGTGCTGATTAATGCTGACAAACAGCCGTCAGAGGTGAGAGGGAGAAAAGACCATCTTTCATGCCCTTCATCCTTCAGAAAAATGCCTGAGTATTTTATTGAATGAGGCATATATGTGTCACATGTGCCCTGCAGTATTGTTGGATTCAGCCTGCAGAGCCAAAAAGAGCCCCTGGCCCAAAGCTGCGAGCTGTACGCAGAACAGCCAAAGTAAAAGCAACAACAAGGATGTGTACGTGTACCTTTTTTGGTTTCTTAAAATGACAACTGAAGCATAGACATGCATTTCTCAGGGAAAATGTTCTAAAAAATGTTATAAAAAAATCATTTATCTTTAATTTGTGATATTTGAACCCTTAGCTGAAGCTTGTCATAAAAGATCTTCTCCCAGAGGTTCAAGACCAGGCGTTCCCCACGCTCAAAGGTCCCATTCCAGAGCTTGTCATGTGCCCTGGCGTGCGGCTGCACGTGCCGGTCGCGAGAGGTGAGTACATTGTCTTGAACAACTTAGTAATGAGTTTATTAAGCCATATTATCTTCCTTTGGTCATATAGAACAGCACATTCTTTGGTTACCAACAGTGAGAGGACAGCATGATGGAGGGTTTTGCAAACAGTGTTGAATAAGAACTAAAAGATTGAAGTATGTTTATCTTCAATTTGATGGAGAAAAGGTTTATTTGATGTATTTCTTCCAGGGGGATGTCTCCTGGTGCCAGCGTGAGGAATCCAAATTTGCAGGTCAGTTTCTAATCGGCGTAATTGTCACCGCACTGTGGCTTATAAATAACCCCAATACTATGCCCAAGATTTTGCATAAAACTGGTTCAGAACCCTGTCAGAGTGGGCGTTATCCCGTCGTTAGGGTGCCTCTTCTGTAAAGGTTACTGTGGAGTCTGATTCAGACGGCCAGGAAGATGAAGAAGTGGTCGGAATGAAGCAGAGATCATTGTGTCTGCAGGACAAAGTGTACACTGGGAAACTGCAGGTTAGTCATGCCAGGCTTTCTGTAATCCTGAGTGACTCTTATGAAGAAGAAAAGCAATATTTGGACCTGTGCAGCATTCAGACTCACGCAGGTGTTGTTTGTGTGTGAATGCCCTGTAGATGGAGCTAAAGGAGTGCCGTCTGATGCTGGCAGAGGAGCGGACAGCCAGGCTCACAGCTGAGTCGAGACTGACTGAGGTGAGCTGTCGTCTCAAAATGTCTTCCTGCCTATGTACCTGGACAAGCTGTCCAATGGGGTTTATGTGGCTGTTGTGTTAGTTCATCCGGTGGTTTATCAATTACCACATCCTCCTTATTTGGGCAGTTTTTAATCAATAATGAAATATTTCCATGGTCATATTAAACTAGGACATTTCTTTTTTTTGCCTGCAGATAGTTAAAAGCAAACACACTTTTCATATAAATAGATGATGTTTTTGATACATTAACAATTGATGCTTGTTCTTTATCCCTGTTTCCCCTCAGTATGAATTAGAAAACGCTCGACTTCGGAATGCCAACTTCTCCCTGTCTAAAGCTCTTGCAGCCTCTGGCCCCCCTGCAGTCAGTGCCCTCGACGATGAGGCAGTTCTCGAGAGCATCGAGAAGTCATTCAGAAAGTTCCACGCTTTTCTGGACCTACTCAGAGATGCTGGGTGAGTGTTGCCTTTGTCAACTTTCTCTTTCGTCTGAATGTGTTTACCATTACCAGCCCTTTACTTGGTGAAAGACTGTTAATCCAGGATAAAAAAGAAAATACAATGTGTGGTCCCTTCCTTTTTGCTAAGCATCACATGGCTTCCGTGGTCAACTGTCCAACGGTTTCTGTAACCCCTATTTACAGTACTGTGCTGTGATGTCACAGCTTAAACACATTTGCAAGGCTGAGTGCAGCAACAAGACACAAGGTTGTTATACTACATTAGCAAGGCCTCCCAAAGCAGGCTGGTGTTTCAAGATGTTCACGCTCTTTTGAAAGAGTAGAAAGAAAAAAGCAACGCTGGGGATCGTAGAAACCTCGAAAACCTAGTGCAGCAGATGAAAAACACATCAAGATTTTTCCCTGTACAATGGGAAGATGACCAGCAGTGCCATCAGCTCAGAAGTGGCAGAAACCAGTGGGACCCAGGTACACCCGTCTACTGTCCAGAGAGGTCTGGTCTGCAAGGAAGGGTCGCAGCCGTACCTCCGACATGAAAACAAAGTCAACTACGACTCGACTTCTGTGGAGGAAAATGGCAGCAGGTCCTCAGCAGTGATGAGTCAAATGTGAAATATTTGGCTGTAGCAAAGGGCAGTTTTAGGGCACATTTAGTTTTCTCTTATGTTCATTTGCTGATTTAAAAAACAAAACAAACTATTAACGCTTCCATTTTTGAACATTCTCAGTTTACAGCATTTCTTTTCAAATCCTAAGATTCTAGATTTATATTTGTTGCTTGATTTGAAATCTGAATACCTAAACTCTTGTGTTGATGGATTTTATTGCTAATTTTCTAGCCTTGGTCAGTTAGCCTCAGTGGCTGGAATTGATGGGTCAGATTTCCAACCTCTTGGAAGACCTCAGTTCTCCTCTACAATGGAACCACCGGTCGGAGTTGCACCATCACTGATAGGAGGGGATCATCAGACCGGGATCATGAGTGATGCTACAGCTTTGGTGAGGGAACCCAAGCCAGTGCTAAGCTAAAGCACAGCCACAAGAAATTGGCCCCCTTTGAACCAAAATTGAGTGTATGTTGAGGGCAAAAATTTCACCCGACTACTATAACATGAGGGAAAATAAATGCCAATAGTAACATTAGCCAACTCCTGTTTATCCAGGATATTAAATATATAAAAAATTACTAATGCAACGTTAGCTACTGCATAACAGGTTGGGTGATGTCACAGTCCAAAAGATGCTGACTATTGTGACAGCAGATGGCATTAAAGTGTTTAGTTTTGATATTTGTGGGTGGGAGGGAGATCTGTTCTCTGTTTCTAGTGGTTTGGAAATGGGCCAGTATTTATTCTAAATGGCTGACTTTATAGTGGGAGATGTACTGTATATCTTGAATATCTTAAATGTGTTTTGATAGTAGTGTTGTGACTAGTCTGTTCATGTTCTGTCTTGGTAATTATTGTTTTCTGCAGAAATCCAGCATCCTTCCAGCTGGTGCCGTTGCTCCCCAATCGCCGCCCTCTGTCAGGGAATCCAGGCCACCAAGCTTCAGTCCGGACTTCAGACCCACAGCAGACCCTGCTCACAGTGAAGATCAGGAACCAGTTACGTACTCAAAGCCAGTAACGCCATTGGAGTCCTCTTCGGAACACAGCTCCTGTCGCCAGAAATCCTTAGATAAGGTTTACTTTGCCAAAAAGTCCCAGTCAAACCATTCCAAGAGTGACGGAAGTTCTAACAGGAGCAGCGGATCTCGTGGTTTGCTGTCCGGCAGGTCAAGCATCAGTGAACTGTTCAGTGACAAAGCAGAGTGTGTTGGTTCACACAGGTCAAGAAAGAGTGGAAAGGGAGTGCTGAGGGAGGTGGGCTCAGGGTCAGAAGGAGCAAGATATTCCAGTTTCTCAGGCCTGAATGTGGAAGAAATGTCAGATAATGACTCTTTCTGATGACCTCTCCAGAGAACATTCTTGTCCTCGTGGTGCTTTTGCTTTTATGTTTCAAGTTCGTACTTTTAGTGGGATTCTGGTAAATGTGACTGAACAATCAGGGAAAATCCAGGGTGCGACAGCTGCCCGCAGTGTTTTTGTGCTGAGCATATCTTCATCCTGGAGTAAAATCAAGTGACACTACTCTTATGAGACTATTTAACGGAAGTTACCATATTTTACAGCAAGTTTACGGTCCGAATCTTCAAATATTAACATTTATTTTATAAAATGAAACAAAAACTGTACTGACATCTAATGCTCCTCAATGAGTCTAAGAATTTTCTCACACCTGGTGGCTGAAGTTGCCTTTACCTCTATATGTGAGTTTATAACAGCCATTGCTGATATCAGGTTTTGCTATTTCACAAGGTTTCAGAGGGGAAAAGGAGTTATCATTTCCCAAATGAGTAAAACGTCTGAAGAATGATTTGTGGTGAGTGAGTCAGGACAGGTGCTGAAGCAGGTGATTACTGTGCAGAGGCGGTGCGGTCGAATAAAACTGAATAAAACCTATAGCTTGTGTGGGGTGTGAAGTCCGATGAAGTCATCTGTCCTGTTCAGGGACAACAGCTGCATCTAAAACTTGTACAAATCCATGAAACTTGACAAGAGTTAATTTCTATTGACCGTGCTGTTCATTTTCAATACACAGACATATTTTAGGCAATAAATGACAAATTACGGCATCTCAGGAGTGACTAAAAGTCCTAGAAGCCTAAATCTTTGCAGCATCTTATTATCGCACGGCACAATCTTGGCAACAATACATTTTTAAGTGTTTTTTCAAATTTCACAAGATTTTTGATCACCTACAAAGTTGTTATTTATGGACGGCTTCAGTAGCCTTCCAGCATGCACTGGGGTCAGATCCCAAACAAAACACTGGATTAAAGTGCAGAACGGGTTTATCAGCGATGCAATAAATAATGGGCTATCATGCAGCACGGTATCAATAGTGTGATAAATGTTATGTGACATTTCCTTTATGAAGTGCTTCGCTATCAAGAAGCTGAGCCCTTTTTGATAAGTAGAGTTAATTATCGAAGCCTGTTCATTTCCTTGAACGTTATTGGAGTTTTCGCTTGCTCATTCTCCTCATTACATCACACCCTTCCACGGTCTGCGCTCAGTGCTGCCGGTGTGAGGTCCATCTCAAATATGTTGGGATGGATGTGAACTACAGCGTTCCGCTAAGATGGACGCGCCACGCTCCATCTGATACCACAGAGCAGAGGCCAGGCTAGAACACAGCGAGTGTAAGTTGATGTGACTGGTCGGACAGAGGCTGCATCACAAAGTTCCTGTTAAATCAGGCCAGGCTGATCCTGGGTCAGCTCTTTTATTTACTGTATAAACTGATGTTCTACCTCATCATGACTCAATCTGTACAATTACGGCAAAGAAAGCTCAAGGTCTCCTGGATGAGCCAATATTTAGCTGGATATCAAATCATTAATTTGATTTCGAGACCACTGAATGGTCTCATCATCTAAAGGTTTAAAAGCTGAAATGAAACCACTTTCTGTTCGCAGGCCTTCGGCTCCATGAAAGAGCAATGAAGATGCTTACAAAACCGTCATGGCACCAGTAAAACATTTTGCATCATCTTTCCTAAAGGCCTTCAACTGTTTCAATATTTCTGAAAGATCATTTTCATAATAATAATAATGACATTGCCAGCTACTGTTGCCATTACAGGAGTTTATGTAATATTCTAGCAACCCACCTGAGGATCTGTCTGATAATTCATGATTAAAAGTGACTTCTGATATCTAATGGTGTTATTAGAGAAGATGGACGAGATGTTGTGCATTAGGCTGGTTCATCCTCCGTTTGCTCCACGGTTGTGTAATCTCGGCTGTCGGCTACGCTGCGACTGACCTGGCACAAAGCCTGCAGACGTCCCTGAAGCTGGGGACTGTCCTGTCCGTTTGGACCCTTGTCCTTTACAAACAACTGTCACGCCGACACACCTGTAAACGTGCGCTGCAGCACGGTGAAAACATTGCTGCACATTCACGTCCAATTGAAACGTCCCCAACCAAGTCTCATTATCATCAGCCATCTTCCCAGAAGCGTCACACCTTCGATATCTTTATTCTGAGAATACGTGCCCGTCTGATGGATGATCCACTTTGCTTGCCAAGGAGATGCAAAAACATGCAGACGTTGCGGATTCTCTTATCAGCTAATCATTAACGCAACAGTACCGGCCGATCAATATGTCCGTCCAGCTAAAGTGCAGACTTGCTCGTCAGCCTGATGGCAGACACGGCTTATCTGTTCATGTGTTTTACAGATCAGCATTTATATTGGTTTACTGTAGTTGGGGAAAATCCATGCTCCCTTTGAGCTTTGCAAGAATTGAATGTTTCCACGAAGCATGTGACGTTTGAGGGCTTGGTCGCTAACGCTTTTATAGCTAAATGCGGTTTGTGCATTTCAACTTTTCCCAATTGTGAATGTTCAGTCGTAACACAAATGAAGACAACACAATGACTTTCTGTGAAAGGATATTGACGTTTAATGGCCAGATTTATCATTTACTGCATCATAGGAAAGCAAGCCTGCTTCTCATAATGTGGGGCCGTGCTGTTGAGAAAAAAAAAAGAAAATAATAAAGGCACATTCTGAGGATACAGCTACAATTAAATGTGCCAAAATCCTGAGGAAAACGTCTGAGCGTTTCCTATAAAAAGGATTCTCTGCTGAAAGACTGCGAAGACTAGAGTATGAAAACAGTCAGGGGTAACATCGCCTCTCGCCCATATAAATATTCCTTCAATGGACAAAATAAAATGCAAATAAATTACAACCATGGCACTTTTAACAACAAATGCAAATGCTTTACAATTCTCCTCCCAAATGCAAATGGCACAAACATTTCTGTTAATCAGAGTGTACAAACAATCGTTCAATCACATCTGTTTAGGTGTTAAGACAATTTTAAGTGGCATAATTGGACAGTAAATACAGCTATAGAAAAATTCTTGATAACAAAACTGCTTATTGACAAACTGTTGAGCTACACAAGTTTAGAAAAACTATTTAGCAATATTTTCTCCTTTTACTTAAAGATCTAGTTTTTTTTGTCTCTTTTTCCAACCATGAGCCATGACATTAGAGATGCGCGGTAAACACAGGTTGTGGACTGACAGGAATGTTGTTGTTGGAAAAGTGTCTCTTCGGGCGAACAAAAGACAGACTGAATCCACATCCAAGCGTATTCATGCATTCATCCTGTGCTCATCAGTATTTGCCAAGCTCACACTGAGCAGAGATAAAGCCATTCTAATTACTGGGATGTCCTTTTGAACCAGCTCGCTCCTGATTTTTTATTTTTAAATGGGTGCCAAGTCTGAGTCTTTCCACGTTTCATTTCCCCAACAGTGTTTGTCTTCAATCAATTTCACCAGGGGGTTACTTTTAAATACGTCTTGCTTCATCATCTGGAGCCTCTTTTCGGCCGCGGCGCCTAGTTGTTTTCCTGTGAAATGGTCGACTCCTGAGTGAAGAAAGAAAGGGGACGTGGTTAATCATTCTTCAGGATTGCATAAGTATCAAACAATTCCAAATTGCGGCTGATAACTTCAGATTCTACATTGTTCCTATAGTGTTTGGACTCACTTTAGAGAATCATGTGGACATCCATCCACCCATCCATTCACCCATCTATCTATCCATCACTGAAATGCCCTAGATCACAACCGTTTTAAGAACCAGGAGGTGCGCAAAACTGTTCTCGACAATTATGCCCTCCTATTATCTTATCATCTATGTCTGATGTTGCAAGCCACTACACTGAGAAGAAGGCATTGTGGTCAAGGTGTGTGTATACAACTTGTACATTTCTGATAAGCCACTGTTGTTTTTCATGCCTTCCCCTTTGAGAATGTGCCGTTTGGGATCCAGATCACAGTAGAACATTGTCAATGCTGCTGAAATGCGGTAGGTGGTTCGTAGCCTTCTTCTGGTTAAACAGATGGCAGCGAACCCAAACACCTTTTTTTATAATGGAAACCTCATAAACCCGGAAGGGAGCTGCTTTAATGGCTCACAGGATTGTGTTTAATGGGAGCAGCAAAAACGCCTAATGAGCAGGGAGCCTAAACACAAGACCTATAGTTTCCTGCTCTTTCAGCACCATTGCTGCTGCTCCCTTATTTAATTCTGAAACCTAAATCTTTTAATGTGTTACTGTAGCCTGGGACTTTATAAGCACCAAAATATCAAAGTATATTGATTAAAAGAGCCTTACAAATGGAGTCCTTTGTCCGTATTTGCTCCAGAAGGTCATCTTGACGGTGTTTTTGTGGCCTGTCCGCTGGTCAAAGGTCTGGCAGGACTGAAATGGCGGACTGTATAGGTGCAGACTGGCAGCGCACTCCGTGTGGCTGACATTTTCCATGCGATGCAGGCCGATGGAGTCTAAGGTAAGAGAGGAACAGCATACATGAAAGGCAAAGATTTACAGCAAACCACAGGAACGCGAAGGAAAGGTCACACTCTGCTGTCGAGGGTGCCGAGACCAGGAAATGAGAGTGGACTCTGAAATACTTATATAAGCGGCAGAAGTCGGTACAGCGTAGGCAACAATCACAGCTCTTGTTCCTCACCGTTGATGTAGGCGACCTTGTTTTCCTGAAGAACTCTCTGGGACTTCTGGACCATGTCTCCATGCGTTTTCTTCTCCGGCCAATCAAACAGTGTCTCCTTGAGCTGACCCTGGAGCATCTTCAGGAAACAGTGGGAGTCTGAGTGGTCATGGATGCTACTGCAAATTCAAACACAAGACACAGACGGTTAGTAGTTCACTTTAGTGACGCTGTGGCCAAAAGCAGTGCCACATTCCTGCGAGCCAGTCCAAAGGGAGGAGAGGGTTTTGTTTCCTCTCAGAGGTTTCAGCCTACTTGTGCAGCAAAATCCTCACTGAGCCTGTAAGGAAGCCCATTCTCAGCCTTAACACAGTGACTCCCTCACACTCTGCTACGTGTAATCTTTACATAACCATTTCCAGAGAATCAAACTGGAATAAGTGACCTGCGGTCAGGTAGGCTGGGAATGGAGCAGTTAGAGGCGTCATAGGTTTGAGTCTGTGTCGTAATCTTGGTGAACTTTGCACAAAATGAAAATAAGACCAAATGCAAACGCCTGTATAGCGTTGGCAGTGAGGTCGCTGGAGCGGCTCACCTGCCGTGGCCTTCGCCCCAGCACAGAATCATCAGGTTGAACTTTCCATTCCCTTCATCCACCAGGTTCCGGGTGTACCTGCCAGACAACAGAAGTCTTTACTTCACACAGAAATGAAAGAAGAGACAGCCTTTAGACCATTTTAGTGATGTGCAGAATAACAAAAATGTCTGCGGGGGCTCCAGAGGGAGTTAGCACAGCCCTTTCAGAAAGAGAGCTCATTTCAGAATATTCATGAGGAAATGTGATTCCCATTTATCAGAGCAAACAAGACCCTCATCGGAGCAGCCAACGTGACCCCCGGTGCACAAACAGTCAGGTTCACTGACACTTTATTTTCTTTTACAAAGCGCAACATGTCCCTGACTGACGCGACTGTGACGCGATTGTGTCTCCAAACACTGTGGAGGCTGTTGGGGGGCCTGGAAGGTGGCACCACAGCGGGTGTGTGCCCATGTTCAGTGTTGATTGGATGGATTCTTCACCCTCCCTCCGTTTACCCTCACTAATCAAAACAGCAGTGGAAAAAACAGTGAGCTCTGGAATTCTTTTGTAACAGGGAAACAGCATGTTTGTGCATCTGAATTCATATAAACAGATAAATAAACAAGTCACCTTTTAACTACTCAATCAACTTTAGTGAAAGGGAAACTGAATGGATTTCCTTTGCACATTTAAGTGCATGCATTGGGACTTCAACGTTGATTAATTACTAACAAATGACTGCAAACAAATATGTGGAATATTTAAATATATAATAACGTTTTTCTGTTACAACATTAACTGCAATGGCCAAAGCCGGACATTATGCAAAGGAAGGTGTAAAAAACAATGAAACTTCATGACATACTAAGCTTCATGGGTTGAAATTTTCCCCACCTTAGATCCGGAACAACAACATTGCTACAACATTGCATGATCAATATTAGATCGTTTAGCCGCTGCAATACGATGCGGGTCTATAAAACGAACTGCTTTTACCTATACTGATCAAACTTTGCATATTTCATCCAGTCCTGGGGGTTGCTTTCGTATGATTCCATTATATTCTGGACCTCTTCAACATTGATGGAGTCACTCTCAAAGATGGTGTGCAGGATTTTGATCAGGTCGTCCAGGGATTCTGGCTTCACCACCTCGGTCTGCTCCATGTCGCTGCCCTGATTCTCAATGGTGACTTTGAATATTTTTCTCCAAGCAAAACAACTGACTTGTCCTTCCAACTTTGCACAGACGTTTACTTTTATAGGCCATTGGCATAATTTGGGAGCGAGAGGGGACGGACTGTACCATTATGCTAAAGGGTGGACGCCCACAGTTCTCCGACCAATTGGAATAAATGTTAAGCTCATAAAAATCATTATCAGAATAGGATTTATCTGATCCTCCTCACACTTGGGACACAGGTGTTGCGCAACTTTCTCTTGTAATTATTGTGTGTCTTCAGTAACACATACGGGTGTCGCGCGTGAAGGTGGACTAATCCTTTTTCAGCCCAATTCTACCACGTTGTCACACACATCCTCCCCCTTTTTGCTCCCTTTTTATCGGGGCATTTCTCCAAACAATGGCTATCCATCCTCTTTGCCGACCCGCAGTCATACAGTTTGCCCCAGTAACAAGTGGAAATCTCAAATTATGTTAAGCACACTTGAATAGCTCTCAGCTGAAATCACAGATGAGGTGATATCTCCAAGAATTTTATTTTTGGTCCTCGCAAAACAGCCAAAAGGAACTTGCTGCTGGACATCTTAGTAGTTCTGTCCTCAGGATGACTCCCTCACGCCATTATTGTAGAACAAGATAACCAGGTCAGACAAGTGTTGGAAGGAAGGATATTGAGTTATTTCAGATCATGTTGTAACCCCCCAAAAAAGAAGGGATCAATTTATAGAAATGTGCAGACCACATATTATGATTCCTAATAAATAAATAAATCTTCAAAAAAAATACCAATGGCACCTGAAAAGTGAAACCATCCCTATCTAAGACACCATTGAAAGACACAGTTCAGGAATCACATTTCAATGATTACTGGCTCCTGTTCACCCCAAACCCGAGCTGAGGTTGGCTGTTCCATCTGGAGAAATGCATTTTTCCCCCTCTCTAACATTTTGGCTTAAAACTGCTGACAGTGTTCTTTGGAACTTTGGCCCGTGACTTTTCCAAGCTCAACATGCTCTGTTGCGGCACCCTGTGTCTTAAAGTTAAACTGACCTGATCAAACTGGTAACAAGGGTAAAATTAGACTGGTTCATATCTATTGAGTTTAAATCTATCTATCTATCTATCTATCTATCTATCTATCTATCTATCTATCTATCTATCTATCTATCTATCTATCTATCTATCTAGCTCTGTCTGTCTGTCTGTCTGTCTGTCTGTCTGTCTGTCTGTCTGTCTGTCTGTCTGTCTGTCTGTCTGTCTGTCTGTCTCTGTCTGTCGTTTTACATAAACAACACTACACGGCTGCCGGCAGACCGTTTCCAGCCATAAATATCAGTCAAAACAGCAGCTTGACACACTTAATGACTTACAAGTATATTTGTCTTAAAATGAGCCTCCCGAATGGGAAATCGATCTGTCTGTGTAGAAATGAACCAAATTTGACTGCTTTAATTAAAATGTCTGACCTGTTTGTGTTGGTTGACAGAGGCATTTTTGTATGATTGGATATGTTCTCTAGCTCTGTGTTTTCATTTTCAAGAGAATGGGAGTATTTAAAATGCCCAAAACAACAGATTTCATAGTGTATGATTCATATGCATGTGGAAGCCTATACAGGCGACTTCACATTTAATCGGAGTTTTTGAACATGTTTTAAATAAAAAATTCAGTAATTTGATAAAGTTGATCCAATTTACTGAATTTTACCAGCAGGAGGCGCTATGATTGATATGCAATTCCAATATATCACTTTATTAGAAGCTTTGATATTATCATATTCTGAAAATTGAATGTTGGCAGAATAAAGTATCTGGCAGTGAGAACTCTTCAAACTTTTGTGGCGACTCAAGATCACATCAATAAAATTTGCATCGCTGCCACACAGACGCGTTACAGGAAGCTTCACAACTTCTCCAACTTGCTGAGCGTAAATAAGAACAGTAATGACGTTGATTGGACTAATTGTGTTGGATCAGGAAAGGTCAGAGTAAGAAGTGGACGTTGGCTGTCTCCAGAAATAGGCGGGATTATTAATATATTGCTGGATTCTGGAGAGAGTCGTGGGCACGTATAGAAAAGTTTAAATCATTCTAATAAAGTATGTGGTAATAAGCTGTTAACTGATTTCAGCACTCGGGTTTATTTTTATACTACAGCAGCAGTATAGGTGGCGATACCGAGTCATTTCTCTGTGGAGGGCTTGGAGTCAGTCTTAAAATATCAGAATTTTGCCCAGACCTGACATGTATGCAAATTTTCCCGAGTTTTTGACATGCTCATCCTTCGAAAAAGAGAAACCAAAGGGAAGAGATAAAATAAACAACCGAACAATAGCGGGCCGGTTTGACCCATCGCGGCTACCGTAGCGGGAGGAGGCAGGCTACTGGTCCGTTTGACGTGGAATATTTCCGTAAAGAGACGATGGAGAAGTCGCATCGGCGTGCAGCTTAAGGCTATCCCGTGTTAACCGTACACCACGACGGGATTTAGAGACAAATCCCGGTCAGGTCTGGGTCCACGGCCAGTTTCCCACAGATTGATCACTTCCTGTCCCTCCCCGCCTCCCTCCATCCCGCTACCATCATGATAAAAGCTATTTTAATATTCAACAACCACGGAAAACCGAGGCTTTCTAAATTCTTCGAACACTATGTGAGTAGCGGCTCATTTGTATTATACACGTTACTTTGTTATACCGATGATACACAGATGATAAAAGTCGTTATAATCGGCAAAATCATGGCTGTTGTAGACATATCATAAATCAAAGTGGATGTCGCTTTTGTCGGGTAATTTGACTTCATGAGGCAATTAAATGACGCCCTTTACATTCAAACTTGGTATATCTACAGTCAGTCTGATGCATCCTGTCCTTTATTAACCATGAATAATTGATGGTGTGCAATCCGACGCCGGGCTATCGTGTTAATGCTTGTTTGGGACCAGGTTGCCCTGAAATCCAGCTGTGAGCCCACGAAAACAGTCAAGTCACTCCACTGTTGGGGTCACATGACCTGTCCCGACGGTCCAACTCTATCGATCAGCTATAGACCTTATCATCACTCCATCTGTCAATAATCCTCATTTCTTTAGTAAATGGCGTCTGACACATCGGCCCATCCTTTGCAGGAGAAAGCTGCGTTGGCTGGTTTTGATAATTGGATTTATTAACCAAGCTTGGACCGTCTGCATCTGTTATTGAGCCTGGGCTGCGAGGTGTCGTCACCTGGCAGCGCATTCAACATATTCTGTGCATTTGCTTCAAAACTGTAAAGCAAAGATAACTTTGCCTTTAAAAATCGAGTAAGGGGTTCACTTTTCTGGTTGCCATGCAGATTTAGACAGATAATAAAACTTGACATTTGTGTCAGTAGTGCCATTAGTCAAAGCCAGGAGCTGCTGACTCAGCTTAAAGGCGGTTTCCTTCCACTGGTGGGAAAGTGACAAATGTACACAAGCAGTTTCACACCATGTACAAACACACAACGCATGTTGACATGTTGACATGCAGTTAAAAAAAGGCCTGCAGTTTACTCACATATGTTTTGATACTGTGTTTCTCTGCAACATTCTCAGAATCAGGCACTAATCTGTGCCTGATGTTACTGGACTGAGACGTTTTTAAAATGTTCCCCTTGCTGTGCTGGTGTGCAATCTCACAGTTCAGTGACATAACTGTGAGTTTCCTCACTGATCTTGTGCTTCTGGTCATATGACTAGTTAAACATTCCAGGCAGCTGAGCTCTTTACGAGCTACGAGCCTGGAGGATGTTAGCGGGGCTCGCTGTGGTCGGCTCGGAACTCAACCTGCACCCCAGATTTGACTTTGTCCATTGAGTGAATTTAAGTGTGGCCTAAAAACATTAGAGCAGTTTGGCCTCAGTTTTATGGCAAATTATTGTATGATTGCGGATGCACCTTTTGAGGTTTTAAGTCATCTCATCATTAGCAAACAAGCTAAAGACTGGCCTTGCTCACGTGGTACAGGGAAGCAATCACTTTAAAACCCTTGGGCAGAGTTTTGTTTAAATCCTCACTTGGAAACATGGAGATAGAAATCAGAGCAACCTTATTTTAGCCCTGTTTGTTGTTTGGAAATAATACATTTGCTCCCTGGATGGATTTAGGCCAACAAAGCACAGACTGGAGTGTATCTTTTTTCACCTAACCATTCTCCTTTCTCTCCCTCCATTTGACAGAATGAAGACACAGAGCAACAGATCATCAGGGAAACATTTCACTTGGTCTCGAAAAGAGACGAGAATGTCTGCAATTTCCTGGAAGGTGGAATGTAAGTTGCAAAGAGCAGGAAGAATGAGAGGGTCACATGATGACAGTCTGTAACAACTGTGCTTGTTTAAAGCTTATTAATTATTCATGAGCCGACAATCAGGTCTCCTTTTACCCGCCTGCGATATGCAGCATTTTCCGGAAACCCATGATGTCACTAATGTTTTATCAGATCCCCTACAAGAAAAACAGCTATCATATCTTCGCAAGTTATCAAGTTGTACGCTCATATATCTGCTCAGCCAACTGAAAACATTGTGTTTTTCTCTCCCAAGCCTTCTGTGTTGTCTTTGACTGTGAGATATTATCTTTGTGATTAGATATTTATATCGGGTCATGGTCGGAGGAGAGACCGGTGTTTGTGAACTCCTGATCAATGCCTAGAATGTGACCTTATCAGGTGTGGGTGCAACATTTAAATGTCTCCTGTGTTTCAGGCTGATTGGAGGTTCAGACTACAAGTTGATCTACAGACATTACGCCACGCTTTACTTTGTGTTTTGCGTGGACTCCTCAGAGAGCGAACTAGGAATTTTAGACTTAATCCAGGTAAAGTCTGGGGAGACCAGGCCGCATCTATGACCACCTTTGCCATTTGCAGCTGTTTATCTTTTGCTGAATTGTTATTTTTACATTCCATTCTTAACATTTTAGGTATTTGTGGAGACCTTGGACAAATGCTTTGAGAACGTCTGTGAGCTTGACTTAATTTTTCATGTAGACAAGGTAGGTATTGCCCACGAATCTTTCATAACTTAGTGTTTATAACACTCTTAATGTCTTTGGTTCTAGAAAAACCTATTGCCTGAGACCAGAAATGACTTTTACATTCCTGTCTGAACCATTGTTTTCTCACTTTGTTGTGCTGCAAGTGACACCTGACAGTTTTCTTCTTGCATTTTTTTAAATCTGTGTGAAGTGTGAAGCCTCTTTCACTCACGCGCTGCCCACTCACAGCATCATGTTGTCTGCAGGTCCACAACATTCTGGCAGAAATGGTGATGGGAGGGATGGTCCTGGAGACCAACATGAATGAAATCATCACACAGGTGGATGCCCAGAACAAGATGGAGAAATCTGAGGTACGTGGGCCCCCCGCCTGCCTGTTGTATGTACAATTTTAATCTTCGTCCGTTCTCTGAGGTATGGTACACAGTATGCAGGCATGCATGTATGCTGCACCATGCATGCTACTCTCCAGTGGCCGTGTGGATGCTCCCTTATGACTATTGAGTGTTTGTCTTCTTTATTCCTGCTGCTGCAGTGCTCCAAACACAGGTTCTCAGCATATCCTCTCCTGTACCCTTCTGTATAAAGTACAGTATCATAGTCACCTTTATTGTCACATAATGGACATTTATTAACTTGATCATTGTCCAGTGAACCATTGACCATTGAATCATCAAATCACTGTCTTTAAATTCAAGCACAAAGGCAGGAGGTATGCAAACATGATGTTTGTAGGCTTCTTCTCTCAGATTTTTTGAAGCGAATGCTGCTCCAGTGAACACTCTACTGGCCAGTTCCAACGCTTTGCTTTCCCTATTGCTTCTGCAAGCAAATAAACACACATTTAGCCATTTAATAGTTTTAACCAGAATGACAGCCAGAGACAATTTTGAAAAATGTGTTTTTTTGCATAATGTAGATTTTACATAAAACTTAAACCATTTAGCCCGTTTTTCTTTTTCTTTCTGCGCTGCACATTTTGGCAATGCTTTGGGAACGTTGTGCACAGAGAGATGCTGCCCATAAAACTCCAAATGGAAGCTTACACAGGCAGGGTTCAGTTTGGTGCTTTAATGTTTCTCTATGATATCCTTTTGAAGGTTTTAGCCTCGGCCACTATGCTTTTGTCTAATTAATCTGAACTGCATCGTGTGTCTTCAACCAAACAGAATCTTCTTTTTTCAGTTGTTCTATAAGCAGAGTCTCTTACTGTTCAACAGTCATCAGAGCTGCTCTGTCTTTCCCCCTTGAACCTATCCTAGACCACGGCTGGTGCGGTTAACCACCCCGATGCTAATTAAATAATGACACTGTCCAGTTATAGGACAGTTTGTGGAGAAACAAAGAATGAGCTGTTCTCCTTCACTGGTTGATTATTGGCATTGTCATTTTTAGGCTTAACGTTGTTCCATCGCTGTCTTATTTTTCTGCTCTTAATAATTTGTGGTCTAAGATAGGTTCTCTCTTTTTGTTTCTCTGGAGATGAACTGTAATTACTTTAATCTGCTTTAACATTCCTCATACCTCTTTGTCCTGACCCTGTCCAGTTCTTTCCATTCTTCTCTCTCTTTACAGACGTTTATCTTTCAGTCTACCAGGCAGGACAGGTAGACACAGGTACTGCTAAATTTACAACCAAGTACTGTAAACCCAACTGAAGTTCTCTTCATATATGGCCCTCCATGTAATAGCAAACTGCTGTCACTAACATGCAAAAGAATCTTTATTGACTGACCCAAAAATGTCCAGATTTCATTTAAAAATTAGACTTAAAATAATAGAAAATAATAATAAGGTTGAGTCAGTCGAGACTGAAAACCAACCTTATAGGAGAAAACTTTTCTTATAGAAGAATCAGGTGTATTCTAGAAATTGAGCCACTCCTTTGTGGAATTAGCTGTAGTTCCTTTTTGGGTTTTATTTATTTATTTTTGCGTTGAATAACTCCAACATCCTGGTCACAGTACTCCACTCTGAAGAGTGCCATTTTTTTAAAAGAATCATTTTTTTATCCCTCCATTTCATTTGGCTTGTACACAATACTCAAACACTTGAATAAAAGCATTGCCCCACATGTGAAACTTGTAAATCTTCAGTAGGTTCTCAGTAGGACCAGTTGCCAGGCAACCAAGAGTTATTTGTGGTAACCAAGATGTTGTTTCTCAAGCGATGCTGAAGGAAGCAGCAAAATCTTCTAATTTCTTTTAGTGAGCTTAGGAGATCAGTTAGAATTTATTTCATTATAAACACACACTTGTCATATCTAGAAACTGAGTCTTAATCTGTAGCCAATTCAGTAATAATTCAGTTCAATTTGATATGATCCCTAATCCCTCATTATCACAAACACAAGCGGATAAAACCCCACTATTATGGACTTGCAATGAAAGATTATTGGCTTGCACCTACTTATGAAAAAGAAAATGTGTCTCAAGAATATGCACAATATTGTGCCCCATGTGCTTTATCAGCATTCCTCTCAATCAACGCTCGTGTTTCCGTCTAACATTAGCTACAATCTTTGACTCCTGGCAGACAGACAAATGGCCAGAAGACAAAGGATCTATTGAAGTAAAATAAACTGGATTGATCCAGATTGCAGAAATATGTAGTGCGTCACTGAAAACTCGATTAAGGCCGTGAACGTGGAGTTCTGTGCTGAAGGCCTTTAGCCATTTTTGGGTCTTTCTGCTAAAGATTCAGTTATTTTGGGAGGGGGTCCTCTCTAACTGCAGTGATTCTCAAACATCTACTAACATCAATTTGATCTCCAAAAATGTTATCTGTGCTCCTAAATGTATTATTTGATGCATTCCCTGATTACCTCCCCATTTTTACACTGAGAGTCATTGTGCTAGAGCAGTGTGCCCCCTTCCTCTGAATATATACTTGTCATCGTAGTTTAGCCCTGCCAGGCTCACAGTGTTAATAGTACCAATAGGTGACACTATAGACAAGTAAATGGCACATCATCGTTACTTCTGTATTCGAAAAAACGTGTTAGATATTTTGGGTCATGTGTAGTTTCCTGAAAATACAATAAGTCAACCATGTCGAAATACAACATCACCTGTTTCATTGTGGTGAACACATCCTTCCCATACTTGTCTATCCAAGCACTGTTTCTGTCTTCATATCCAAATCCATTTCTATTTTCTGCTTTATTATATTCTCTCCCTGCATTATTACCCTCACTGGTGATCAAAAGTCTGCTGGATTTGCTTTCTGAACAGTGCTGCACATTTGATGAGTGTCCCATACCTTCCAGTACGTCAAATTAAGGGATTGGTTGAGTACAGCCCTCTCAGTTGAATCATAATTGGCTCTGGTTGTGATGTACACCATTATAGAACCAAATAATGCATGTGCATTTGAGGCTATGAAGGCATCTGAATGTACATTTTGTCTGTCTGAGTAGTTTTGAGTGCTTTTGCATTTTGTCAGCAGTTTATTCTGTGTGTTTTTTGTGTTGTTGAACGTACTGTGTTTTATCATGTGCAGTGTTTATTCTAAAAGTGAATTCTATCTTAACATCCCTCTGTGTGTGTTTTGTGTGTGTAGGCCGGTATTGCAGGAGCTCCTGCTCGTGCTGTATCAGCTGTAAAGAACATGAACCTCCCGGAAATGCCCAGAAACATCAACATTGGTGACATCAGCATAAAAGTGCCAAATTTACCGTCCTTCAAATAGTGGTGACAAGATCCTGAGCCTGCAGATGTCAGCCAGTGTTTACCGTGATGCAATGTGTTTACCAAAATTTCAAATTACTGTTATTAACAATAGACCATCTCAAAGGTACTGTGTGATTTGACGCTGCTTGATTTGTTATTTCTTTATTTTCTTAAAAAAAAAGTTCAATGTGTGTTTTTGTTCACAAAGTACTAAACCACAGTATTTATTTATCACTGAAACATTCCTTCTGCCTTGGTAAAGGTCTGCACTTGACGTTTAGCTGTTACATTGCAGATCTGTGTCTGACTGAAATGTTTATTTAAAAGTGAAAGCTGGCAATGGCGTTCTGGGACTGCACAACCAGCTTATTCTGGCTTGGTTACCCCAGTCAACAGAGCATGAAGCCATTTAGATAATCAAATTTGATCAGGTATGCTATAGTACTGAAAGCTATATATTACAGCTTGTTTATTGAATTCAGTGGCAAAAATAAAATAAAAATATTACAGATATATGGCACTGTCCAACAATATAAATTTTAAATATATGTGTTGAAATGATTCATTTCATCTTTGTATGCAAATTCATTTCAAATGAATTTCTCTCCTTTACCCCCGTTTTTTTCCATGCATTTTTTGTTTTCCTCTCCATATAATAAACAGTTGAAAGTCACCCAGTGTGCTGGGGTATTAAATATATTGTGATGTCAATGATACAGACATCAAATATTACTCTCCCTATTACTTTGATATGCACTTTAAGTGATTTGGCAACAATGGTTGGATCCGTTTTGAAGATAAACCGTGTAGCTAACATAAATGTGTGCTCGGGTGAATAACAGACCATTATTTGTTATGCCATGGCCATGATTTGCAGCTACTAGTTCGGCACCCTGGAAACTTTTTGTCCTTTTATGTTTCCCGTAGTGCCACTACGGCGTTCGTAGACGTTACGTAGCTTGAGCTGCAAATATGAAAAATTCTCTGGAAGTAACACTTTAGAAATGATAGGGTTAGGACATGATGATATTAAAATAATAAAGTTTTTGCTGTTTAGACTGTATTTTTCTCGCTGCATATCGCCGCAAAAGTGATCACGTGATCCGTCTCGTGACCTGCAGCAGGAAGTGGAAATGACAGCAGCAGAGGGACGTTACTGATGCAGATTTAGACGAGTTCGCTGCTCTTTTGCCTTTTTTATTCAAAGACAACGGCAGTAATGGCTTCGGTTATAAAAGAAACACAAAGGTGGGTAAACATTAACACGTATTTAGTTATGTCTTACCTTATATCCGAAGGCTACGTGTCATTTAATAAAAAAAGGTGCCATCAGTGGCAATTATACACAAGGTTTGCACTGGCGGTGAAGTAGCTACATTCCTGTAAAGTGGTTTAAATGCATTTAGATTTTAAAATCTCTACCATACAGTAAACCATTTATGTATTTACCTTGGGTAGTTTCACATAAACGAATAGTTTTGCCGCTTGCACCACTTATTTGACAGCATATTTTCCTTATGTTGTGTCTCTTACCTAATACTCTTATGCTTTCTTTTCCTCACCACGCTGATGCTACCTATTTATTTTTTCTTATTCCCAATCAGCATCAAAGAAGCTGTGACTCTCATCAACACCATTGATCTGAACAAGTTCTCTCGGCTCATCTCCAGAATTTTACAGAAGCTTCATCTAAAGGTGCAGAAACTTCACAGGTGCATCTGTGCCAAAGATAAAATGCTGCTGAGGCTTTTGCAGCAATGCTGAAGTGACAGAAAACTGAATTTAATGAGGGGATCAGTCAGGCATGGCTTCAAGAAACAAACTGCTGTTGAATCTTGAGCTTCTTCATTAAACTGGCCATTAGTTAACTTCAGTTTGGGATGTATAACATGAAGTGAACATCACAGCACATGTGAACAGTAAAGGACAATGGAAATCTGAAAGGCAGAGTGTTAAACATGAAACAGTATTGTCAGTATTAGTGGAGCTATATCAGTGTTTTATTTTTCTTTGGTACAGTTTTCAAATAAGAAAAGAATGGACACAGCACTCTGGAAAAGATTTGAAACTCCACAATATATTTAACCTCTAAGATAACTTGGACCAATTGTTAGACCTTAATTAGGCTTTTTGTTCTCTGCAATCATCATGAACAAAGAAAATCTTGTACTTGACAATCAGCAGCCATGGGTTTCTCTCGTGGGTGCTTGGAAATTAAAGAGCAAACAGGGTTTTGCCATGGCGCTCACAGTCATGACCTAATCGTTATTTAAAGTGTGCATGGACCCTATAAGAGAACAGATCTGGAGGACGTTTTTAAAGGTACGAATTGGTGAAAATCACTCAAACATGAACTTAATGACTCTTGGCTGCTGCAAAATGAGTTTAGACGCTGTGATATTGGTCGAAGGAGCTACTATAAGGTGGTTCCTACAGGGTGCTGCGGGCTCTGTTCAATTTCTGTTATTGTAAACAATGATTTTACATTAAAGATTTTGTTAAAAATGTAAATAGAACATGTATTCTGTCACTTTATGCCTCTTGGAGGTCATTTGATCTTCTACTTGCAGAACTGCTTACAGTAACAAACTTTCTGACCAAATCTTTGCAGGGCTTAGGTGGCCAGCCTAGGATCATCATGGTATTATCATGATGGTTGAAAGATCTGTCGCAGCAGTTGCTTATGTAAAGTATTTCTCAACAGGGAGAGCGGACGTTCAGTGAAGAAGAGGAGCAAAAACTTCAGGCTGCCCTGTCGCTGGATAAACACGCTCTCAGTCTAATGGTAGAAACTGCTGCATTTATACTGGAACAGGTGATGGCATCTCACACTATATTTAAAAGCTCACCATGACTTTTCACTGTAATGATTTTTAAGATAGAAAATGTGGTATGAGAAGTGTTTTTTCCTGTAAAGAGAAAATGGGGTTTGTATGGATATTAGAGGAGAGGAAAGTTTTGACCATTCTTAAAATGCTATTGTGGAGTTTTCCGATCAGTTCCTCATGCTGAGGAAGGGCGGGCAGGAATTGGGTCTGCAGTTTCTCTGTTTGGATCACTTTGAGCCGCCAGTCCCAGCTGGGCTTATTTTGTAAATTATTGTAATTCAGCAGGCTGAGGTGAAGAATTTTACATGGACTGTTAGAATGAGCTGTTTCAAATATGAAATGTGCCTGAAGGTATTTATTATTGCTGCTTCCATCTCCTGCAGGCTGTATATCACAATATTAAACCAGCTTCTCTGCAACAACAACTGGAGGCTGTTCACATGAACTCCGACAAAGCTGAGATTTTCTCTCAAGCATGGGCTAAAAACGGACACGAATTGGTGGAGAGACTAAAGCTCAGCATATTTACCCCAAAGAAGGTAAAGGTTATTATCAGAGATATTACCAAACATAGATATTGATATTGTTGATTCTTTTGCAAATATCATTGCCTGAGAGTAATTTCTCCTTATATTAAGATGTAGTTTATTACAAGGATGTGCCGGAGAGTTTATACATTATGTCAGTAGCCGCTTTTGTTGCTTGATTAGCCGCCTTGTGGAGATTTATGTCGGCAGCGATTGGCGATGACCTTGTGTATCTCCTAATGGGAAACCTCCAATGAGAAGATAAATACTAAAAAACCACACCCGTAAGCTGCAGCATGAAATAAATATATAAACACAGTAGTTGGGAAAATCCTTAAGATATTAATGTTTGTGTTTATTTTGGTTCATTTTTTAATCAAAGAAAGAAATCAAAGTTAATGTGTTTATTCATGCTGAAGTGATGCCATTCTGGAGGAGAGGGATGAAGGCTCGTCCTCTTTCACACCTGTGCTCAGGTAACGTGGAAGCATCCAGGCTCCATGTGTCACATCTGGTATATTTTTATGGACTCCTGCCTGCGTCGTAAAACACCTAACGGGCCTGCATTGACTCAGCGCTGTCAATCCATCACACTGTTATGGCCTCGCTAACCCTGCCAAAGTACCCATCCTGCAACAAGGCAGCCTGAACTTCAACAATGACAATGAGCAGTGCTTTACATCGCGACATATCTGGTGGTGCTGAGCAGAGTCTTTGTGCATTAAATGCTATATTGTCTGTAAACAGCTTTGGAAACGTGTCCTTCCTGATTTGCAGTGACTTGTATTTTCAAACTCTCTCCTCTGGCACCGCTTGTGTGTTTCAGCTGGAATATGTCGGCTGGCAGTTAAACCTGCAGATGGCCCAGTCCAGCCAAGCCCGTCTCAAGTCTCCCAGTGCTGTCCTCCAGCTTGGGCTCAACAGTGAAGACTCTGAGGTGAGAACACACCGAGGGGGAATGATTTCCCGACCATTTCACTGATTTTTACATGTATGTTTCTTTAGCAACAGCCTTGTTATTTGCTGCAATTAGACAACTGTGCTGCATTCGTTCCAAATAAAAAAACAGCTTCTCTCTCCCCCCTGTCTTTGCTTATAGATGTAATCCCTCTGGTGTCTGTGTTGACCCAGAGGTAACTGTACATCTGGCATCAGAGTAACTGTAGTGTGAAGACCAGAGATCAGGGAGCTTGTTATCTGAATCCTCTAGGGTCTCTGCTCTCTTTCGAGAGACACTCTGTAGCTTAAATTGGACAGGATTGTAACTACCACTGAACTGTGTGAAATATATGCAGTGTCTGACTTGAAATAATTTAAATTCTGTTTGGCTCTCTGTCTCAATATGAATGATTAGCTTTGGAATCTTATTAAGAATTAATAGAATTGAAATTAAATTTAAAAGTGAGCTGGAAGTTTTCCGTTTATGACAAACACATTTATTAATTTCAAGTTTGTTTAGTTAATGTTATTTTGGTGAAACATTATGTACGTGAAAACGCACTGAGTGATGTAAACAGCACATGCAGAGATTATTTGCAGTGCATACTGCACGGCTGGATATCGAACCAGCTCCTTTTTAAGCTCTTTTTGTCCTCAAGGGTTGGACTGGTTTTTTCTTGAGCCTGGATAGTGCAGTTCCAGCAGACCAGCCAAGTGTTATTCCCTCGTGCTGCTTTGTATTCTATCCCTGGAGAATTCTGGCTCAGCTTGAACATAAAATTTAGCATGACATATTTAAATTCATGCCATCTTGTGTGTGTTGTGCTGGCCTAAAGGCAAAAAGCTACAAAAAAATATAGGGTTTACTTTATCCTCATGAGTGTAACATCCCCCATAATTTCCCTAGACCAGCAAAATAGATATTCATTTATTTAAATCTTTTTAAAATAAGTCCCTTGTGGAAGCAGTTGGCTGACGGGCACAAACACCAGGAGGAGATCAGGCTGTGCTTCCTCTATTGACCTGCAGGGGGCACTGCCGGCTCACAAATTTGAAGTACCTTCAGCGATGATTAAAACCCCAAAGAGAAAGATGAGGCACATCGTTTAACTTTGTATGAAGGCAGTTTACATGTGCACGATTTTATGTCTGTATTTTATTCATCCGAGTACTCTGAGGTTTATAACTGCTACTTTTTTTGTTTTTCCAAACTCTGAAAGAACAGAACAAGCTCCTGCAACCAGCAGATATTAAAGTTGACAAATGTCACCCGAGGGAAGGCAGACAGATGTCGGGAGAGGGACCATAAAGACCGAAATAATGAAGATTAAATAGATAAAGGGAAGAAAATGAAAAATATTTTAAGGGAAGATAAGGTGGCTGTTTGTACAATATCGATTGGTTGAAACCAAAGTGGAGCTTCATCCTTCTTTAGTAGAAGAACAGATTAGGAGCTTCCTCCCCAAATAATAGTTGGTGGAAAATTCTCCTAAAAGGAAAAGAGTACAGTTTTGTTGTTAATACACAATATTAATAAGGATTTATCTTCTATCCTTAACCTCTGCTGTCAGAAGGGATTAAATGCAAACAAATGCAATCTGAATGAGATAAAAGACAGACAGCAAAGACACAGAGGGAGGGGGAAGGAAGGGCGGCCATTTAGAGGAAACTAAAGACAGAGATGACAGTTGGTGAGGATGAAGATGAGACATCAGTGACACTGAGGAAACATGGAGGGGACTGTAAATTTCATGTGGATTACCATTTCAGTGCATGACTTTAGCTGTATTTTCAAAGGTGTTTCTCTGAGGTTTTGTGCAAATCTGTTCTTCCTCGATGCTCTCCTTTCTTAGGAAGGCGACTTTGTGATATTATATGTACCATTTGTTGAAGAAAAAAGGCTTATTGGCCTGGTGCTGTTATGTGTCGTCTTCTGCTAAGTCATTTCCAGCCTCAGGACTACTCTCAGGTTTTGTGACATTCTCAGACAGACTAAGACAGGGGAATTCTGGGCGTTAGACCGGTAATTCTTTCTCAGCGTCCCTCTCCTGTGATATTTGAACGCGCCACGACTCTGCCAACCAAGAGGAGGGTGACATTTATAAGAGAGGACCTCCAGCTCCACCCATGATTTTAGTTGTTATTGTGCATTCACACAATCGGTGGCTCACTAATGTTCTGAGCTGGCTCACACATCAAACGCTGTGTTTGGATGATGGCGTCACCCAGACCTGATGAGGATTAATAAAGCAAAACTCTTTCAGTCTCAGACCTCAAAAGGGAAGACTGAACTAAATAAAACTTGAAGAGAAATTCCCAAACGGATCTTTCTTGTCTTTATTCTCTCACTCTGATCTTATTGTTCCTAACAAATTTAAACACAAATTGCTCAAATAGTCTCAAGTTATCTTTCACTGCCCCCCCATCCCATATTTCTAGCCTTACTTGTAGATACAACAAACATTTTGAAAATAAAGTTGTCCAATCAAAGTGCCAAATAATTCCTATTTTAGGTTGTAGGATGGGAGAAGCTTTACTCCAGCTTTTACACAGAGGTCAGAGGTGAAAGGTCAGGGTCGTCACCACTTGTAAGCAGGTTATTTCAGGATGCCTTCAGACTCTGAGCCTCTGGTCATTAGCTGGCCTCTGATTTTCCCTCTCTCCTGTTTCAGACCCACAATTCTAGTGAGCAGCACCCTTTTGTTACTCACGTTGTTGCTCCCACATGTGCACGCACCCTTTTTCATCCCCGCACCTTTTTAAAGTATTGATCCCTGTAAGAAACCAAATAACGCAGTTTTTCCTTTCATGTCTTTTTTTTCTGATTTATTTATGAGCGAGTCTTCCGTTGTTTGAATTGTTTGTGTCAAGTTGTCCCCAGTTGCATCTGGAATATCAGCCAACTGATGCTCCTTTGTGGAGACCTGGTTGTTTTTCTTATCAAAGCGTCAGACATGAAAGACTTTTCTTCTTGTGATTCTAATTTATTTTCCTGTTCTGGCTTACAGCACCAGCACTGTAATCACGGAGGAACGCAAGCTCTTTGTTCAACAGTACACACACACACACACACACGCGGAAACACGTAGCCAAGTACACACTTGCATCCACGTTTTGAAACCTCCCCTCCAGCTTTATTTACTGATATTGCGTAATGAGGAATAGAAGTAAACACCTTTTTCCGACTACTCTTTTGAGGGGCTTGAATCTCCCTGAACTTCTTGCAAGTCTGGCTCCATGAGGTCCTTGGGTAGACTTGTCGACCCAACCCGTCCATTCGACGTGGCGGGGATTACAAGACCCAATCAATAAATTGGAGCGCTCCGATTAAAACGCCACCAGGTTTAAATCCTCCGTACCGTGCCACCCACCAGCCAGGACGGACAAAGGCCGCTTTGTCTCACTGTCTACTTGTCTTGCTCTACATGTCCCAAGATGCTTTGTGGCTTTGTGCACACATCTTTTTCATGATCTCCCTTTCTCTCTCTGTCTTCCTCAGCCTCTTTCTCCATCTCTCCCTCACCCTGTTTCCCACTGCTGATTTGCTTTTCTCCTGTGGGATTTGGGATCCCATTCAGAGAGCACATTATTCAGTTCTTATCCTTTCCAGAGGATGGGCCCCGAGCGGCAGAATGGGTGACTATGGTTCCCCCCACCCCCCAGCCTCACCAACCCACTCTTCTCTCCTTGCCATGCGATGATGTCATGGCTTTTATTTGCTCCGGGGGAACACGCCGATTCTCTCTCGGTGTTACACACTCCATATCTCCCACTTCCAGCCCCCAACCCTCACTAACCTTCATTCCTGTTTTCCTCAGCCAGTCCATTTCCCAGATTCTTTGGCCCCTCCAGGGGCGCCTTGAGGATTTGAGGATGTTTGGATGTTGTTGCGCTCATCCTTGGCACATGTTCGGCACCCAAGAGGGAGACAATCACCCACTGCAACTGCGGCTTCCATTTTAAATCTCATTGATTTATCATTGTACTCTCACCGACGCCTTTCCCACTCCTGTGACCGTCTTTAATTTCCTTTCGGACATTCAGCCCAGTGTTGCACACACAGTTTGTGAAATAATCCTTAATTAAATTTTCACTTTCCTTATTTGATTTTTAATGTATTTTTTTGTCGGGGCTGATCTCAGAGAGGCTGCTCTGCCTCTTGGCTGAACTACTCTGGGGTGAGAAATTTATTTGGTTCTGAACAAGATGCCCTGATTGCAGAGTCACGGAGCCAAATCACATCTATTCATCGCAGCGAAACTGACTGATAAGCCCACATGAGGTAAATGCCAATTCTTCATATAATGACGGCATTGAAATTCCTCGATGTGGAAGTCATTTTACATAATTAAGTGTTGTTTATTTTGTGCTGAATTTCACTTTGACGTCGGTTTTCCTTTGCTGCTTGTGCCGCGCTGTGAGGCGATCCATCGGCAATGAAAGGATGTGAGTTAGATGTGTCTTTCCTTCCTTGAAGTAATGATTGTAATGAGCGGGTCATCCCACATGGAACAATAGAGCACACACCACTTCCTCTGCCGCTTATCAACAAATTGCCACCAGTGTCTTACTCCCACTGTTTTTTTTGCTTTAGACCCGATCTGCAGGTTGAGACCGGTATTTTATCTGCTCTATAGATTGATACACCCTTTTCAATATGTTCTTTGATTGCTTTGCTGCATATACAGGTAGTAGATAGGTGTATCAATGAGGCAGCAGTCTCCTGTGTGGTCGTATAAGATTATACTGTTGTCAGTGACATTAATAAAGATGCAGGATCTGTATGCAATAATTGACTTTTTCTCACTGGTTCTCAGTGAGACGAAGCTTAATTGTCATCCCGCGAGACGTACTGTATATTGTTTCCCGATGCACTCCCCGACTCGCACACTTTCTCACACACATTTATTGTCCCCCCCCAATGTCCCTCCTGCTCTTGTAGGAGAGTAACAGTGTCTGCATACCATAGGGACACAGGCCGGCTGCCTTGGCAATCATCTGGCTCTACCACAGTGGAGAGGGGAAAAATGGGCTGTACATTTGTGAATAGAAGTTGTTACTTGTCCTGTTAAAGCGCTCAGTCTTTTTACTGTGCGTGTGCACACACACACACACACACACACACACACACACACACACACACACACACACACACACACACACACACAAATCTCTTGCCAAACTAATACATTAAAATGCATACTCTTTCAAAATGGAGGCCTTGGCTGCTGGGGTTGAGTGCCACTTATCCTAGAAGCTGGCAGAATGATACTTGCACACTGCTCGATGTGGCCTAGATCTGGTTCTGGTTGCATCCCACCCAGTACACATTTAGAAGATTAAGTTTTGATACTAGGGTGGCATATTTGAGTCACATTGTACACTAAGCAGGCAGACACATTCGAACGTCAAACAATGCAACAGACCAACAATGCAAAATTGGTTCAGAACAGTCTCAGGCTTTACATTGCGGGCCGTTCTTGTCTTCGGTGGTAGCCCCTTCCAAGGCTTTTGGTTCCGTTTGGAAAGCAGGACTTGGCGACTGAGCCTGGTACAAGATATGGCACCTTCTTTCTCTCTCTGTATCAGGCAGCCCTAACCAACCGCCACCACCGTAATCATCTTGTTATGGCTCACACACGGCTCGGCTTCCTTGGCCTGTTTGTCTTGGCACCGGAGCTCTCGAGTGTCTCATTTCTCTCTGGCTTCTGCGGCGTTGAGTTTCTGATTTACAGGCTTTTAAATGATTTGTTTTCGTGTGTAAAAATGGCTCAGGGGAAATTTTTGCATTGACAATATTATGTCATTTAAAGCGTAAAAATGGTTACTAATTTGACTGGAGAAGCTGTTGGTGTCAAAAAAAACTGCAGGCACTTGGCGACTGATTATTTTAGTCGAATTTCTTCTCTTCATTCAGGGCCTGCCTTACTGAATACTCAGGGAAATATCTCTTTTCTGTCTCTCAGAGCCATGTTCTTGCACTTAAAGGGTTAAAGGGGTGCTCAGACTTTCAGGAACATGACTTGATACTTCTACTCTATACTTTAGTGCAAAATCACTGCAAGTTTTGCCCTTAAGTAAATATAAATGAGTGAAGTGGTTAAAAGGAACAAAACCTGCTATTAAGTGAAATCAAAGTTGAGGAGACCCAAATATTTTATCAGATGTTAAAAAAAAGATGGATCTTCTTTATATAAATAGAATTTAAATAAATTCATAGCTTCTTCTAATGCCAGCTGGTTTGTGTGAAACCTGATTTACATGAAGAGATTTTCTTGTTTATTCTCTTCGGTGTGGGCACGGGAGTTGAAAGGCCCGAGGGTTTGATCTGAAAGTCTTTAAAGGGTAAGCCGTGGATAAATAGTCCGCAGAGGCAGGACTCTGGCTGCCCACAGACAAACTGCCAGCTTGACTCATTTCAGTTCAGGTTTTGGCACTTTTGAGGTTCTTAATGTGATTTGTCTGCTGTCAGTGTTTACACCCTCCATTGAGGAAGTGTGGGAGGTGTTAACGCAGTGTGGAAGCACCAGGCTATTTGTAGGCATTACCTTTTCTCTGGCTGCTATTCCCCTTGCATATTCCAAACTTTACTGCTCAGGATTCAAAGTTCTGTCTCACATCATGTTGTTTTCACCCCTTTTATACAAACTCAGACCCGTCAGACAACAGCTTATTGTCATAGTGTACGTTTGTAGCCAAGTCTTATTTTTCTTCTCTTCCACATGTTATTAACTGCACACGGTCTCCCACACTGTCTATTGAATGCACATTGATTTGTTTCCATTGTTTGAGTTACAAGGAACGGGGACTTTCTCCTGAGTGCAGTTGGTAAGAGAGCTATTTTTAGCTGCTCTAAATTGTAATTCAAAATGACATTTGAAGAGACGAGCAGTGATCCTTACATCATTTATGAAACGCTGCTTCTCCCACCACATATTTCCAGACAACAATACCTCTATTGTTTTGCTCATTAAATCATCCAGCAAATCAACGTCACTGCCTATTCTCTCAGGACACCATTCACTCAGTAAAAAAGCCCACGACCGTTTGTCTCTTTGCTGCATTTTATTGCAAGTTATTAAACCTATGAGGCAAATATGTCATTAAATCTCAGTCTTGGATGAAAAGCGGACCGGTGAGACTGCTGCACCACCTGATCAACATCTTAGATTTGTCCTCTGTGGAAAATCGGATCTAAGGTTTCTAAATATTGCGTGGTTGTCTACCCAGTGGTGAGGTGATGAAAAGGTGTCTGAAAAAGAAACACACCAAACAGGGTGGTGTCGACAGAGTCTTTGATTCACTGTAAACTGCGGTGATTCATAGTTACACCTGCTTAAATGACAGCCTCTCTGCTTCCTGATAATGTAGGTCAGAGAAATTCCATTATTACAGCGTAAAAAGGAGCTTTTGTTTTTTTTATTCCAGATGTGACGATCTGTCTGCCTGTCTGTCAGTCTGTGTGCGCTTCTCTCAACTTAGTAATACTGGTTATTAGTTCAGGGGCCTAGCAGTCCAACTGTTTTATTTCTAGCTTTACGAGCCATGCCGCATGTCTGATGGGACACACACACACACACACACACACACACACACACTCACATCAGGCTACAAGGAAGACACATAGATGAGATTCTCTCTCTCTTCTCTCTCACTCTCACATACACACACATGCAAATGTTTTCTGAGCGGGTGACATTCATGCAGATTCAGCTAGAATTATGAATTTCTTATTAATTTGTAAATTGCTACCAGAGGCTCTAGCCCCATTACACCCTTCATCATTTCTCAAACACTCACTTCATGAAAAAGATATGTCAAAAAGTTTTATTTATTAGATGCTGAAGAATCTTTGCAGAATTCAGTGCTGAGTGTGCTCATATGATTCCATTTCACCATCGGAACCAGAGAAACCAAACTGAACAAATAAACAAACCAGTGGACTTGAACATGTGACTATTGAAGTGCACATTGCAAAGACTCCAGAGACGGCCAGTACAGCCACCTGTTCAGACAAATTGAATTGGCTCAGCTGGACCATTTAATGACCTCGCTGTCCCAGTACACGACCACAGCTGAGAGATCGATGAATGGAATGAGGTGCATCAGAAGCTGCTGCAATTGGATCCTTTCAGCCTGTTATTAATGGGCCTTTTTTTCTGGCTGACCTGTTAATTCATGGACTGATTGGTCAACAGAGGAGTTTCCTGCAGCCGGGCTGGATCACACGCGGTTGGAGAAGATGAGTGGATAAGTCCAAGTTGGTTCGTCTTATTTAGATATGAGCTTTTGTATTTCATGTATGTGATTATGACTTCACTTTCTAGATTGCAATATTTTTTGGGGTTTTTTTTTGTATGTTTTTATATAATCTTGTTTAAACATACTGAATTTTTGATTTTTCTGGGCTACTGTACAATTTGTATATCATGTTAAGTACCTCAAATACACTGTTAAAAATGTCAATAATGATAGGAACATTATATCTCTTATATTCTTTTTAAAAATCATATGGAAATACTGCTTATTGTGGTTTTATTCTGCATATTTTTGGTCTTGGCCTTTTCTCTTCCCCAGTGGGATATTTACAGGTGTCTCGGGTGAGGCCACTTTTGGGGAACTCGGGACTCAGCGATTAAACTCATTGACTCTGTGTTCCACTTCTCGGCTCAATTCAGTTCCACCAGGTGTGAGATCTGGATCTTCTCCAAAAGTGATAATTCAGGGGCGATGATGAATGTTTCCATAAGAGCCCCTGGGGGCATTAGTGCATATACATGTTTTGGCTGAGAGCTGCCAAAGCTCAGTCAGTTTCAAGTCAATAAAGGTAACAGAGTTCGCAGAGTTTTTATTGTGCCTTCAGCAGCAAATGACTCGCTCTGAATTTGTATTCCTTTGTAATCTGGTTGTCGTGGGGTCTCAAATGCTCACTGGAGCTTGATATTAGCAGCACAACAGCAGATACATTGTTAAATTTAATGACACCCTTTTTAACGTCAATGCTAAAAGGAAGTAGTGCAGCGATAATATTCTGAAGCCATTAGCTGACCATAATCCGCCACTACAACCATTTTCCAAATGACATAGGTGGAGTACAGGAGAACAGAAGAGTAAGCACTTTTGTTATCATCTCCTTGTCAGATCCTCATAACCACGGCCCTATTACACAGCTAATAATAGAGACGGGCTTTATCGCTGGGAGCACTATCGCAGTAGAACAGGCAGGATGAGATCGGCATCTCTGTGATATTGACAAACTTGTTTCATGATTCTCCTCACAAAGGAATGTAGATGGGAGGGAAGCAGACTGTTGGGAAGCCGAAACCTAGCTGTAATGGATATTTAGGAGAAAACATATTTTAGTGTGTTTGTGCTGCCTTTGTGGTGCCGTACTGAACGCGTGCACTTGTGTGGCAGATGCTGCCTCTTCTGTATTAACATGGAAGCAGCAGTCTGGCGCTCCCTTAAAAAAAAACGGCAAAAAAAAGGGTCAGATCGGAGTAGATCTGTTTCTCTGTGACAAACCCCATCTTATCAAAGGCAGACTCTGTCCCCTATGCTCCATGCTATAGCCTTGATGCCAAGCGAAGGCACCTGGTGTAAAGCAGAGATTAGATGACTGGTGATGTGCACTTTTGGTCAAAACAAAGTGCCAGATGAGAGACGGCTGCAGACGCTTGCGGGGGAAATAGAGAGGCTGCTTGTTTTTTTGTGTTTGCCGTCATTTCTTCAGAAGTTGGTTGACATCTTAATGTAGAAACTGCTGTTAGTTTACCTACGTGAGTAGTTCTTGATGTTTGGCCTACTTGCAGAGACGTATCGAGGCAAGCGAGGGCTCACTAGCGTGTTATTTTTTTGTTTGTTTCAGGCTTTGTGTCAAGTGCGAGCCTGATTTAAATTTAACACTTAAGCCTCGAGTTTCATTATGTGTTTGACGTTTATTTTTGGGGCACAACAAAGTTTCACAATAATTTATGAGCCTATTTTTAATGGCTAGGATTATCCTGTGATGTTTCCTTGGCTTATTCTACAACTTTGATCACAGGCGAGCGCCTTTTCTGTATTGTTAGGACCAGAAACTCCCGCAGAACTCCTGTCAGATTTGTACTTCTGAACTGTCAGCAGACAGTTTGTACAGAGCCAGATATAACGGCTACGAACACGCGCACATACAGGCTTACGTGCACACCAGTAAAGTCTTTATGCTTGCGAAATACTTGTGCATGCAAACGCATAGAGGCCATACACATTCCCCCTTGTTGAGACACAGATTCATAAATTCTCCCACGCACGGATTCCCTTGGTCATGTATTCTCTTTGGTGTGTCAGGGTGTGCTCGCTCTCCTTGAAAGCACTTAATGCCATCCCATCATGTGTGCATGTAGCTGCATTAGTGTACGTTTTAAGGAGAAGCGCGTATGCGAGCTGCTCTACTGTGCCTGCGCGTACATACGTTATCTGGGTCCTTTCAAAGTATTTCAGAAAGTTTGGTCGTCACATAAATAATAGAGCTGAATCTGAGAGTGGAAACAGACGAGCTGACAGTCACGTCTTTGATGGTTCGATTCTTCTAAACACCAAAATCCAATTCAGTGGGTCAGGGGCTTTGGGATGTGCTCTTTTATTTATCCGCAGTTGTGCAAAAGAATGTTCCCTTACAGACAGGAGCTACAACACTACTGACTTTTTACTGTTTCCACTCAGCTGTTGTGCGAATGACGTGAGGAACAGAATGAAAATGCTACTTAGAGCAGTGTCAGGTGGGTTTCATCACTCAACCGATGGCTCATTGCTCTTTAAACTCAAGCCAAGCCGGATGGTTTAATGTGCTGCCGTTTTCTTTTTGTGTGTGGCTGAAAAGAAATAGATAAGCAGTTGATTCTGCTGTGCTTCATCAACCAATAGCGCCAGTAACGCTTACATTTCTTTTGAGGTAGATTAATGTTGAATGTTTTTTATTTTTTGTGTTTATTTTTGTATTCTTTTGTCCCTTTTTTCACATGTTACACTTAGTACGCTAACATGAATGATTTCAATGGCTTTTGCTTTTTTTCTTAGCGACTGTATGAACTTGTTTTGTTTTTTTCCCTCTGATTTTTGCTGGCCCCTTTCACTTTGTGTCTTGGCCAATTGGTGCACGATGAAAACCTTCAGAGGAATCTGCAAGAGCAGGGTTGGGTTATTCTGACTCTCTCCTGTCGTAGCCCTGACCTCAGTTTTAAAGCATGTACATTGTTGGACCCAAATTGGTTTCAGAAATTTGCTTCTTTTTTTTTGTTCCTTCCAACTTCATTACCTGAATTTGGACCGATTTGTCTCACAATGAGCCGCTGCCAACATCTCCCTGTCAGCAAATCTTACTTAAAATTTCAGAGAGAATCACTACCGTTTATATTGTCTCATCTTCATTTATTGTTATTTTGATCATAACATGTATCATAATGTACTAAAGAATAGGTTTGAAGTTGTAGAAAAGCAGCAGATGAGACATATGGGAGATGGACGTGGTGTTGGAAGTGCCCTTTTCCCCTTGTCCTGAAGCTATGTCAGTTTGACCGTTCAGCCAGCTCCATCTTCCTTCATGGAGGTGCTCAGCTTTGCCCTTTTCAATAATTCATCCCCAAATTTGCAGGGAGGGGTTGCGGTTGAGGTTCTTTCACAGCTCTTCGTGCAGACTGCAGAGGAGTGGTTCTTCTAATTGGAGTGACACGCGGTCCCTGCCTGTCGGAGCTAAATGTCATTAGTGTAACAGTCAAATACCATCAGCTGTTTGGGGCTAAGGCTAACGTTCACTCACTGCCAAGCGTGCTTCACAAGCATGAACCATTCACTTCTCATTTATACAAATCCATCACAGGCCTCGGAGCATGCCTGTTCCTCTCCTCAGCCTTTCACTTCTCAATCCTCCCTCACACACTTTTTCAGGAGAAGTGCTCACTCTAGTGGTACAAAGGTAATTGGTTCCAAACTCAAGCCCCCGTGGACCACACATTGAAGTGTCCTTGTGCACTACACTGAACCTCAAATTTCTCCTGGAGTTGGGTCTTCATGGATGTGTGCGAGAGACAGATGGCAGCCCGTCTGACCATTGTTGTAAAGCACATTGAGTGGACAAAGATGACTAGAAAGAAGAAGGAAACGTCTGTGACTGTAGCCCATTTACACACAGCTCAATAGAACATGTTCATGTCTGCTCACATTGACATACGTGCACATAATCAGCACATTACAACAGCAACCACTGTGCTGATTTCACACTTAATTGTTTTATTTTTCACGCACACAGTGAATGTTTTAATCAAGCTACCAGGGCTCTCATTGTAAATTTCAAAATGTATGAGAAATGACCAAGGATTTTTCGCTTCATATTTGAGTTCTTCGTTTCCTAGAACTCTGCCTTAGCTGTTAGGGTGACTGCGATTGGCAGTATTTATACGCTACCTACGAATGTTTGTATTAAATGGGCCCTTTTCTTCCACGGAGCCAGTTTGCACATTTGTCATTCTGTTCAGCTGCACAGAGGGAACAATGCTGCAGATGACAAGTTGTCAGATAGGCCAGAACATGCCAGTGGTGGTGGGTGTAGAGAAGTAATCCTCATTGTTCTCGGTCTTAGAACAAGTGTCAGAACCCACATGTTTATGTAGGCGTTCTCAGCATCAGCGTTTGAGCCCCCATTATACACATTTATCACACACCTTCTCACACAGACCTCATCCTACACAGAGCTTAATCTCAGGGCTGTAAAAGCTCCATACAATGAAAAATTGTGAGGAAAAAAAAATCTCAAAGGAAATCCATGTCTGAGAAACACTCTGAGCACTTTAACACCGCTTCCTACTATCTCGTATTGTCAGAGGAATAGCCTTGAAAAGCACAAGTTGCACAAACATTTTGGAGCCTGACTGGGTCTCTTGGATTTGTGTCATTTGCATCATGTGCCACAAATCTAAAAGCGGCTCAAATGTGGGGAACTCCTACCTTAAAGTAACACTTAAGTGACAGTTAAGCTCTTAAGTGACAAACCTTCCCTGGTTTATACATCCTCTGCTAACAAACACAGTTGTGGAGTCCAGTTGCACCTCAGGCAGATTCTGAGAAGAATGAACAATGCATGTGTGTTCGTGACACCTGTCTCATTGTTCCTGTTTTAGTGCCGCTGACACTTGATTTGCTGGAATGTTTTTGACAAGCTGCTGATGTGGTGATGTGAATCAGTCTTGTTTTAGCATGAAACAAACTTTTAGCACTGAGGTTTTGCATTTCTTTCAAAAATTAGTTTTAGCTAAATTTACCCTTATTACTTGCTTCTGTGAACCGTAAACAGTGAAAAGCACATACTACAACACACTTATACAGTTCATGTGCAATGGCCTTACCTGAGGCTGTATAATCCAAAGACTCTAGGCTGAGCCAAACTGTGGGTGTGTGGGTGTGTGTGTGTTTGTGTGTGTGTGTCTGTGTGTGTGTGTGTGTGTGTGTGTGTGTGTGTGTCTGTGTGTGTGCCCCACAACTTCAAAGTACTATTTATTTCTTGACATGGATGTAGGGTTAGATGTGAGCGTATTATACAATGTATTATACAAAGATAGAAGTATGTGAATGTGTGTATGTATGTGCGTGTGTGCGCATGTGTGTGTTGGCCTCAGAAGGAGCTGCCAGAAGTGAGAGGGGTCGACAGCCTCGCCCCAGTCTAACCTGGGAACCTTCGATAAGACACTCCGCCTCTGAAGTCTCAAAAAAAGACACCCTGTGTGGAGAGCAGGCTGGAGACAGACGGTAGAGAAAAGCAGGCAAGAGGGAGCAGACATAAAGGAACACAGATTCGCTGCAGTTGGCCAGGATATTGAGAATTCTTCTTTGGCAGTGCCACCATAAGTTTTCTCACTTTCTGTCATTATGTCAAATATCCTCACAATCTGTTTAGTCACAGCAGAAAAGGACAGATACTTAAATATACGGTACTTAAATATACGTTTCAAGTTTCTCTTCATTCTGCCTCTAGTTGTAAATAGAATTATCCCTGTAAAACTGGGTGAGAAAATCAGGACCCACAATGCATTTGAGATGCAGCGTACCTTCTTCAGCGAGCCCCCACAGGTGAAGGGCTAAGTTTGGAAGTGAATTTTTAGTACTCCGGTTTACAGAAGTCATCCATTTTTGATCCAGTTCCGCTAAAACACAAGAAAAACCTTTCACAGACCTTTTCAAAGTTCGTGCAATGACAACGTTCCTTCAGCGGAGAATAGTTTTGACCTGAGATGTGGAGAGCGAGGCTCAAAAACAACTCTGGCATTTCAGCAGACTCGCCTTGGACTGTCTCTCCCATATCGGCGGCGATCGTGACGCGAGTGTCGGGACGGGCAGGGTCAGAGGTGGGCGATGATGTGCTTCCCAGCATCTCAGAGCGCTTCAGAGAAAATGCAGGCATGTGTGGCGTCCCTGTTATCTCAGTATATGTACCAGCTTGTGTGCATTTCAAGGTTAGGAAAGTGCGGAAAGATGATAGATAGAGGAGAGACAGGCAGCAAAGGTCTGGACAGTGAGGAGGAGAGATGTTTTTATTTGGTCCGGGGACTCAAAAGAATAGCCACGGAATCTGGCTGAGCCATCAAGCATCTTGTCTGCCATTTTCACCCCTTCTTTCGCTCTGCTTCATCTGGTTTACTCTTTCACCCTTCACTGACAAAGGACAATCAGAGCTTTCATGTCTGCTTTTTCTCTTGAGTGAAACGTTAAGCAGGGAAAGCAAGAGAAAATACTGGGCTGCTGCATCAGAAGACGGGGTGAGGCGGATGTGGGCCGGTACTGTGTGATTCACAATTGAATTATCTTTACTCTTAAACCAGCTTTCTCCATATTACATCTGTAAAAAAAAGAAGAAAAAACAGACCACATGTAAAACAAAAAGCAGACAATAATTAATAAGGTGGTGTGGCTCTGCCAGCTTAAGTTGAGAGTTCATGTGGATTTTAATTAAATGGACGTTGAATCGCTAAAGCGGTGCTGCTTTCTCTGAATGAACCTGAGGTAAAGTAAGCTGAGGTGAATGTTTCAAATGTGACTCGACATCACGTCACCCGTTAAACTCATTATTTTCTTTTCTCACTGCCGTTAATGGTTTTGTCTGCATGGTCCATTTGTTTAATCTTCCCAGCTACGCTGTCATGGCGCACACGTGTTTAAAGATGCAATAAAGGTTAATTCATTCCTTCTTTTTGAAGTGGGAAAATGGTGCTTAATAAAGATGGGATGTACGGCTTTTCTAATTCCCCACATTTATTTATAATTTATTAACCTCATTTTTTAAAAGTCTGTTATTTTTTTAGTTCATGCAGGAAATAAATCCACAACGGGGAAGTTTTATCTTTTTAGCCTCTGAGACAAATTTAACAGTCAATTAAAGATATTCAAGAGATGAATTTGTAGAAAGTGAGCACATTTAAGATTATTCTAAAATCTTTATTCAGTGCAAGAAGTTATTGTGTTTTGTAACTTTGGCTGCCATTCCCTGCTGCCTTTACCTGTGGACCCTTGGCATGTCATGGCGTGCAGCTGTCTAGACTTTTAGGACAGTGTGCATGCGATCACATGCTCCGTGTCAGCTCAGATCTCTGTCAAGTCAAACAATAGACCCGTATTTGAAGTTTTTTCTTTTTGAGCTGGAGAAATAAAGTGGAACTATACAGTGTTGAAGGGTCATTCATCTCGTCTGCACAGTTCATGTGACGTCACGATTGTTCACAGAGGTTTGGCGCATATTCTGCTTTTTATTGAACGGACCACAGCTCATTAGCCAAAGCACATTGTGCCGTTTGAGTCCCTGCTGGCTAAAGTGAGCCCTGGCTGTGTAGATAATAAGCCTGCCAACCTTTAGATTGTCGGTGAACCCCAAAGCATGAAGGAGCATGAAGCTAGACAAGGAAAAGGACAGCGTGTCAGCCCAGTGGGAAGCAACATAATTTATGACAGCGGGGAGAGAGAATTATTGCACAGGTTTTCCCGCTTGTCTTTTATTTCTCCGGGTTCTTTTTCAAGACTTTTCAGCCATTATTTCCAAGCATAGGTCACATTATCATGAAAAGTTAGATTTCTGTCAGGGTGTGCATTTTAGCCATTCACCCCCGGTTACGCTGTAGGCCAGGCTACAACTGCCAAATCTTATACCTTTATTTAAAGTTAAAACAGTTGAAGTGAGAACAATGAATATTACAATAGCTAAAGTCACAAAGTGACAAAGTAAAGTTCATTATTTATTTATGCCTGGGTGCTGTTGAGGGTAGTTTTCATAATTAGATGCCTCTTTCTTCGCTTAAGTTGTTTTTTTTTGCTCTCCAGTGTGATTGGGGGTATTTTTACATCATGACGTGCAGCTTCCCTAATTAAGCTCAATAAATCCACTTAAGTGAAATTTGCCACCCAGAGTTCAGCACCTCAGCGGGTCAAGGGTAAATGCAGGTATTAGTTGCACACAATGTCATCAAGCATTGGGACGATTAGTAGAAGATTCATTAACAGTAGTTGAAGGTCTGGGTCTGGTTTTTCAGCTCACTGGAAGACTTATTTGCCGTTTTCTGTGTTATGAGGCCTTTGAAACAGGTCTGGCCCTAAGAGCTGGAAACAGGAGGTTCAGATGAGAAAGAAAACACCAACACACATGTGATTCTCTAAGGAGAAACTTGAACCATCTGCAATGCCTCCAAAGATTCTCACTTTCAACCATACACACGGAGAAAGTTTAAAAAAAGATACCACTGAATGTAAAAAAAAAAAAAAAGCCCTACCTGGGCCAGAACAGACCATAATAAGGGGTTTAATGCTAAATTGATATAAACGGTTTTGACAGCTGCTATTCCTGCATTGGAAGAGTTGGTCGTTGTAGTTCAGGATCATATTACAGTGGAGAAACTGAACCTTTACTTGAGGTTCCACCTTGGCACGTTTGAGAAACATTCAATGATCTTGTCTCAATGAATCATGTTGTCTGTCCTTAAATGTTCATGAAACTTTAGGCATAAACCTGTTT
The DNA here is from genome assembly GCF_003711565.1 of Takifugu flavidus. Classification (NCBI taxonomy): domain Eukaryota; kingdom Metazoa; phylum Chordata; class Actinopteri; order Tetraodontiformes; family Tetraodontidae; genus Takifugu; species Takifugu flavidus. Next base: position 9,762,641 of record NC_079524.1, on the reverse strand, counting down.
TTGCTGCCCTCCAAAGCCTTCATTATTGTTACCGTTTTATCTCATTTATTCATTCCATTGCGTTGGCCCCAAAACTTAGCTAATGACAGCGATGCATCATGATACCCTGTTTTTTTCCCCCTATATTAAAAAGCTAAACCAAGTCCGATGGACACAGATAACGATAGGTAACTATTGTACGTATTGTATGAAAAATCGGATTTACCACACATCTATTCTACAAATTGAATTGCCCCCCCAAACCCACCTTACTGGGGTCTTATCTCTGACTCTGGTCTCTGCCTGGCTTTCAGACTGTGAAATGGAGAGTGGTAATATCCGCTGCTTCGCTCTGTATGTTAATGAAGCGCTAATCTGTTCCTGAGCGAGTGTCTTAATGAGGACGACGTGCCCCTCGCTCAGCCGGCTAGCTCCTGTTAAGCTACCATTATGGAAATAGCTTGGTACCGAGTGTGTCGTCCTGGGAGCAGGCTAAAATGTATTCCTTATTTCCCCTTTTAACACTTTCTTCTTCCTTTCTAACAAGGCTGTGCGTTCCTCTGAGGGCACAGGCAGTAGATAAACAAACATGGTAATGACGAGCGCGGGGAGAGCCGTCGTACTTTGAGGTCGGGAATTTTCAGATTCTGGTTGTCGGTTGGGCTAAATAGGCCAGACTGGGACGAAAATGGAGACGGAATGTACTGTATGGCTCTAGGATAAACCTACTACTATCATTTCATTCAATGTATTTTTGTCTCAGGCACGGTGAAATTCGTGTCCTCAGATACTACGCATTGACAGAGGGAATTAACACGGATTATCAAATTTATTTTCCGCCAATTATTCTTTTTCATTGGTCATGCCACGTCCTCATATCCATAACGCCTGCCGATGTTGATAATTCTTAGCTGAATTATGGGAAACACCCCTAACCAGATTAAAAGTAGGAACAGATGCTGCTCGGAGCTAAATAGGACTTGTGTCAAAGGATATAATGCCTTTTTGATAATATATTTTACATGTATCTAGGCCAGCCCAGCCCTCGCCACTCCCACAGATATATATATATATATATATATATATATATATATATATATATGCTGGCTGATTATGGCCTGGATTAACTTCTCTTGCTTGTTTCAATCAGAAACTGCTCCTATTTCTGGCTCTTTCTTTGTCATTTCCCCCCTTCTGGTACTTTATCAGTCTTCAGTATTAAAATATTCCAGCTTGTGTGCCTGGTGCGGAAGGAGCGGTCCACCAAGATGCAGCTGCACCTTTCCCAGCTGCTCAGTTCTCTGTCGCTGTCTTACAGAAGACGGGTGTAAACTATATCGGTACTACTTTTCTTTGCAAGAAACAAGTGAGACTTAATTTAAATTGTGTGAAATGGGAGTGGGAGGTGGGAGGCATGTGGGAGAAAAGTGTGTCACAAATTTCGTACAATCTGTCGTGCACGGAAATTCAGTACAGAGGCTGACGAAAGGATGCTTGAGGCCCTGATGAGTCTGTAAGGCCTAGGGGGAGGCTTGTTACATGTGGTGTAAATTCATACAACAATATAATGAAAAAAACCAGGTAATTATTGACTTGAATTGTTCAGTCAGCCTAATGAGGGGGTTTCAGGTTGTACGTCTGTTTGACGTCGTGAATATTCACTCCTGAAGATGTGACGTGTGCCAAACCTCCAGAGTTAAACCTCTGATTCTGTATTCCGTCTGCGTGGATCAGTTGTTCCCGAAGAATGAGGGGAAACGGTTCTGATCGATTCAAATGTAGTTTGTAAATGTAGACCAGCCACACACGCAGGACGGTTGACACGAGTCGATAGTGATTCATCCAGTGGATATGAGAAGTGCTTTTTCCTCATACGCTGACTCACAATTAAATAGGCTGCGTAAAAACCAGCCACCGCAGCTCATGGCAGCAGAATTAGTACAGGCTTGCCAACGACGGGGGCTGAGCAGAACCAGACTTTGAGTCTCTTTGGAGCAGTGAAAGCAGGGAGCTTGGAGTACGGAGGGGTTAAGGAGCTGCTGCAGTATTTCCCAGGGGACGGGATAGAGGGATTCCCGTGTGGTTGAAAAATAATGCGGTTCAACCTCACTAAAGAAAAGCTTGATTAGGCGAAGCGCATGGTGGGTGGAATGAGAATTAGCCCTGGACCATTTTTCATAGGAGTTGGTTCATAAAAAGGATTCTGTGCCTTTGAACCTATAGAGTGATGTTGTTCGCCGGCCTGCGTGGTTTTACAGCCTCGGCTTTGCTTTTTATTAACGTGTGTGACGGGGCAATGATTCCACTCATCATCATTTGGCTCACCGAGGTTCAGATGTTTCCGTGCTCCCTCTGAAGCACCACAAATTCAAACACCCCTCAATGTAACCCAGATGCATCCCCGACAGTGGCTTGACACGTTCTCCTGCACTATTTTCATGACCCAAGGGTGGAGGCAAGGAGGACGTTCATTTTCTGAGTGGAGTTTTTACATCAAATCCTGTTGCAATAGGTTAATTTACAGCAAATGTGCAGCAGTAATTTGACCTTTTTAGATTTTCCCTGGAAATGATCTTTGCGGCTAAATCTCATTTTCAGTTGAAGTCAGCACCATCGTGGCTAACCTTTGTTAGCAGACGAGGTCAACGGTATTTAACCTTTGAGTTCCATCCCTGAACCACGCGCTAAGAGCTTTAGGGAGAAAATGGCACGAAATAGAATAAATGCAGCTTATTGTCTGATGAGCAATTAAAGCGACAAATGAAACGACATAACAATTAGAGAAGAAGTCTTTTGCACAACTAAACCTGCATTGGGAATAAAGTTGAAACATCTCAGGTCACTTTTAACTTTTCCACCCTGAAACATAATGATTTTGTGTAATACTGAAAATAATAAACAGCAAACTTTTATCAAAGGATCAGCTGGCTATTTCAAAATAATTATTTGTGTGAAGTGGAAGCATTCAGCTGTTTAATTACTGCTCAGATGACTAAAAAAGCTGAAAAGCTCTAGAAAACGCTGTAGGAGGGCAGTAAAACTCAAATAGGGACCATTTCCATCAGCCCAGCGAGATCAAAGTTGTGAGTTTAATGTGTCGTAGTTGGTCTGTTAGTCAGGCGGGATTATAGGTTTAGTGAGTCGGTATCGCTTCGCAACGGACACAGATGGGGAAAAATAGGAAAATACTGCTGTGTGTGATCACCGAGCCTTTGCATGGATCTGTAGAGAGAGGTGGAGACACTCAGGCTGTGTGTGTGTGTGTGTGTGTGTGTGTGTACTGTACTAAATGGCTCTGAGGAGCGAGGCGTGTGAAAATCCCACCCTGGCCCACCTGGGGACCATCAGCTGTGAGCATGGCGCAGTACGGGTGGTGTGTGTGGAAAGAGCCGCGCCATGAACAGGGCAGACACGGAGGCCAGTCGGCTCCCAACAGTATCCCAGATGCCCCCGTGTTTGTCCCCAGAGAATTAATCCAGATTATCACGTTTTCACTGAGTCTTTTAGCGCTGTTATGTTAAGATCTTCCCTCGGTTGCACTAGAAGCAGCAAGAGTTGTGACGATAATGTCAGTCTAACCTGTTTCAAACATGTGTTCTTTAAAACGACTATGAACTGTAAAGTGAAATCTGCAAGCAGGCTCTCCATCATTCCCTCAAATCTCTGCATTTGTTGTGTTTTGTTTTCTTGAATGTGGTGAACTATTAACAACAGATCTGTCTGCAGACAACAAAGAACTTACAACAACATACAGTTAATTACTGTAACAGACTGAGCTCAATTCCAGATACCGGGTCAGCAGGGAATTCTTTTTAATACATTTCCGTGTCTTCCCGCTTCTCCTAACCATCCATAGAAAGAATTCCAGCACGACTGTGTGACTGTTTGTGTTCCTGCCAAGCATGTGAGGTTATAGGAGGTGGATGTGGGAGTGAGCAGCGCCGGTAGAGGCCTAGCCATGATCCCATTGTCCGCAGCCACAACACAGGATGTGGTGGTTTCTAATTGGGGAGCTGGATGGACAATGGTCACACACAAGCAAATGAACAAACACGCACTGCCAGACACAGACAGGACAAAGGTGACCTCATCCATGTGAGACCAAACCAAAAGGCAAAATAGATGCTGCTCTATTTAGTCCACCACAAAGGATGTGATTTGTTTGGCAATAGAAGCCACCTCCTGCTGCTCACACATCACACCTGATCATCTGGAAATGTGTTGGCCTTATTCTGAGACTGTGCAGGGCGTCCTGGTGCATTCACGCTCTCGGATCAAAGTTTTTATTAAGTGAGTTTGTTACATCTATTTTCTGCACAACACAATTTTGTTACAGTGCCCATTTAGCACAGTAGGTAGTGTTCCATTCAAGATCACTCATTTGGAGTTCTTCAAAGGGCGATTCCCCTCAGTGGTCCTCTCCTCTCCTCTCCTCTCCTCTCCTCTCCTCTCCTCTCCTCTCCTCTCCTCTCCTCTCCTCTCCTCTCCTCCCCTCTCTCCTCTCCTCCCCTCCCCTCCCCTCCTCTCCTCTCCTCTCCTTTCTTCTCCCCTCTCCTCCCCTCCCCTCCTCTCCTCTCCTCTCCTCTCCTCTCCTCTCCTCTCCTCTCCTCTCCTCTCCCTCCCCTCTCCCATTCCCTCCTCTCCCATTCCCTCCTCCTCTCCTCTCCTCCTCCTCTCCCTCCTCTCCTCTCTCCTCTCCTCTCCTTTCTTCTCCCCTCTCCTCTCCTCTCCTCTCCTCTCCTCTCCTCTCCTCTCCTCTCCTCTCCTCTCCTCTCCCGTTCCCTCCTCTCCCCTCTCCCCTTCTCTCCTCTCCTCTCCCCTCCCCTCCCTTCCTCTCCTCTCCCCTCTCCCCTTCTCTCCTCTCCTTTCTTCTCCCCTCTCCTCTCCCTCTCCTCTCCCTCTCCTCTCCTCCCCTCTCCTCTCCTCCTCCTCTCCCCTCCCCTCCTCTCCCTTCCCCTCCCCTCCTCTCCTCTCCTCTCTCCCTTTCCCTCCTCTCCTCTCCTCTCCCCTCCTCTCCTCTCCCCTCCCCTCCCCTGATGTTGACGTCTCTGGCCGTGCCTCCCCGACCATGTAGACATATGCTCTGCTCCTCTTCTAATTGCTCCTCTGTATTCTTGTGGGGATGCAGCATCTGCAGGCAGGCTGACTCTTAATGAGTGTCTGTCCACAGCTGAGGAACGGCTGAACTGCTCACTTATTAGCTGTTTATAACAAGGCTCCCCTTAATACAAGCAGAGGAAACTTACAGTCGTATAGCAAAGGAAGAAAATATCTAACTTCTAATATAAATTCTGCGCTTGTGTTTCTTGTGTGCGTGTGCACGTCTGTGTGGATTCATGCATTCATGCCTGCCAACACTGCTCATGTGCAGCCTTGTTACGCCCCTCGTCATTGTGTCCATATGTCCCTGGGTCTCTAATATCAATCCTGACAGGCCTGGAACCTCTCAGGTCCCGTCTCCATACAGAACAAACAAAAGCTGTTTTTTTTTATAGTTTAGTGGACCTTGTTCGTCTTGTATTGTCAACGATCCCATCGCCCTCCCCTCTCAGAGCTGCATTCACTACACCCCACTGTGAAATTATTTAATATCAGCAGCTTTTGGAACTGATTGAATCGCAGTATTATCACAGGACATCCTGGAAATGAAAGAAAAACATTATAAAATTCAGAAAGCTCTCAGCCTGTAGAACAAGACACGTTAGCCTATTTTGACTGATACTTTTGGTTCTTTATATTTTTAATATTAAGTCCTCCCTTAATTTTTTGTGCAGGAATGCACGTTTGTGGTGTATTTCAAGTATGAATGCGCGCCATGATTGACAGAATCTAGTGTTTGTGCCTGACAACTGTTGTTTGTTGTTGACAGGTTTGGAGTGAACGCCTGACATTTTTAGGTTCACTGCCTGTCGCTGTGGTGGCTACAGGGCTCTGCGGAACAGCCGCCGTCCCTTTCTGAATCAACGCCTGCTGTAAATGTGGCTCCTACTGGCTGTTTTTTAAGCTTCTGTGGGCTCAAGGGGTCATGGGAAAATTAAACATTGTCGTTTTACTTGACAACTTGTCACAACTGTCACCGACTCCCTTCAGTAAAAATGCAGCTCGGCCAGCCAACCTGTGAAGTGTGTGACTGCGAGCTGGCACAAAAGACAGACACGTGGGCCGTTGGAAGCTATTGACAATTATTCTGTGGTTGCCATGTGCTGATTAACACAGAACCAGTCAGACGAAATCATTTACCGTCGCTATTGTGAGGTTTTTGTAAACACGTGTGCTCTAGTTGCAGCATAAATACATGTCAGGAAGACAGAAATAACAAAAATGACAGCTGGGCTTCCTGGGCCACCAAACAAAAACACCAAAATAATTCTCTCAGACAGGCAAGTGTCGGTGACCAGACAGCACCGCGGAGCCCCGACTGTTTGAGTTCGCAGAGGAGGTTGATATGAAACAAAGCCAATTCACAGCACGCTCATAATATCATATTTCACCTCTTGGCAGAGCCCAGACAAACACTCTTTGGATCTAATGGTGTTTTGGTGTTTTATGTAGATGAGCACTTTTGGATTTCTTATTAAACTGATCAATCTGACGCGTGGAGTGGTGAAAGGTCTTCAATCAAAAGCAACTTTTAAAGGAATAAAGATGCGAATGCGACGTGTTGATGGACCAAGGAATCAAACATTTTCCTCCAACAGAGCAGCGCGTCGGTCATCTCGGCGCACGAGCGCGCTAGTCTAGTGGAGCAGCGAGAACTTCCTGTCCTCCGTCATGCAGCTGTTCACACCCCCCTCCGCTCCTCACTCACGCCATTTTGCTCTGCATCACTCCACGCTCAGGCCAGATTTCACACCACTCCACACACAAACGCTCACTGCCCATAGCGGAACACGGAGTGTTATGTGTGTGTTTCCGCGTCTAACCTGAGTCAGACTTATCTGCATGTAGACACGTAGAGGCACGAGTTCAGTTCCTTCTGTGGTTCATCCCAAAGCTACTCTAATCGTTCAATTTCATATTTGATATATCTGAACCCAAAGCATCTCAATTCATGGCTGTATCACCTGAGCAGAACCTTTCAGATGTTTTTAGAGCATCTGTCTCTTATATTTGCATTCATGTGTCCTCTCCTCTTCTGTCCTTGTCCCCTTCTCCTCCTTCTCTCCTCCTTTAGCTGGGCTGTCGACAGGAGGGTCTCCTCCTATGAGCCTGGTTCTGTTTAAGGTTTCTTCCTGTTAAAGCTGTTTTTTTCCCCCCTGGAAGTGCTTCATATCCTGTTATTGTCATGTTGTCCACACTGGGAGCCGTGCTCGTTTGTCAGGGCTCATCTGCAGACGTCGCTGTAAAGATCTCCCGGTGGTTTTGTGCTGCAGACGCTGGTGTTCGCTGTGAACACGAGTGGGCTGAGCGCGGCCCCGGAGCTCTCCAGTACTCACCAGTACAGTGGAGGAGGTGTGACTGCCAATCAGAACCGCTTGTGGCCTGTTAAGAGTTGGTTATTCAGAGGCAGGATGTGGGCCTTGAGCCTAAAGTGAAAACTTTTGTGGTTGAGTCCTCGTCGGTGCTATTATAACAAGGAAAAGCAGTTTAAAAAGAACAGTTGTCCTTTTTTTATCATATCAAGCAGGTCTGGGTCAAACTCACACCATCAGCAAATGAAAACGACTCCTGTTAGAACTCAAGACTCTAGAAATCCTGACCATCGGTGTGTTTGTCTCTACCCACAATCCCTGTCTTCATGCTAACTTCTCTTCTATGTCAGCGCTGTGCTTGGCTTTGCAATCGACCTATATTTATCTAACAGTGGGGGCAGCAGACAGAAAACCGGGCGGCCTCAGTTCTGTTTTCATTTTAAAATCTGAATTTACAGGCAGCTTTGATGTTTTGTGAGCTTTGAGACAACATTTCTTATTTTAAGTGGATTTCTTTAAGCATCTTTAAATAATTTATAGGTTGATGTGTGAGATGCTTTCAGTTGGTGGTGACCATGCAGAGTCTCTTGGGTTTTAACTGCAGTTGTGTTCTTTCCCTCTTCGACGTCATCCCCATTACATCTTTCTTATTTCTGTTTTCCTTTTCTCCCCTAAAATATATTTCAATCCTGCCATTTTTGCTCTCATTAGCACGCTGAGAACACTCCCGACAAGCATGTTCGCAGCCGTGCGGCCACATTAGCACCGGCGCCTCGCGGCCTCGTACAAACTGACACCAGTAGCCACCTGATGGGAAAGAAGATCTTGATGTGTCGCTCTTTCCTCAAATGGAAACTTTTTGTGGTTCACTGAAGAACAAATTGTGTTTATTATTTCCCTCTGAATGGTTGTGGCAGTGAGCGGGTGTTGTGCGCGCTGACGAGTTGTTCTCAGGTCGTCAGGCGGGATGGATTAAATTCATCCATCTGGAAGCAAATCTGTGACTAGATTTGAATTTTTGTTTGTGACTTTTTTTTAGTTTCCAGCATGACGATGTTTACTTCGATACGTGGCCGTAGATATCAGTGTTGCTAAAGCTGAGAGGAATGTGCGTAGGAACCGGACCTACACAGTTTAAATAGCTTCCCATTTTATTGTGTTTCTATATTTTAAAAAAGTTAAAAAACTGCGCTTTAAAGACGATGTGTCATTTGAGGTGACGTTTCTTGGACGTTTCTTGGTAAGTGGTGTCACAGTAATAACAGTCAATCACGCATCATTGTCCCCAGAGGGAGAGAATAAAATTACAGATTCATTCATATTATCATAATGTGTAGAAGAACTTTTCCATATTTTATTTATTTTCAGAACTTTTCATTTAAAATTGCATAAAAATCCTTCTTGTGGTGACTCTTCAATTTTAATACGATAACTTGATGGGGACAAAGTTTCACCCCTGTGTGTGTGTGTGTGCGTGCGTGTGCGTGCGTGTGCGTGTGTGTGTGTGTGTGTGTGTTGTGTGTGTGTGTGTGCTCGTGCATACTGGTAGCAGGGCTGTGGTGACGGCGATGAAGCATCCTATCCCCATTAGTGCTAGCCTAGTTCTGTCACAGCCTTGTTGGGTTACTGCCTGGTAAAATCTGAACCCTGAGGAAACATGGCGTGGGGAAAACACGGTCAGAAACACACACACACACACACACACACCCTGCAGCAACTAAATTTTGATCAGCTGGATTTTGCACTCAGTTTTTCAGCAAGTCTTGTGTGATGTCTGTGAGACCAGCTGGTACCTTTCATTATTCATTTCAGGATGTGCTGCTGTGTTTCCTGTGACTTCAGCAAATGATCCGTGCTGCTCCGCACCTGTACTTTCTCATTACTTTATTAAATTGCCAATTGCCCAAGTTGCTGAGTCAGCTCAATTTACTTGAACCCCATTTACTTGGAATAAAGACTCGGACCCTTTCATGTGTTTCCATTCATTTGCTGCCTCAGCTGTAGAATTAAAGGATGTCCTACATTCTCCCAGTGCTGCTGTGGAGTGGAGCTTTGATAGAGACAACATTTCCCCTCTCCTTCATGGACTTACATTGTTCCTTCTAATTAATATCTCTGTCAGTAATTTGCTGTGACACAAGGCCTTCCAGCCACCCACCCAACCAGCCAGACAGTTCGATTCAAGCCCCAAAGCAGCATTCCGGCTCCAAGTCGCGAACACAGACGGCAGGATGCCATCAAACAACCCTCATGTGGTTTTTCTGTCTGTGTTTTGTCTGTCTGCTGCCTTCCTTTCTTCCTTTCTTCCTTTCTTTCACACATTTGAGCTTTTTTTCTCCAGGGGCTTGTTGGTAGAGTCTGTCGCCATCCCAACCGTTGCTTCGGACGGGTGGTGCAGATGATGACAGCCGACGCATTGACGTTGCCCTGTCCTGTTCACTCTTTTAAACTTTACTCTGCTCTATTCAAATTGGAGACAATTTGGGTAATAGACTAAAGCAAGTTTTTGAGTGTTGTTTTATGCCACGCGCTGGTCATCACGTGCATGAGAACAGCTTGAATTCATGGCTTGTTTGTCTCTGTGTGTCTGCAGGTGCAGGAAAATGTCTTTGTTGAATTTAACCACCAGGAGCTGCTTGAGTTCTACAACAAGGTCTGTTGAGTGATGGAGCGAGAGAAAGAGAGAGAGAGAGAGAGAGAGAGAGAGAGAGAGAGAGAGAACGCATGCATGCGTCCATTTTGCAGAAACTGTATTTATCTGGATGTTTCTGTTTCTATTTTCCGTTTGATCCTGATTGGCACATGACGTCAGACCAAACCCATCTGGAATCTTTTTGTTCTCTCTGTCTCTGTCAGTCCTTGCATGTGTGTGTGCATGTGTGTGAAATTCTATGAACCTTCTTTCACGAACACCAATTAAAGGCAGCAATTGTTTCCTCCTTTCTTTCAGCTTGAAATCATGCAAGGCCAGTTGGATTCCCTGACTTAACCCTGGTGCTCAGTGTACGACCATTCCTACGGTGTGTGTGCGTGTGTGTGCATGCGTGTGTGTGTGTGTGTTTCTAAGCTATGACAGCTGTGAGATATTATGCCTGTTTTCATTCATTGAAATAAAAAAGATCTAATTCGGGTCTCTGTCTGTTCTTAAGAGACTTTTGGCATGAAAAATGTCAATTTCCTTGTTTATTTTTTTATATTGTTACATAAAGTAAAAAGCAACACGAGCGTTAAACTACAGTAACAGTGACTGCCGTCAGCCATGTCTGATGGTCTGTAACTCATGTCGTAACAGTTCTACTCATAGAATGTCAAATACTCCTAAAGATTAAATCACTTCCAAACATTTAACAGATCATCATCTTGAGCTGAAACATGTGAACTTTGTAACTTCGGAAAGACGACTAGTCCACACTGTCCAATAAAATCTGAAATGGAGGTGAAATCCTCTCAAGCTGCTGTTATCTACCAAACGCTCATTATTTTCCATTAAGACCAACCTGGACTGCTGGTTCAACAGAAGGGATCTCTGGTAGGCACAGGCTCTCTCTCTCTCTCTCTCTCTCTCTCTCCCCCCCCCCCCCTCTCTCTCACACACACACACACACGGTGCGTTATTTGTCCTTACTAATGTATCCTCCCATACTTTTGTTCTTGTTGATGTCTCTGTAGGTCGAAAATCACCACATTATATGTCGATCTTTTACCTGACATTTCCAGTGTTGGACGTGAACAAAGACTCCCGGCGTCACTCACAAGTGTCCAGCGCACATTCACCGTTTGTGCTCTCGCGCTAACTTAAAAGCTCAGTTCTCTGGCTTTACCTGGCGAAAAGCAGCTGGTAACGTTGAGCACAGCAGTGCTTCACACACCCACCATGTAAAATGGACGCTTGTGTGTCGTTGCTATGGGAACGCTCCTAACAACTGCTATTGTGAGAGGTCTATGAAGTAGTATTAGCGTGTTGTGGGTGAGTACTACTACTCATCTCTTTTGTCTCAGAGGACGAACACACACGCAAGAGTTCAAAATGAAAACACGAGTCACTAAACAACTCAACGGTCCCCAGATGACTGTCTAAACAACAGCCTGACTCAGTTCGCCACAATTTTTCATTTTACTTTTCTTTTTTTTTTAAAGACTCAAGTAGACAGTTCTTGCCACCTTGTGGAAGTCCTGCAGCCAGAGGCAGCTCAGTGTTCCACAGCACGGAGAACAGATGGCAAGAAGTGGGGGGAAATGAGAATCTCACGCACTGAGACTCATGTTGAGATCTTGCAGATCACAGAGCGAGGGAGGGAGCCAGTGTGGTGTCCGCGGGTGTGTGTTTTTGCCTGTTGTCTTGTGTCTTTCTCCATGTTCTTGTCAAAGCTGCTTGCATCCTCCTCGGTGAGTGATGAGCCAAAGGAGGCGCAGAGAGCCTCCGTTTCTAACATGCTCGCCTCATGGACGACAGAAACATGGAACAAAACCCATCAGGTGGTATACAAACTACAGGGCTGGTGGGGGGACATTAAAGGGGACGTTCTCATTTCCTGTAAGAAAAGTCAAAAGCATGCTGATAATTGTGGCCTCCTTCATATTTCAATATGAAAGAACGTGAGAACGAGCAGCTGAACACAGAAAGTTCTGCAAAAAGGACACATTTTCTCACCATGGGTCTATTTTAATGTCTGGTACTGGTATGGGCTCTCTTTACTTCAGTAATGGAGTTGAACTGGTGGTCCAGAACTACCTGGAAGCAACGTGGACATCCAGCTGGAGCGATCCACAAAGCCCCCCTGTTGTCACACTTTTCAACCCAATTAAAACCCGACTGATTTGCTCATTTAATCCAGAAAACTCTGCGACGTATTGAGCACTTTATTCCCAGTTTGCACATATACCATACAGATGGCTTAGATTCCTAATTACTGTGTTTGCAGGTCACACAATTAACTGTGTGGTGTGTTTGTTACATGTTTTTAGAAAAGAAAAAGGCTGACAGAAAACTAATTTCCACATCTAAAAGATTCCACCTTTAGCCTTCCTGTTGTCTGCCCCTGATGAGTAGTTTAATTGTTGGCTTCCAGAGTCTTTTTTGATGGGTCACCTTTTCATCCCGTTACTAAATGTTTCCCGTTAAATAAGCGCTTGATATTTGAGGCGCTGAACAACATCAAGAGGACTGAAATCCCTTTCAGATCAACCCAGCCGACTGTTCCTTTTGTCTGTTGGTCAAGGAACTGGACCCTGTTAACAGTGCGTTCAGCTTTTATCATCACACCCTTATCAGCGTCACACAGAGTAGTTGTGCAACAATGTCCCCCCCCCCCTTTTTTAGTGCTTTTTGGTGTTCGTTCACACCAGCAGTTGGTGATGTGGGTCGGCCAGTGAGGACTGAAACACAATCACAAGTGTTGTTTGGAAAAGATCAGCAGCATCTGAGTGATGGCAATAGAGTCCAAGGTGGCAGCGGCCATCACGCTGAACAAGGAAGAAGAGATAAACGGCAGCAAGACGCTCTCGTATGATGGAATGTTCAGTATAATTCAAGCAGAAGTTGCATTATAGATCAGCTCCAGAGGTGGGCTCCACCAATCACCTCTGAACCTTGAAACTGTAGCACGATGAAAGAACCGGTTCCTTCAATGATATTGATGGTCGAGAGATTTGTTTCCAGTTAATGTTGCAAATGCAAAAGGCCAATAAAACTCTAACATCTCCAACAATTCAAAGGATCTTAAGGTTCTAACTCTGTCGTCCTGAGGCTCTGGAGGTTCTGACACCGTTGTTCTCAGACTCTGGAGGTTCTGACACCATTGGCCTCAGACTCTGGAGGTTCTGACACCATTCTTCTCAGACTCTGGAGGTTCTGACACCATTGGCCTCAGACTCTGGAGGTTCTGACACCATTATTCTCACACTCTGGAGGTTCTGACACCATTGTCCTCATGGTTCCCGAGGTTTTGATGTTGGTACCAGTTTCAGTTTAAAACAATCTTTTAAACAAAGAAAATAACAACAACCCAGAAGTGCAGCCTCCCGGTCCAGAACAGCCATAAAGTGGCCCGTCAGAGAGTCCTGTCAGAACTGAATAAATGCTGAAGAGCGTTATCCTCTTCCTCAGAATCTGTTTTCTCTTTGAAATCGGATGACTGAATTATTCAAACTCTGGTTTCTTTGGATTCTCCGAACAAGTTCCTTGGCACCAAATCAAAGGCGGTTTGTAAAGTGGTTGGCACTGGGATTGAGTCAGAAATGGGCAAAGAGCTAAGTGTCATATACATTATTCACACAGCAGATGAAGACGTCTTATTTGAACCTTAATATATGAGACCTATATGGGGATTTAATTCACTGGCACACATTAGTCACCGGCATTAAACATTTTTGGAGGGGGTGATGTTGTTGTTCGTACTTCTTATCACGAAGTGTCGCTGCAGATGTGAGCTGTGTTATCACGACCATGGCTGCTTAGCGTTCAGTCGTTGCCGTGTTGACAAACGGTCATCCACGACTTCACGTTAACACCGAATGTTCGTAAATCCTCTGGGATTAACGCCGAGGTCGTATATAAATATATAATCTAATCTGAAGTGTTTGGTGTGAGAGGCTGGATTGTTTTACAGCCAAATGTGCTTGATTGTAGATATTTCCATTCCATCCGCTGCCATATTTATCTTCCTACGCTGTTTATTCCTCAGCAAAAGTGCATCAGCTATTCAACACTGACCCGTTTGTTTTCCCACCAATTCTCCATTCACTCTTAATAACCTACTAAATGTGTCGAATTTCCAATCCCCTTGAATCTTTCTATCCAGGTTTAGGCTCTTTTTCCTTCATTTGATGCTCCTCCACAAGACTAGTTTTCAAAACTCTCGTGAATCTGCCCACTTCCCCATCTATCTCCTCCAGCCAGACTGGAGACCCACCCGACCCACCGAGCTGTGCTTCCAGAGCAGATAAAGACACTCTACCCAAGCTCTTTAAAAGCCTCTTTCCTCCTCTGTATCTCCAGGTTCCCAGCGATCTTCTGGTCAGCGGCTATTAAAACTTTTGTGGGTGTCCTCTGCACTCGCTCTCCTCCAACCCCAGAACTTTCCAAGTTGTGCTCCTGAAATAAAAAGCTCAAGTATCTGAACTGTTTTTCACTTTTACATCGGTCCCTAATTTCAATCTATTACGTTGATCCACAAAACCCGTCTCCAGCATCCGTCATCATCTCATTAGGCAGGAGCCGTCTTCTAATATTCCGAGGCATATTGCTTTGTGCTGCGGCGCGTCTAAAATTAGCCCCTCGTCTTCATTTACTCCGCCTCAGGATCTGCTTGTCCGTGAACACATCAACAACATTAATGGCTTCATGCGTGAGCACGACCGGCGGATGGCAACGTAACTAAAGATAAATAGATGACCTCTGTCGATGAGAGTTTAAGGCGCCTAAAGGACTTTTTTTCTCTAATAGGATCCAGATTTTATTTCATTAAACTCAACTTGTGCATAATTTATATGCTTCATAGGCCTCTGATGCTCAATCGGACCTCCGTTGGGTTAGTCAGCACCCTACCTCGTGGTGGTCATGTGGAACACGACGTGCTCCCGCAGTTTCCCGGAGCAGCTGATTTCCAGGTTGCTCTGTGAGAAAAGTGTTTATCTGCCAGGTTTTCCGGATTAAAAGGGAACAAGCCCAAGAGCCCCCGGCTCTGTCAGCCCGGAGCGACGCAGCTCTGACAGAAGTGTCCCTTCTCTTCTGTACCGGCCGTCGCCACCGTCGGTCGGGTCAGACCCTCCCGCCTTGATTTACAGCTCCTTTCGGCTACATTATCATGTTGCAGCAGGTTTGGTTTTTTTTGTCATAGGAAGACAATTCATATTTCAGTGGATTGGAGCTAATCTTGAAGCAGGAGTTGGAGTCACTCGATAACAGTTAGTTACAGATCTTCATGTCATATTTTTAGACTGCAGGACAACTCAAAGGCTGTGGGGGAAGTGTTTTTGGGATCTGGGATGAAATGTCCTGGGTGTCAGGACTCACGTCTGCATTTTAGGGTTTGGTTTAGATGTTTTTAAGGTTGGCGTCTGTTTATATAAAACTGCAACTGATGATCAGCAGTAATAAAAATACGGAGCTGTTGGAACATGGACGGGATGATTTTCTCTGTTCAACATGGCTGCAGACACTGTCTGAAACATGGTCGTCTCTATTATAACCTCCTTTCTTCCTCCCCACCCACTCTTTCCATCCCAGTGTCTCTCCTCCAAGTCCTTTCAGCTGTGATGATGTCTTCCTCAATGTCTCTGTCTCTCTCTGCTACACTGGCTGGGCCCCCGTCCTAGTTTAGCTCAGACTCGGTTTCCAGTCCAGAGCCGAGCGGGGCCAGGTCTTTGTCGTGACTCACAGGGTTTTTGCTTTCTCCTCACATCCAAACATTACAACCTCGTCCTTCGAGCTTCTGCCAGATGGACACATTCCCCATATCTTGGAGTATTCATCAATAAAACACGCTGTGGCTCCACTTTATGCATCTAAGTTTTCGGGACAAACCCTAATTTCGTTGCTAGGTTACGTTTTTGTCTCCAGCATCTCTGGAAGACTTGTGATATCAGTCCTCATTATCATGTGCTGCCTTGGTGTTAGTTTTAAATTTGAGCTGTTTGACATTGCAAATGAACTTTGTTTTCACCTCCTGTGCCCACGGGGACCTGACATACAGGTGAAATAAGGTACATCTGTTGAGCACCATCAACAAGAACAAGGCAGAATTCCTTATATGCAGCGTTTAGCTAATTAGCACGTAGCTGTGTGACCTTTGTGAATGAAACATGCACTTTACATGCTACAGTGACATCATGGCTGGAGCTAGTTGTCAATGTCACGCCTGAGGAGGTATAACAATCATACCTTATTGTCAGCCTGTTATCTGATGTCCATTTCTAAAATGTTTTGGTTGCAAATGAGTCTATCTAACATGTCTCAACATGTTCTGTTGTTAAATACGAGCGATATTTGCAGACGTGTATTTGCTCCGCACATAACGGTCATCGCTGGAGTCTAACTGGCACCACTAAGACACAGCAGCTCTTTTAGCATGCGCCAGATTCTCTCTGGTCATTCTTTCACAGTCTTTTCTTTTGTTCCTCGTCTTGTTCTCTCTCTCTCTCTTTCTCTCACCCCCTTTTACTTCTTCACATCCCATCTCGGCTTGTCTGTCAATAATTGTGACATCACTTCTATTGTGGATCTTTCTGTCTTGGCTCGCTCTTTGTTCTCGGCGCTGAGTCGTGGCAGATACTTGGCTGTGTCACGGACAGCTGTTTGCAGTCAGATTCAAAACTCACATTCATTTGCATCTGTTATGTTTGTGGTCTGTGTGAGGCTGTCCTGACATTGACAGGTGACAGTTAGGGTAAAGTAAAAGTTTTTAAAAATATTAAATTGATCAATGGAGTCATTTCCTGAATCACCAATTCACCCATTTGGGTTGTAATGACCAGTCTGTCCTGTAGGGGCAGTGTGTGCTCCCCTGTGGAATTACATAGACTGTCTGGAGCCCCAAACAAATGGGTATATTTTGAAAATCTGGGAAACTCAGAGAACAAGTATAATAAATATAACAGCAAGAAGAACCAAACTAACAGTTTAAGCCAACATCAAGTAGTTTTGTAGAGGAAACCTGAGTAGTAAGAGAATTCCCCATAAGATGTTGTCAGAAAACTGTTCTGATCTGATCCTGTTTCTGTTTTCATTAGAAAGTAAAGAGTAGCCTGGACCCGTCCCCGGCTGTCCTCGGGGCCCGGCTGCGTGTGTGCAGAGCGTCTGCAGCAGTGGTCTGTGGCATTAATAGTCTCAACACAGATGGTGCAGCATGCCTCTACACATGGCAGCTTCACAGCTCGGGGAGCTCAGCCATCCTCCGGTGTTCCTCCCCCATCTCCTGTCTCTCTCCAGCTACGTCTGTCTCTCTGTCCTGGGCACCTGCTGCTTCTCGGTGTGTCCACGTACCCCTGCGTGTGCGTGCGCCTGAGTGTGTTTGTCCTTAACATTTTTGGAGTGCAGAATGACGCCGTTAATGATTTCTGGTTTATTTGTGGTTGCACATTCCCGATAGGACTGGTTTTAGTTCATATTCAATTTCCCGTCCACTTTTTTTTCCTCTGGTATAAAAAGGCCCCAAAAATAAATGAAATGTCTCCATTTTCCAGCCATGGTTGTCCTCTTTTATCCAGTGAATTTCAATGTGATGACGTAGTCATGATGTATCTAGTCTTTATCTAGTTTTCATTATAAAGTTTAGATTAAACTTTAAACATTAAAGTGTCCTTGTTGCGTTTCATTTTGCTTTATCTTCTCGTGGGCAGTGATAGATGAATATCCTGTATTTTTATCCATGTTACTGCGTACATATTTAATTTCTCTTTGCATATTGTAATTCTGTACATTCAGATGATAAATGATGTTTAAATCCTGCGCAGCTGCCTAATAAAGTCAGACGCCCACAATAGTGAGTCTCAGCCCTGGTTGTGTGTGTTTTTTAAATTGATGGCACTTTTGAGCAAACACCAGTGAAATTGAAAGTGGGTGCGAGAGAGGAGATGTGAGAGGAAGAGGATGAAAAAGAAAAGTAGGACGAGGTAACGCAGGGACAGGGCTGACTGCTAGCTGCATTCTGGGTAATTTTGAGCAATGTAACGGTTCTTGCATTAGACTTGATGGGGAAATCTGCATCTGGGGTTTCGCCTCGACCGATCAGCACTCTCGGTTTGATAATAACCTTGAGGATGCACGATACTGTTCATTTATCACTATAGTTTAACTCAAAAAGATTACATTTTCTGTAATCCAATCGGGGCTTTTTTAGAGGGAAACGAGGATCTGAAATATTGTGATGACCATGAAATCCCCACCCGTCTAAACCTTTGGGTGTTTCTGCTCATTCTTTTTTAAAGAACAGATACAGATGAGAGCATTTTGGTCAGTGATATTTTTAATTAGACTTTCCTGCAACTCCAGGGGCAAACAAACCCACACCTCTTCGGTTTGTGCTTGTATTTATGTCCCGATACGAAAGAGAGAACTTGTTCTGCTCAATTCTTAGCTCTTTAATAAGGGTTTACATTAAAGTTCCAAACTGGGGGACAAAGAGAGGGAGACAAGCATTTCATTCTCGGCCAGCTAATCTCTTCGACTGCTCTCCACTGAGCACTTCTGAGCACTCTGCCCCCATCACATCCACATTATTACACAGCAGCTAATCCTGTTTACCAAATCCCAGCACCTTGAACTCCGTCGAGAAAATCCTATTGGTGCTGCACATTTCTCCGTATGCTTTAGCATATAAGAATGTGCTGTCCCCCAGACTGCCTTTGTCTCGTTCAAGCATGCTTTCCATATGTTTTCTTCTGTAAATCCCCCCCTGAATCCCTGCATCCCATCCATAATCAACATTGTCTCAAGCTTTTTCTAACAGCACGCACTCAGACAAGACAAACCCACGCAAGACACGCGTGGTCTTTCGCTTAATGTCGGTTTGTTGTTTGCCTGTAACTAACTTACTGGTTTATTTATCGCTCTTTTGTTTATTGATGGAGTTAAGGTTAAGAATTCATGAGGTCGTGTTCTCTTCCAGGGAAACCTGAGCGTGTGTTAGTCAGAGAGACACCAGGGCGGAGTTCCAGCTCACCTCCATCCAATCTGAACGGCTTACTTTGTAATTAACGGAGTGACGCATGTGCTGGAAAAGTGCACGTATGCTTGTGTGTGTGTGTGTGTGTGTGTGTGTGTATAATGATGCATCTGGAACTGAATACCTGCTTACATGCATTAGCAGCATCATCATAGGATTTTATCAGGCTTCTTTGATTCACTTGTGAGCTCACAATGAGCCATCTGCGTCTGTGTGTGTGTGTGTGTGTGTGTGTGTGTGTGTGGTGTGTGTGTGTGTGTGTGTGTGTGTGTGTGTGTGTGTGAGCTGTACTGCGCAGCAACGTAGCGGTTGAGCTCCGGGGTGCCGTGAGGAGAGGCTTTCTTGGGTGGCAGCCATTCATGCATTTGGCTAAGAGAAGAGAACCAGTACAAACAGGTTTGAGCACATGGATAAAACAAAGATGTCACCTGGAGTCCCAGAGTCCAGTAGCAGGATCTGGGGCCTTCACAGGACTGGGCTGCTGGCCCCTGGTTGTGGCACAGGCGTTTTTGAACCACACAGAATGACAGCTGCTGTTATATCATTTTAAAACAGAAATATATGAGAGGAGGCTGTAAAGTGAAGTCAGTTTGCTGCCTGAGGCCCTCAAGAAACCACAGTCTTGGGTCGGGAAGGTCTGTGTTTCTGCTGATGGGGATCAGGTTTGTGTAGGTTTTCTACAGGTAAATGGTGGGTTGATTAAAAAAACCCTACTTGCTCGTGCTCATTGGCGGGGGGAGGAAACCTGTGAAAGCAGGATACAATTGGAAGAGTGAGGATTAAACTGCTGCCTCCCGCACACAGCTGGCAGAGGTAAATTGGGGGAGATAAACGGCTCTATTGAATTAAGTAAAGTGCGTCTCACCTCTCCGCCATCAGATCTGAGCGGCGCCCGCTGGCGTCGGCTATAATCAAGTAATTTCTTCCTATACGTCGGGGCGGTTACGGATTAATCGCGCATAACGGGAGCTTTCGACGCTGAGAGGAGCCGTGTTTGTGTCGGTGCTAATCAGACGGCGGCGAGGAGGATTCCCAGAGCTTGGCCTCATCCATCAGCGCTACCGCGCCGCGTCCTCGGCGCGCACTTGTCACAATATTTACTGTAGAGGCTGGCGAGCTATACGTGATGGATGGTAAAAGCAGCTCTGCACCTCTTGTAAATGAGCTTGTCTTCAGACATTACCGAGACACGCTTTAAAGCTGCGCACGCAAGTTTCTGCAAGCGTGCACGTCTGGTCAAAACGTTTCCCGCCGAGAGGCTATTTGCTCTTTCAGGCAGAGCAGATGTGCGTGCAAATAATACAGGGGTTCATGGCGATGAGAAACACTTTGCCACATGCGCGATTACCATCCTTTCAGCCGGCGTGAATGACTGTGATCCGTTAACTAACGTGCAGCGTGCGCAGGAGCGTGAGTGTGAAGCCCAGAGGGGACGCCCACTGATGTGCTGCTACATGTGTGCGAGATGTTTCAGGCTGCTGTCAGTGGCTGAGGAGCTTCCAGGTGTTAGTTTGAATATTCAGGACCAAAAGAATTGTGAAACTGCAGTTTTATTGCTAGATCTTTTTAATGGAGTTGAGCGTGTGTGAGGCCAGAGGGTGCACTTGGGTGGGACCTAGCCGCAGAACCGGTCTCACCGTCTGCAGCCCCCCCCGGAAATGATCAAATGGAGGTGCAGAGAGCGTCGCATATTTTTGAAATAAGCCCCTTTAGCCAGCTGCCTGCTGCATTATGGATTAATGCTGCTGGCCGGCGTTGCTCACAGGTTTGCCAGGAGTCAAAGAGAAAACACCATGAAGCAGTTGGAACTGGGAGGGATAATTAGCATTTTTGATAGTTGGACAGACGACAGAAGCGGCTACCAAAACATGCAGAAACATACTGAAGCTTCTCTTCTAAGGAGGATCTAAAGCAGATCTGGAAGGAGAGATAACTTGTGCCCACCCACAAAAGGGTTTCAGCCCAATGAGGAGACAGAGGAATAATAGGAATAATTTGGAGTTTTAAGGATGATCTCTAACCAACTCTAAGAGAGACTCACAGGAGTGACACAAATCAAAGTCACAACAAAAATGAGTGCCGTCATTTATTTAGCAGGGGGCAAAGAGTGCTTAAGTAACTGAAAGCCACTTAAGCAAACTGGCACCACGCTAACATCTTCCTGGGCCAAAAATGCCACCAAAGAAAGGTTCTGATTCACTATTCATTATAACGCTTTAAAAATGCATCCAAACCCATTTTGTTTGTGTCTGTGATGGCGCCGGTGCCAAACGCAACATGCAGGAGGGGCCTAATAGAAAAATCTGAAAACCAACATCTCACCGCTAAATGATTCAGAGCTGACGTAAAACAAGATACTTTTGTTTTTTTCCCTTTAATTGGAAAATAATCACAGGAGAGTCACACAGGAGTCACAGCTCCATGTTTTATTCATTGCTAGAGCACAGCCGCGGTTCTCCCTCTCTTTCGAGAACACTCGGTTCCAATCAGTTCTCCGCACTTCACCATCTGCTAGATGGGTGGACGGAGGCTGGTCAGATGTTCCCCGGGGAGCGGGGAGCCCTCGGTGGGCTCCAGGCCTGCCCGGGAGGCACCCGAACCAGACAGAGCCACCAAATCCTCCCAGGCTACAGCCCAACCCCTGACACCCACCAGAG
Source organism: Takifugu flavidus (assembly GCF_003711565.1). NCBI lineage: Eukaryota > Metazoa > Chordata > Actinopteri > Tetraodontiformes > Tetraodontidae > Takifugu > Takifugu flavidus. Next base: position 9,740,930 of record NC_079524.1, on the reverse strand, counting down.
GGGCCTGAAAGGAACGGTGTAGATTCCTACGCTTCCTACTTCCTGTCCAACCTTTCTGTTTCGGATTTAAGATGCATTCTCCCCCCCAAACGAATAACAGAGCTTTTAAAAAAGGCTAGAATGTTTTTGAGTTGTGTCTGTCCATTTTACTTCAGTGGACTTGTTTGGTGTCCATTAAAGGCTTTTTACAGTAATCCAGCTTTTCTGTATGCATTATTGTGTGTGTGTGTGTGTGTTTGCGTGTTTCCTCCTTACCATCTCCACCAGCCAGGAAGACACTTAACATCTGGAGAGGGACCCAGGTACGCTGTGATAAAAGCCTCCGGGGAGGAGAGACAGACAGAGAGAGAGACAGACAGAGAGAGTGAGAGAGTGCGTCTGGATGTGCACGCAAATAATAGCCAAGTGATGGTGTCGTGTGTGTCTGAGTGTTCGGGGGAGGGGGGATTTGCAGCGAGATACAGATGCAGATAGAGCGACACGCAGGAAGAGTGGAAAAACAGAGGAGGTGAAAGAAGAGTGCAGCGGCCATGAGTGGTTTGCTGGTTCCCCCCCAGCTCTGTCAGCACATTAAATGGATGAGGGCCAGCAGGCATGTAAATGGGTGGACAAGATGAAAGGCCGAGGTTGGAGGGGTGAAATGAAAGACGGGGGGGAAAGAGAAGAGGAGGAGAAGGATAAGGAGAGCTGGAGATGGCCAAGAACCGCTGGAAAATGAGAGGAATAGAGAGAGAGGAGATGATGAACCCTGGGGAGCCTCAGATCCCACATCAATTATGGAAAAAGTGTGTGCATGTGTGTGTGTGTGTGTGTGTGTGTGTGTGTGTGTGTGTGAGAGAGAGAGAGAGAGAGAGAGAGTGCACCCTAAAAGTTTTTGAAGTGAATTTTTTTTTGAAAATCTTTTGTTTCAAAAGATGTTTAACACAGCCAAGTGATCTAAAATGGACATATTAGGGAATATTAGAGGAAAGGATGGATGTCCCCATGTTCTCTTCCTCAGAGCTGAGCTGGACCACGTTGAAGCATGTTAAAATTCAGTCAGAAACCATCCTGAAGGTGTCTTTTCATCTTTGGACTTCAGAGTTTTTTCTCAGGTTGGGGCGGGGGGGGTTTAAAGTGAAGCCCAAACTCTCCTCCATCAGCATCAGACCATCTTCTGCTCTTCCTCCATCCTGGGCGGCTCGATCCGACGTTTGAGGATTCTGTTTTTTCTCGGGCTTTGATTCGCGGGGGTGACCTGTCCTTGGCCGCATTCAGGCATCGGAATTTTAAGGGTTTTAAACATGTGTGTGTGTGTGTGTGTGTGTGTGTGTGTGTGTGTGTCGGGGGTGGGGGGGTGGGTATGTGTGTGCGTGCTGGTGTTTAACTTCTTTGCACCTCTGCTGATGAGCTGTCATCGTCCTGGCGGAGGTCAGGACACAGTGTCAAGTGTGACGGATGCTCCTTTGGCGGGACGTGCGACCCCCCGAGCCCTTTGGTAACGAGGCGGGGGTCGGGGGCGGGGCAAATAACATTAAAAGTCAATCTAGTCTGGGTGTAAATGTTTCTCATTACAGAACAACGACCCTTCTTGGGCCAATAATTGCGAATGGGGATCAGCGGAGTGGTTTGGGTAATTCATGGGCTCTTCTCATGCATACTGAGGAAGAATCAGATTGTGGCTTCTGCGCAATTCATATTCATGTGGCGAGATTGAAGCGCGCTCAGAGGCGGCCATTTGAATTTCAATAACGGGGGCTTTTTCAAACTCGCGAGTGTGAATTTCCTCGCGTGGCTCCGAAACCGTCGACAGATCGTGGATCCTGGAGGATCCGCTGAGCCGAAAGCGTCTCGTCCCGCAGCAACGGTGACATTGGAGTCAGTCATGGGTTGGAGAAGGGTGTGCGTGCGTGTGCGTGTGCGTGTTCAGTTGAGGGGGGAGGGCTGGGGAGGGTGAACTGGTGTACAGTAGGAATTTCCATCTGGAGTGACAGGAAATCAATGAGGAAGTGCAGCTGTATGTGCTGGAACCCTGGATACAGCTGAGTGTAATCCCCTCTGTGCCGACCTTCTGGGCTTCAGAGGAAACACACACACACACACACACACACACACAAGCACAGAGGCAGTTGGCTACCTTTACTACCTTTGCATATAAAATAAACGATAACATTTCAAACCCAACGGAGAATGAAATCCTCTCACGTATGAGGAAACTCAAGACGTGTCTGATTTGTTTAAGACTCCTCTATAGGGTTGGTTTGTAAATCAGCTCCCCGCCGACCCGACGCAGGAGGCCTCAGAACACAGCGATGTTCTCAGTCCCGGCTTCTCTGGAGATAACGTGATTATTATTGATGACGGCCTATGTTTAATATTCCGTGTTGATAATCGCGTCTCTGCCTGTGTGAGGAGCGTCTCTGTAGAAATGAACCCAAAGAGAATCAGCAGCACAAGCTGCTTCAAAAACAGCTTCAGCTCATTCTTCAGACACACTCGTGTTCTTTAGTCGTCAGCAAAACAAACAAGAGCACCAGTGTTGCCTGTCTGTAAAGGGTCCCTGGTTTGTGTGACTTTAGGGGTCATTTAACACCCTTCCATATCAATAAACGTATAAATAAATAACGTAAAGCTTCGTTTAATGGCGGGAGCAAGGGTCAACAGCTCAGATTCTATAGGTATTTTAATAAATCATTGTAATATTTGATGAAATTTGTTTGTGATTCCAGGCTAGTGAGTGTTAAATCTCCTATAGGGGAACAATACACATTACATATTTATTACACATCACACAACTGTCAACATCTGAGAGGTTTAGTCTGATTACAGCGACAATGACAAGTAATTTATCAGCAGTCTGACAAACTCGTCTGAATTTAAACACTGACAATTCAACCCCCCCCCGAAACACACTCACACACACACACACACACACACATACACTGCCCTTCGAAGGTTGACTGGTCCAGGTCCCCAGAAGAGACAGTTAGACCTGCAGCTGAGACCCCGTTGATTACAGTCCTTAGAGACGGCACAGGGCAGTGTGTGTGTGTGTGTGTGTGTGTGTGTGTGTGTGTGAATGGGGGGGTACAGATATCCACCAGCTGTGTTTCAGAGCTCTGAGATTGAAGACAGGTTGGTAGCTTGATCTCAGAGTGCAAAATGATGCAATGTGGTGTGTGTGTGTGTGTGTGTGTGTGTGTGTGTGTGTGTGTGTGTGGTGGTGGGGGAATTAATATGCAACCAATCAGTATATACAAAAATATACACACATTCTAATGATGTCCTCCTAATTGGAAAGTAATGTCCAATAAATTTGAAGAAATTCACCATTAACTTTCTAGCCGAATCGTCTGTGAGCTGGGACGGAGTGTGTGTACTCTCCCTAAGTCCATGTGGGTTCTCTCAGGGTTCCTCCTACAGCTGCAAACATGCCTTTGGGGAATATTGGGGACTCTAAAGTGGCCTTAGGCTTGAATGATTGGTGGTTTCTAGGTATTATCTGTTCCTTGGCCCTGACCTAAAGACAGCTGAGATAGGCCCCGCCCCCTTGGACTCTGAAGCTGTATTTGATGGATGGATGTGATGCTGTGATCCAGGTGCTCCGACTGTACATGTAAAACTCTGCTGGGTATTGAAAATGTTCAGTGGAGAAAGACAGCCAGAGAGAGAGACAGCTTAGTTTGCTAGCGTCAATGCTAACCTGGCAGCAGTGGGCTGTCTTAAGACTTTATGTCCCCCTGTGAACTAAAACCTGTGAAAAATCCCCTATGATAAGAGCTGCAGCAAGCATCAAAGTGGCTGCACCGACCTGGCCTGCATGTTTTCCATCTGTCCACATTTCCATATTCACAGTTTGGCAATTTGTACAGATGAAATGAGGAGAAGGAAAAAAAAACACTCGGTTGGGGAGCCGACATCTCCAACTCTCTGAATTAGACTATCAGCAATGCTAAAATTTGTATTTCAAAAAGAAAAGGAGATGAAATGAAGAGATGACAGGATTTAGCTTGTGTGTATATGTGTGTGTGTGTGTGTGTGTGTGTGTGTGTGTGTGCCCGTCTCATCATCATTACGTGACTCTGACGGCAGCTAAAGCGCTCATGCATCAAGACAGAGTTGCGAGGTCTGAATTAAATATGGAGCAACAGCATCAAAAACTGTGGGGGGAGTCTAACACCCCCACCCCCCATGATGTCAGCATGCACGGGAGAGGTGAACTTTCCGTGTCACGCTAAAACACTTCCTCCTATTTTTAGCGGGCACCGCGTTCTCTTGGTCCAGATGTTCACAAAGGGAGATTAACAGGAGTGGGGATTATTTCACAGGTAACACCACACTCTCCATCTGCTGCGACACTCTTACAGGAGCAGTGAAGCCGACTCCAAATAGGTGTGTTCGCAGTTTTGCTGACTAATGTGGTTTTTATGTTCATCCCTTCCCATGAAAGTAGCTTCAGGAAACGTCTGAAGAGGAAATGCTGAACCCGCCGCACACGTTGTTATATGCTGGATTTGGATCAACTGGTTAGCAGCTCGGATTAGCCTTCTCCTGGCTATTATGGACACCAGGGCTCTGAATATTGGTTCAGGTGTGTGTGTGTGTGTGTGTGTGTGTGTGTGTGAGAGAGAGAGAGAGAGAGAGAGAGAGAGAGAGAGAGAGAGACCTTGATGAGTGTTACATTGACCTTGACCATCAGCCTGTAAGTCACAGCTGTAATGTGATAAATTTTTCTCAGCTCCTCATGTCAGTTGATAAGAGAACTCATCTCTGCCCCCCTGCTCACACACACACGCACACACACGCACACACACACACACACACACACACACACACACACACACACACACACACACACTGGAGTTGTAGTGAATGTTTGTGTTTCTGATGCATGGACCTGATTCCTGGTTCCGAGTAAATACCCTCCTAAGGCTGATTCACAGGTGTGTTAACATTAATAAATAGATGAGTATAAAGACATTGGACTGTTTTGGTTAGAACGTGTGTAAAGTACTTTACTGGTGCACATAGAAACCTCAGTGCTCATTTTATTGCCTGAAACCCCTCCGGCGGGTTAAAGGGAGGCTGCTGTGTTTATGTCACTATAAAATTGGCTGTTAAATGTGTTTTCTGTATCCTCTCAGATCAAATCTTGATTTAAATGGACAGGAGTCCAAGTGCCGCATTTACAGCCTGAATCAGCCGTCCCCAGACGAACACGGGTGACGTTTCAGTATTCAGCGAATGGTGCAGTAATTCAGACTTTAGCGCCTCTCGGGCTCATGTTTAATGTAATTATCTTTGGGAGGGGGTGAATGTAAAAACCATTTTAAGGTAATGACACCTTTATAAGTGGGTCTCTGTCTCACGGCACCTGCTCCGCTGAAGCAGCATCTTCTCGTGGGCCTTTGAGGTGCCGTTCTGGTGCAGGATTTTCTAAAATCTTCTCCTCTGGGGAGAAAGACGAGCTGCTCTCAGAGGCTCCAGCTGTGCTTTAGAAAGATATCCCACTTTTCTTATCAGAACTCCAGTTTAGGATAACAGCCTCCACCACACACAGCCACGTGTGTGTGTGTGTGAGAGTGTGTGTGTGATCTCGCTGCCCCCCCCCACGTTTGTAGGAATGAAACTGTTGAAATCCAACGTTCATTCCGTTCACATGCAGGCAGAATGGATGGAACAAATCAGTAACAGCTGTGGGTCCATCTCAGAACCCCCCAGAAGTGGTCGTCGGAAGGCTCCTTTTTGTTTTGATGATGGGATGTCGTCTCCAGTTCTGTCGTATCTGTTCATCTGAGAGTTGCAGGAGTTTCATCCTGTGGAGGAAAGAGAGAGACGGAGACACAGAAGAGACCCGGGACAGTCCCATTTCTGCCTCAGAAAGGAAACGATCCTGATTTTATTCCACTTTATGTTGTGTTTTTCATAGTCTTGATCTAAGAGAACCGGAGATTTGGTGAAAAGTACAAGATCTTGTGTGATTTCAGCGGTTTCTCCTCCAAGCACTTCCGAAAAAAATTCTTATTTTTTGGCCTCTGCAGAGAGAAAATACACATTTGTCCAAATGTCTACACTTTACTGGGCTGCAGTCAAAATGAAAAGATTTTTTTTATCAGTCAGATGTTATAAACGGTCTCCGTTTCCAAGTTTTCCATCTATTTTGGGCGGCTCTCCTGAATCCCGGCACTTAGTCCGAGAAGTAAAACAGACCCTGTTGAATCTTCATATATCTGGACCGATGACACGCTCATGAATTTTCCATGCTTGCGTTAATCTCAGGCCCCCCCCCCCTTTTTTTTTAATAACCTCTGATGTAACAGAGGGGGTAAAGGCAGGACAAGAGCTGAATGTAATAAATAAGCTACGAAGCATTATGTAACATAAAGTAAAATAAGGAAACTGTTAAAAACAGATGGCAGCCGAGAACCTCGACGTACGAAGCTCCCATAAATAGATGCAACGGATGTGTTTTTAGCTCCGTCCCCTGGTGAAAACCCATCCAATGTGCTTCTTTACGTCCTTCCATACATATAGATGTGTGTCAGCCAGTCTCCATTCATCCGGCTCTTTGGGTAAAACATTTTGACAACATTATGCTAATTTGACACATCCAAACGACACAAAAGGACATGCAAAAAAATGCCACGTCTGGCACATAGAGGCCGACGCATGTTGCTCGTGTAGCTGCCGACGTCTTTACCATGAAGCCATCCCTGCACACACTTTCATTCAAGAAGCTGCCAGCTTTGTTGTTTTTTCCTTTTATGGGGGGGTGGGGGGGGGGGGGGGGGTGTTTGCACCACCTCAGTGTCTCTCGCTGCAAATTAACAACATTTGCAAATTCCTGAATCAAACAGCCATTCCTAATGTTTATTTCTGTCGCCCTGCTCCTGCGACTGGCAGCGTAACGGGACTAATGGGGCCGCGCTGCCTGGAATTCCAACTCTCTTGCTGCCTCTTTCAACCATTTTCCTGCCACTTACTCATACTGCGCCGGCCGCCATGACAGTAAAAGCAGTATTTCCTCTGTGTTTTATTCGTCATAATTACAGGCGACGGCGTTTTTATCACCAGCGTCTTGTCAGTGCCCTCAAACTGGAATGATGGGATGTGGCTGAGCTGTTATATTCAGGCTTGACAGCATTAAGAAAAGCAGGTCACAGACTGTTGCGCTTGATCGGCATCCGGGGTGTTTTTTCTTCTGGCCGCTTTGACTCTAGCTCTCCACGCAAACACACGTCTACAGGATTATCCCTCGCCCCCAGCGATAGCGTGTTGGAAAACCTCTTCCGGTGGCGTGTCCTTTTTTTGAGCTGTAATCTGTCCGTTTCGTGGTCACTGTGCTCCCTGTGAAGTCCCTGAGCTTCCCTCCAACATCACCTGTGGGCTTTGGTTTGATCCCCAAGCCAGTCGTTCTCCACAGCCTCCTTCCAAACAGATTGTAATAAACACGCCAGTTGTTATATTTCGGGTTGTCGGGGGAAGGGGGGTTGTGGTGTTTATAACTTCCGTGTCCTCATTTCCCATGCCCGTGTGTGGGTGCGGGGGGCTGGTAAGAGCTGAGGAAGGCTCGGTTCGCCTCCCATCAGGAGCCTCAAAGGTTTGTTTCACTTTCCTGCTGCTTCACAGCTCAAAGCAACTTAAGAAAACAGTCGCTGCCTCACACCTTCACTCCTGTGATTCCTTGCCACCAATCTTCTGCAGGATTCTTCTCGGGATCAGAGAAGACGGGGATGAACGATGTGTGCTTTGGTGTCTGGACACCGTATCACTGGTGCATTTAAACACCTAAATAGTACAGTACAGAGGGTGTTGTCAACCTTCAGACGATGAGCGCAGACGCGGACGCAGCGACATGTCGGGAGCTTGTGTTCACTAAAGAAGCTGCGACTGCAGGTTGGTTTTCTTTCTACGGGAAGTGGCTTCTTCAAAGCAAGTCAACAACGTACACGCAGTCATAAATGGCCTTTCTTGTTTTATTTATGTCGTCCCACGTGTGCAACTCACCAGATCACAGGACCGGTGGAGCTGCGCCACCAGACTTGTGAAAATTAGGCTGATTTATGCGCTTGATGGTTAGTCGAGTCTATTTTTAGGCGAATTACAGCCCGATGTGCCAGACTGTGGCACCGCAGAGGTGGTGGAAGAACAGGCTGTTTGTCTCTGAGATCGGCCGTCAGCTCGTCTGTGTTGGACCGTCTGTCACCTTCACCTTGACTGTCCCTCACAGACTCCTGATGGGGTTCAGGTCAGGTGAGTTCATCCCCCTGCGAGCAGGTGTCGGATTCCGCTGAAGCTCCATGGAAACACGGGCGACCGGGTTGATCTCAGGCTGGAAACCACTTCACCGACAACGACACACCAAAAATTCTCACCTTGAATTATCCCTCTAGACCTGATGGCCCTTAGATTTGAGGGTCTCTGCATGTCAGACTCTTGATTTCCAAATCCAATCAGATTTTTTTCAATTACAAAACATGAAAGAGAGAGAGAGCACCGAAATGCATCCATAGCACAGTTAGGCAGGATGGATGTGCCTCTGCTCTTCTTACAAGGATAAAATGTCTCTGGTGGGCTTTTATGAGTGGGCCGTAAAGTCTCTGACTCTGGCCATCGTCCAGGCGACCGCATGACCTAATCGGTTTCACATTAAGCCGAGCAGATACTGTTCAGAGCGCCAAACATAAGGTGCAGTGTGGAGGATGGCTGAGCTCATCGCTGCGGTTTCTGCTGATCACCATCATCACGAGGGGAAAAGGAACTGAGGTTGGAATTGTTTAAATGCAAAAAAAGAAGAAGGAGGGAAAAGTGCAGCTGTGAAAAGTGAACTGGGTGTTTGCTGTTGGGATGGTTTACGGGAACAATAAGTCCTGCCAAGAGTGTTTTCGTCAGTTGGGGATTAGAGCCGAGAAAGGAGCTCATCATAAATAAATCTGCACAGGACTTATTAGTGCTTATGATGTGTATCATATTGTAAACAATGGATACCTTCAGCCAAGTGCTATGCTATCTCTGGAAATACTAGCTAGGATGTACAATTCTTATATCTAAAGATAAAGCAGGACAGAGCTACAAACCCTCCGAAAGCAGCTTACCATCGAATACACAGTGAAATGCTGCTATGGAATGAATTTCTCATTTCTCATTTCTGATCCTCTGTTTCCAGTCAGTTTCTGCTCTTGATTCAGAGTAAGGAGCACACACAGCTCCTTGCACAAACCTAACCAGTCCAACTAACTCCTTAACTCTGACCTAAATTAAATTCTAACCTCAAAACCAAAATATAAAAAACCATGACTTATTCCTTAAACAGTCCTTTTAAGTGGTGCACTCCAGCATAATGGCCCCACATCACAAACACGTCCCCACTTTGCTATTAGGATGAGGATTTTGGTACTCATTATGTATTAAATGTGAGGACATGCCCACGTGCGCACACACACACGCACACACACACACACACACACACACACACACACACACACACACACACACACACACGCTGAACCCATGCTTGAGCTGTAACATGACACATTAATGTCAAACATTAATGGGCCCATTAACCCCTATTAATCACTCAGACGGCCTTTACACGTTTTAAAATGTGACTGTCAAATTGTGTTTGTAGAGAATGTCTATTTATCTTTGTAATAGGGGCCTCTTCAGATTATTTATCTCACTATTTGTTGCCTTTGTATGGGGCTCTTTTGTAGTAAATGCTCCAGGATGCGTGCCATCCAGCGCAGCACAGTATCAGTGTGGGGATAATGGCAGCTGGGTGGGACATGGAGATTAGTACGCACCATAAGCCTGTTGTGACCACAGATTGCAGGGCACTCAGAATGAGCATCGCCAGGCCACAGCCAAGGTGGATTAAAGTTTTGCTGGATGGGTGGGGGCGGGAGCCGCGCAGCTGAATGAATGACTACACGGTTTACTTAAAGGTCAGCTGGAGGGTTTAATGTCCGGTCCATCGGGTGGTTGTTCTGTTAGCTTGTTCACAGGCTGGCAGACGGCCCTCCGAGCTGTCGCTGGCAGGCAAAAGAGCCACGAAGCTGTGGGACGGACAGGTCGAAATGTCAGATCATGAGCCAGGCGATTTACACTGGGAACATTTGCACACAGCATCGCTGCTGCTAATTAAAGAGCCATTCACTCTCTTCTTGGTGGCTGAATGCATTATTCAGCAATGGCATTTCCTCCTGTCCCGCTCTGTCTGCCGATTCCAGCCTTGCAAATTTACAGCCATTAGGTTGCAAAGTCACAGAAGAGAAGATTAATCTGTAATTCTTACGTCGGTAATTGAACATGTCTTTTTGATATTTACTCTGCCTTCGCTGAGACATGACAGCACTGACTGTGCAATTAATTGATATAAACACATTTGCACAAATGGCAGAGAAAACTGACACAAAACAAATAATAATTCACGCAGATGATTCCTGCCCCACACACCACCTCTGTAGACCCTTGCTACAGTTAAATAATAGAGTAAATCCCTTTAAAAAACGGGTAACGTCTTATAGTGGCGCAATAATCAGACTTTGAAATGATTTTGGAGCAATTATGACTTTTGTTGTCATTTATTTAACCCTCTGATCACCTGTCACGCACCTAAAATCCAGTTGGAAAGCTCTTCTTGACTCAGCAATCTGTGTTTCTTGAAGACCAGAGTTGCAGCTTACATGACATTACACGTTTCCTGTAGCTGTGGATGTGCATTTGCTTGGGTTTCCTTGGTTGCTGCGACTGTTGATGACTGTTGATGTTTTTAACAAAGACAAAAGTTTCAGCCTGTTTTTCCAGCCGAATTCCAAGGCGTCGGGCGCTGCCATCTGACTCACTCTGAGATCAACTCCAGTTCAGACGAGACGACTGTTGCGATTATCAGAATACTGATCTCTGAGTGACACAACAACCCGCCGGCCGCCTGAATGCTGACGAACAACTGAGGATTGTGGAAACAACAACGGGCCTCATTAACGACATCACATCCTGGTGAGTTGAGTGCGATTCGTATCAGGATGAGGCACCGAACCTGGCACCTTCTGACAGACTGCGTGTTCACAGATAAGAAGACGGGAGATTCTGTCTGCGGCAGCATTTGTCTGTGAGAGCTGGTTCAGTCCAGGCGAGTGTGTGTGTTCGCGTTCATTTTCAGCCGAAGGTCAAATGATATCTAACGATGTTTCACTTTTTCCTCCTTTAAAGGCTGATCCAGACTGGTTACATATTATCTGGGATCTGTCTAAGCTTATTTAAACACGGTTGTTGTGGTTAATGCTGGAGGAAACAGTGCAACTGTGTCCCAAATCACTCCCTCTTCCCTTAGGAAGGTCACCATTTGCTGCTCTGGCTGAGCGTTAAGTGGTGTACAACCGATGGTCATAAAGCCATAAATCACATCGTCCTTTGTGGTTGCACGAGAGACTCTAGACATGACGTTAATTATAGTTGAATAATTGTTTGGTTACCGCCGCAACCAAATTAGCACCTGCGACAGCCGGCGTTCGTCTGTCTGCCTGTTTGTGAACAAACCAAATGCGAACTTATTTTTAGTTCTTGGGAAATGTTGACAATGGGCCAAGGAGCAGATGATTAAGGTTAGGTGATTATCTGGATGGTGGAGGGACTTTGACCTTTGACCTTCCAACCTACTATGTTATGTAACCTTGTATCACTACGGCCAATAGATGCTGTATTACAGGTGGGGAACCGAGCTGCTCTCTGGCACATTAGGGCACATTAGTACATCTAAAACTGCATGCCGAGTGCAAGGAACTTATGAATTAGTTAAAAATATTACTTCAAAAATAATTTAACTGTAGTTGACGTTGATCTGGTTGCTATGCCGACATAGAACAATCTCTGCATGTAAAATAACTCAGTATGACAGTTTTCAAATAAATCGTCTGACAGTTGACACGATATCTGAATTTGTATTTTAATGAAAGCCTCTAAAGTGCTCCTAGTACTGAGCTTTACCACCAAAACGACTGATTCTTCAACTAAGCGGCTGTCATGAATTTATATGCTCCCATGTTTCACGTTTTGAAAAGTTTATGTATGTCCTATAAACTTCAGTGGTTCTACTCAAACACAAGGTAAACACGTGAACTCCTGATGCCTCATTTGACAGTTTGGTATTAAAGTTTAAAGCCTGGCTGACTTTTGTGATAATCCAAAGTCTTTCCACCAGTCCTCAGCTGACTGTTTACTTCACCCACTGGATCCACATCAACTCAGCCTTCTTTTCTCCACCTTCACCTGCTAGATCTAAATGAAAGAACTCTTCCTTTCCACATTATTTCATCTGTCACCACATTTGTTAGATCTTGGATATTTCTATTTAATATTATTTTTTCAATCACTTGTAAAAATCTAGACTCTTCCGAATTAAAAGCTCACCGAATAAAGTACGGAAAAAAATCAGGCAGAAAAGGTTTCATGACAAGAATTTTATTTTCTTTTTTTTCTCCTTTTTATTACATTTTGAATTAAATTAAACATTTTTTTCCTTTACAACATACATTAAGCTGTGATGTTAAGTGAAGAGAATAGGGCAAAAAACTTTGTGACGTCACGATATCTTACAAGCTTACAAAGTTCAAAAGGTTGAAGTTGAGTCGAGAGCTGATTTTGCATCTAACGGCGGTGAATCAGAACAAGGGTGACGGACAAAAAGGCACACACCAAAGAACCTCACAGTCCACAGCAGCCTTCACAGTCAATCCATATCCAGGCGATATTCACACCTCACTGACATCAAAACACCTGCCCCCACAGCCGAGCCGGGCCTCCACGCAGGATGTGGACATTAGCCTCGCTTTCTGTGTGGACACGGCAGTTTAGAGCTGCCGATCTGCATTATTCCGGGACAGTCGGTGGTTTATTACATTAGGGGGTTTGAAACGACAACCCTTCACCACGATAAAGCCGGCGCGTTTCCACTAATCGCTTATGGTCTCCCGTGTTTCTTGGAGGGGCACCATCCCAATCTGACCTAATCTGATCTGTTGCTCCTGACCTCGTCTCTTGCGAGGAAACTCTTGAGGCATCTATGTACACATTTTTCCTCTTACATTTTCCTGGAATTTGCGGTTTCTGAGTCAAAGTTGGCTTTCCTCCACTGGGAAACACAAAAATGCTGGATATCAAGAAACTTTTTAGCTATCTACACATAAAACACTGAAGGAGTGCACCAATGATTTAAGTGGGGGAGCAGTAAAAATATATATATTAAAAAAAGTCTGATTAGTCGGCCATACGTGAGGCTTTGATCGTGACAGTTAGTGAAACTAAAAGTTCCTCAAACCTTTACTTCCTTCTAGAAAATCAGGCTTAAACGGGGTCATTTTGGGCTTTTTGTGTTTACAATCGTTATTGTTTTTCTACTTTGAGACGTGAACTTTCTTCTCAGGAACCAGCCTGTTTGGACAAAGAAGCGGCTCACACGTGTCTCGCGCTGTCCGCCTGTTTGCGTTGACAATTGCTAAGTCAATTCTTTATTGAATACATGCACATTGGCCTTAGTCGCTCGTGTCGATCGACTGTCACTCCGAAAAATAAAAACAAAACATATAGCAGGACTTTTAAAACAGTATAAAATATAGACTGAAAAACACTCGACAACGTCTTCATCGACACTGGCAGCACGATATAAAGGGTTGCGTTAAGCGCGTTGATGGCACAAGCAGAAATGAACCACACAGTGGGTTTGTGTGTACGTGCGTGCGTGTGTGTGTGCACGTGTGTGTTCGTTTAAGAGAGGAGGAAGGAATGAAGAAAGGTGTCCCTTCTTCCTTCCTTCAGACCACAAGTGTGTTATGTCCAGGGGACCAGGTTTACAACAATAACACCTACATTCTTTAGTTGCATTTTTTTAAAAATCAAATCGGGGAAACATCGTGACGTAAGAAAAACCTTTTTAAAAAAGAAAGAAAATTACAAGGAGACGAGTTAACAGCTAATTAAGGAAATCATGAGACTACGTAGGGTGTAAGGCACAAATTTACATGTGGAAAAATAAGCAGGGAATAGAGCGGCGTCCTGGTCGTTACCTTCTTACCTGCTTGTATCGTCTGACGCTGCCTCTTTGTTTGAACAGCATTTCCGAACTCTTGCTGCAGCTACTTCTCAGATTCGTGCAACAGTGAGCTTTGATGGCACCGGTAAGCCAGCGGCCAATTGGGACAAATTTGACCGAGTAACCATAGTGCTGATTGGGAAGGGAAGGGGGGGGGGTCGCTTGTCGAAGGTGGGTGAGGCCGAGTGTCAGGTCGAGTCTTTTCACCACTGGTCGAGAATAGCGGTTAAATCGTGGCCCACAAAGCTAATAGTCCCTGTCTGGCACTGGTTAAATAAATATTTCACCCTCGTTAGAGAGGTCAGGTGTTTCCCAAGCTGCTGGTCCCACGGTAAGACCAAGGCGACCTCTGCTCACGGAGATAGTTCAGCAGGCTCCAGTTTAATGACTTTAAATATTTGTTGTTTTTCCTGTCTTCTCAAACGTGATTAATTCATATTAAAAGACCACTTCTGTCTTCTCTCCGAACCTAAAAAGTCTGTTTTGTTTTTGTTTTTCTCAAAAAGCACTTCATAAAAATAAATACAGCCAGCTTTTAGTATTAACAGTCATGTGTTATTCAGTCATCACTACAGTAGAAGCTTCCTCTGGTCCAGAACTCGAGCTGAGCCCAGGCAGGACCTGATCGCTGTAACACTGAGAGGCTTTTCACAGTTTCTCGCAGAGCTCCCACAGTACGAGCCCAGTCTCCGAGTTCTTGTAAACTTCCCGGTTCTCTGGGTACTGTACAATGATTGGTCTCTGATCCTCCCCCCACAGCATCTTTGCATGCGCTTTTGTATCGGGGGAAAGTCTCGGGGGGCAATCACATCGCTGTACCACCGCTCTGGCGCTACGTGGGGGCCATCAGTTAACATATTGGGGACGGCTTGGTTTTCTTCTCTTCCTACATGTCCTGCGTGTTAACAGAGGAACTGGGTGCCCGCCAGAGCGCGAGCTCCATGACCGACAATAACCGTCAACACCTGCTTTATAATATTTACATATTTATATAAAAAGGAAGTGTTTTCTTAAAAAAAAAGGTTGCATTTTTTTTAAACTTTACTGTACACCTAGACAAAAGAGACACAAGATGCAAGTTGTACAGTATTCCCTGTTATTCAGAAAAAAAAGACTCCAGTGTCCATTCACATTAGCGTAACTGGCTAAATGGGCGACTATGTGCAGGAGTCACTGGATTTGACTTTTGTCGAGAGCGAAACTACAGAGGGTTTGGGCGGAACGTCGGGCTTGAGGAATTTGATGCCCGTTCGAGGCAGTGACCCATAGGAGCTCATTCCGGGCTGCCGTGACAGAGATATCCCCTGTGCTGTCATTTGTATGGAGTCGACCCGCTGAGGTGCCGGGGGTGGAGTCTCCACGCGATTGAAGCTGTGTTGTCGGGCCAATTGGGAGGAGTTAGATGAGTTGGTGTTGTGTTTCTTGAGCGCAGAGGATCCGGAAGCAGAAGATGCCGATCCTTTCCGGAGCCCGTAGACTGAGGAGTGGACTTCCAGGCGTTTGCCCATCTGAGGAACGGCTGGAGGAACGGTGAGAGAAGCCTCCCGCTGTGGCACGCGTGGCGGAAGTACCCCATCTGGGTCCACAATGTTGAGGTTGTGACAGGGCTTCTTGACTGTTTTGTACTCCAGGGTAGCACCCTGGTCGTCCATAACGGCGTGAGCCATGCTGAGCTCGCTGTGGTGGGGCTGCTCCACGTACTCGTGCTGGTAGGACTGCAGATGAGGCTGCAGCTGGTGCTGATGCTGCGGCAAAGGCAGGACTACAACGCTGGGGATGTGCCCCGGTGAGGCCCTCAGGGGCAGATCGGTGGAGATAACAGGGGATCCTATCGGTGGCATGTCCTTGGTGCAAGCGTTGATGAGATTCTGATTCCTTTCCCACTCACGGCTGCCCCGACTCGGCTTACGACGAGGCTGCATGGGTGTGGATTCCGGCGTTGGCAGAGCAGTGAGGTCCAGGTGGTGCTGGTCCGCTTTTATCAGCATCTTTCCATTCGGTGTCAGCCTCCCATTGTGCATCAAGGGCGTGAGGATCGCCTCCGGCCGGCCATCTTTGGCCTGTGTCTCAAACAGGCCTGTCAGTTTGGTCACGCTGTTCATGGAGCCCCGGCGGGCGTGGAGGTGGTGGCTCTCCTTTTCCTTGCAGCCTGTCATGTCTACGTCGCGCCGCCTGTGGTCGCAGACGCAGTAGACTATGATGCCGGAAAATATGGCGCCCATCGCAAAGGCTAGGATGACTGCGATAGCCAACAGGGTCACAGGAACCAGCTGGTCAGGTTTCTGGTAGCTCCCACGGATCACACCTGCAGAGAAAGGCAGAGATGACACTGAGACGGGCGGACTGGAAAAAAGGCCACGCTGCGGCTGAGAAGCTGCTTCGCTGACAAACAGAGCTGTCGGAGGAGGAGGCAGGAAGAGGATTAAAAAAAAACCCAAAACAAAACAGAACAATAAATAATCTCATTTATTAAACAGTTTTCTCTGTAAACAGATTAACAGTTGAAATAATTTCATGGAAAACGTGCAAATGGGGATGGATTTATCTCATGGTGAGGATCATCTATTGAACACAGACGCACATCCTAGCTGGAGGTGTCAACATTCGCTATTTTCTGAATTTCCAATCTTTGACTGAAAGTGTTTTGAAGGCGTGATTATGATTCACAGTTTAAATCCCAGATAAATCCCTCTCCTGAAATGAAAAAGCGATGTGAGGGCAGATAAGGGAACCTGAAATAACGACGGAGGACTTTTCATAAATCTTCGTAAATAGATTCAGTCTCATGGATCACATAGAATGTATTAAACAGCATCTGATTAGGTGCTGAAATCCAATGAGCTGTGTCATCAGTGTATGCAAAGAGGCCTTTTTCAAAGACGATACAGTCAAATCCAAGCTAATTTAATAACAGCGGCTAAACTAGTCCATTAATGTGAGTGTGTGCGCGGCACAATCGTTGTAACAGGAAAACTTCAAATTAAAAAATGTGCAGCGGAGATTTATATTCACACAAGACCATCAGCCAAAACAGGTCAGCTTCTAGAGACAGAGGATCAGGCAGGTGGCCCCAGATAGCCTGACTCTGTCACTCACCGCCTCATCATGGTCAGCGTTACGTCATTCTACCATGTTGTTTATTCGACGCGTCCCACCGAGACCTAGAAATCATCTGAAATGCATCACACTGAGGTTGGTGAGGCCGTATTCACGAGAATAATTGTCTTCTGCGGTGCTTTACCAAACTGTTTTCCGCGCAAAACATCTTGAGTGTTTTAATGTCTCCAATTTCTCAAAGTAGATGCCACAAAATGAAGCTTTCTTGCAGTAATTAAGTCAAATCCTGAAGGGTCTGGGTAATCATGTTTAGACTTCGCAGCTTACTTGAACGCGCTCTGAGAATCCGCTCTCTGCGTCTCCACAGCGAGACAAAACACAGACGCGGAGACATCAAGGTAATCAGTTCTGCTGAAAGCGAAACCCAGGCTCTCTTACACTAACATCCATAATCCTCGCTTTCTACAGTCATACTTCATTAGCGGGAAGAGTAACCAACATCTTCAAGTATTCCAGGCTGAAACAAAGTGCCGAGCACTGGACTCTGCCTCTGTGTGACTTTAAAGCTCAACCCGAACTTTTTAAAAAGTCCAGCAGATACTTTCGCCCAGATCATCCATCACGTATCCTAAAAACAAAACCTCTGGCTAACAGGGTGCTGACGAGATGCCTCTCTGCTATATCTCAAACAAATGGTTTAAAGTGTCTTCTCTGGCCAAAAGAGCTTCTTATCACAGCCGTGCTGTGCAGATAGTGTAAGACGTGATGAGCCTTATCTGCAGGGAACCGCGGAGCTCCGACATGTGCTTCGCGGTGGGGTCATGTGACCAGACGACTCGCCCGTCTGGCAAAACATCTGCTTTTCATCTCCGACAGTATCATCAAAGACTTTATCTCTTTTATTTTATTGACTTTTTCGGCTGTCCCCCGACTTTCTCCCATCTCTCATCTTTTCCAGGGAAAAGGACGTTCCTGACTGATTTGTGGTCTCTTTAGGTGCCCTTTACTCTGGGGTCAGCCTTGAATCGCTCTCGTCCTCTGGCAGATGCAAGAGTAGCAACGGGTGGCAACAAACCGCAAATCAGGGAAGTCAAAGCGGGCTGTAGAATGTGAGCAGAAGAACAGACCCCACCAGATTTGGTTTATTGACGCGGGATCTTTTAAACGAGGGACAAAGACGACGGGGAGCAGAGGTGCAGTTATTCTAGTCAGAGTATCAGATTTAAGGCTTAAGGCCAATTTAACCTTCGGTCCACGATTGTCCCAGGTGACAAACTTAAAAGAAAGTAATAATAATCAGGTTTTGTCTCCCTCCATCCATCATTCAGAGATGAGAGCCATGCACTCTGGCAGTTTTCTCACTTAGTGTGAGTACTTAGCCCAGGGCCTTGAGTAAAACACAAAAGGAAGAGAAGGAACTCGGGAGACTTTCATCTTCCATGTGAGGAACTGTTTCTCATCCTGACATCAAACAGAATGAAAGTAGCCACGGAAAAGATGGAGGCGTTTCTGTCGAATCACAGGACTTCTGGCTTTTGAATCCAGGTGGCTGAGCGGCTTGTTGTTCAAGGTCCTGCTTGCGATCTCATTGCAAAAACTTTTCAAAACTCTCCCAAACTGACCTTGAGAGGCATCAGTGTTGTGGAAACTGTGAGATTCTCTGCTTTAGTCCCATCTGGCTGTGCTTCTGCCTGCACACTGACTTAATAATCTACGGGGTCCAGCTCTTGCCTCGCCCCCCTGGAATGTCTCACAAGGCATCTCGCAGCACCGCGCTTCAGTCGGCAGCTGAATTGATTTGAGTTTCACACTCCCTCGAGCCTCAACATACAGTACAGTAGAGATATTAAACACATATCTCAGATAGTCTGATTTCTCTGGCTGTCAAAGCAGCCTGTAAATCAGGAACATTGTAATCTGCTGTGAGTGGAGCCTGTGAATGCTCTCTCTGTGTCTGCCTGACACTTTTATTCTTGTTTAATCTCCCCAGAAGCCCCGACTGACTTAAGACCACAGAGCTTGTCTTTGTGTCGATGTTGGGAAAACTTCAAAGGTAGTTAAACACCACAGAGGGGTTCGAGAGGGGGCTTTAACCTCTGACCTCTGCCCTGCATAAAGAGGGTGTCAGCGCGATGATAAAAATCTTAATCAGACTTGGGATGCGTCACCTGTTGAAAGACAGAACGTTGGACCCTGTTGAGCAGAAGGAAGGATGAAGGAGGAGAGAGAGAAAGGTCAAATATTTACTTTGCTTTCACTTGTGTCAGAACTTATTTGCTTTCAGGAACTGCTCTCTTTTTAAATGGAGAGTTGTAGACATTTCAGTAGCCTCTGTGCTATGAGTTTAATCCCATTAGGTCTGGTGATTGTTTACGCCCCAAATACATACAGATCAGCTAGCTAAGAGACAATTAAACCCTTAATTTTATCTTTCTGCACCTCAGGTATTAACGCTGACACACTGCTATCTGTTTAATCCCACATAAATCTTTGCAAAGATCAGGTTATTGACAATGTATTTGGTGACTGGTTCCAATCCCAGGGGACTGTAGCTTGTCTGAGGGTTCACGTTGGTTTGTGTTGTAACGGCTGAATTTTTCCAGAGTGAAGATAATGCAAAGCCTATTTAACAAACCCTAATCTACTTATTTATTTGTCAGCTTTCTTTTGACATGAATTACTTTTATAACCTCTATTTATATTGCGAGGGCTGCTGCAATTTCTTGGTGCTGCAATTTATCGAGTTTCAGAATAATCTCAAATGAATGCACAGTGGGAGCAAGTAGGTGTTTCCACAGAAGAACAAAGGCTCATTCACAAACACTGTAAATGCGGCTCCTTAAAAAGATGAATAATGACAGCAGAAAGTGGGTTATACATGCTTCAGCACCACAAAAGGATGAGCTGCTGTGATGTGAGGTTTAGTCTTAGACAGACAAAAAAACACCAAAAAAACCCAACAAAGCTTTTGCAGGAACCAGCGATGGTGAGAAATCTCCCAGTAAACCGCTGCCAAAACACAGGAATAGAAAATTAAAATGTGCTAAGAGGTCTGAGAGAACAATAAGATCATCAGTGCAGGAAATTACGGCTTGTGGTTTGACGTCAAGCAGGGAAGTGCGTAACGCTGGCGAAAACATCCAGCTCGCTGTTGCTATCGTGACTCACACCAAGCTGCAAAAAGCAGCTCTTTCACGGTCCTCAACTTAAAGAGCGTATAATATGGTTCATGGGAAACTCTGAGGTCTTATAAAGATTATTAATTTGACATTAAAAATGTTAATTTTCCTACTCTTCTAACATGGCAGTAGACCTGCTTTAAGGCCACTTTGACCGAGTCCTAACCTAAATCCCATCATCTCTTTTACAGGATTAACCGAAATCCAATCATTCTACTCCAAGGACATATGAAGATAGCAGCATTAAATATCCCAAAACACGAGGGGCGAGTGTCCTCACGTCACAGCGAGGAAAGTTCACACTGAGCACTTCTTGATAGAGAAGAAAGGGCCCTTTTATCTATTTATCTATGAGAAAGATAAAAATGATCACATGTGCGAGTCTTATAAAGTTATACAATTGGCGACGTGGCTACTCCTGAAGCTGCACCCTTATGTTGACGCAAAAACTAGAATTCCTCCACAAAAAAATAATTTGCTCTTGCTGTTGGAACCAGTTGGCTGATTGTTTTTGCAGCCGACATGGAGGAAAGGGCAAAAGCTCCGGTCACAAAGAGGAAGCAGCGATTCATCTCTGTGCTCCTGCGCAGCACCTCGACACACAGGTGTCAGAGCGCCGCTGAAAATAACCCTCGCCCAATCGCCATCATGTGGCACAACCATCCATTCTTGACGTGCAGCGACGTGTGGACGGCAGAGACTTTATTCCGTGAGAGAGGGAAGCTTTCCGTCTTTATGGTCTGGACGTCTGTGAATTAAGCATCGCGTGAATTAACAACAGACTGGGATCATTGTTGCCTCGAAGCTGGAAGAGTGATCCCGTGCTCCCGATTCCTTCAGTCATTTGTTCAACGCTCTTATTCAGCCTCTATCCTTATCCACCACCCGTTTCTTTAATCACATGTTCCAGTTCCCTCCACACATCTCTTCCATGTTCTCTGTCCAGTTTTTTTTCTTGCTTTTTCTTTCCACTGCAGGTAGCTGCCCTAACAAACCCATAAATTGGAGCAACGCAGCGGTTTGTACGGGTCGCGTTGGGTGAGGGAGGATGAAAAGGGGGAGGGGGGGGCAGATTCATGCCTGACAGAGAGAGGTAAAAGGAGGACAGAGAGTGAGTGTGGGGGGAGGAGGGGCAGGGTGAGGATTCATTCTAGGAGACAGTGGAAGAGATATGACTCCGGGTTGGAGAAGAGATGGACTACAACGGGCTATAGGGGAGGAGGAGGTGCCGAGATGAAGGGGTCAGAGAGAGAGAGCGTAGGGGGGAGGGGCATGGGGGGGGGGCTCCATAAATTGGTTCAGGATTTCATTTGCGCCTGGTATGGTACAGCCTTGGAACATGCCATCCCAGTCTGATGAGAGGTCCTGTGGAAGGGAGACTGATCACAATGGCGGCAGATGGTGGAAAAGTTGGTGGCATTCAGGTGGGAGGTGGGGGCGGGGGGTGGGGGTGCACAGCAGGGTGAAAGGAGTGACAGAAAATATAAGCAAGGCAAATGAGGCCGAGACACACAGATAGATCAAATGTACTGTGATAACGATGGTGTGAGGTGCCAAATATCATCGGTGTGTGAACAGCCATCACTTCACAGCATTCCTAATGAGTCCAGCGGCATCTGGCTAATACTTATTGGCAGCGCTGCAATATTCATAAGCTGATAAGATTCAAAAATGCCTCAACTGCAAATGGAAAAGTTTGCAAGTAATTAAATTTCTGTTAAATCATAAATGTGCTTGCAAACAATTCTGAAAATGAGCCGGTCTCTGAGGCATCCTTTATTTACTTATTTACTTGAGCTCCAGCTACATATTAACACCTTAGATGTTAACTCCGTTTTCACTTTGTGCTGAAAGTTTTTTCACAGTACAGTTTGACACCCGAGGCCAAAAACACCGAGGGCGACAGGAAGGAAGAGGAGACAGGATGGGTGGAGTGGGAAAGGAAGACGGTGGTGCTGAAAAGCATTAAGCTGCATGGAGGCAAAAAAAAGGCAACAACTGTGCTTTATACCATCAAAGCAATCAAGGCAGGGAAAAGAAAACAGCAAATATATATACAAAAATATGTTTATATAGCCAAAAAAAGAGAGACCAAGCCATGCAAAATATCAAGAACAGCTCACGAGAAACCAACAAGGAAAAATCAAACAAATCATCATCAGAGCTGAAATAGAACTCACACAACTGAAACAAGCTGCAAAAGTGGTTGAGAAAATCAGAATAATAACAAAATAACCATACAGAAAAATAGCAAGAAGTTTGGTTTTGAAATGTGAGACCCTGTTGCCCGAACCTGAGCATGCTGCTATGACCACTACTAACTATCAATAATAATAATAATAATAATAATAATAATAATAATAATAATAATAATAATAATAATAATAATAATAATAATAATGGACCATCTTTTCCTCGGTCTCAGGTAAAGGCAACAGGGGAACAACAGCATGTTGTGATGCTGGCTGCAGGCATGCTGTTTGAAGTCTCTGCCACCATTGTGCTTGAATCTACCTGCTGATATCATACTGCTTCCAGCTGACACACTTCAATGTCTGCTTTCATCTAAGAGAAGAAGCTGCCGTCTGTGTGTGTGTGTGTGTGTGTGTGTGTGTGTGTGTGTGTGTGTGTTCATACATGTGAGTGAACACTGCATTATATGTTTAACCAGCCAAGTAGGGACATTTTTGGAGGCAAGTGAGGACATTTTGCCTACTCTTCACAACTTCAAAGGTCTGTTGGAGGGTTAAGACAGTTTGGAGATTAGCATTGGCTTCCGCTTGAGGTCCAGGTCAGGGTCAGAGTCAGAGTCAGGGGATTTAAGCGGGATGGTTGGGTAATGAGCTGGGTGAATGCATTATATCATTGGCAGTCCTCACAAAGATACAAGTACAATTGTGTGTGTGAGTTGAGGCTGGACCACCAATATTAATGATTATAAAAGCTCACAGTTTTTTTGTGTCGGTTCATTTTTGGAGTGGGTGTGATTTAGCTTGCAGAATAATGCAACAATGAGGAACATGCCACCTCATCTTTATTTTATATATTGAGGCATTATATAAATGTCCAGAATTCCAGAATGACTTAAATGAAATCAGAACCGGTTAAAAGGAGCGACAGAACAGCAGCCAGTAGGTTATATAAATGAAAAGTTGCCGACAAGATTCAGTATGTCCCTCATGTCGGGAAATCAGCTATTATACCAATATCAATATGTGCTCAAGGCCGTGGCTTCGTTGGAAAGAAATATCTAATGTATACGGAACAGGCTGCTGATTGTGCTGTTTAATAGCTCTGCTTTATTAAAACATGAATCAACAGCATCGGACTGACCTTTTTCTATTTGCCCTCCTCTCAGTCTCATTGCTCCTGTATGTCCTTGAGGCGCTACAGCGTCGGGCAGGTTGTTAACACAGGAGAAAGGGCGTTCAATGTCATGTCACCGCGCTGCGGAGCCTGACGGAGCTGGGCGCCAGGCCACCTTCTCAAGGAAATAAATACGTCGCCATCTTCCTTTTCAGTGTGTAATGGTGTGGATATTACATCTCCTGTGGGACATTAATGCGCTGAGATAATAAATCCATCTTAAGGAGTGTGTGTGTGTGTGTGTGTGTGTGCACAAGTGTCGTCGTGTCTCCGTGAGCGCAGAGTGTGCGTGTGCATATGTAGGTGTCGTGTGTTTGCATATGTTTCGGGGGGGGAGCAGTTGGAAGTCATTTGTTCCCTAGAGAGAAAGCGATCTCCACAACCCATCAGCTGGAAGCAGTAATACAGCAGTAAATCTCAATTACGCACACCCTCCCTGCCCCCCCACCAACCCCCCACCCTTCCCTCTCCCCCAGCTTCCTCGCCACAGGTGACAACGGACCAAACTGTCTGCTCACTGTCGTGTTCCAAGGCTTACCATTGGCTTCGGGCTGAGTCTGAGAGGGCACGGCTATGTAGGGGTCCTCCCCATTATCTGAACTCATCGGGAGCTCCTTCTGCTCAACCATGCGACCCCGCCCCAGGGGGCCCTCTGCAGCCTCTGGGAGGGCCGAAGTGGGAAGTGAGAGGGTGTGGTGATGGTGGCGGTGATGGTGGCCTGCCGGACACAAGACAGGTTAACTGATGCTGGGGGAGACATGACAGGCACAAACACACACACACACACACACACACACAACACACACACCACACACACATACAGTCTCTCTCTCTCTCTCTCTCGAAAGACAACGCTTCTCCACAGTGACCTGGGGCAGCTCATTAGAAAATGTGTGAAAATATGATTCTCGCCGTGTCCCTTTGTGATTCTGAGCTTTGCTCCATCTTTGTCCTCCGCCTCCCGCCTCTCCTACCTCACATGTCAAGGCTCGATCGAACTGCCAGAGCAGAACAATTGTGATTTCACACACTCACCATGGGGCATCTACCTTTAATAAGAAGGACGGGGGACACATTTTCTTTCCATGGCTCCAACTGAGGCTGTCTAACTTATCACAGGCCCAAAGATGGAGAATTTTGACATTTTGACCTATTCTTCCTCCTTCCTTCTACTTTTCCCCCGTCAAATTTCCTCTGGTAAATTACCGGTAACACCCAGAACTGAAGTTAGATTCAACTGCGAAGGTTTGTGCTTCTCGAACACTTTGCGATGAGCACTATATATTTAAGATGTGGATATTTGCAGTCACAAGGAGAGACGTCACTGTCAGTCTGGCCTCCATCTCTTCACAGTTGCTACAAACATTGCAAATGTGATCATAAATATGGTCCTCTGGGAAACCGTAGGGGAACAGGTTGCTACTTCCTGTCGCTGTGTTTCTACGACTACCCAGTGAGAAACTGTCGTCTTTGTTTAGTCGTAATAAAAGTAAAATATCTGGATTTTGTTTCACATTGCAATGACTGGTTTTATTAATCTCTTCTCAGGGCTTCCAAACATCCAACCTGTTTCCCCCATTTCCTTGGCTACGCACTATTTATGCACCATGTTTATTTATGTCTGTACCCTGCCAGTCATATTAACATATTACACCATTTTTGCACTGGTGGTACTTGATAAACTGCGTTTAAGTTGTGGAGTGATGAAAAATAAATCCACAGTAGATGAAGAGTGACAACACTTTTATCAACAGCTTCGGTGGAGCTCAACCTCCCAATTCCCAGTTTGACACGCTTTCTCCATGGAGAATGTAAAAGCTCTGTGTGTGTGTGTGTGTGTGTGTGTGTGTGTAGATCAGCAAGTGTCTTTTCAATGTGTGTTTATGCTTATATTTGAAGAGGGGAGGTGGGAAGGAGGGGTTTCGCGGGACAAACGTTAATGTTGCTGATAGTATAGGCACAACACCACCCTGAGCCCCCTCCTCCTCCCCCCCCTCCTCCGTGTGGCATGGCA
The DNA here is from genome assembly GCF_003711565.1 of Takifugu flavidus. Taxonomy (NCBI): domain Eukaryota; kingdom Metazoa; phylum Chordata; class Actinopteri; order Tetraodontiformes; family Tetraodontidae; genus Takifugu; species Takifugu flavidus. Next base: position 9,715,249 of record NC_079524.1, on the reverse strand, counting down.
ATCATTAAAATGATTTATTTAACTACTGGCCCAAGGCTGAGAGATTAGTGTGACAGGCCTATTTTATAATTCATTCCCCCGCCGCCAGGGGAAGTGCAATTCAGGCAGATGACATACATAGAGAGTGAGCTCGGAGCCTCAGAGCTCTTCCACAGATCAGGGGGGAGAAAAAAAAGCCCTAAACTGCCGACTGATGCACAACCTTCTCTTCCCCCAGATTAAAAGCAAGGCGAGGATGTCTAGTCTGGGAGAACTGAGAGGGGGCATTTATTTATCGTCAAATCCATATCAACCTCTGACGGATAGATGGAGGAGCTCGGTCCAGACTTAGGGAGTTGTCTGAGTGCATGTGTGCGTGTGTGTGTGTTTGTGTAACCATATTCAGCACTACGGGGTGCACACGCCAACACAGATGCTTATTCCTGACCCTGGATGTCCAAAAGGAGGGAAAATCACAGCGGGTTACAGCTATAGGGGGCTGGGGGTGCTGGAATCACTTCAAAATATCTATTCTTGTCATTCTGCATGGATCTGACCGGTTTGATCTGGCAGCTGCGATGAAGGGATGACTGAAAGTGGGGTGGAGGTGGTAGTGGTGGTGGTGGACCATCAAATGCTGCGATTCGATAAAAATGAGGTGAATACATGTCAGGAAGCCAAGGATACAAAGATTTGATCGATGAAAAATGTATATCAGCCAACGGGCAGGTTGATACTCACAGTAGTGAAGTACCACTGAGTGTGCGCACGGTTGGCAGAAAAATAACTCCTTTTAGGTGGAGCCGAACTTTTGAACACTCTCATAAATACGAGAGAAGCGTGACCAGACCGCTGAGTGGCTGATACGACTGTTGACGTGGTAATATTAGCATGAGAAGATCAAATCACGTGTCCACCAGGGGTGAAACGTTGGCCTGAGAAGGTGCGGTAGCTACAACCGGAATGATGATGAGTGGTTGATCTTTCTCTCCATCTGTCCGCGTATGTTCTGCTTAATGTGCATGCTGCGGCATTTCTTCCCCATCAAGGCCTCACCTCACAACCACAACCAGCCAATTAGCAATGCAAAGGTCAGGGATAATCGATAACGTCGCACTGGGGATACTGGGGAACGGGGACAAGGAGGGAACTAATGCAGGCAGAATTAAAGAGGTTCATGTCTACACTTTTAAACTTGCTTATCACACATTCTTTAATCTACAACACCAAAGGGCGTGGAGGTGGGGAAACTCCTATGAGAGGTGAATTAGCCAGCCGTGCTGGAAGATTTCATTACCTTGGTAACTGGAAGGGTTGTCTAACAAAAAAAAGAAGAAGGAATGACATTCAGTTAAAACCTTGAGTCATTAATAATCCTTCTTTATGCACGTGGGAGGAGTTTTCATTTCCTTGAGTGGGATTGACTGATTGACGAGCAGAAGAGGCGTGGCTGGTGTTAACCAGCCAGGGGACGTGGAATGTAGCGCGTGTCTTTTATTTGATTGCTTCTACAGTGCATGCTAGGGACTTACCATTCAGAGCCACAAAGGTATCTGGAAGGAGAACAAAAGAGATGAGATGAAACATGTTAAAGGGGGTTTCAAAGGGCTTTTCAAAATGATCAAAAGCCACGAGTAGGAAGGTAAGTTAGAGGAAATGTTAGCGGCCGCTCCAAATGCTCGCAGCTTTTAATCACGACTGGTATCTGCAGCTAATGCCCCGGTTACCCTTGACGAGACGCGCTAATGAAACTGCATTTTGTCTTCATTTGCTCCGGGAAAAGAGCGGGAATTAAGGCGGAATGGGCTAAGATAAACAATATCAAGGCAAAGCTGCCCAAGCAGACCCCAGCGTCTCGGTGACAGTGAGCCACATTTGATCAGGACATCAAATGTGTTTATCAGAACCATCTGGGCATGAAATGATCACATGCACATTCTTTATGTGCCTTTCTCTGGACTGAGGGGAAGAAAAAAAGAGCTGCTAGAGACTGCTAGAGCGGAGAGATTGTCTCGAGCTTCTAAATGAGCCCTCACAAGTCAAACACCTTCCCTGTGTGCAGCTGACGGTTTGTGGTGTGTTCTCTTAAGCGGTTTGTGAGAAAAGGCCCAGTCTTTGCCCAACTGGACACAACAGCCTATTGACCAGGGGGCCAGAGAAGCAGTGGGGGGAAAGGACAGCGGAGGATGAGTGCCGAAAGGGACAGATGGATGGATGAGGCTGAAAGAGTGGATTGTGAGGGCGGAACAGACGGGGCACCAAAAGGTGACAGCAGCGAAAGAAGGAAACGGACGCTCGAAGAAAGAGAGGGGACGAGTCAACGGAGAAGAGAGAACTAGTGGGAGGGGGTGGAGTAGAGAAGGACAGATAAGAGTGAAAAAAGGCATGCTTACTTTGGCAGTCTCCCAGGCCATCTGTGTTGCCATGCTCCACGTCCTGCTCAAAGGCTGATCTGCGGGGGACACAGACATCATGGTCAGCACAGGAAAACAAGGCCAGGCTCGCCACACCTAGCAAAGCAACAAAGCTGCCGGATAGCTACTATGAAAGCACCCTCAAATGCTGCATACCCTATGCTTGCACAGTGTGGGCTGCAGAAATCCCTATACTGGAAGAAAATCAAAGAGCACCTAGCAGGTGCCCTGGGGGCCTAAATCAGTGTTTATGAGCAGTGATGGCAGGCTGGAAAATCAATACCTGGCACTGGACTGTTTACAGGCAGGGTTGACACAAATAGATTCATGTTTCATTTGACTGTAATATAAGTTTTATGACACATTGGAGCCTCTTATGTAATTTTCCCATTCTTAGCCACCAAAACTGGCCATTAACTAGCAATAGTGGGGAACAAACTCTGTGTTAAGGTAACAAAACCCTCCCAGCAGCATGTGTTCAGGTAGACCATAAAGTTTAATCTATTTAGGATATATTATCTAATTAAAGTATCATTTATAGTATATGCTCTGAGATGTTGATCATTATATGGAAATATGAGCTGTTGTGCTTTCCCAGTTTAAAGGTTAATTTGTGTTAGATAAATTAAATTTATGTAATTACCTATCTTCACATTTGGAAACCATTATTCATCATTAAATCCTTGTTAATGTTTATGCATTGAAAATTACATAAAACCCCGCAGTGTTAATGTATGTGGTAATTTTTGTATTTTTTTTGACACAAAAGAAGACATTTTGAGGACAAACACAACACAACACAACATCGCTGATGAGCATTTTAAATCAACACGTCACAACCACAAATCTGATCAAAGAAAATGTGGAAAAACCTCCACTTTCTCCAATCCTTTCTTCCAGCCATGAGATTTAGACATGAGGTTGTAGTTCTAATCACATGGCCCAAGAGCAGGGCAGTGAGGGGTGACCTCGATATCATACCATCGCACGACCGGGAGGGAGACAGCGTGGTGAAAGACAGCCTCAGATATGCCTCCTAAACCGATGAAAACTGCGCCGAGACCTGTTTTTTTCCTCGAAGACCACCAGGCGGGTAGTAAGGAGATATGTGAAGCAGAGCAGACCAACCGTCAAGTGGGATCGCGGTCACGCATGACAGCTTTTCTCGGTCCTGCTCAGCTGCCTTCCACGCTACTCTCCCCCAGCCCGCGTGTCCAACAGCCTCTCGTCTTCCTCACCCTCCAACAGCCACGATTATAGCATGAAGGTGAAGAATGGCTTTTCCAAAACGGCATCACCAGGAGCCCAGATTTAAAGCACACAAGAAGAAAATCAGATGGAGTTCTGGATAGCATTCCATCGCCGAAGCAGCCCTGAAAGCAGCGTCGCTTTTATTCACACGCTGGAATTGATTGAAATATTTCACGCCGTGATGATTTCATTTCTCCAGGTTCCCACAGCCTTAATTGGAATGAGATGAAGCAACTTCCCTCGGCAAAGCAATGACAATAAACAGCCAGACAACAAGAGCAGAGGTGTGTCTTTTCATATTGGGGGGATGATGGGGGGGGGGGGGCATTTAATCTACTAATCTGATTTGCTTGTCACGTGCTGTCAAAAATACAACACAGATGCTTACACAGGTGTAATTACACCTGTGTAAGCAGAAGCCGCCATCTCTCAGATTCTCCTTGCCACGCCCAGCCAAATGTTGATTTGCTCTTTAGTGGAGACACAAACGCTTCAGATTCGCCTCAGCCGATAATAACGCCGCGGATGTATTCGTATGACGAGTGCGACATTTAAACCCCGCTGGGCCAGAGATGAATTAACAATGAGCCGCTCGCCGCAGCCAGAGCGTCTGGCCTGCTTGGCACAGGTGACTACGGCGAGCTTGGAGCATAAACCCAGTTAAAGGGTCCCTTCAGCAGCTGCATCATAGCAAAATAAGCGCCGCACATTAGAATGTGGCACTCCGCTCGGTTCAGCTCGGGATTAACCTGCCGCTGCAGCTGCATAATTCATGCTGGAATCAGTCTCAAGCGCCATTGTACATAAGTCGAAGCGGCTGAGGGCCACCTTTTATATCATCCACCGTCAGATATGATTATTATGTGAGAGGTGAGTTTCACTGGGGCAACTGGCCGCTCCGATATAGGTCAAATAGAACAACATTAATGATTTACTTTGAAAGCGTGTGGGCAGCCAATTTCCTTCAGGAATTAAGGAGACATGCGTGAAGATACTAGATCATGCTGGGTCATACTGCGCGTGACCCCACCACCGGTGCTCATAGATGGCGTCCACGCTGAAAACATCATTTTATGGAATTCCTGTACATGGTGGAACAGGAGGTCGTTCCTGACCATATTGTAGGAGATCAGAGTGCAAGCTGTACATGGGCAGTAGGTACGAGAGGCAGGACTCCACATGGGAAAGCTGGCACCCGAGAACTGGGGCCAGATGGAAGAATAGAGGAAGGGGGGTGGAGAAGGAGCGAGAATGTATCAGAGCAAAGATGGATGGATGGATAAAAATAGATCTGCGGGCAGAAACGAGCATTTGGAGGTAACAAGACAAAGAGGAAATGGCAAAGGGGTCTTTGACAGCGAAGTGCTCCAATCCTCGTTTTATCCCTCCTTTTTTGAGCCCGGCAAGTGCAGCGGACGGCACAGCACAGAGCAGCGGAGCCTACCAGGTCTAATCCCCCTGCCTTTTCACTCAGAAATATTGTACAGTAGGGCAGCGGGGTCATCCGCTTCCATTACGTGCTCGGGTGTCCTGCTCCGAAGTGGAAAGTCGAACGGAACAGTCTGCTGCAGCTTTGCGGAATAATAACGCAATGGATTGCGTGGGTGTTTTTTTGCGTGTCCACAGTGGTATATGTGCCTTAGCATGTGAGCGCAGTGGTTTCACAGAGGGGGGATCAAATTCATTTAATGGTAGATAGCCGCTGCAGCGCTGATCCTTTTGTTATGACTTCATCTGTAAAATGTTTTTCCCACCACAGAACTCCATATGCTGCTTGCTCAGATAGCATAATCTGGCTCGGAGACCCAACTACAGCCACAATTTATAGTTACGGCAACCATCATGATTTCCCTGGCCCACACACCTAACCCCAGTCCTGGAGCAAACAACTCTTTTCTTCCATTTATTATTCCAATTGCCTTTTTTTTTGCTGAGGGGAATTGCACTTACACGCCATAAAATTAGAAAGATCGCAGCCACAACAGATAGAGAAATTCCACCGAGGAGGATATCTCACCAAACAAGGTGAGATGTTGTTATAAAGGCTGCTTGAAAAATTGAGTCTCAGTTTTGGGGTTTTTTTTTAACTCCTGGGTGGAGTTTTAGCAGCCTGTGGAAGCAAAACTTCTCAAACCTCAATTGATTTTTATTTTCTGCGTGTGTTTCCTGCCTGTCACCTCAAGCTGTCAAGGCAGAAAAGGAATGTGACGTCTGCTTTCAGATGAGAAAAGAGCTCGTGACAGTGAGGAGCCGCTAAATGGAGCCCCCCCCCTTCGCTGTGGAAACGTGCTCCTCCTCCTGTGAAAAAGACTCAAATGACTCACTTGATGTTTCCGACCACCTTCCTGCAGGCTCCTTCTGCCACCCACCCGCAGTACGGATCTCTGGAGGCTATACAGGACCTGGATGGGACCGACACAAACCATTAGGCCATCATGATGCAAACAGGAGAGTCTCCCGACCCCCGCCTCCCCAAACTCACTTCTTGCATCTTCCATGTCTTTCGCAGCGAGACACCGGCACCTTGACCACACAGGAAGTGAAAGCGACCCACAGCGAGTGACTCTTGCCGTCTATCTGCATGCCGACGATGCGCTTGTCATCAACGCCATCAATGCTGCACCTGAAGGAAGGAGAGGAGGAGGTGGGATTCATCCTGGGGAAACAATGCGGCGTAAAACTCTTCATTCCAAGTCTCGGGAAATAAATGGCGGATTAGAACGTGGCGGGTCAGCGGGAGAGAGATAAATCTGGACTAAAGAACATGTGGTCAGTAACAGAGAGGAAGATAAAGAAGATAAAGAAAAGGCTGATACAGAGACAGAAGACAGACAGATGGGGGCTCTGAGCAGTCAGTGGTAACACCACACTTAACTTTAGAGCCCACTGAGGCTATGTCCCCCATATACCACCCATATACTGACCCCCCCCCCCATCCTCACACACACACACACACACACACACCACTACTCTTCTTTGTCTCCTCTGCCCAACACAGCAGGATGATGCTCTAATCCCACTGGGCGTTACGGTTTTTGTCCATCCCTCCCTCCATCCCGCCACCCAGCTCCTGGAATCTAATCCCCCCCGGTGCAGCGCTGTGCCCCCTGCATTAACGCTCTCAATTAGAGCTTAGAGTCCATCTACGCTGTAATGCACTGCAGTTGGGCCAGCGCTGATCCAGCCTGCGACACGGGCAGGCAGAAGCACTCAGCCAGATGTCTGGCAGATGACGGCTGCTCCGTCTCAGCCACAGAGGCAGCGAGGGCAGAAGGCGCCCGAGGTACGAGGAGAGGAAGGAGGGACAGCGGGGGAGAGGAGGTTCCTGGCCTTCGTGTGCCTCGGTTCACGGCCATAGCATGCTGGATAACAAACACTGCTAACCTTAAAAGGCCTCCTGTCAGGTCCCTTCTCCTCTTCCATTCTTCATCTCCCCTGTCTAATACAATCAGATACTCTCCTCTGCTTTCTGGTCTCTTTCTTTATTTAGTTCTCTCTTCTATTCTTCCTCCCTCATCCATTATCCCGCGACTGAATATTTGCTTTGGCAGACTCAAGGCGACGGCAAATGTTTCGTTATTGACTGCTCTTCTGGACCCGAGCCTGAGCTCGACACCATCACCCCGCCGTGGCCCGTTCAAACACGCTCCCGAGGCCACATGCTTTTGGCGCAATTGTGCGCGCATCGACGGCAATGTGTCGTATTAGCGAGAGATCTCGGGGTGGCTCTGAAGACAAACAAAGAGTGTGTGGGTGTGTTTGTCTTTTTGATTGAACCGAGCCGGAGGAGGAGCTGCGGTCCAGTGTGGTCGCAAACCACAGCGCTACTTTATCCAGGGCTTCAGCGTCCACGTCTTTAATTTAACGGCTGTGGTCGGGCAGAGTGTAACCTGATGAAACTCTTTTAAATGATAGAGTAGCCATATGGGTCTCTGGCTTCACTGCTCGGGTCTGGGGAGCTGACTGGCTCTAATGGGCCTGGTGGGTTGGCTCGGTCGCGAGCTGGTTGGAAACATTCAGAAGTCACACACGCACACATTCTTTTTGTAATACACACACTCAATAAGTGACTTGTTTGTAGCGACTGTATCCATGTGTTGTTTTTTTTATTTCTATCATTTCATGCACGCACACACACGCACACACGTACTTGTCAGGGTTGTAGACGTTGAGCTCCTCCAGGAATACACTATCATTGAGGAAGCCATTGTTCATGTTGGCCAGGAACTTGAGGATGATGCCTTTCTCAGACCCCAGGAAGACCACCGTGTGGTTCTTATACGGTCCAGCTTCATTGTCCACAACAATGCGTGTCAGGCGATACCTGGTAGAAATAGATCTTTATTCATCGACTCGTCCAGGTCTGATCAAGCGCAATTGGTGTGGTGCAGGGCACCAGCAGCATTCTTTCACCAGTTTATTGGGTCACATTTGCAATAAAAATCTGTGAGATTTAAATGACAATGATTCAAGAAGATTCAAGAAGATAGCGTACAAGAAACGACACCACGAGGTGAACTGAGAACAACTTGAAATAATTGACACCAGATGTCTGGTAGACAGCAGTGGTAATTAGCTCGCTTATCCCATGTTATTTCATGAGAGACGGATTGCTAAAGCGGCAAATCAAGCGACTTGTGGTGGGAAAAGATGCATAAATAAAGGAGCACATTTAATAGCTGTTTTTGTTTTGTTTCTGGGCACTGTGGGTGGGTGCACGTTAAAATAATCACTTTATGCCAATGGGTGATGACGATTTTAACCAACAACTCTGCATCAAAGGTGACGTTTCTTATCTTTACCCACCTCTCCACTTCCAGATTTATAATTCATTTTGAAAAAGTGCAAATTGTCACATGATGCTTGAAACTGTAAAAAAAACAAAACATACTTGATAGAGACGACAAGCTTGTTCGCGACATAAGCCAATTACGTTTTGGCCTCTGGTGTGCTCCAGCGAAGGGTAAATTAAAATAGAGTGTTATCAATTGCTGACAACACTCACCAAACACCATTAGCATTGGACAATTATTATATCTAATATCTGCCATCCTTTGTCCCCTTGTCCATTCTTTAAACATCTCCTACAATGGTCAATGTCAACAGTTACACACAACAGTAAGGAGCTGTGGCTTCTGTGCACGGCATCTAATCTAAATGAAATAATACAATCTATTCAGGAACACGGAAAATCTCAAGGGGGTCATTTTTGTGCACGGCCAGCTGAGGTCTCCATCACAGCAGAGCATGTCTCAGGACAGAAAAGCTCTTGCTGGATAGTGAGATGTCCTCTCCAGGCTACCTATAAGCATCCAACCTTGTTTTAAAGGCACTTCCAGCTGACTTCAGCCCAAGAACCGTGTCAGATATCACAAAAGACTTTACTCTTCTTCCACCTCACTTGGCTCCATGATGCTCTTCCAGCTTACATAACGCTTTTAACTGCCGTCCACGTCTTGCGTGCCGGGCTCCCTGTGTTTCTGGGTTTGCTGAAAACCCAACGTGCTTTCCGAAATACAATCGCACGGCACCACTCGCCGATGAAAAGAATGACGATGTGGACTTTGACGAGAGCCGCTCCTGTTCTGACTAAGTCGGCGTAGTATGTAGGTCAGACCTCAGCAAAGCTGCATCAGGATGTGATCTGAGTCAAATCATTTGAGGAACCAATGAGCGATTCTTAGTGTAGCTCCTCCTCCAAGCTGCGTTACCGCCACAGAGGCTCGAGAAGCACGGCTAACCTTAAATCCGAAGCAGCTGCCTCTCAGAACCCTACCTAAATCAAATATTCCTCCCCTCTTATTCACCAGATACCAGCTAGTTTGAACTTGCTGACAGGACGGTGATGCAGCGCTGTCATTTTCTCCACAGGTTATCGGGGTTGCAAAAAAAAAAAAATCTATGTGTAGAAAGAAAAAAGACCGCTCTGATCAGCCACAGTGCAATGCAACTTTATAAAATAAAGAGCAATGGCAGAACAAAACAGAACATTTTGGATATCCCTCCTTGAAGATTCAAACAAACATTCGGACAAAGACTAAACACCGCTGGAATCATGTTGTAAATGTGGCTGTGTCCCTTCCTGACCCAGACGAACATCAGCGATAATGCAAATTGCTAGCTGGGTCGCCATCGTGTCAGCATGATGTAACACGAGAGAGATTACGGTGCAGCTCGGTGTTTCCTTTAGCACTAGTGTGAAAATAACACGGCCGTTGATTTGTGGAGCAGCACTACTGCGTTTTAATGAGCCGCACTCTCAGGGCAGCACTTGACATAATTATTTTCTGGGGCTAGAGTGGCTGGGAGCCCGGCGAGGACGACGGTGTGAGAGTAACACTTACCGGACCATGGTCTTGAGAAACCACGGCCTGTTAGCGATGGAGGGCACAGCCTCGTCCATCAGAGGGTGCATCTTAATGAAGTTGAGTGTGTCGTCGGGGAACTCATTAGATACCTTGTACCGCTCCATGGATGGCATGCCAGCGCAGTTGCCAGGCCTGTAAGTGGATTGGGGCAAGGGTAAAGCATAGAGAAGGAGTGAAAGCAAAGGGAAATTAAAACACCGACGTGGGAACCCTATTGCAGAGCTCCAACAAGGTTTTTATGTCCAAACTCCCGTCTCAAAATAAACCCACAAATTTGTTTTCTCCGACTTTAGTGGAAGTCGTCCCAACTGTGTGGACATTTTGCAGACAGTCGATGGGCTTGTAAAAAAGGGAGCTACCTTTTGTTTTGATACCGTAGAGCTTGTAAAACCCCTATACTGACCTGTGATCTGCTGACACAGCATGTAATATCTGTGTGTGTGTGTGTGTGTGTGTGTGTGTGTTGTGTGTGTGTGTGTGTGTGTGTGTGTGTGTGTATGTGTTTGGGGGGTGGTGGTGGTGTGTTTCCTTACATTTGCTTTTGCTGGGAGGGTTAAGACATGTTTTTAAGGTTGAGGTAAGAAGTGGTTTAGGGTTACAGTACAGAGCCGGGTCATGTATAATGTCTATGAAAGTGAGGTTGCCTGTGTGTGTGTGTGTGTGTGTGTGTGTGTACGTGTAGCTGTAGGTGTGTGTGTAAGTGTAGGTGTAGGTGTAGGTGTAGGTGTGTGCATCCCCTTTTGAAAGCCTCACCTAGCCTTATATGAGAAATACAGAAGTGAAGCAAAGTTGTAATTAACTTCATATTTTCTCGTGATCATTCTTGGTGCAGGAACATTCCTGCCAGTGGACATATGGCAGAACCGAAACAGACATTTTAAATACAAAAAAATACCCTGTAAATCATTCCAAATGAGAATCTAACACATGGTGGTACAGTCTGCTGCAGGGCCAGACCTGGGTGGCATTGTTACAGCTCCCCGTCTGTTATGCAAAAACACGATTTGAATGCAGGAGCCGTGGAAATAAATCAATGGCTGCAAACACAGTGTACATGTGTCTGATCTTTTTTTCATGTCTGACCCTGTCGCACATAAATAAGTAACTACATGCTAATGGAGGACAACAAGCAGGTATACACACTTTCATACAAAGGGGTAAACTTCAGAGACAAAAACCACTTCCCGAGCCATATGGGAGAACACACGCGCGCGCGCGCACGCGCACGTGGGGTAACAGCTATTATCGTGGCCTAGATCTTTGTGTTAAATCTGCTTCAGTTTTTTCTTTTCTGAGGATGGAAGAGCAGCACTCAGCGCACTAATTAGCAGAGAATAGATGAGACATTGATCGTGCTGGTGCATTTGTGGAATTAGCCAACCATCTGTAAAATGACCTCATGCCTCATTTGTTGATACAGAGCTGGAAGCAGGAAGGTATCGCGTTGAAGGGGTGCAACCCTGAAAATAATGTGTGAATTTGTCTCATGTGATACACTTGTGATGTCATTTTTGCAGCAGTCATTATTCTATTTAAAATGGTTTTAGGCCTGCACTACCACCAATGACCACCGGGAAACATAGAGCACAAAGTGGCATCACTTTTATTTATCAAGCTTCAGCTAAAAATGCGGTCCGATGATGTAATTGCGTGTCGTAATTAACGGCTTCTTTGTACCTTGGCTTTGGAACTTTCTCCTCAGGAAAGGGTGTCCAGGTGGAGTCTGGGGATTTCTGCTCTTTGAAACGTCCTGTGAACGTATTGGCCACCTCCGCCATGTCGTAGGCACACACGGCAGAGCCTGGTATACTGCCATGACACACAAGAGATTCATTAGAAGAATGCTAGCACATATCAGAGAAATACCATGTCCTTGCCTCACTAAACCATGTAGACTCTCACATATTATCATTCCAATTATTTAGATTCGGCCTAATTTCATTGCTGTGTATTTATTTCTGTATCCGTGGTTGCCAGGGGTCACGACAAGGCACATTCCCTAACCCTCCTCTCCGTGTCCGGATTTCCCCATAAGCCTCGAGGCGTTCAAGCGCATCACAAGTCAACGGCGAGAAAGACAGACAACAGATTATCTTGTTACTGGCGTTTTTCCCGGGGAAAAAAGCACCCATCTTGTGATAGCAGTGGGCCCCCCGGGCTCCTCTCTGTCCATGGGGAATCAATGCATAACTGATTGCTGAGTAATTTTTTTTTTTCCTTTTTAAATTTCATGCCTTTTCGCTCAGAAATGCGAACTAAAACTAGTTTATTCTTCACTGTCTATTTACGAGTGAAGTCCAGCTCAGCTGGTTGGATGTTTGGACGGTTGCATCATGGGTTTAGACGTCGAGGAGACAGCGCGTACAAGGGACGCATTATGAAGCGCAAGGTCAGAGAGCCGCTCGTTCCTCGTTTAGCATCCAAATTACAGTACTCACCCACCGTACTGTACGGAAAGACAGACGGCGGAGGATAACAAGGAGGATAGATGAGCCAGCCAGACAGTTAAGCAAACCAGATACTCAGACAGACAATTAAACTACACAATGTGCGAGCGCTGCCTACAGCCTGAACGCGCTCCTTCCAATTTCACACCCCGACTATGAAATGGAAAATGAATGCCGGGATCCAAACAGGCGCTTATAGAAATTTGCGGAGGCTTCTGCCTCATTGGGTTTTAACGTCCATTACCATGCTCAATCGCACCGTCACAAGCAATTGTCTTATCTCTTAAAAAGCAGCCATAAAATGGAAAATTATAGTATGTGCAAGCTATCAGACAGGCTTTGTGGTAATTTTCAATTTAGATAAGAGATTTTTTTTTTTTAAAGATGACAAATTTGGGGGCATTTGTGAAATATAAATTACACATAAAAGGAAATGAGAAGATGAGAAGAAGAAAACAGAGCAGAAACTGTAGGGCAAACTGTGCGTGTGCAATGAGGATAGTTTCTTAAAATGGACATTTATATCGATTAATCAATTAATTTATGCATATCTTTGATTATATTAGTGAACCTATTAAGTCTTTGAAGCCACAAAAGCAGAACCTGTTCACACAAATGTTTAAAAAAGCTTTCCAAGTTCATCCCCTCTTACCTGTTGTAAGGTGTGGAGAAGGTTGCCATGACGACATCCTTCCCATTGATGTGGATGACGTCCGTCACGGCTTGCAGGATGTTGAAGTAGAAGTGAGAGTCGCCCGGGATGGAGCAGTTCAGGCGGGACTTGAGGAAGGAGGTCCACTGCTTCTCCAGGACACGGGGCGAGCCGCCGCGGTCATTCTTACACACCCTCGCCACCCGAGGAAACACCACCTGACCACCACGACAGTGGAAACCATGTTTAACATCCCTGTACGGCACAATGGCCAACAAAAGCAGTGGCTTAAAATTGCCTCCTTTGTTCAGTACTCAAAATATGGCAAACATGTTACCCACAATGCCCACACCTATTTTCTATCTGAGTTCTATCTTTTTTCCCATTAAGCTATGCTGAAATGAGAAAATCTTTCTTTTTGTGGAACAGACTGCCTTGAAATCCCTTTTAAACCACCATACAACGAAAGGAAAGAAAGGAAGTGTACATATTGCCATGGCGACTAGTCTCAAAACGATACAGAAAGTGAGTGAAAATTCTATGAGGGCTGCTAAAATACACGACTGCAAGGATTATCAGTACACGATGCTTTAGGAAACAATCAGAACCATTTCTAATGAGCTCCAGACAGACTGGCTCTCAGGGAGGCAGGATTGTAATCAGCCCCATCCAACAACAATTAAATTAACCCTGACGTGAAACTGCAACCTAAACAGTGTGAATTTGATCAAAATCCCATTTTTGTTTATGCAGAGATGCACAGGCAGCTACACACACACACACACACACACACACACACACGTGGTGGGATTATGGAGGAGTGAGATTAGTGAAGCTGTGTATACAGAACAGGTGAGACTGCCAGGCTGAATGTGGATTTATGTCAGCTTTACATAAATCAGTCCACTTTCTCACATTCCTGCCAGTTATAGATGAACAATTCACAGACCTCGTTTTGTGTGTCACCACGAGCAGACACGCATGTGCTGGAACATGCAAAGCTGAAATATTCATCCTCCTCTGTATTTCAGGGTCTAGCCTGGTTCTAGCCTGGTCTAGTTCAGGCAGACTCTCAGACGGATCCTATTCACTACATTATGATTTTGCACCGTTCACTCGTTTGTCTCCATTTTTTCCTCTTGGATAATTGATTTATTCATTCCGTGATTTGTTTTTGTCTTTCACCCAGTATCCAATTAAACATTTGAGAAACGTGAGCTCGCCATGAGGAAAAGAAGATTGCTGTCCCTCTGAGGGAAGCATCCCTGTGCCTCCTCCTTCCATCCTTATTTCTGACTGAATCCTCTTGGGGGAAGAACAGATCAGATGGAAGCGATGCTGGACAGATGCGGACATGCTATTCGCTGGGTATATTTAGCCTTTCTTTGGGATCTCCGCACACCCTTAGAATCCTCTCTTGGATCTATTTTAAATCCTGCATCCTGTTTTTCTATGCTGCTGAAACATTTGGCCACTTTTCAGCTCCTGGAAGCTTCCTTCTAGTTATTTGATACCCCCACATCCTGTTGATTTTATCGGTCACTTCCTGATTCTCCCAGTAAATAGGAAGTCACCTTTGATTAGAGTAGAAACAACAGAAGGAGGATCCGTCCTGTGCATACCTTTCCCATTGTGTTGTACTCCATAGCAATCTCCCGATAGAAGAAGTAGATGAAGTCTCCGTAATTAACAGCCTGGACAAAGTAAGGCTCTGCAGGGGGAAAAAAAGTTAGTGACTGTGTTCTGAAACCATGTTTCATAATAAACAGGGGGGTATTCGTCACATTATACAGAAAAGCTACAACTATGAATCTTGAGTGCCTCCATCTATCATCCATTATACAAGGGAATCGATTTACATACAAGGAAATCAGCATATCCCTGCTGACAAGCTGGACTTGTTTCTCCTCGGGGGCAGGATAATTCCCCGGCTACATAAACTCTGTCTGACTTCTTGACAAAATGTTGCACCAAACAGAGATTAGCAGGAGTGCTCCCGCTTCTCCCACACGCATTCGCCCAGGGAGGCGCGGAAAATGCACACAAATCATAAATCACATCAACTCCAAACACGGCCAAACGTCGGCGCCCAAACTTGGGTTTGTTTTTCAAATTGTCACTCAGCAAGGTGCTTGACTCTGTGTGTGTGTGTGTGTGTGTGTGTGTGTGTGTGTGTGTGTGTGTGTGTGTGTGTGTGTGTGTGTCCCCGCTCACCTTTCAGCCACTTTGAGTCATGTTTGACAGTGCGCAGAGTCGGGCTGTCTCCTAGGCTACGGTAGATGACGGCATCGATTGCGAGGAAGTCTGTTACGGTGGCCGAGTACAGTTTACCATCTGGAGAAGGAATAAATAAAGGAGCAACAAAGAGGACAAATGGAGAAGGAAAGTGGAGAGGAAGCGAGACAGGAGCGAGAGAAAGATGACAAGAAAGTTCAATCCAAAGTTTGTTTCTTTTTAAAAAATGTGGTCTAAAGTCACTGCGAGAGCTTTGCTCGCTGTGGCTGGAAACACAAATGCATCTCAGATGGCTCAGATTTGGAAAAGGAATGAATCAGAGAAACCAGAGGGAGACACTAAAGGACAGCAAACGGGCTGCACATGTTTAAATGCTCACTTCTGCAAACACTCTTCCAACCCATAAACAAACATCCGACCCCAGTGCCCCCCCCCCCCACACACACACACACATGCGCACACCCCGCCACAGTGCGACCTCGGCCCGCCTTGCCTGTAATCACAGTGGAAACTCAAACTATATAATTGAAAGGGTGGCAGCCAGAGCATCTCTCCTGATTACTCAGTGTTTCCAGGGCCTTCCAGTCCCTCTGCCATACCTGAGCTGGTCAAGCATGGCGCTTGCTCTCCTCCAAGTGCAGGCAGCTCATCAATACCGCCGCAAATTGGTTCACAGCAAATATAAAGGGTAACTGAAGGTAAAAGATAGAAGGTCGGGCCTCCGAAGCGAACCTGAGTCATTCGAATTGCGGCATTTGGGGAATTACTTCACGTCACGAGTGTTTTGAAATAAAGCGTACAAATGAACGACAAGTAGACGTTAAATTATGATTATAATACTTGTGTTTGCACTAAGACAGGGAGCTGTTCTCTAATGGCTCTTCAAAGCAAATTCAGTGAGGGCTGGAGTCTGATGTTTGTAGAACACAGTGTTTCATTCCTAATATGTTGTCAGAGTGCTGCCATTAAGTGAGAGGGGGATTAAGAACAATATTAAATAGGACCACAACTAATCCCCTCTGTCAAATATGCTCCGCTCCCCCATTTAGCTTAAAGCATGTTCCATTGGTTAGTAAGTGCAGATAGGAAGGGTGGACGAACAAACACTCCATCCATTAAAAACGTGCTCAGCTGCAGGACGGGACACAAATATGACGGCTTCAAAAACCTACAACGCGGATAAATCACCAACACAGACACGACGGCTTTCTTACCAGCAAAGAGGGCGACGTTAGCGTGCTTGGCGTCATACGGACAGCGCGCCATCCCGCTGATCTCCTCTCCCAGAGCCTCCAGGGTGTCCATCTGGGGTCACAGATAAGGTCAAAAGTCAAAGGAGGGTCAAAGCAATGCGGGGTTGTCAAACCAAACAATCGTTGGAATTGCGGCTTTGACGGGAAATATCGGCTCCCCGTCGGAGGAGGAAGAGAAGACAATAAAAAGTGTGCTGACAATAGGAAGCGACTGCACAGAAATAAGCTCATTTCATTCGAACCCAAATAGCCCAGACGGCTGTGCTAACGTCTATTTACCTCTGGACGTCTGCTAATGACCTGTGGATGAAACTGTGAAACTGGATGGATACCACAGAAAACCCATCAAAGTTGTGAAACACAAATTTTAAAGTGAGGAATAAAGTTGCTTCTCAGGTCGGCGTGGCATCAGGACTGCAAGATTACACACGTAAGAGTTATTTTACAACCTCCGTCTCCGAAAGGCAGCGCCATCGTGAATGTTTTGAATGTGATGGATGAGGGTTTTGGGTCTTTTTTAAACTCACATAAAGTATATTTAGAGCTGCTTCTGCATCGACACTGAGCAGAGCAGATAGCAGGAGAACGTCTGACAAACAGACACGGTAGCATTAATCAAATTAATCCAAGCCTGGGGTGAAAGAAATGGGAAGAAAACCTTTCAGCCAGCAGGATTATGCTAAAACCTCCAGATGGATTTGAGCAGAACTTTGAGGGGAACAGTTGAAGAATGACGCTGTTAAACTCTCACGTAGATTTTGATCCTAATTGTAATTTTGTGGGTTATCACTGACTAGACAGCCACTTCAGCGAGTTATCTACTGGAGTAATCACATCATTTTGTCAACAGTGGGTGTGTAGTTCCTTCTGGGTTTTTTTCCATGAGCTAATTTGAGTCCATTGTTAAGGAAGCCCAAGCTGTTAAGGGTCAGACGGGACCTGTAAATGGGAATTTAAAGAACATTTTCATGCTTCTCGCCCAGTTTATTTTCGCGGTGAGAAAGTGGGCGCGCAGCAGAGGATCAGACTTGGGTGAAATGTCACCATGGCCCCGCTATGGGTTGGCTTGTCTTCCTCAGTACGCCTCAGGACACACACTTGGCCTGGCTAAAGACCAATGATGCACATAAACACACACACAAGGAGAAGAGAAAGCATGATGTTGGTGCGCACGCTATTTCTCTTTAGAGTTGCTCATTTCCTCTCTCTTTCCATATCTCTCTCCTACTTTCTTCCTCGCCTTCTCCCCTTCCCTCGAAACAGCCGAGCGTAGCGTGCCAAGGTTTGAAACTACTCGCCCTTTCTGGTCTCTAAACAGGTCATTTTGTTTTCTATTCCTGTCTCGACGGAAACGGTTATCATCTGCCCACTACAAAAGGTCACAACGCGCCGGCGCAAAGCTGGGAACGCCCGCCAGAGAAAATGTTGAAGCTGATTTGGCAGAGAAAAATTACTGGTGACCTTTCACAATAAACCCAGAACCAGCAGCGGCACCGGCGGCGCATCGCTAAACTGCCCATTTCATCTGCAACTTCAGGAATTTTGGAATGGAATATACGAGTTGGGGCTGGGAAAAACATACTGTTATTAGAAAGAGGAGACCGTAATTATAGATTAGGCCGAGCTAATCACGAGGGATGCGAGCGGCTGAAGGTCAGGTGCGTCCACTGAATCCCAGCTTGGATGTGCAGAGCGACGGGGAAGCCGAGTTAAGCTTGACGCGTCAGCAGCTTCTGTGTCAGCTGAGCACAAACATCCCCTCCTCCTCCTCTTCCTCCTCCTCCTTCGGCGCATCGCTAACGCGCACCGCGGCTGCACCCACCCCTCCATCCATTTGGCTGATTTCACCGAGATACTGACCTCTGGCTGCCGGGCTTGGCCGCCTGTCACCGATCTATTCCTGCTCCCCGAGCAGAGGAAAACACTCCCAGCCCGGCCGCAGATATACATACGGCTCCAGGATCCTGTCAAGTTGGCATGCGTGGACGGCGCGACAGCCAAGAACCCGCTCATGAGCTCACTTGCGTGCTTGCTCCAGTTAGCCTTGTCTAAGACAATATCAACGTTACCTAAGAAAATGGCTATTAGTAATTCATAAAACTGCCTCACTGAGCCAGATCTTCAGATGTTTTAAGGATAGTTGACATTTAAGTGGGAGCCTGTTTTTTTCCTCCACTGTTTAACAGGCAACCCTTATTATTCGGCTCAAATCAACAAATAAAGAAGTGTGCCAGAATTGTGGAACTGCAGTTCAACGCAATGTGAAGAGAACAGCGGGGCCGTCACACTTCAGCGGAGCTGCTTCAACCACAGGCGGCTCAGCACGGATCGGTGGCAGTTAAAGGAAGAGATGTACAGTAACTTTGGCTCAGGGTGCGTGATGCAAGATGAATTAATTACAACAATGGCTGACTGGTCTTTTCTATAGGCAATATGCTAATTAATTAGACAAACACAATGTGGCTCCCAAACATGCCCATCAGATGTATTATAATTGCTTCTGCAACGGCTCCAGCACTCGGGGTGAGGGACATGTTGTTTTTCTTGTGCCTCTGATGTTTTTATAGGCTTTATTTATCATTGCTGTGGGATTTGGGAGATATTACCAAGGACCAAACTTTGGGCAAATCGAGCCAGGGTGCCACTTAGTTTTCTACAAACTGTTTCCTAAGGCAATTCCCTCGGCAAAACTGATTTACACATTGACAAAAAATAAGGATTTATTATTTCTCAACTCGTCTCAGCTCCCGGCAGAAGGATCGCTGCCGCGCGGCGCTCAGTCAGGAGCGCCAACCTTCTTTAAATCAAACAAGGACGCGTTTCTCTGGGAGATTAAGCATTAATAGGTTGTTGTTTCTGACCCCAGGGAGGTTGAAACCTTTCGGCGACCACTTTAAATCCAGGAGGATTTTTTAGAATAAAGTCACCTTGCTGAATAGAAAATCTGAATTCATATCAAATTTGAGCTTGACTGGAGGAATTGAGCCACAACAAGTCAGTTTAGAGTTTTTGAGTTCACAAACTAATATCATTCGTCATAAGGTGAATTTATGGGCTGGGAGTGTATACTGGGTTTAGGGTTGGTCTTCTACCCTATCCAGGTAGGTTTCATTTCTAGGTTTCTTCTTCAGTGACATTCGCTGATGTGAGGGTAAAGAGAAGCAAGTTGATTTATATATAGGTAGATTGTTCATTCAAGACTTCCAGGTGCACCCAGAGTAAACTTTTGACTGGGGACGTTCAAAAATCAGAACATTGACACAACGTTGTGGAACTTGTAGCGTTCGCAGACGTGTGTGAAAGTATTGCAGCCAAGCCTCCATTTGTCAGGTTGAGGTTGTGTCACCTGGGACTCTGACACCCTCTGAGCCTCCCCACCGACTCTGTCTGACTTTCGCCCGGCAACAGGCGAAGAAGCCGACTCAAGTCATGCATCAGCTCAGCTGGATGGAGTGTTTATTATTACAACAGAGTCAGGGGCTGACAGAGGGGGAGATGACAGAGGGCTGAGAGCAATGGGGGAGAAAGAGGATGAATAGGAGAGAGAGAGAGAGAGAGAGAGAGAGCAGTTGGGCACTGAGAGGTGTTGACGGAGAAGACGGTGCCATGGCGGCCATGGCGTCCCAGTGTGTCTCCACTGTGTCTCCAGTGTGTCTCCAGTACACATGTAAGTGTGTCAGGTTACAGACCAAAAAACCCCAAAAGGTAAAAGGGAGAAGGTAACCAGGCAGAAAAGGGCAGGTGACAGCATGTTGCTCATGTGTGCAAACTTTCCGTGCCCCCTCCGCCACCATCCGCTGTGCCTCCATTCACCCCCCCCCCCCCCCGAGGTCCATCCCTCCCCTCCAGCTCTCCCTCGCAGCGCCGGTGATTAATGTGGGATGAGACTGGCCGCCAAACAGAGGCTCTTTTCAGCTCTGTCACACTGGGGAGATGGAGAGGCGAACTGTGGCCAAGGTGGATTTAACCACAAGACACACACAACACAGAAAAGGCACACACACGCTTTGGTGCCCAGCAAGCCATCAAAGACCTGATGGCCAGCTAGAGCCCCCCCAGACAGCCATTATTTAATTGTATGTGTGTTTTTAATGAGTTTGTAAAATGCGCCTGCGTATCGTCGGTCTCGTCTTAGTGTGGAGACATTTTTGGCAGCATTTCCAACGTAACTAGTGGTTGTTTTTTTTTTAATTATTAAGTAGAATTGGGATTTTGCCACATTGTAACTGCCCCGTTATGATCTGTTTATAGTAAAGGGTGTTACGGTGCTGCACTTATCTTATAGGTGTCAGTGCGTAAAAGCTGTAAATGACAAGAATTAAGATTCTGTATTTTCTCATACCCATTTGTCCCTCAGCGATGGTTGTTTTTTAAAGCCATTTTCATTTATTCTGTTGAGCGGCTGCGTGATCCTCAGCTCAAACGCAGACTTTTAAACCGTCACCAGAGGAGCCGTAAAAGCAACCACGGCTGACAAACGCAGAGACATAAATTCCACTTTCCCCGCAGGAGGAGTGAGTGAATGGAGAGACGTCCAGTCCGTGTTTTAAGCTCGTCCAGCCACAAAGGCGATGGAGCGGAGCTGTCTTGTTTCTGTGGTAAACAGATCTAGTGAAGCAAAGAAGGAGAGCTGTCCCCACGGGCCACAGAGATAACATCTAGATGTGCTCTGACCATCAAATCAAATCCAAACAAGCCAAACAAGCGCATCCTCCAGGACAGAAACGCTGCTGAGTCCATCTGTCTAATTGTTCTCTTGGCTTGCTTTTACCAATAGTAACATAATAATATACGTTCTCGTCTTCTCCAGGTTGTGGCTGAACGTTAGTTTGTAAAAAACATTTGAAACAGATGAAGAAAAGTCATTTGAACCGCCTTTAGGGAAGCTTTGCTGCTATACCGACTGCATTTATTTACTTTCCACACACTGAACCAGCAAAGAATCAGTCATTTTTATAGCGAAACTGGGGTTGGAATAAATTGAAATAAAAAAAACAGACTGCTGTCATTATGGAAGGAAAGAGAGGTTTGCATCAGTTTGCAGGAAAGCCTATTTGCTTTCTATGTTTATCTTCTGCCGCCTCAATGGCATACATCAAATCTATATTTTGATTGTTTTGTCTTTTGGGGCCATCTGCTTCCCAGTACGTCAATATCTCTGCTTCTCCCTCCCCGCCTGGATCTTTTCATGACATTTTGGCGCATCAATCCTGCATTGGCGCTCGCTTTTCACAGGTCATTAAAATGCATCTTTACACGGGCGTCTCGCTGCTTCCCTTGATGGGATCTTGGAAACTGTCTCACAGGCACTCGCATGGACGCGTCCGCTCTCGGGACAGGATTGGTTTTAAGAAATTAAGCGGGGTCTGTGCATCAGTATTTGTCGAAGTGAGCCTGTCAATGTCCACATAGAGAGAGATGCAGGAGGAGGGCCTGCTGGGACACGAGAGCCATCCGTCCACATCCATCGCTTCACTTCACCACCCCATAACCATGAAATTCCACAATCCTGCGCTCATTAGTAAATGTGTGTGTGTAGCAGAAGGTGGAAAGAGTGTGTGCTCACTGTTGCGATGTGATCGGGTCGCTCATACATATTCTAAGGAGGTGTGAGCCACACGTGACCTTTCTTTTTGACCCCCAGAGTATCACTCTCCACCCAAGCCTCCGTCAGCTGAGTCAAGGCTCACGATGTCAATTATTAACGTATTTAAACAAGGGATTTTATTTCAACTAATTGTATGGAAGAATCCATCTTCTAAAGTGAAAGAAAAGTTCTAAAAACAGTGAGTTAAGCACTTTATCGTGTGTTTCTCTCTTAATTCTCTTGCATACAAAAGTACAAAGCTGGACAAGGATATGCTGCTAGTAGCTTGTGTGCGGCTGCCATATTTACCTTGTAGGTCCGACAGGAGGGGTTGAAAGCATTTGTCCCACAAACAAACAACGTGTCCTCATTCTGCTGCAGCAGGACCTTGATGAAATTGTGACACTCGTCCTTCAGAGACAGAGATGAGAGCAATGCAACATTTAAAACTCTCAACTTTTGGTCGTGCTTTAATTGGGAGGGATGTATATATACATATGTGAATGGATTAATAAATGTGTGTGTTATTACACCTGTGGGCTGTGAATGTGGTGTGAGACAGAGCGCAGTACGGACTAAAGAGACTGCTATGTCAGAGAAAACAGGTTGAAAATATTCCCGTAAGCAAAGTTAAGCACAGATCTTGCAGTGGCGGAGGCTGTGTTTTGACTACCTTATGCTTCCCTTTCATTCTGCAAGTGTCCACGTCTGCTTGTCTGGACTTCCAGGTCATTTTCTGAGGAATGACACAGATGAAAATAAGCAGTTAGAGGAGAAGTGGGAGGAAAAGAAGATAAACTTTAAAAGAGCAAAAAAATAAACTCTCCGGAGGTCAATAACAATCTATCCTGAGATCAATAATCATCTTCTCTGATCCTCCGTCATCGATTCCACTAACAAGGAATCCGCTTTAAGGTTAACTACGGACTTAGTGCTGACTTCAGACCAGTTTACCTCCTTGAACTTGGGTTTTTTTGCAGGGCAGGAGAAATATGATGCTGACCTCTGATCGGTGAAGAGCCTCTCCAAGGACATATTCTGGCTAAGAGCTCATTTCATTTTTTGATTGGCTGTACACACAAACACACACACACACACACACACACACACACACACACACACACCTTGGCCTGTAGGTCAGCCCTGGGCAATACCTGCCACTCAGCTGCACACTCACAGATCTAAAAGCTCTCCCTCACTCTCACACACACTCATCAGTCAGTGCCAACTTCTGTTATCAAGCCTTCACATATAAACACGTACAGGCACCAATCTCCATCCTGCCTTCGGAGGGTCAGAGCCGAGTCTGTGTGGTTCGGCCCGCCGTGGACCCGCCGCCGTCGCTGGGTCGCTGAGTCGCTGATTAAAGACCTTCGGTCATCAATCACTGTGCGTGTGTGTGTGTGTGTGTGTGTGTGTGTGTGCGCGCGTCCAGCCTTTTATCTGCAGCCTGCTCTCATTAAGACCCACTCAGAGAGCTCTGACATTGAAGTGGATGAGGTACAGAGATGGTGGGTTGTTGGACACACACACACACACACACCACACACACACACACACACATACACACACACAGAAAGGCCTTGCTTGAGAGCTGTTTGAATGTCTTATGTTCAGGGAGTGGTAGGAATAGCAGAGTAGTTCAAAGATGCTTTTTTAAATCCTACAACATATAATTTATCTTACCTTTACAACCCCCCCCCCCCCCCCCCCCCACACACACACACACACACACCTTGGCCTGTAGGTCAGCCCTGGGCAATACCTGCCACTCAGCTGCACACTCACAGATCTAAAAGCTCTCCCTCACTCTCACACACACTCATCAGTCAGTGCCAACTTCTGTTATCAAGCCTTCACATATAAACACGTACAGGCACCAATCTCCATCCTGCCTTCGGAGGGTCAGAGCCGAGTCTGTGTGGTTCGGCCCGCCGTGGACCCGCCGCCGTCGCTGGGTCGCTGAGTCGCTGATTAAAGACCTTCGGTCATCAATCACTGTGCGTGTGTGTGTGTGTGTGTGTGTGTGTGTGTGCGCGCGCGTCCAGCCTTTTATCTGCAGCCTGCTCTCATTAAGACCCACTCAGAGAGCTCTGACATTGAAGTGGATGAGGTACAGAGATGGTGGGTTGTTGGACACACACACACACACACACACACACACACACACACACACGCACACACACACACACAGAAAGGCCTTGCTTGAGAGCTGTTTGAATGTCTTATGTTCAGGGAGTGGTAGGAATAGCAGGGTAGTTCAAAGATGCTTTTTTAAATCCTACAACATATAATTTATCTTACCTTTACAACCCCCCCCCCCCCCCCACACACACACACACACACACACACACACACATTCCGCACCAATCTCCCAACCTCTCCCATGCACCCATCAGCCCTTCCTGTTGCCCCACTGATGAGCACGGATGACGCAGGCGGATTTCTGGCTGATTGATTAGATAATCTTCCTAACAGGGTCAGGGCGGCCAACACGGCAGGCGCATGCTAGCGGGGGACAGCTCTTGGCAGCCACACGCACACGCACACGCCCACGTGCGCATGTACAATGTGGAGTGGCAGGTAGGTTATCAGGGTTGGCTGCTGGCAGAGGACAGAACGTCCTGGCAGAGACGGACTCACCTTACTGAAAAAAATCTCATCGCTGCCGTCCGCGTCCGTGTCCACGGTGTATATGTGATCCCTGCGAGAGAGAGAGAGAGAGAGAGAGAGAGAGAGAGAGAGAGAGGAGAGAGAGAGAGAGGAGAGAGAGAGAGAGAGAGAGATGAAATGATAAAAGGTCAGACAGCGGCAGACAGTCAGAAATCCAACAAACAATGCTCCTGTTTCTTCCCCCGTCCTCTGCTTTCCCCCCGCAGGCTACCAAAGCATCTGAAAACGGGGTTTTGTGTAAACTTTATCCAAACTGCAAGAAATGACAATAAACAAAAGGAGGCCGGAGCTATTTGCTCTGTCAGACAGAAACATTCAACAAAGGTTTGGAGCGCCGCGGCACAGGCCTAAGGACAAAGCCTCTTTGTCCCAGAGAGAAGTCTTGAGGGTGTGTAGGGAGCGGTGAGGGGGGGGGGGGTGGGACAGTTGAGACGGGAGGTGCCAAGTCACTCGGAGCTGTTCAGGTCAATTAAGCCTAGTGTTTGAGCCACAGGAAATCTATACTAACACTCATTATGGCCCTGACAAGAACACTTGTGTGTGCTAGCCTCGACATATACAGGCTTCTTCTGTGTTACACAGTCCAGCCATAAAGCCCCCCAGGAGGGCATATGGAAGGAATAAAACCCACAAGAGCTAACGACATAGCAGACAGACGGGATGGCGGGTGCACCGGTCACGGAGCGACACCTACTTATCATGGGGAATTAGGGTGCGGGGGGCAGGGGGGCAGGGGGGCAGGGGGGCAGGTGTGGATGTGGTACGAGCGGAAAAGAGACAGAAAGCAGGATTCAGCTCATTTCCAGCAGAGAAGCGAGAGTGACGTGCCAGACTGTGTAACTGCTTTAATTTGCTGGAGATTAGCCATTGAACGTGTTTTTAATCAAAGTGTGTAACAGTGGCATCATCAGGCTCACGACTTAATTACGTTCCAGCTCCCCAACCTGCGCTCAGCCGGTCCGCCTGCTTTGCTCTCTCATTAACTAAATCTAATAAAGTCTTTGGAGGGACAGGCATCTTGAAATGAATCCACTTATATCGCTTTCCTGGGGGCCACAGCTATCAGGATAAAACCCAGTGTAGTGCACATTATCAACCACAAGGCTCAAATTGAATAATTAATCTGGGAGGTTGGTGGAGATGAAGAAAGGAGTGCTGCCTTCAGTGAGATGAGGAGGGAAAGAAATCTTTTCTGTTTCGTGTTTTTCTGTTAGTTCGACCTTTTTGTTTTACGACAGACACGAGAGGGAAAAAGTAAAGAAGTCAACTGTGGGTCATTGATCAATGACCCCTGTGCTGCTGAGGGTTTTCTGCTAGTTTGCAGCCGTCAGGCTCATCGATCTCGCTTGCTTTTCCATCATTTCACCTGCTGAAACGTGTCTTAACCTAAACGTGCCTCCTAAGGTTTATGTCACGCCACTTGTGTCTTATGTGAAACTTTATATTACAGACAAAATGAAACCAAAGACTATTAAATCAGAGGATTAGTGAGCAGGTTTGACGTAATCCCACCGGTTATTTTACGACCACCGTGTTTAAACACAGCTCAAGAAGAAATCTATAATTGACTGTCACATGTTTTAACAGGGACCTTCCCAGCTTCCCCAAGTCGTGCCTCTTGTCCCAGTGCCCGTGGTGTCCTCCAGGGCCAAAGCCTTCCCACCACAGGGCTTCTGGTTCCAGCAGAGATTAGAGAGAGCTGGGCGACGAGGCGTCCCTCAAACATCCTGACTGCAGATGCAAGTGGACAATGGAGCGGCTGTGTCTGTGTCAACACCAGGCTCTCAAAACACACATGTGTGCACGGACATTCTCGCCAGCACACACACACACGCCCCCTTTCACCTCTGACTCCTGCACCTGAACTCATATCTCAGCCCCTTCCTGCTCGCCTGAGTCACAACCACGAGGAAGATAAAAGAAAAGGCGGAGCCTCTGAAAAACGATGCCCTTAGTGTTTTTTTCCGCACCTTTGTCCCCTTTTCGAGGCTGAGGAGACAGGGGGTGTCTGACCTAGCAGCCCAACCCCGAGGTCTGTTTCAGGCGTGTTCCTACCTGCTGAGCATGGATCAGTCTGGACTACAGCCCTGATAAAGCAGCTGCAGCGTCAGTCCAAACACATCAAACACTGACACAAGTCAGGAACGTGTGACCAGCCTGTGTAAAAGTACCACAGTTGTTACTTTACTTATTTCCTTGTGAATTGGGAATTC
The DNA here is from genome assembly GCF_003711565.1 of Takifugu flavidus. Lineage (NCBI taxonomy): Eukaryota > Metazoa > Chordata > Actinopteri > Tetraodontiformes > Tetraodontidae > Takifugu > Takifugu flavidus. Next base: position 9,688,177 of record NC_079524.1, on the reverse strand, counting down.
ATTTTCCAAACTGGAATGGAATCTGCCACATGAGGAGAGAGTTTTTATATGAGGTGCATCTGTGTTTCCGTTTGAAACTGGAGTCAACCTCAGGGAATGATGTTTTTGGAGATGTTCTCCAGTTAAAAGGGCCGTATTTCTGTGAAATACACCCAGGCATTTGAGTGGTGAGTTTGGAATAGCCACTGAGATGCTGCGGCATCGGAGCGTTGGATTTAAAATCATGGGGTCTTGTCAGAAATCAGGACCAATGGGAACATGGGAACCAATGAGGATTCAAAATATTTTGTGAGAAGGGACAGAGATGGTCTCCGTGCCGCCGTTAGAGCCAGATTCAACAGTCTTTAACGGTGCAACAAAGCCTTTCATGCTGTTTACATTTACTGAGATCTCTGGCAGCCTCCAAGTAAAGTCTGAGGAAAATGACTGAACAAAAGCTTTTGACAACAAATGGGTGAAGACAATCGACTGTCACCCGGCGTGGGCTCCACGTTTCCCAAAGTCCGGCGGCAGAAACCGTCTGCGTAGGGTGGAAGGTATGCAAATATCCTCTTAGAGACAAACATGGAGGGACGGGGGGCAGCTGGAACAGAGAGAGAACTGAAGGATCCAGGCAATACAGTGGAAGATCTGAATGTGGGCGACAGTGTGAGTTCGAGTGCCATAGAACGACATTGAGGGTCGCCATTGGACTTGTAGCTATGCGTAGCCATGAGAACACAGAGGCTTTGTGCCGAAGAATGTCGTTATTATAACAGCGCATTTCTTCGGGGGTAACTGTGGGCCAGCTCGACCCATCTGCTGGGCCTTTGTCAAGCTATTCTGCAGCGAAGAACGCGATTTGCATGCGCCACCTTTTATTTCCACAAACTCAATGCCTGCACGTCCACCATCCTCACGCCCATTTGCTCTCATCACGCTCCTCACCCATATTTTCCTTTTCCCCATATCTGAAACATGGGCAGTGAAGGAGAGTCTATGGCATGTTGTTTTATGCTTCTCTGGCTCTGGTTCGCGTCACAAAACAGAGCAGAGCGATCGGGAGGAGCCAGCAGGAACCGTTGAGCCATTGAGGGGTCGTTGAGGATGTGAATGGCCTAAAGACACGCAGAGACCCTCAGTGATGTGACGGCATGAAATACAACAAGCCAGGGGTCAGTCACCCCAAGCTCAGGCAGATTGTTCTTTTCAAAAAGGTTGACGTTCTCATTATGGTCCTCTAAATCCTCTCCTGGATGATTTGTGCATATAGGTGCACATTTTCTTATGGATCAATGCAGAGGGGACATGCGTGTTTTGAACTTTGTGATACACTGAAAAGGATAATAATTATACTTCTTTATATCCCCAGCATGAGGTAAATATTACTGAATTTGAGAGTTAATGGGGTAAAGGAATTTCAATGATTTCAGCATTGTTGGTTTCAGTTATTAAATTTGTCCCTTGAGGAAGGCATTCACACAGGGAAAAATGCCGACTGACATTTTGATAATGGATGAAACGCTGCATTTCCAAATAAGCGGTGTCCAAATTTGTGAATTTTGCATTTACAGAAGAATGTTGCTGCAAAACCAAATCCACACAAGGCCGGTAGGGACTACAGAAAGGACATTCTGACAGAACATTAATTCAGGTTGCAAAGGAATGAGGACAAACTTAATCAAAGTAATAACCTTTAAATGTTATAAATGCTATAAACTGGCAAGCATTTTAATTGGAAAGTCAATTTCAAAATAAATCTTCCAAAGTGCTATTGGTGGCTTTCTTTCTTTTGGATGGAAACTTGTTCCAACATTTGAACTTTATGATGATTATGATTACTGGAGCTGAAAATTCCACTGCTGGGTGTTGTTGGACGTGGCTGGCGCTGTGAGGAGAGGGAGATGAGGCAACTGTGTAATCCCAGTCATTAGTGGGTTTTAACAGGATTTGGTGCAGCTACAATAATGGAGACTCTAGTGGCCTCCACTGCGAGACCCAATGAAGGCCAACAGGGAAGAACAGTACCCACAGAGGCAAGACCGTTCCAGAGGACCCAGTCGAGAGAAGGCAATCAGGACTTTTTTTGGGTTTGTGTAAGTCTTTGTTTGAAAGCTGACAGCAGCTACAAATCTGCATCCCCCCCGCCCCTTTTTTAATACACACACACAAACAGACACATATACATTCCCTCTCTGGTTCCCATGCTTCTCTGCCTCATAGAGGGGTGTAAACAGAGTGTGGTGAATGTTACCATGGTGAAGGCTCAAAGAGGCCAGAGAATGGCGGCTATGCGCTTCATGTGCAGAGACCTGGAGCATCTCGCCCATCCAGGCTGTACGGCAACATTCTCACATGCGCGTTTATCCTCGTCTATCTTTTCGATCTCTCCTCGCTGCCCCCTTTTATACGTTTCTCTTTAAGCACTCATTAAAGTGATCATTAACATCCTGGGCTAAAGCAACAGCAGCCATGTTTTATTGGACAATGCTGTCGGGCAGTCACAACCGGTAATTAACCCAGAAACACCCTCAATTACAAACCTCAAGTAATGTTCGGAAATCCTTTTGCGTTTTATCTCAAATTTGGCCTCTGGATTGTCATTTTCTACTGGCTGAGAGTTTGGAGAAAGATATATTTTTCCCTGCTTTAAGACAAAATATATTCCTTTGAGCTGTGAGAAATTTCACCTCAAAGATGACCAAGTTTAATCCTGGCTATGAAATATGGCCCTGACTTCAAACTCCACCATATGATGTGCACTTTCTTGTCCTCCAACATGGATCAAGTTTCATTTTATCTGAGCTGACGCAAGGCTGACTGCTCACCTTATTTAAGATCAAATCCTATTTTTCTCTAAAACACAGACACCCAAGATGCAGTGACAGAGATCAAAACAATCCAAAATCTAAAACTGAAGAATAAGCATCCTAAAAGCTGTATTTAAAACAAATAACAATCGGATATGAAGTAATATTGTACATCAGGGCCACATGACTTCTTCACAGAGCTTTCTTCAACATCTGTATTGAGTCTGCACCAAGAAAGAATCTGAGTCTTCCAAATCAATACATCTCATTCAGGGCTCCAACCTCAAGGATGAATTATCAGTCACCACATCTGCTGCCAACGTTCCTCCGCTGCCAAAAAAAGTTGCCTCTGCGGATTAAACCACTTTTGTCTGTTTACAGTTTCATTAGTTGCTCTGTTTGTTTGCATCTATGAGGCTTGAAAAATCTTCTGATTCCGCTGCCAGAGCTGAGACGGGAGCCAACAGGGTTTAATGCACTAAGCAATCATTCAGAAACCAGCCCAGAAACAGTGTTGAGCTTTGGACTGAGTTCACATCGGCCATCTGCAGGCTGCTGCACGGCCAGAACTGAGAGCCTCTGCACCTCGGACATGATGGCTAGCCTGTGTGATACGGGCCGCCCATTAAACTGCCCCTTCCTCTCATGAAAGCAGCTCTGTTTCGCCGTTCCTCTCTGGCCTTCATTTGCTTCAGAGCTCTGGTCTCACCGAGTCGACCCCCTCCCCCTTCCCCCCCCGGCTCTTAAATTTTCAGATCCCCTTAAACTGTTTGTCATTTAACTGTTACATGTCTTCATCGATATCCGCCAGGGGGGCGATAGATTTTTGCGCACGGACCATCGTTTGTGCGTCCGTGTAATTGACCCCGACCGCTTTCTGCATCGGGATCAATGGCAGCCATCCGGCTCGATCTAAGGCGAGCCAACCATTCCAGTTATCCAGGGGTCGCCGGGCGAGGTCGTGCGACAGAATTCCTGTCTGTGAGAGTGCGGAATGCTGAGCACATGCACAGGCAACCGGGGGCTAATGACGGGCGCATACACACAGGCACTGCCAACACATGCGTGTCCTGCCAAATGTAAAGCACACACACACATATCACGCTCAAAAATGGCTTTTGAAGGCGCAACTGCTCACCCAGACACACTTTCATGTGCCCGCCCCTCAAATAAAACCCGCTGGGTCTGATTTTCTTGTCTCGCCCCTCGTGGAACAGGTGGGCGACTGGGAGACCAATGTCACACACACATACATGCACGCTCGAACACACACCTGTTCCTAATGATTGACATGATAAAAGCTGCTACCGGTTAGCGCAGCGGCTCCTGTCAGCCGCTTAATTTGACATGCATGGAAGGAAAACAAAGAACGATCCCCACTGTGACTTTAAACAGTGTCCAATCAAGTCTGACGTCGAATTGGCTGCAGACAGCTCAGACGAAAACAACAAAGAAAAAAAGAAAAGGGATCTGTTTTATTGAGACCATTTGATTACTTCCTGACAACTTTTGCTCATGTTCCATTCATGATGGACGTCGGGGGGAACAATTTGAAAACGACTCCACTGTTATTTTTCTATCATATCCTGCAACAGTGAGTTGGCAGGGATAGCTGTCACCTACCCCTGACAACAGAGAAAGAGCAGCATCGATTCTCTCCACGGCTCCCGATGGCGTAATCAAGGTGTAGGGTATATTATCTTTGAGTCACGGCAAAATAAAAACTGGAAATGCGGAGATAAAAAAGCTTTAAAAATCCATGTTTGGGGCAGGGGCTGATTAGTATTATTACTCTTTTCAACGGGGAAAGTAATAACAATAAGATTTCTTCCCAGGCAGAAAACACTAAGGGGGTGATAAACGAGAGTGTGAGTGTTTTGTTTGAAATGAGGCAGCCAGCAGAGTTCAATTGCAGGACCGTAGTGGGTGTCGCACCATTTTTAACTCCAAAAGACTGACTCATCTTCGGCAAAAGGAACTGACGACAACCTTTTATTGCTAAAAGTCAAACTCAATCAGGAACTGGAACAAGAGACGGGATGACAAGGACCCGATCCCTGCGGAAAGGCCTCTGCTCAGTTTAATTAATCCTAATCTATAGTCTGAATCCGGAGGTAGCGATGATAAATCATTTTCTGTCCTGCTTGGACGAGACATTCAGCCGACTACCACTCACCTGGCAGCGATGTACAACGTCCTGTTCATGATCATGATGAGCTGGATGTCCAGTTTGTGGCGCTGGGTGTTGTTCCTGCCAGGTTTGTGGCCCACAAACGCCGGATACTGCTTTGTGTCTGCAAGAAAATGAGACAATCCCGAGGTGTCTTCAAATTATGTTTGCAATGGTAGCACCAGCAGTGAAAAGAATTAAAAGCCCTCACGGACTTGCTCTGAACAGATTTGCTTGTGTGACCATAAAATGTACCCCCCCCCCCCCCCCAAAGGGTCCTTTACAATGGCATTAGTGTGTTCTAAGGTTGGAACAGAGTCTCCTAGAATGACAGGTGTGTGTGAGGTTGGATAGGTTTTTGTTTCCGCTCTTCTGGCTCTGTGTGGCATTTGGGACCAAGGAAAACAGGATGGGGAAGGACTGAGAGAAAAACATGCAGAGAAAGACGAGAGGAAACAATGAGCGTATCTGCACAGCCTACAACAGAGTTTAGACTATCACACAGCATTAGGGGCCCAATAGGAAAACAGGGGATTATCCTTTGATGTGGGGTGGGCTCTGTTTCAAATGCAGCTTAAACCCTCCATTTTTTGTGTACGTAGAGAGCCTATCCTTGGGCGCCAAATTACACCCTCCACCTTCAAAATACTGTGAATGTAAATGGAGGTTGGGGGTTGAGAGGAGAAAAGGGATGGAACAAGGGAGAGAGCTGCAGAGCAAAAGGATTTGTGAAGTGGGAAGTACACAGGAGTGGAAAAAGAGTGCTCGGCAACAAGCTGTATTGACAGGAAGGACAGCGCAAAGAAAAAAACATATATAAATAAAAGAGAAGTAAGAAATAAGGATGTACTCACAGTTGCTGTGCGAGATGCTAATAGGTTCACTGTCCTCGGGGAAGCCCGCCCCAGCTATCTGCAGTAGCGTGAAGTAGAGTAACAAGGCCTCTGACCTCATGGTCGCAACAACGCTGCCACAGCCGCCGCCGCCGCTGCCGCTGGTCCTCTGCTACAGAATCCTCTCAGCCTGCATGAGAGAGAGAAGATGAGCGGGGAGGAAGAGAAAGGTTGCATTTTCATTTAGCTGCCTCCTCGATTACGTCAAGATCTGTGAGCTCAGAAATATTGTACAAACCAAACGAGCACACCTGCAATCTCTGCTTTTCTATTTGCAATCTGTGTGAGATTAACTTAATGACTCAAGAGGACGACGTTGCAAACAACATGTGTTTAATTGGATTATGGCGATGATATGCGTCATGAACTCTCTCTCTCTCTCTCTGTATGCTAGGCTAGCCTAGCATAAAGCTCTGCAACTCCACACTGGGCAGGAAAAGTGTGTCCACTCATTTCTCACTTGACGCTCTCTCAGATCAGCCGTCCCACATTTTAATTCATAAAGGCCAACGAGGACCTCAGGCTGCACCACTGCATCCGTACGACTGTTAAATACTCCAGTTCACCACAAAGATCCTCCAAACGCCACACGCAAACCTGCAGTCTTTTAATTCCTTTTCCTGCTCACAACATTTGCAGCGTAACCTGTAAAAGCCTGTGTTTCTTGACTGGGATTTGCATCCGTCCAATGAAGTGGATTTTATAACACGTGCCCTAACCGGCGGTGATCTAATGTCTTTACTGCACGCACTCTGGCAACAGAGCGTTGATCGGCGCCGTTAGAATTACACCCATTAATCATCCGAGACAATTAATGCGTCCGTAATCTAATCAAGAATAAAGCCTTTAATTTGCATAAAGTATGTCGTTGGCTGCCTGGGTTGATTTAGTAAGAGATGCTTTAGGGGTGAAGAATAATAATATTTGATTTCATTTGCTAAACTCTCTTGAAAGTTGTTTATCTCATGTCGCATTTTCATTCGCTATTGTAGGGGGCAAAGGGGGAACCAACTGGGGGAAGAGAGAGAGGACTATCTCTCTCTCTCTCTTTCTTTCTCTCTCTCTCTTTCTCTCTCTCCATGCTCCTGTGAATCTCATTCAGGAGAGGAATGAAAACACTATTCAGCAGGAGAATCACTTTAACAGTGAGGAGAATACCAAAACTAAAGCCTGGATACGACCTTGATCTCACAGGCCGCTCAGCCCGCCTCCTTCCTTTTGTCCTCCCTCCTTTGCCTCCCCCCTTCTTATCCATACAGTGTTTCTAGCGCTCCACTTCAGGGAAGGCAAAAAAACCTCCAAAAAATGCTACACTGATTTTCGCTCAACGTCACCTATAGAGGGTAACGTGCTTCGCCGAGCTGCAATCAGGCTACGGACGTTTCAGCAAAGTGCATAAATATAAATGTTAAAAATAAAAATATCACAGGTCAATTTAGCTGAGAATCAAAAGAGTTTGTTGCATGGTATTTGACCTTAAAGTCCTCCAGCCATGGACTGATTGATGGGGAGGAAGTAGCATGAGGTAGAGGGGTTTGGAGAGGTAACCCAGCGAATGATGAATGGAGGCTCCAACGAGCCAAAGATGTGTATTAAAGCCTAACACATGCAAAGAAAAGTACTGCAATGAAGTGCTGGGATCAGATCTGATTGAATCAAGTGAAAGTGCTCTCTTTTCTGGAACCTCCTGCCAATCAGCTCCTGCTAAAGGCAAAAAGAGATCTGTTCCTAGAACACTGAAAACCTCCAGACTGCTTTATCAAATAAAGTGAGCAGAAAATGAGCTAAGTGAGGCCTTTTATTAACACCTAGTGTACAACAGAAATAAAATGACCCCCCCAAAAAAAATAAAGAAGCGGCAAGCATCCTTGAATCCATCCATTCAAGAACTTCGAGAATGTACACTGGAGGAAGCGGGATTTCCTCTCATGGTTATACAACTTAATCAAAACAACCAAAGACTAACCTTGTATATCCTCTTCCTCCTCCTCCTCCTTTACTATTCTATCTCTCTGCTCGTCAGTGTGTATAATTGCTTTCATGAATGCGTTTTAGTGATCACTCTAGATCTCAGGAGGGGGACCCCCTAGGACCCCCGTACGTATGAGGAAACACACTCACATACATGTATGCACTCACATACGCACGCACTCGGTCTTCTTTTCCCCACAGTGACGGGTGGGAGTGCATTAGCTTTAACAATAAACATACTATTAGTCCTAATGATGTTATTGCTGCCGGTGTGTCAGCACGTTAGCAACGGATGTTTAGAGCTCAAACGGCCTCACGAAAGCATGACCATGGTGGAATTCGGAGCAAATGGAAGAAAACCTTACCCATGATCCATCATTCCTGACAGTGAAAGTTATTTTATATTATATTAATGGATTTAATAGTGCAGTGGTAAAAGATTAGGGACTGTGGTGTAATTGGGTGGATGTGCTTTTGGTGGGACTGTTTTGAAAGTGAGCTGCCGGTGATTTCCTCCTGGCTTCATCCTGCTGAAGCTGTTTTCAGATAGTCTGAAGAGTTGGAACCCTGAGATGTGGCTTTGTAAAGCAGATTTACCTGCAGGTTAAGGTCGCACACAAGGCCACTCAATCAAACGGACAGAATGTTCTCTTTACTTTTCCTGACAGTCCTGTCTGTTAAATATTAGCTCTCTGAATTACTGTTGTCTTGTAAATGCTTTCTGACAGCTTTGTTACAAGTGCGGGCTGCCGGTGTTTATAGTTGGCAGTCTGGTTAATGTCCGCCGACGGCTGCCGAAGAATTTTGCAGATGACCGGAATGCCAAAGAGCGGGACCAGCTTACTGGCAACACGCTGTTGTGTTTCTGTAATTGGGGCCATCATCACATTTGGGGCAATGCTGCTCTTTGTCTCTACGACTGGTATTTGGTAAAAGATGACGCAGCTGGAATGCCGCGCAGGGGATTGGAGAGTTTGCTCGTGCTGAACTTCCAGATTTCACAGAAATCACCGTGGACGGCAGTAAAGAGGCACCTTTAACAAGGGAAGAAAGCATTTCACGTCTGTACTGGCAGAGATAAACAAATCTGAGCCATTATTCTGTCAAAGCAATATGCTGGACAGAATCTGCAAACATGTAGAGATTTGTAAATTTGTAAAAAATTTGGGAAATTCCACTTTTAGTGATCTCTCTCTGTCTCCCTCTCTCTTATTGACTGAATGAGAGCAGTGGGAAATTTCTGTGCTCGGATCAAGACTTCATCACAAAGACGTGTTAACATTTACAATAGATGATCTGTTATTAGGAATATTCGGATTATAAACATGTCAGATTCAGGTCCAAGTTGGACTCTGATCCCCCCACGACAGAAATTCACAGCTGGTCTCCGTCACCTCTCTGGACGGTTGTCTCACTGTCTAACTATCGACCCGTTGGTCAAACGCAACCTACGACGAGCTTTAAAAAGCTGCACATTTTCCAGCTGGGCAGTTGCCGATTGGACGCCGTTATAAAGCAGAAAACAGACTCGACACTCGAGTGTGAACAGCAAATGACACTAAAACACTTTTACGGTGGTGACTCGTGAGCGCCACAGTGTTTAACATAAGAGAGTTTGGGGACTCTTAACATAGCAACACCTGTTTCCATGTCGGGGAAACCTGGGGGAAATGGTTTTGGCTGAGGTGTGAAAGTAGATTAGGACCATACAGAAGTCTGCAGACAAGAACCAGCCATGGGGGAGTTAGAGGGGGAAAAGGAAAAGAAAATGTGAGCAACCACAAAGGCTTCTCAAATGGGGAGGCTCCTCTGTCAGGTGTTTACACTTGTCAGCACTGGCCTGATAAATCAGACAGGAGACAGGAGTAGCCGTCTGCCTGAACCCAGGAGGGGTGAGGGGCAGGAGAAAGGGATGGAAGGGGGGTAGGAAACTGCAACTAACATGAAGATATACTTGAACATACACAGTCCGGCCACAAAAGAAGGGATGCTGGTGTTTTCGTCCATGAGACGTTGCTTTCAAATCCATGCGGAGGTGATCCATCATGGTGTTATCAAAAAACCCCAAAGGGTGGACATGAATGAGACACCCTGGAGCTGGAGGCCCTTTGAGACAAAAGTACGTCTCTTTTAAAAGAGTTGACAGATTGATGATGGAAAGGGGCCAAAGTCATGGGGGGGGGGGGGGGGGGGGGGCGGAAAAAATGACAAGAAGGAAAACAGAGGAACCGGGAAGCATGTGAGCGGCGAGGGAACAGTGACAACGTGCCAACTTTAGCAACCTCACAAAGCCTGAAGGAGATAAGCAGCTATCTTCAAACCCACCTCTCTGTTCAAAAAGCCATTAGGCCTTTGTCCACCGCTGCATGTCTTCGTTGTTCCAAACAGTATAAAACAATCATCTGTTGCAAAATGGTGGATTACCCCCACGGCAATTATATTCAGGTGATTTTTGCTTTAGAAACAAAACATATGTGACGGCAATGAGCCTTAATGGGAGACAATGAGGGAGAGGAAGAGGCAGCAAAATGGAAAAGGAGGGCAGGTTAATGAGTGCTGGCTGTCTGCGGATGATCCAAAGTCAACTGACATCAGGTGATTCCTGCTGGTGGCAGGAATCTGCTGGGGAGAGGGATGAAAGCGGCGCATAACTGCCTACAACTCGCGACAGTCTTTTTTAAAAGTAGGTCAGGAACTCGTTTGATTGCCGTAGCCGAGACGACTTTGGCGCAAACGAAACGTCAAAAAACAACGACGCTTCCAGATTTCCCGGGGCCAAATTTGTCGTGAAAAGGTGCACGGGGATTTATGGTGGCGTCGGGATAAAGACTTCAGGGGTTGACCTCTGACCTTTCCTGCAGTGCCAACACCACGTTGACTTTTGGTGCAGACCTCTACACTTGGCCTCTACGGGTCATCATGTTAATGTTGTTTACCTTTAGCGGGGCCCAAGCACTCGCGCCCCCTCACTTCTGACATATTAGTTTGAAACAAAGTTAGCGGTGACATCACAGTTTCCCTCACTGTCTCTTTTCTCTTTGTCTGAATGGTAACATAGCAGAAAGAGGCAGGAGCAACGCTGGCTAATACCCTCTATTGGTGACACACGTTTAACCGATACCCACCCCACACACACACACACACAAGATTAACAGATTTACTCCAAAACCACAATGAGCCTCCATTTGGGAATATCAGAACTTTTTCCAGGCCAGTCAATCATCGTTCGCAGCCAACGTGTCGACGTGTTGCTGCCGATAATGCTGGTTGCGCGTCATCCTTACCGCGGCTCCGGTTACTCATCAGGTCTACTTCCATTGCCTCTTCGTTTGTTTGAGAACATCCGTTTAGAGGTGAAGGGCAGGACGTTTGACAACCCCACACAAATTAGGATGTGACTCTGACTCACGGCCAGTCGTCTGGTGTGCAAGTTTGACCCTCGTCGAAAGTGCAGAAGTAACCAAAGGCTTTCAAAGGAAGATTAAGCGTTTGAAAAGAAAAGAAATACCAGCACAAATGTCAGAATGTCACTGAACTAAATGCCACATTAACTTCAGAAACAGAGAGAGAGAGAGAGGGAAGGCGGGAGGGTGGGAGGGAGAGAGGTGCGTGCATGGATAAATGAAGCCCAGCACCCTGCGGTGCTGAAATGGGGGTTGTTGAAAGTGTCACAAGGCATAATGCACTTTTTGCTTGGAAACTCACTCTATAAAAAGTCACCATTGTCAAAAGTAACTGCCAGGAGCCTTCGGGCAATACTGTGCAATGTCATGCTGTGCATAGTCATGATTAAATCCTGCAACTTCCAAACTACAAGTTTTTGAAAGTCAAGTGACAATCTTATCATGGGCTTCCCGTGTTTGAAAACAGCGTGTGGCCAAGTGTTTGGAAATGGTCAAACAACTCTGAAGACGCTGGAGGAGCGCGCGCAACTTCAAGAATTGGGTCAAGCACGTCCTCCTCGGGCACTCAGTCTCAGTAAACACCAGCTCAGCTATCATCTGGGAGAAGGAAGCCATTTCTGTGCTTCTTTTAGAATGCAAAATGCATGAGTCCCAAATAAGTTTTTTATGTACCTTCTATGGGGCAAATAAAAACTGGCTCACGGAAAGTAAGAAGGAAAACTTCAGAGCAACCGAGCCATTCGTGCGTGACATCGCTGCAAAACGTTTGGGTATTTTAGGTGTAAGATGTTTAGCAAAAAAAGCGTTGCAGCGTTCCAGGGGTTGTTTCCAAGCAATAAGAGCAGGAAGTGAGCTATAAAACCATGTGGGTTTTAAAACCTTTTCCTCCAGGCGCAGACTGTAAATGACAACACATTGTCGTCATTGCTATGGATATTTGGACAGAGAACTTAAAACTAGACTTGAAATGGTGATGGTGACTCTGGACAACATGGACACGCTGGTTGGAAGATTGAGGTTCGGTAAAACACCAGCATGAACATTAAATCTGCTCGAATATTTTCTTTTTATTGTTTTATTTAGGGACATCTGTTGCACCAGGATTGGTAAATATCTAGATGTCCTCGGTATCTGTTCCATGTGGTTCCATGGAGCTCCAGAATTTTGGGCTGTAATGTTTATGTTTGCTGTTATGAGTGCTGATCACCTGCCATCCAATTAAGGGGTCGTCCGATCACTGGTTGCGTGAGCACTGTAACACCGAGCTGAACTGAGAGGCCTGCATCTGTTCCGCGCTTGTGCTCATCTGCAAACATGGATGCTTGAGACCAGCAGGTGGGGACAGGACAAAGACATGTGACGTTCTCAGCTGTTGGGTCCATCTGGTGCAGATTTCATGTCTCTCAGATTATTTGGTCTTCCATTAAAGGTGCTCTTGTGGGATTCTTCAGATCTGCACGTCACTGTGGGGTCAGCTTGGTCGGGTTATTGCTGCAGCCTGACGTTTTGCTACCTGCCAGATTCTTGATGTTACATTATACACATACTTGCAGTTTCTCATCCTATCACAACAAACTATTTCTGCTCAGTATTTCAGTCCAGTTCTTGATGCAGTTCCATTATGCTACAGGGCTACGCCCAAGTCCTTCCTGGTAGGCTAGCCGGTCTCCTGTTCCGCAGTGGCAGCTTTATCAGATCTGACTGAGCATGATGCTAATCTGTATGAAGGTAATGTGCTGGCTGCAGCTCTGGGGCCTGTAGAGTACATGCCTTGAGCACAGGCGGTGTGGTATCTGCTCTTATTCTTATTTACTTAGCACAAATGACCCCGTTCGATCACTCTTGGCCAATGTGCTCCGCTTCAATCCCTCTCTTCATTTCTTTACTTTCCCTCTCTGCTCTTCCTGCAACCTAATGCCCCATGCATCTTCAGAATGCTCCATCCACGCTGTTATGTCGAGCTCTTGACAATAAATATGTTTATAATGGGAAACAGAATAAAGTAAACACAATTAAGTTCTGTGTCAGGCCGTGATATTGTGATACCGATAACAGACTGCCTTGTTTTCTGTTCCGCGCATCATATCCAATAACGTTATGAATCATCCCCGATAAAGCCAGGACATTGAATCCCGCTGCAGCACGAGGCCACAGCCACTGACTGACAGAGCATTGTGCCATAGTCACTGTTGTATCACCGCCGCCAAATCAGTCCGTCTGAACGCCGTTATCTCCGCACGCCACATTGTAGAAGCGATGCTGCTCACATTCAGCTTTAAAGTAATGGAAAATATGACAATGCTCAGGCAGGCAGACCATTAAGACAAACTGCACCAAAAGAAAAAGGTCTGACATGCGGCGAATTGTTTAGAAAATGCATTTTCTCTCATTCTTTTTTTTGTTGTTGGGGGGATCATCAAGGCGCCCGCCATCAGCAGTATTGTGTCCGGTGATGAGGTGAGCAACAGGCATGAACCAATATGTTTACAACACTGTAAATGACATAAGGAACTCGTGTTTCTGCATACCTTGATTATTTTTCCCTGTTAATAAAAGTACTTGTTTATTGAAAAGGCCTTAATTACATTTGGATTTGATATAAGATGTGATCCCCCCCCCCCCCCCCCCCACCCCCCCGAAGCCTTGGATAGCTTCAAACGTACCCTAGGACTAAAAATAAATAAATTCCAAAACGTTGACTATCTGTGTTGTGTAAAAATCCTGCAAACAGAATTCCTTTAGGTTTCTATGTACACTGACCTGGATTAGTGGTTAACCTCGGTTACCATAGCGCCTGCGGTTGATGTGCACACAGGATGTTGTGACTCACGCGAGAACACGACGCAGTAAGTGGCATCGCAGCCAGTTATAAACACCAGGGATGCAACATTTGAATGTAAACAGATAAAATGTGCACAAGTGTGCTCATAAACCCAGAATTTCGGGTCTGTGTAATGAGCTGCATGAATTGTGGTGCCACAAGAGACGCGAACGGGTCTTAATGAGAAAACAAAATCGATCGAGGAAGTGGATCTACAGTTCAACTTCACTCATGTGGCAGCGAGAAAGAGCCTCTGGGAGGGAAGTGAATCCAGCTGAAACGTGTGATCAACGCAGTGAAGAGGTTTAAAATTCTGATTCTTTATTTTCTGGTTAATACTAGAGCTAATGTAATGCTGACGGGGTGCCCATAGAGAGAAAAACATGCTAAAAAATGTGTGTGACGGGTAGAAATACAGATTGTTTTATTAATGGACATCTCGGGGGGGTTGGAGACCAAAAAGAAAAAACAGATATATTGTAGAACTTTTCTGATCTACGCCCTGTAATCACACTGTAATTACAATTTGAGCAACTTTACCTGTGACGTTGTAATGATGTATTACCATCTTAGGAGCTGTATGAGATTACACCTAATTCCCCTCCCATCATTCTCATTTTTATGTTTATACATGCCTAATTGCATAATTAACATTTGTGTTGGAATCTACATCGGTTCTGAGAGGGCTGCGTCTGGCGTGCTCAGTGCTCAAGCTGCAGTTGGCCTGCAATCACACGTTTCAATAGAACCCGCATGACGGTTCTCCGATAAGTAATCATATCCTCGTTGTGATTACTGGCTTTCGATATCAGCCATGTCATGTAATTTTTCTAATGGAAATGTTGCATTAATTTGCCAGGCAGGCCTATACATCACAGCTGTAGATTTCCCATGTGGCGTTTAGGAGCGGAACTGGGTGCCGTGTTTCCGTTTAATGCTTTAACATCAAGACAGGAATGATTTTTTTTTTTAAAAATGGAAACAAAATGAGGCCCGCTGATGCTTTATTTTAAATTAACTTAACCGTTTTGCACACCATTTGAACTGAAGTTTTACAGTGGCGTGATTCACACGATTTAATGATATCACAGCTATTCACAGCTGCATCAAAACCTAATTATAGATAATTATTTCAAAGCTGCTCTACAATAGTAGCATAGAGGAGGAACAACTTCCTGCTGGACAATTTTTTTTCCTTCTCTTAAAGCGGCAATAGTATTAGCAGGACGCTAATTCAATCGGCAGCAGAATCGACTTTAACACACACACACACACACACACACACACACACATACACACACACACACACACACACACTGCACAAAACCACAACTAATTCGTCTGGCTTTCATCTTTAACCTATAACCTCGGAACCTCTTCCGTTTCCCCACATGGGCAACATCTAAAGATCGGCATTTACAACTTCCTGACACCATAAGGGTGGGGAAGGAGGGGTGGGTTGGGGAGGCCCAGGGGGGATGGAGGAGTGGGGGGAAGGAGACAACAGAAGGTGGAACCCGCATTGTTCTCCGTCCGAGCAATAACGAGGGAGGGAGGGCGCAGGGTGACTGCGGCGAGGTGCTGATCCAGACAGCGTGTGGCTACCTGCAGATGAGCCTGTGGCGCCCGCTCAGAGCCAGGTTCAGAAAATGCCAAAGTGACCCCTTCTTTTCATCTCAAGGAGGGAGAAATATTCCCCCTCGCTCCCTGAAGACTTGCTCTTTGTCTCCTGCTCCCTGCGCATGACTGACAGCCACAGCTACAGAATCGCTTCAGCCAGCCCCCCGTTAATGATCCGCCTGCACAGTTTGAGGAAAAGTCTGCAGGAGAAACAGCTTTCATATCTGCTGGTGGACAAAGATCATCCTCTTGTCTCACACTGCCAGTGGGTTTGATCAATAAGGGATGGGGGGTCAAGGATTTTGGGTGTAACATTTTAAAAATGGATCACTTCCACACGTGAATGAGTGAGAATTGATTGATATATGGCATCGGCAGCACGTGAGTAGACCTTTATTTAACAGCCTAGTTTTGTGAGGATGATTCATCTCTTTTTTTAAAATAAAGGGAACGCCCAGAAAAACACATCACCAAACATGACCACCGCTGTCACCCATGTCAACCACATATTATTGTTGGTGGATTTTATGGTACAGCTCCCCAAAGACGAGAGGCCAAAGCTTCCAAGACACACACATACATAAACAAAAGCACACGCACACACACCCATACTTTTGTAAAAAGGTCAGGAGTGCAGTGGCATTTCCTGCATTTCATTTCTCATGGAATACACATGACTACGCATATGAGCAAATAAAATTTCATTTCCCAGAGAGAGAGAGAGAGAGAGAGAGAGCGGTTCCATTTATGTCCCAATAGGAGGACATCGTCTGGCTGTGTGTCCATCCACTGGCACACTCGCATTAACATTTCATCCTGATTGTTTCCGTCAAAGTAATTCATCATGGTTGGCCTGAGGACTGTGCCAGGAGCCTCCCCAGCTGCCCACCTCTCCACTTTGCTCCCACTATCCCCGCTCCCATCCGTGGCTTCCCCTCTCTGGCTACCCTCCTCTCCTGGTGGCACTCCATCGCTCTCACGCCCATCTGGCTGTTGAGATAAACACTAGTCTGGCTCTCCTCTCACTGTTAAAATATCTATAAAGTCGAACGCAATCACAGCGAGCAGCTCCGGTCTTTGGCTGTTTAGACAGAGGAGAGCGGAAACCTCCAAGAGCGGGTGATGGATCTGCCCGCTGCGTTTGTGCACTACTTCAATCAACTGTTTATTTTCCCCTATTTGCCA
Organism: Takifugu flavidus; assembly: GCF_003711565.1. NCBI lineage: Eukaryota > Metazoa > Chordata > Actinopteri > Tetraodontiformes > Tetraodontidae > Takifugu > Takifugu flavidus. Next base: position 9,671,324 of record NC_079524.1, on the reverse strand, counting down.
GAGTTTAGATTGACAAGCAGATTATTTCCAGGGGAGATTGTGATTAATGTGTTTGTCTGAGCAATGTAAATCAACTTAATGGAATTAAATACGCAGACTGAAGGAGCCGGGATGAGCAGAACCGAGGGAGGGAGAGAAATATGCAGATGGAGGACAGGGAGAGGATTGCCCGGGGTTCAGGAATCCACTCAGCTAAAAGGCAGCAACAGTCGGCCGGCCTCGGCTGCTGCCACAGCAGCCTTGAAGAACGGAGGGGGGAAAAGAGAGAAAAAGCAGTCCTCCTTTGACGAGTCCCTGGGGTAACCCTTGTCTCAACATCCATCCATCCATCCATCCATCCATCCATCCATCCATCCATCCATCCATCCATCCATCCATCCATCCATCATCCATCCATCCATTCTTCACTGCAATCCTCTTTTCATCCAACCAAGAATGAGCCCATCCAAACCATTAACACCAGCACCTCTATCTCTAATCCAAGGACGGGACCTGTACCTCCGAGTGGGAGAGAGACGGCAACGATGAAAACCAGCCTTTTAATGACGGCGCTCGAGCCCCTAAAGACATAAGAGGATCAACTAGCTCGTCGGACGAGTTAAACCATTTAACCGTTTGTGCGTTTAATTCCATCGACATGCCATTTTTATGCGGCAAAACAATGCAAAGAAGATATCTCGCCAGGCACGAGTTGGGCTTAGCACTCTAATTGAGCTGGCTTAACCAGAATGGATTTAGAGGACGACTTCTGTGGAAGAACTTCTAGACTCAAGAGTCATAAAGTTTCATTTGTTTTTCTCTGGTAAATGACATTTCAGGCTTGGCTGATGGTTTTACCCTAAGTACTGTATAAATGACTCAAGTACAGCACTTCAGACCCCCCTTCCCCCCAACCCCCACCAGGCATCGCCCCTGTCTGCGGATGATTACGTTTACATTAAAACTCCCCAGTTGATAAAGCTACAAGAGCAGGATGATGAAACTGATGAGAAGATTAGCAATAAAGCTGATTTTGTTTTGAGGGCCCCAGCACAATAATTAATCCTGCTTCCCTATTAAAAGACTTTTCAAAAGGAGAAACAAGTCATTCCCACTCTTTTAAATCAATTTGCATACGTTTTTCCCAAACTGAGCGTTCCCGGCTTCTGGAAACATTGCGGGCTGTCTCTCGTCGTACGTCAGGTGGATGTTCCTTTTCTCAGACTTAAGCAGCCTTAACAGTGCCTTCATTTTGAATTCAGTTCATCATTCTGGATTTTTTTTGTCCTGCAGTGATAAGCCATCTGTGAAATGATGCCACAGAGATTCATCCTCTTGTAGCATATTAATGTGACAAATTAAAAGGTGCTGCTGACAGGTTTAAAGACAATTGTGTTTAGGGAAGTGCACCAAAAGCCTCTAAATGTCTAAACTGTTTTTTTTCCATCAGAAAGGAACATTACTGTCTTTATGGCTGATCTAGTGTCAGTGAAATAACCCCTGGGGCCATTTTATTTCTTCCACTGACATCTTGTGTCGTGTCTCTCCCGTGAGTGGTGTTTTTATGTCCCACCGAACAGGAAACCCCAAATCTTGTCTGCCTTTGCCTGTCAAAAGACCGAAACAACTTAAGTCGTCAGGATCTATCCACAACAAATATACGGATGACGCTTCCCCTGGTGTCTGCTGGCTGACTGATGAGATTGGGTTGGTGCACGACAGCAACAGCCAGCAGCAGCTAATCCCCTCGTGCCACGAGGATACGTGGCTGAAGGAGGGTTCATCGTGGAGGAGTGTCAAAGACGTCCCAGTAAAACTTCACATCAGATATACACCCGATAACTGTCTTCAATAGTAGGAAAATAACCTTTTCGCCCTATAAAAGTTAAGGTAGAGTCTTGCTGCTGAGGCGTGTTGGGCCTGGAGAAAATCAGATTTGTCTCTTATCTTGAAGACAGACGTCTAAGTTATCTGATTGGATTTGTGCGTCCAGACTTTAGAAACCTATCTGCTTGAGTTGCTGTGGTAACGCAAGAGAGATGAGAAATAAAGCCCTCTAAACCATCCCACGGTCACGACCGTGGCTGTTTGACGTTACTAAAGTATTTCCAATCTTTTAACTATGCGTATTACTGTAGAGGAAAGCCTTTGTTTGTAAGCTATAAAGCAAGATACAGTAAGACGTGCTTAGGGAAATTCTCTAGTATTCAGAATTATAAACACCTTAACTTGCTGCTGTACAGTAGAATAAAAAACGTTGCAGCACTGCGAGACATTAAATGACAGGCGTGCCTGCCGCTCCTGCTGCCCAAACCACACATTCCATAGTGGCAACTGTTATCACTAAACACAATTTGTTTGCAGCAATTTTCTTGTGGGTGTGAGCGTTCAGACTAATTAAACTGCAAAGTGTTATATTTGCAACCTCTTTCCTTGCCACACATTTCATCGGGCTTTCTGTGCTTTGATTTAGCTCTTTCCAAATGTCACAACCGCCGTTAATATTCACCAACTTTGCCAAGAATGAGGTAAGAAGTGGAGACAGCCCAGAATTGCACGAGCTTGATATTTTTCACCTGCTCCGTGCGCCACAGTCACATTCAGCAAATGTCTGTCGGTCTGCAGCCACGTGCAGTCCCCTGACAGTCCTTACCAGCTGAGACGTCTCCACTTTTTATGGATGTTTTTTAATCTAATTCTGTGTATACGGCGCCGGGATTAATGCTTCCTGGCATTTTTCATACTTACTGGCTCTCCGAGTATATAACTGCCACATTTGTAACCAGAGCTGATGCTACGGAGCTGAAAAAAGATGCAACAACAACACAAACTAATCCCAGCAATGTGCCTCAAAGGGCTTTAGCTCAAGGGAGGGACTTAGATGAGAAGCGAGGGAGAGAAGAGAGCGACTTAGAGCTCTCATTGTACCTCCAGGAGCAGATTAACTATTTTAAAAGCAAAGGTGACGTCGATCGCCTGCTTGCTGCGCACGCCTGCCAGTGCTCTCAAAGTCCACGGCGCATGATGTTTCTCGCTGCCTCTCTTTCCATTTCTCCACAGTCCATTCGCCCATAAGCAGATACGTATATCACACCAATTCCTTATTTCATCCCGCTCTGCTTCCTCGCGCGTCTTTGATTCTAATCAAAGAGGAAGCTAGTCTAAGCTGCCTGAGAGTGGCTCCGGTAATGCCGGAGATCGCCTGACCAGGAGCCAATCCAGGAGCACAATTAAAGCGGCACAGTGTGACAGCAATAAAGGCTTGAGTGTCAACGCAGGTGATGGAGGAGAGAGGGCGATGGTGGTACCTCGCGGCAGAGCGGAGGTAAAGTAGGGCACGCGGAAGCAGAGCGCAGGGTGCCGGTCGGGGTCGCTTCTTTTGAGCGCTTTTGCACGCTGGAGGTAGCTTCGAAGAGGAAGCATTACAAATAAATCTACACATGGGAGTAATGAGATAAGTGCTTAAGAAGGGGAGGAGGGGAGAGACACCAATGGTGAGGCGATCAGGTGCAGCTATTAACTGGCCTGCAAATGCATTCCAAATAATCCACCTGTCCTGTTGTCACTAAAGTGTCCTTATTAACGCAGAGGTGGAAATGGGAGATGGAGGGAGGTGCAAACAGTCCATACGTGCAACAGCGCAGCCTTGGAAAATCACTCTTCTTTAGAATACATTTAAAACACTGCATGTGAGTAATATGCAGATCTAATGAATTATCATACAATAGTGGCCCCTTAGAGCCGTTCAGCAAGCACAAAGTCATGAGAATACCTTGTGAGGCCAACACACACACACACGCACACAAACACACACACACACACACACACTCACACACACTCACACACACACAAACTACTAGCATGCTCCACGTCAGTGCACTTGAAGGCCTTTATGACTCTGTCAGTCTGTCACTCTTGCCCTTCCTAAGCATGTGCATATTGACAGGTGAACATGCACATACATGCACACACATGTACACACGCGTGTGTGTACCAAAAATTCCACATTTAAAAGGCTGTCATGAAGAGGGTGACACAGACTTAACAGTCAGTCATTCATACACTTGAGCTTGGAGAGACAAGTATGTGTGTGTGTGTGTGTGTGTGTGTGTGTGTGTGTGTGTGTGTGTGTGTGTGAAAGAAAGCAATCTCCTGCCGAGGCTCCAACTGAGGTCATGCCATGCATGCTAGTTCGGTAGGCACACACACACACACACACACACACACACACACACACACACACACACACACACACACACACAGCGTTCCCAGTGTTCCTGGCAGCACCAGTCAAACCGGGCTGCTCTTGCAGTTTCTTCTTTGTTACATATTCAGCCTACAGGGAGTCATGAGGACGCAGTGACGTGTCGTCTGTAGACTCATTGTAAAGACAAAGTCTCCCAGGATGTCCACAGAAGCAGGAGCTGTGCTCTTGGTGCTTTACAAGTGTGGTAGCTTATGTTGTGCACCATGCATCAGCCTGTTTTTATATGTGTTGCTCGCTCTTATGCTGAGTTTTTGTGCCGAAGGCGGACACCTGCTGGTGCACAGCATTTCATCAAACACGCAGGATGATTCGTGGCTGCTGCATAATGCATCTGCATTACAAACCACGGTCCAACATGCATTATAAGTGTAAAAAACACTGGCTGTGTGCAGGTGCAATATATCGAGGGGAAAATGCGCCACAAAGACGAGCATGTGTATATTTGTTGACAGGGTGTCTAAAATACACAATGGACAAAATCAATGAATAAAAATGAATTCAAATCAAGGCTGAATGTGCTGATTTTCGCATGACCAAAATTGAAAGCACGCTCATACCAGATGCAAAGTTGTCACACAAATGAATAAAATGAATTATAGATGTCCTGCATCGCCACACCCCAACCTCTTCCTCTCCCCTCTTTCTCTTTGTGAAAAATATGATGAGCTAAGAAGCCCAGGAAGCTCTTTGGGCGTGAAACTCCATCCCTCTCTGGGGGTTTCAGCCATTTTGTTGAATTTGCATCTTAACAACCTGTCTGAGTAATTGAAAAAGTGGTGTCAGAGCCCAGAGTCTTGATCTCTGATATGGTAATTACCTTCCATTTATGCCAGAGACTTTCAGAGAGTCCAGAGATCCAGAGGCAGCTGCCTATGTCTTTGAGGGGGGGGGGGGTCGTAATGGCCTGCATATGCCTCCGTCTACTTGGAAGCTATCAAAATGCATTCGGCTGGTCATGTTCGTCTGTAGTTGACATCACTGATTATAAGAGCCAGTAAAGTTGTCCAATTTTAAAACAGCAGCAGAGGGAATGGGGAGGGGGTGGGGGTGGGGGTGCAGGCGGAAGCATAGGGGTAGACCCTTCATGTGGTTTTACTCCACTCTAAAATGGGTTCCAGAAGCAAGCGTGCATAAGCTTTTGATGACATGCTACTGATTCAGCGTCTGTGTGTATGTGTGTGTTGTGTGTGTGTGTCCTGTGAGAAGCACTTAAGCATTATCCGTCATCAACAACAGCACACATATAAAACTAGGACAAAGTTATGAAACAGAATACGACAGTGACGTTAATGTTGCAACATTAAAGTATTTAACTGCTGACAAAAGTAGCTGAAAGCGTATAAATCAATAATTTGCCATACGTTCCCTAAATGCTACAAGTCCTTTACAACAACAAAAGACGGAAAAAAAGATTTGACCTGATTCTTGTCTTTATTCTTTAACAGGAACAAGTGTTTAATCTTTGCAGGTACCTAAAACATGACAGCTGGCAGGCTGGGTGCTTTTATAATTTATCTCAGAATCACCTTTCATCAGCAGCAGGGGACACAGGTGCTGAAACGTGCCGTACTGGGACAGAGGGAGAATATTTTCATTGTAAACATTATGCTCAGCATTGGCGGCCATATCTAAAGATCGCTAAACCCTAAAAGACTTGCCTGTTCTCCATGTGAAGAAACTGGTTTTTTTATCTTAACCATCAAACACCAGATTAGCTTAAGTCATTTGTCAATTACGCTGTTCTCTTCAAGGGTCAGTCCAGGTACTAATCATGGTTGAATGGAGAGGCAGAAATGTTGGAGAGGGGCAGATTGAGGACATGTTAAATGATCTGTGACACCTTGGTGACCCCTCCACTCCTGATTTATACCCTTTATGCCTTTAAGATAAACTATTAGCGTTAGCTTCATCATCTGCTTTTAACTGCAGAAACTGCTAGAAATATATATTGCTAGTATTGAATACTGACGGGGGCAGAGAGGCTAAAAGCCTCATAAAACCCGCTGCCAGTGGAAAATGAAATGATGCTTCTTGTGCGTCATTCTGATTGGATCTGATGATTCCACCCTTCGCTTCAGCCTTTAAATCCTGCACAATGTCATCGTCAGAGCGGGGGCGCTAATTACACACAGGCCGTCATCCCTGTGTGTACACGTAAGACTCCCTCTAAGTCCAAATCAATACAGAGTTTGTTAAAGAGCCACTAATGTCCACGGCCGTGTGCTTGACAGACACTAAAGACCTAGCCGTGGATCCAGCTGAAGACACCCAGCTCACCCGGGAATCAATAATTTCTTAAACAAACAGCCTTTTGCTCCGTGTTTCGTACACCATCTGTCCTCCTGTCTCCTCTATCTCACATGCCTATCTGTTGCCCTTCCTTCACCTCTGTCCTATACGTTTCTTATCTATGCCTTCTCTGTTAACAAAGACGCAATCTTTATCTGGCTCCGTTTACCCAAAACACTTTCTTGAGCTCTTATCGGCTTATCTATACCCCTGCGCTACCCCGCTCCTCTCTCAATCATTCACTCTGTCCACGTCTCCCTCTCTGTCTCCTACTTTCTCCCTTTCACCCCTCACTCTCTGCCTCACCCTCTCCCTCTCCCTCTCTATCCCCAGCCAACAGCTTGATTGTCCTTGGGTCGGGGTGAACAATGTCGGCCCACATGGGGCCCTGCGCAGTCCCAGTCGCGAAGGAAGGGAGCACCAGAGAACACCCATAACTCAATGTTTCGAACTGGGCTGTGGGATAAAGGGAAGCCTCACACATGGCTGACTATGTGGGTCAGCCTTGGATCATTTGTGGAGGCGGAGGGCAGCAACTGGCACCAGAATCCCCCACTGAGAGTGTGTATGTATGTGTGTGAGAAAGAGTGTGTCATGTCCCCTTACAGCCTAGTGGTGAGGGCCCCCCTTCAGTTCATCCCGGGCAGCTCTTCTATGGGAAACCTGCCTCTCTCTCTCCCCTCCACCAAGTTTGTTGCCCTCTTCCTCCCCCATCCTCTACGCGCACGCAGCCACGATGTCTTTGTGAGCACCGTGGACAAAACAGGGAGCTCTTTGGGGCCACCAATTAGTCCTCCCCCATGGGGCGACATGGCCGATGAATGGCGAGACCCCCAAACCGTCCACGCATATAATCTCAGTCTTCCCTTTGGAGGCCGTCCTGTCATCGCCACACAGATTGCACCTTGTTTTCAGAAAGATCTACTTCTTTATTTGAAGGCATGGCCCACTGCTCCAAAAAAAAAGGCGAGCATCCGGCTGCACGAGAGTCATTTTTGTCAGGAGAATGAGATGGAACACGTTCCACTTGTTGGGCGTCATCCTGGAGGGCATGCAGGGATGGGTTTTCGGAGGCGGGCGTGAGGGGTAGGTGAATTTTTCCCATCAATCATCGAGTGACATAAACAACAATAGAAACTTGGAATCCATTACCAAAAACAAACAAAGCCCTAGCAGGAGAGTCTGCAGCAGGGCCCTCAGACAGAGGCAGAGGCTATGTAAACCAAAGTGATGATTGAGTTGGCGCAGGGAGGACGTCTGAATGAGCGGCCCTGATCGCTAGTGAACCAAAACACATGTCAAAGTGACGAGATGTCTCAATAGACACATTATTGCCTCAGAGCTTCTCCTTCCCCTCTGAATATTGGTGCTGGGATCGCTTTAAAAGGGAGAATTTTGAAAAAATAAAAAAAACAAGGTTTCTGAAGGACATCTGCTGACATTCAGCACGGCCAATTCACAGAGAAGGCTAATTTGTCCGTGCCAGGTTTTGGGTAAATGCTTTCAGGAGTCATAGTTGTCCGAGTTCATCGTGACTTGGACATAAGGGAATCCAATTTTTCTTGGAGAAATATTGAGGCGGTACACCTTTCAAATACACCTTCAATGCGCCGGCCAGCGTTTAACACACCAGTTTTCTCTTCTGCCCGACACCCAGCAGGGAAACCAAAGCAGCCAAGGTTGAGGGAAAAGAGAACCAGAGGGATTCTGCTACTGCCCAAATAAGCCAGATCTTCTTACCTTATCCAAAAATACGCCCCAGACCACACTGAATGGAAGGACCGCACAGATATATTCCCATATTTTTAGACATTTGGTTAAAATTTGCTGAAAGGTGAGTTCGGTGGACTTTTCCTTCATCGGCCTGTACGGTAAAAAAGAAGTTTGGTCTGTAGTTAAATGACTGCCAAAATGAATTAAATAAACAGAAAGTAGAAGGGTTCATAGAGAGTTGTGTGTGTGTGCGTGGGGTTGTTTTTTTTTTTAAACACCATCATCTGCAGTAGTGCTCAGACTATTTAATGCTTGGCTGGAGAGTCAGGCACCATTTCATCTTTGTTTTATTAAATATACCTGAGGAACACTAGCCTGGCAGCAGCATATAGCCTGTAATATACACACACTTTATGTCCCTCAGGGTTTAGATGGTGTCATGGAGTCACAGCATTTTAAAAGGGTTTCTTTTAAGCTGATATTTGTTTGTGATTTGGCCAGTGCTTAGTGAGAGCAAGGGTGGGGGTAGGAGGGGGGTGGATGAGAGCTGCTGAGCAATAGATCGATGACTTTGCGGTCCAACTGAGGGAAGTTCAGGGTGAGCAGCCAGAGAACCTTTAAATAGCCGTAATTGCAGCTCCGTTTTAACCCAAGTAATGGGGGACATGAACCGAGTCTGTGCGGGTCAAGGAGTTTCTGTTTAGCTTGTAGGGTAGAGGAGATAAAAACTGAGATTATCAAAAAAGGGTCACTACTAATATCTATGTCACTATGTCTGTGTTGCCTCAAAATGGTGTTGTGATAAACATCTAAGGGGAAGATACAGAGCAAATGCTCAAAGGCCCCAAAGAGGTGACGTCATAGCAGATTTTTATCAGTGACTTCACCCAAGAATGATAAATGTTCTGGCCATCCTCAGTTACCCTCCCACAGACATTAACATAAATAATATTGTCAAAGCTTCCTCCTCCGAAGGGGCTGCATGCCACACCTGAAGATCTGACCAAACCTTTGTTTGAAAACAGTGGGAAACATTTCAATGAAAACCAGCATTCTAAGCCCAGCCATGTGATCCCATGTAGGTAGAGAAATGCTGACATGTTTTGATTTTTTTTTTTACACAAGAAAAAAAAGATCATAGTGAGTGCCTGCACAATGTAGCTTCATTAAGGAAGACAAAACTGGAGCTTTGCCGTGACCCAGAAAACGATACAGCACCCGAACGTGCAATAAATAACCCAGAGAAGCACGAACGGAACTGAAAATTAAACTGAAGCCACAAAACGCCACAAAAATGATGATTTCAGACCTGCCGGTCCATTAGCAGGACTTCTATTGGAATAAGCCTCATTCCCCCGTGCGTCCACCAATGACATTTTTCCGGCTGACTGGGCAGGTAAACAGATTCTGGGGGAGAGTCATTTCTGCGGTGAAAAAGCCTCCTCTCTTTTCTTTCTCTTCTTCTGTCTCTATCAATTTCTTCTTTCTGCTTTTGCCTCCCGCTGATCTGTCCATTCCCATCCCCTCCTCCTAAACTTCTGTTTTGCACCGGCCCTCCTCCTCCTGCCCTCCCTCCCCTCCTCTACAGTTACTCTGCAGCGGTCCGGCCTGTCACATTCCATCCAGTCCACCCCAGCGAGCGACTACAACTTACACTAAAACAAACGGGCTCTGAGGGGAACCACTCCAGTCGCTATTACCATATGAACGACTCACTTCCTGACGCACAATGAACTACTGACATATCTCCTCTTAAGCTGTCCTTCGTGGAACTGTGTTATTAATGGGGCATAAAGGAGGGTCTGTGCGGAGGTTGTCTTTCCCCGGCCCGGTTGGGTCCTCCTCCGCGTGCTTTCCCAGCGCCACGGCGTTTGCTTCACCGGAGGTTCACACGTTCAAGAGCACAGCGGTTTACAGCAGAGCGCTGGAAATACATGAAACAAAGCCTCTGAAGAACACCAAGTCGCTCATATGTTCCGGGGAGCACATGCACACATTTTCAAAGGCCGGAGCAACACAGCGTTCACATGAGAGGCCAACCACTACATCTACTTCTCCTCTCATCCACCTCCTCCTCACCAAAATACTTCAAAAGTCCTAGCTTGTCAGCAGCTGAAGTCTTTGAAAAGGAAGCACAGCAGGGATTTTTTTTCCCCTTCTATTTCAAAATGGTTGCAAAATGCATATAAATGGTTAGGGTTTTTTTTAGCTGTTCCTGTGCAATTCCGATTCAACGGGGTTCAGTGTTTTTCTTGTGTTTTTCTCAAGCCGGATCATATCGGTCCTTTCCTCAGTCACGTCCTCTTCAGAAGAACTGACATTCAGTAATAGGGTAAAAAAAAGGAAAAAAGGCTGTAATTACAGTGAGTCACCATGCATTTGCTAAAGGAACAAGAGCGAGGCTGACAAGAATGGAGGAAATATAATCAACACAAATTACACGCAGCAGCACTTTGATGATCGCTGCAGCAAAGTATTATTGAAATATTTAGTCATGACCAATTTGCACCGTTCAGGCCTGCCGACCGGCTTTAATGGTGGCCCGATACTCCTTCGGCGTATCTACAAGAGTCTTCCCATCGACTGAAACGGAGAAAAGAGGAAGTATCATGTGATGCGGTCGGACACCCGCAGTTTGTTTGGCCAATCTATACATGTGATCCGTTCGGAGGAGGAAGTTTTGTTGAATGGCCCATTGTGATTGACTGCTACAGCTCACATCCTGGGGGGGCGGAAACAAGATCAGATTTGTTCAAGAATCCCCTACTTCTGTGTGAACTCCACAAATCAGAAACGTTCAGGGCGAGAGTATTAGGTTCTCCCCACTGCTAAAATCTGTAGCACAGGAAACATTTGTCGTCAGGGAGCGTGACTCCAAGTTCGGCCTAACTTTGATGTTCAAATTCCGATGCGTCGCCACAGGAAGACACTGAAAGTGACAGCTGGTGCCGTACAGCCCTATAAAATGAGCTCGTGTTGTACCTTGTCTGAGGGCTCCAAGCTGATTTGTAGGAAGAGACGATGCACACTTTCACAGCGTCGCATTAAAGCACGCTCAGTTACATAAATCCAGGTGACTTTTATCTATAAAGGTAAATATGAAACTCAATAATACCAACGACTGAAGCTCAGCATCACCCGATGCCATTAAAACAATGAAAACCCGAGTCGGACGGATCAGATCTAAATCTGACCGCAACGTCATCTGACGCCGAGCACGTGGTCGACCACTGACATCTGATCCACGGAACCCGGCCCAAAACCTCGATAGCTGATACCAGAGGGATGCAGCACAGTATGACTTCACCCAGAGTCATTATGGGCTGCCGTGCACCCCTGGATGTGTGCACGGCATTAAGACGCTGCGTCTGTTATCTGCCGCTGATGCGTGCCATAACTGTGTGTACATGTGTGTGGATCATTAATCATTTATAGCCAGCCATCACTCTATCCTTAAAGCTTGTCCAAAGCTTGTTATCACCTGCAAATATTTATTCACCCAACTGCACCACAACCCCCCCCCCCCCCCAGCAGGTGAAAAGAGCTCTGTCATCCCCAGGTAACGAAACACTGTTTGTCTTGTTGCTGCAATAGGTGCTGTCTGCCCATTGGAGAGATAGCTATCAGTTAAAAGGGTAACCAAAGCCTCTTCACCAGCCCCCACCCCAATACCTCGCAGGTCCACATTACAAATGTCCCTTTTAATTAGGGACATATGGCAGGCCGACTGTAGTTGGGACAGCGGAACCATAATTTAATTTGTCGTAGCCCCGATGGTCACGCCATACCATGTCACTATACAAACACATCTTGAATAAGTCTGGTTTGGTCTGAGTGAAACCAATGGGAGGAAGAGAAAGGGGGAAGAAAGGACATGAAGGAAAATAAATAATGACTCTGGTGATCAGTATCTGACCATCTGCTCCTTTTCCCTCTTCACGTGTAACATAATGCATCCCAGGGAATGAATAACTTTTGCTAATGGCTATTAAAAGCTCCTGAGAATCCGCTAATGCTCTATCCACTAAAATCAATATCTCCTCCGACCACGATCTTTATTCAATCTCAATACAGTGGCACAAAGAATTAATGACGGTAAGTGAATGGGCGCAATCACAAGAGGCGCTCTCCAAATATCTTGAGCACTGCGCGTCACACTCGAGTACAAAAACTACAAACTACATCAACGTGTTAAAAAACACTGCGTCCAGAAAGGGACACTCCAATCGGTAACAAAGGATGCCAAATTGACAATTAATTAAATACCTCTCCCCTGTGCTCGCCCTTTCCACTCACGACGTGCCGCACGCACAGCTCAGGCGCTATTTACTATAGTAATTAGCCGAGTGTTTAAAGCGCGGAAATTCCCGTGATAAAGAAATAAGTATCTGCCTGCCTCCAGGGTGGGAGAGGCAATGAGAAGACTCAAACAGGCAGTCAGGCCTTGTTAAGCAAGTGCTGTAGGTAAGAAATGAGTCCTCCCGAGGTAGCCGACAGAGTCAGGCTCTTCTATTAGCGTGAAAAATGGAAAACCCCACATCTGTGCTGATCATCATTTCACAACATCATCATGCTATTAACACGTCGAGTAGAGCTTCCTGGGTAATGGTTTTCTCTCTTTGACAGGGCTGGAGGTGCATCTGCGCTGCATTACTGGCAAATGTAGTCAGTGGTTTGGCTGGTGAAGGACAGTCAGCAATAATAAATATTTCAGTTTCAAACCTGTGAATTAGGACGGACAGAGCAGGAATCAATTATTTGCGCTGCAGCGGCTACATTTTGAACCATCACAGTATTCTCAGCTCTTGATTTCTCATTTAGTCGCTTATTGGCTTTCCTGTTTCGTTATGTCGAAAAGTCAATGGTTATGGGAATAACTGGATATTAGTAAGAAGAGTTCATAAAGAGAGTGCGTGATCTTTTGGATCACCCACACAATAAAAAACCTTGTTATTGGGTATGCTGTATGTCAACCCCTTCATGTAATCACTCGGCTGTCACCATTTTATTGGCTGTGGATGTTGTGTTATTGGGGTCATGTATTTATGTCTATGTGAGGAACACAAGTGTGATTGGTTTAGGACAGGAAAGCGTCGTTCGCAGGCAGCCCAGACAAATGAGGCCATTATTTGCTTCTGCATCCTCAGTCTCTGGCGTTGTAGTGACATCAAACGCGGGTTTTTTCACCAGCCTGTCTCATCCGCGTCTGTTCATTTAACAAACGGTCACCCACACTTTATGAACACCAAAGTGCACACACACACACACACACACACACACACACACACACACACACCCAAAGACATTTGCAAACTCACGCTAAGTCCTCCACCTGTTACAGCCTGACGTGAGTGAGTGTGGCAGAGGCGCCTGTGTGAACACACCACCACGTCCCATCTTATCAGCATGCGGCATGAAAACCTGTTTGTTCTAGATAGAGTCTGAAACAAAGAACCGGCCAGCTTGAGGGAATTCAGCGAGAACTCAACAGAACAGGACTAAGCCCAGATGCAAATCCACCAGGCGAGAGGGGAAAGGATGCAGTTCGGCGGTAGGAAGACAAACAACGGCGAGACACCGCAGGATCGACAAAATCCTAATTCTATCTAGGTCAGCGCCGATACTCCAAAGAAGCGCCCACCCTTTCCTCCCCGTCTGATGTGTTTGTTGTCAGGTGCAGTGATGTAACAGCCTGTAAGTTCGGTAAGATGGAGCCCAGGTAGAGGAGCGGTGCATTGATACGCACTGATAAAGAGCTAAACTAGTCCCAGAGTTACGGTTGTTTTGTTAATTTTGCACAGAGATGAATGCTTATTTGGAGATCCGGATACATCAAATAATTAACAGATAGTGGGGCTAGATAACCGTCACCCACCATCTAGTGTTCCCATCTAGTTACCGGGCTACAATTACTTGCCTAGCTAGTATTACGAGATCTCCCTCACCCTGTGCACTCTAACAAACACAGCATGGGAGAGGCTGGACAGGAAGTTTTCTCTCTGATATCCCTGCTGAACAGGTGAAATGAATGGCTGGAGGCTTTAATTAAACCCAGAATTTTTAAAATCCCTTGTCAAAACTGAAATGTGTCTCAAAATGGCGGTTTGACCAGTTTTGAATCAGCAAACTCTTAGAGGATCCGCTGCTCCCTCACACTCCCAATTAAACAATCATGGGTGGGATTGCTCTTTAATACCACAACCAATAAATAGGGGATTTCTTCCGTGTTCAGATGAGCTAACACAGATCCGACAAGGAGAAAATAAAGAGACTATATCAGGGAGACAGATGAGACAGTCCCAGATTAGCTGAGGGTGGAAGTAGATCAAAAGACGCGGTATTTCAGGATGCTGCTGGTGCACTGGCCAATCAAACCTCGGAGACCAAAACAGACCCTAAACAGTCTCTGTTTATGCAAAACTGCATCCGTATACAAACAAGACCCTCTAATATGCACACACACAAGGCCGCGCGAGCTTGCACCTCCCCAGAAAACTTAGAAGGAAATAACTCAGTAAACATGCAAATCAAAGGTGAAAATGGTATTTAATGAAAAAACTGTTTGCTTTTTTTTAACAAAGTGTAAAAAGCCCCCCAGATTGAGATGAATGAATGGAGCTAGCATGCTGTGGACCTTATCAGAGTGGGGGATGAATGAACATATTATTATGCGAGGCACAGCCTCTCTCTTCCTGCCTCACAGCTTGTCCGTCTTCCTGACTATCAACCTGGCCGCCTGATTACCTGCCCACACACAGACCACCCTTTGTCCGCATAAAAGGGCCATGGATGGGGGGGGAGGTGCAAAATTATTTCTTTCCAAAAGTCTTTTTTGGATTTATTTTAACCCTTCTTGCCTGCTTCCCTTTCTAAAAATCCTTCTTTCTGCTTTTATTCCATGTAGCTGGCCATCTTCTCCTCTGCATCACTGCCCGTCTCACAGACTTGGTCGCTGCCATCAGTGGGAGAAGTTACAGCTCAGCCTGAACCGAAGTCTGTATAAACCTCTTCAAACCTTGTATGTAACATGGTAAAAACGTAGAAATTTCCCTCAACCTTCTTCACCTCCTGGTCTGGAATGTCGTGCTTGCCATACATTTAATTAGAATACCAGGATACACTCACTTAAATGGGTGTGCCTGTGCGTGTGTGTGAGTGTGTGAAGGCCTTTTGTGAGGCCTCCACTCAGCGGGGTGATGATAAGTACTCCCAGCCCAGCGCGCCGCATGAGCTGATGGTCAGACAGCCCGAGAACACTGGGGGCC
Organism: Takifugu flavidus; assembly: GCF_003711565.1. Classification (NCBI taxonomy): domain Eukaryota; kingdom Metazoa; phylum Chordata; class Actinopteri; order Tetraodontiformes; family Tetraodontidae; genus Takifugu; species Takifugu flavidus. The sequence goes on along the minus strand of NC_079524.1, from coordinate 9,655,811 downwards.
TTGTGGCTGTGCCTGCGTGTGCGCGCGTGTGTATGTATTGTGGTGAAAAGAGGCAAAAGGGGAAAACGATGGCTGGTGATTGGAGTGCACGAAGGGTGTGTGAGTGTGTGTGTGTGTGTGTGTGTGTGCGTGTGTGTGTGTGTGTGTGTGTGCGTGCGTGCAGCCACGCCACCGCCAGACCATGCCACATGGCTGCAATTTGTTCATTAGCTATGTAATAAATGTACACACACACAGTGGTAATATTGTTCTGAGTTCTGCCTGATTGGATTCTGAAATGGAGGACCCTCGGGGGAATCTCTTGTTGTCTGCAAGCCACTGTGACCGGGAGATGGCTGGTTTCATAATGAGGTTTCAGTCCTGGAGAAACACGTGCAGTTTGTATTTATGGGAAAGTTCGAATCATTTTGTGCTGTAAAATATTAGAAATTAGTAGCCGCATAGACGCAGTTTTGACTGGTCCAATGTTTGTCTTAAGGTTTCTTTATCACATTAACAAGTGATTGTCCTGGTTTGTCAGTCACCTGGAAAAAACTGATCACCAAGGGCCAATTAGAAGCAATTTATCATCATCGTTGGAGAGCGAGATGAGCCAGCGGCGGTCGTTAGGAGGTCCCCGCAGTCTGGGGTATTAGTCCACGCTTGTTTGAGCAAAACAACCGCCTGTTAGCATGTTTGCATCGTAAGCTAACCTGTGAAAGTTGAACTCCGATCTGAAGGGTACGCAGAAGTAAGGATAAAAAAATAAAATTTGGGAGTCAGTGGGAGTGTCGGAGGTAGAAAGCTGCCTGTTCCACAGTCAGCGTGAAGGTCGGCTTTCACACTGGATTTCCTCTACTTTGATGACTGATGCACGTGCACGCAGTCAAGCACGGCTGGTTCTACGGATTCTTGTGAATACACACACACACACACACACACACACACCACACACACACACACACACACACACACACACTTTTACCTCATCCCCCACCTGCTGCACCTGAGAATGTGCCGTCTATGATGTCAACTTCAATCCCCACACTTCAAAGGGAAAAAAGAGGATCACCACCATAACCATAAACAGCACCTTCTCAGTTCCTCCTTTGTCCTTCTGTCCCTTAATGGCAATTCTACACGACCCCATTCAAAGCTGGGAGAAATAAACAGCCAGGTCTTAGGTGTGTCCTTGGTTTCAGGCCATTTAAACTCTCTGCACGCCCCACAAACACTGACAGGCTTTCACGCTTCTCACTTATTTACATAGAGAAATTGTCCTGCGCATGTTTGTGTTTTTAAACTTGTCATCTGTGTCTGTAAGAATGACTTCATCTACATTGTAGCTGCATCTTCAATAAAAGAAAAACAGTTGCTTGTGCCCACAATCCCATGATTACAGTTGTGCTGGTTGCTGGCTCTCCCAGAACTCCCAGTGGATGCATGCAGGGACTGATGTGATGAGACACAATGATAATACCACCACCACATTAGTGCACGGTAAGCCATCGAAGACCTAAATGTGATTATGAGGTCATGTGGTAGGCACCAGGCCTACAGGCATAACAAACCAAAAAAAACCTTCTCTCTGAATACAACAGCATTTATCAGAGGGACACAAACCAAAAAGAAATAATTAAGAATGACAAGAAACAGGAAAAGGCAGAGTTGCCGGCAGGTAAACAGTGATGGGCAGACAGGGCTCCATAGCCAGGGGTATTCCCTGCCTTGGAAATTTCCAGTGGTCAATTTCCATAGTGATTCCTCGCTGAATAACACATGAATTCCGCATGATTTGTACCATCAAAACCTCCAACTGAGCATGAAACAGGAGTCCCTAACTCATCTCCTGGCTGAGCACAGAGGCAGATGTTGTGCACCAAGGTGAAATAACGGCGGTTCAGCATGCTGTAACAGGCTGCTGATACTTGTGAGCGTGCTGTTCCGGAGACAATACGGCTGCCAAAATACTCTTAGATGGGGTACAAAGAGGGATTATACATATGTGCCTGTGAGGGTGTGGGGCAAGGAGAGACTGAAAAGAAAGGAGATGGTCGGTTCACTGCTGGGATAAAAATGGAATCCATTTTGGTTCCTGAAGCACTCTAATCCATAGTGTGAGGACCTGTGTGTTAGCCTACCGCTGCTCTTTCAATCACTTCCCCCCATTCCTCCTCTGCTCCGCTTCAATTTTTCCACCTTCCCTTTGCTAAACTGTTTATATAATTCCCTCCTTTCCTTACTACTCGGTTCTCCTTTCCTTTCCTTTCCTCCTCTCTCGAGGCAACCGCGCACCCCAACACTGTCTCAGGTCCTGAAACTATGGCAACGGCGGGAGAGAGCAAGCGCTCTCTATGATTAATAGATGAGAGATGCACTGCCAATCGCTGGGGCATGGGGAGGAGGGACAGATGCACTCCACAAGAGCCGCACAATCACACTATCAACACCCCCACCCCGGCCCCATCACGGCCAACAGCCACCCTGCACGTTTAGTGGTAGGATAATGCACACAGATGACGGGAAGCATCTTAAAAAACACGCAGACACGTTCTCGTGCGTTAGAGACTGACTTAAAAGTGCAGATGAAAAGAGAGCAGAGTTTCCCTGAGGCTTCCTCCTCCTGACCTGAACCTCACGGGCACATCCCAAAATAATGTGACCGAACGGGCTGCCTCTGCATCTCGAAGCTGCCCACTCTCACCTGGAAAAGCGCCGCAGCAGGACAGTCATGGGGACATCGTGCGTTTCTATCATCCGATCTGCAGCGTGAGACTTTAGAGGCCAGACGTTCATCCATCGCCCAGGCAATCACACAAAGCCGCGCTGCTCTTGGATTATCCCTGCAAATGCATTTGCCTTTCTATTCCATTTCATAATGACAGGCGAGCAAACCCAGCTGTGATGAAGGTATTATGGAATTTACCCTGCGTTTTCTTTTTAATTATTATTTTTCAATGGTCATTCTTTTGGCCAAAGTTTGCTACCAAAGACCCAAAACACCATCAAAGACTTTGCCAAATGTGTCACCAACCTTTGGTACCCAGCCCAAATAAGCCTTTTGTGCAGGCACTGTTCATGATTCTGGCTTTTTTTCTTCTCTTTTTTGGCATTGGCATCAGATTCAATCAATTATGCAAATCAGCCGGGTTTGAGGAGCGTTAACACATGGAGAGCTAATTCAGTGGATGCACTGTAGAATCATTTATAGGGTGTTGGAGAGGTGAAGATTAAGAGCGTAAAAGCCACCAGAGAGAACTGTGCATGAAAATGTGAATATATTGTGCATGTGTGTGTGTGTAAGTGTGATGCAAGGGATCACAAGGAGATTACATTTGAAATGAGCCATGCTGTGCATCGAGTAGGCTGCATCGCACGTTGCCTATAGGTGGAGTCTGTTTGGTGTTTAAGCGAGCGTGAGCCACATTCATCGTCTTCACCATAGACCAGATATTCCACTACGGCTGAAAAGGAAGGGGGCAGTCAGCAAATAGAAAGCTGACCTTTAGAAACCCAACAGAGCAGACACACCGAGATGAGGAACATAGCTCTGCTCTCCTGAGTGACATCACTTATTAACACTTAGCGTTAGCAGAGTTTATTATCTCAGATGAAGTCTCGGACGAATAAATTCAATTTATAGAGGGCCGAGCGAAACAGACGTTTATTTTTTTTTACAGTGGAAGTGATGTTAAATTGGTTGTAGCAGGTACAGGGCCGGTGAAAAGGCAGTCATCTCGGTGTAGTAAGAACCGGGTCGCAAACGTGACAACGCCACAAAAGCCTCTTGGATCCCGCTGCCCCGTAAAATCAAATGCGCAATCCCCCCCTCCCCAAACAGCACATCCACAGACTTATAATTATCCTTTTTTAATGTTCTGCTATCACAGCAGGCTCCCCTTTTTGCGTGCGGGGTGTGTAATTAAGCAGAAGCAACTAAAAGAGACGCAGGGTCCGGAAAATGGGGTAAGCATCAATAAACCAGATGCAGAACGAGAGGGTTTTGGTGAAATGGTAGCCTGATTGCTTGAGAAAGCCACAGCCAGCCCACACATGTAGGGCGTACATCCATAAAACATGCTTTTGTGATCGTAACACATGCAGACGTGCGCTCAGAGGTGAATCTGAAGGACTGACGCTGAGTGAATGAGGAGCAATGATTAACAAAAACTGGAGGGTCTGGCTCGTTTACCACATCTATAGAGGGTCAATTCATTAGACCATTAGCAAAGCCATTTATCAATAATTCAACACAACTGTACTCAAGCTGGAGCTGTCCTTAAGCAGCTAAGGCCTTTCCCTGCCTCTCTTACACGCACCCACGCACGGACACGGTGGTGTGACGGATCCCCATCCGTCACACACAATGCCATTCCCGTTGCCATTGTTAGGGGATCAAACAGTCCACAGGACATTGCTCCCAATTCAAGCGAGCGACTCCCGCCGCCGCGTTGCTCAGTGAGAAAGAGGCAGCGCCGAGGATGCAAATGTAATCATGTTGTAATTCATCTATCTGCAGCCCAGCACGTCAGTGTGTTCCGTCTTAATAGCGGGATTTGCACTTTTGTTTGCTGTGTTTGCAGCAACCGAGTGGTGGGATTTATTGAAAAAGGCCTCCAGCACATTTTAAGTGGCCCGAGGCTAATGTATGAGGAGCGGTGGTAAAATATTCAGTGTTCATATTGATACATGCAAAATGCCTGGCCTTGAACTTACTACAGGATGCAACACTCTGTAGCGTCAAATATTTCCCGCGATTCACAAGTTTTCTCTTCGGGGTGGCATGAATCAGTTTTCATTTGCTCTGAAAGTTCCATAGGTTGTGCTGCTACAATCAGCTGACGGGTGCCTCTGTGGCTCCCTTTGATACTGGGAGAGGAGGCAGCGAAGGAGAGGAGAAGTGGCACCGAGTGGGTGTCGGCAGCGCGGCTGTTGGATGTGGTTTTCAGGCCTCTGTCTTCTCTCCCGGCGTGTTCGTGCACATTATTTACCGTATGCACAGTTGAATTTCGGAGCACTTTAGTCGCCTGGTCTGAATCAGACGCGTTTGCTGGATTTTGGAGGACCAGAACAACGGAGACCACTCCACCTCCTGGTGTAGCGGAGCTTGACATCTCCGAACACACCCTGCCAGTGCGCGAAACACAGAATCCCCTGACTCCCCAGAGAAAAAAGAAAGAAAGAAAAAAAATATATATGTAAAGCGATAAAAAAAAACAACAACACTACAACCCAGAAAAAATAAGATCAGGCCGCTTAAGTTTACGCGAACTGTTGTTGTTGTTCCAAATTTATAATCGCGGCCAATGAAAATCCCACGACGCACTGTCGTGATGAGCAGCAAACGTTTCTTCTACGAATCAAACAATCAAACCCTCTCAGTAGATTGTGTTTGAACATTGGCCTACAAATGGGAATTTGGCGGATGTAGTTTTGAAGAGCCGAAAGCGGCTCTAATAAGGCGGCGGACCTGCGAAGATCGGAGTCCTCCAAGTCCGCAGCAGCGCATTTCAAAGCCGTCCACGCGTCTGCGAATAATACCGGCAGATTTCCATCGGGTTATGACACTGGTGTCCAAAACGCACCCCGCTTCTTTTTTTATAACTAAACTAAAGCCTCGGCTGGATTACGCACGGAATAGTGATGCGTTGATAACCACAGAAGCGTCTTCTGCGTTAAACACACCACCAATAATAGTACTATCTCTGCTTTAAATTCACTTTTGGATTTTTAAGAAAGCTATAAGAAATAAAATATATGATCGATGAAGGGAAATAAATAATAAAAAAGTAACAGTGAAGCAGTGCACTTGTCGCCCGGTCTGCTGTTTGTACAGAAGAGAATTTACCGTCTGGAAAACGCACTGATACGCGTTCATCTAAAGTTTGAAATAAACAAAGAATTCTTTACCTTCAGCTCATGAATGGATGCGTCTCGGAGTGGTTCTACAACTCTGCCCTTTAGTAATCCATGAGACGGCGCTCACGGCAGTTCAGACGGCGCCCGCTTCGGCACAACAACAATACGAGCGCTACTTTTCTCTTGCGCTTCTTTTTGTTACATGCCGCGCTGAAATCACACCTCTTCACAGCAAAATATCCATCGGAAATCCACTCTGCGGAGGGAAGACAACGGGCTGGTTTGATTTCGAAACTCCCCTCGGTGAAACTGAAGCAGACGAGCGTCCCAGGACCGGCTACGGAGCTGGATCTCAGTCCTTTCCACAAAAGCTCACGGTCATCCTATTTGGAGATGAAGCTTCTTAGCAGACTGGAGCGCAGCGCAGCGAGACCAGCTGTCACCCGCCCGCTCCACGCACGCATGCACGCGCGCGCACACACACACATATACACCGACGCTTTCACACAGGGAGGAGCTACGTCTGGTACGAGAGGTATTGTGTCAATTGGTGCCAGTTATGGACAACTGTATTTCTATTTTTACGCAGGTATTTCATAAGAATGCGCGGCGTAGAAAGAGAAAAGCCCGTCCGCTGGGAGTGAGAGAGAGAGAAAGAGAGAGGGGGAGATGTTGTCATAGGTTAGTTGGATATTTTAAATAAGATTAAGCTCTATTTTGCGGACCCGCTGGCTGCTCTGTGTCATGCAGACTGTCAACAATCATTTTGGAGACGCGCTAAAGGCGCCCGTCCTCACCGCCGCCCGCATTTCTGCACTTTGGGACTTGTTTTTGTGCACAATCGATGCGGATCGGTATGCCCCCGGCTTCAGAACGGCTGTCGTCTGTTTTGCCCGGTGTCCCTCCCCCGGTGGTCTCCCCTGCTTTCATGGTGGCACGCAGCGCGCACGCACGAACAAACACGTGCTTGAGTTGGGACTTTGCATCTGGAGCCTCATCTGAGAGCATCAGATAAAAGTTGGAGTTCTGCTACATTTAGACTCAAATCTGACCGGGGTCTTTCTGTTGACTCGTGTTGAGTTTATACTACAATTAAACGCGCGCGCGCACACACACAGACACAGATATTTACTGTCAAACAAAAGAATGATGCTTAATGTCCACAGTACCTCAGGTCACACCTTTCCTTTAAATTCAGTCTTCACCCTGGAATTTACTATTGATGCTTGACGTACTTATACACCTGTATATAGTATATCACGTGATCTTGCTCCTGAAAATAAAGTTGCTCTTTTTCAAGTCATGTCTTTCATGCTATCTTATCACTCTCTGCCTGCCTGTCTCCCTCTCTCTGTTTCTCCCCCCTCTGTGGCTTTCCCATCCCTCTGTCTGCTTCTCCCCCTCTCTCTGCCCCCCTCTTTAAAGTGAAAGTGTTGCTGAGTGTGGGAGGCAGGCAGGCTTTAATTCCAGCTCAATAATGTCAGGATACACACCAGTTAGTCTGAACTCTGGGAATATGCTCGTGTCAGAGCTTATCCTGCTGATCTTTGCTAAAGTTCTCCCAGATGCACTCTGGGACTCCAGTGTGTGTGTGTGTGTGTGTGTGTGTGTGTGTGTTCTTTAAAACCATCTCGGTCACACACCGTAACCTTGCAGCTGTAGGATCCAGCATCCAGAGACAGAAGTGAAGTCCTTCTCACTTGTGCAGCAGTAATTCCCTCTGACGCTGACATTTCAACTTGCTTCCCTCCCCTCCCAGAACGCCCAAATTTGAAGCGTCTAAAGAGAAAACCATTGCTTCTTGCCTTCTCGCCAGCATTGAAACCGCTGGTGAAGGCTGAGCCCGTGTGCTTTAGTCGGCACATGCACAAACATGCACAAGAGAGTGTGGTCAGAGATGCCTCGCCTCAAATCCAGGCCGACCATTATGGCAATCAGCCACAACATGGAAACACCTGTGATCAACACACACTTCTGTTGCTCTCCCTGAATCTCAGCGGCCGTGCTTAAGTGCTTGTATGATGTCAGGCTGAGATAAAAACGCACGTCTACAAGCGTGAAAGTGCTACAACCAAAAGAACAAAGATAATTGACTATGCTTTTTTTTTTTAAATGTATTTCTTTTTTTTTAGAGAGAGAATACATTTATTATGAGAGGCAGAGATGACATCAGTATTTCATCAGTAATTTAGTAGCTCAGGTTCTCAAGACCAGAGGGGAGAAACTCTTCCTCCAGGCGTCACATTTCACAGGATTACAGCCTGTAAAATGTAAAAACAGAACCCACAAGAAGCATCTCAGAACTATGTTTTCAGGAGGGGAAGGTGCGGGGTACGAAAATACAGGATAAAAACACACACATGAAGGAACAGCTGTGTGATTGAGAACATCCGTGCACATTGGGCTGCGAGGTCAAGGTGACTGTCTGAAACCACTGCTGCTGCCTCATGGCCGCTGCTCACCTGTGGACCAGAGGAGCCATTTTTCTCTCCCAGCTCCTCATCCGGCTCCTACAATCTCATCCTCATCATCACTAGTTTGCAAACTTTTTCCCAGTCTCCAATGTGATGTTCACGTTGAAGCTCTGCTGTTCTGCTGGTCTGGGGTTCTTTTTGATGCAGTTTCAGTGGGGAATTCATGGCGCCGCAAATTCATCAAAGTTTTAATGAATGAAAGCGAATTAATTAGATCAGCCTGATGAGAGGTGGCACTAGTATTCCAAACGGGAGCCATATATTCTCAAAAGCTGAATATTGAACAATGGCGGAAACACCTCCCAGCATTGCGCCCCATTTTTCCTGTTGCCGATATTGTTGAGAAACTGTCGTATAAATTCTCTAAAGATGACAGGCTTTCGCAAATGCACATCACGGTTTCATACCAGTCTTTCCATTAAATCCGACATTTGCCCATTTGTGTTAGACCACATGCTCCCTCCTTAATGTCACCAATTAGTCTCTGGACTGTTTCCAGCAGAGGTCGAGCAAATATTGAAGAGGATCTAATGAAAAAGACAAAGCAATCTCCAGAAAACAATAGGGAATTATGGCATGACTGGACACTGTAGGTGAATTCTGACCCAAGGTACGTTTGTGTGTGTCGGGGGTTGGTGCGTGCGTGTTATTTATCTCATAGGTCACTCTCTTGAGAGAAAACTGTCTAATAATTCACATGGAGATCCATGTCTGACACATCCACTGTCCGTTTTTACATCCATTCCCCCCTCTACAAGTCAGGAAATGAACAAATAGATTGTGTCCCCCTTGAGTTATGATTGTAGGTGTCTGGCAGTTATTGCAAGGTGTCTCGTGAGCGAGCAAGCGAGCACGCGCGCGCACACACACACACACACACACACACACAGACCAGTGAAGTTAATGAGAATCACCCACTGACACGTGAACAGCATTTACATTTTAAGCACCATCCAACTGGTAAGTGACACTTTCACACTATTTTTAATTGGTCTCCAGGAAGTTTCCAGGAGAGATTTTTTTTAACCTACTCTAGCACTTACCTGCTCAAGCAAGGGACTTTAAATAGTGTTTGGAGCAACTCATCTGTATTTCATTGGATTTTCAGCGGCACAGGCCGATATTTCTCTTGAAATAGTCAATAAAATTCGGACAATAAGGCCCTTCTCAGCGACAGAACACTGCACGGCCTTGCTGCATTCTGATATTCCAAGCTATACCATGGAAAATCATATAGGAAATGACAGGAATGCAATGTGATGAAGTCACACAGCTTTATTAGAAACTGGCTTAGAGATAAAGAGAGAGAGAGAGAGAGAGAGATGTAAAAGCAAAAGGATGTAAAGCGTGTAAGTAAGCTACAATGAGCATGGTACTGCATGACAGGCCATGCACACACACACACACACACACACCGTGCTGTGCCACGCCCCACCCAGCTTCGCTTACCTCCGCTCATCCCCGTTTGCATGAAAGACATGAATAAGTCAACATTTCTGCATGATAGGTCTGTAACTAGGAGTGACAGGGAGAGAGCACACTCCACGGAATCTCAGATGGGACTAAGTGTGTGTGTTGGGGGATGTCTAAGAGGTCTGAGTGCTTGTGCATGAGCATCTTTGTCCTCCCTCATCTGTCTCACCTCTGGATGTCCGGCTCTTCATCAGATCTGAAATAGAGAAAAAGGCCGTTCACAGAGGTTGGCAGCCAGGCTTTTACGATCTGGCTGAAGGTTGTGGCGTCAGCCCAACAGAAATGTTTATAGAGCCACTGTCTTTGTCTTATTTCCTGATCTTCTGACCTTGAGGCTGTAATGAAGGATCCCTGGGGAGCAGGGACAGGAGCGGGTGTGACAGGAGAACAGGAAATTTGCCGACCTTTGAAGTGGTGACATTTCCCATTGGGCACGAAATATTCAATTTTGTGTTCTCGCGTACGTGTGTCTTTGGATGCCGATTGTTATCTAGGAGGCGTGTGTGTTTTTTCTCAGACACACGTAGAACAAGCTTCATTTAAAGTCATCTCAGCACACCTGCTTTTATTTCCTGTTCTTCTTCCCATGCGATGGCAATGAAGACAGAACTTTAAGTACGGATGGCGGATAAATCACAGGAGGAAAGCAATCAGTTTGTTCCAGTGGACCATCTGTCTCTCTCTCAGTTTAAAATGAGCGGCGGCGAGCACAATGTGGAAGCACGTTTTTGTTTTTTTTCTGGCATCATGAGAGTTTAGAGGAAATGATGCTGCACAGCACAGCGAGTGCTACAGCGGCAGGCAAAGTGGAAGCAGATGTTCTCCTGACATTTCAAATTATTCCTCTAATCCCCATCTGGGATCTGGGCTGGTCGACCTGAAGGGAGCGCCCAGTCCGGATTCATCCGCGTCGCCAGAACCGGAAGTTTGACCCCACTTGGAAATCTGGATCTGTGATGAGAGCGTCTTCCACAAAGGCTTTTCCTCTTCCACCGTCACATGGCGCCTTCCTCTCTTCCTTTCCACTCGCTCGCCTTGGCTGTGTCTGACAGGACGGCGATATTTTATGAGTCTGGACTTTGACATTGAAAACACGGAGGGCGTTTGCATTCACCGCAGGTGGCAGCTGTTGACACATGTGGTCTGTGCTCCCTCTGATCCGCCGCTGCACGGTGACGACACCGGGCCCCTCTATACGGTGCCGAGGGGGACTTAATGCTGCATTCCTCCACGGACAGATCTCAGCTTTGAACAGCTAAATGATTAATAGGTGAGACCCAAGTGGATGTAGGTCACAGTAGGTAATGGGTCGGCGGAATAAATCAGCAGAGGATAATAAGCAGACATCAGCGGCGGATAATGGTCCAACCACAGCCATCATGGCGCTTAATTGGATATTTTACCATAAAAGAGATGATCGGGCAATGTGGAATATGTAATATGGCTCAGCGGTTGAGCGTGTGATTCCTGATCTGGGGTCAGTCTGAGTCGCCTGTGTGTAGCCAGGTCACAGAGGAGGTGACTTCAAGTGCCTGAGTGATGTTCAGAACCACCTCTGAACCATTTCCGTATTTCTTTGAGCGTGGTTTATCATGTCATGAGGACGAACAGCAGCGTTTCTCCTCTGCGGTGTGTGCAGCAGGTGCTGGATCTGATGTGTTCTCACATCATTGATCAGTGATCGATAGCGGAGGAAATAAAAAGTTCCTCCTAAAGGTTCCTCAGGCGGGAGGAAGGAGTCAGTCAGAAAATGAAGGCAGACACATCAATGACACCTTTTAGTTTATGGCATAAAAGGAGCGCGACTACAACAGCATCCTTCAGAAAACCAGCCAGTGCCAGCGTGGCACTGCGTTACCATGGCGCACCCTGAGGTGGTTTGCATTTTCACCGGAGGGCCCGTCGGCCACATGACAACGATAGCAATACACCCTGGTTGCATAACAATAAATGTCAATAGATTTAAGAGCGCAGCACAAAGGCAGGCCTGCTTTGATCGCCCATGATTCAACACAGGCTGTCATTACTTGTAAAAACAGAGACACAAATGGCATCAAGTCCTCTCTCTGGTGTAATCCAAGAGGTGAGGGGGGAGGAGAGAGGGCGGAAGAGGGAGAGAAAGGGAGAGAGAGAGGGGAGGACAGACAGAGAGGGTGAGAGAGGGAGAAAGACTGGAGGAGAGTTACAGGTTTGTTAAAGATCTGACAAAAAGAACAGTCAAAAAAGCTTTGTGGGTCTATAAGGGTGGCAGGTGATGGGAGAATAATGACAGAAGGAGGAGGCTGGGTGACCTCAGATGACCTCTGGCTGGGCTGCTGGGAAGAGCTGAAGGAAATGGGTGCCACCGCAACGCTAACGTGGTGGGACATCCTGCCGCCTGTCCAGTCGCCCCTCTTCCTGCGGTAATGTCCGCTCCCAACACTTCAGAGTCACCTTTACAGGAACACGGAAACACTCCCGCAGTGTCGCTGTCACATGCACGGATGGCCTTCACACGTGCTGACGCTCAGTAAAGGTGAGTGAACTTGATGCCTGAGCAGACACAGCAGACTGGGTGACCAGTTAATCACATTTGTGTTAATTTATTACACCGCAAACCTCCTCGGCGTCATGTCCGAGGAGGTTTGCCTCATTTCTGTAAATAATGCCCCAGAGTGAAAGTCTGTCTCCCCTGATATCTGTTAAGAATGCATTGATGGAAGCCCCAGACCCTGATCCTGACCCTGATCCTGACCCCGAACCCAAGTCTAAACCGTACCTTAAAACCATAACGTTACCCTCAGACAGGCCTCTGAGTTTTGACGACCGATCAAAATGGCCTCATTTCCCAAATTTGTCCTCACTTTGCTAGCAGAATGCGCATTTTGGTACCCCATATGTAGCATGAACAAACACACCCACTGAGACGGGCTCCATCAATTGAGTCATCACCAGTCACAGCCAAGGACGCTTTGACTCCAGTCAGTGCGTTATGAGGAAATGTAGGACACTGTTGAAGTGATAGCACGGAGGAGGAAGAGCTGGTGGATGAGGAGTCTGCCAGAGATGGCGCGAAGCAAAACAACATTATCGCGCAAGCACCGTGTACTTCAGCCGGTTTGGGTTTACTCAGCTCAAACAAAGCCCATTATCCATCTCACTTTGGCTCTACACAAGCCAACACAAAAGCTCATCGGCTGACGGGGTGTTTAAAGAGAAACATTCTGTAATTACCCCATGATTATGCATGTATTTATGCTTCTGCCGATCCTTGGTGTCAAACGCTCAGCAGCCAGACTTGTTTTATTTGCCTTTTTTTTTCGTCCATTATTGTGAGCTATTGTCGTTCTGCACCACAAAGGGCGCAGACACTCCTCGGAATCGTCTGCTGCTTTACTTAACCTCACCCCCCACTCCCTTACCCATGGAACATCAAAGAAACGACCACATTGAAACATCTACCCCATTTCGGCATTGCTCTCCCACCCCCCAGATCCAGTAATTACAGCTTGTACGAGACATCAACATTATTACTCATCAGGCCACAGTATAATAACACCACAGAAACGCTTCAAAGAGGCAACTCACATTTCAAAAGGAAAATAAAAACTCCTGTATGATGCAGCAGGATTGATTTAACCTTTTCACCCAGCTTTGTATTGCATGGAACAGGAACCAAACTTGAGTAATCTACGTCGATCATTTCAGAATAATTATGTGATTGTTCAAACTGGGCAGGATTTTTGTTTTTTATGGTTGGTTTCTTCTCCAGACTCCTCTTTTATTATTCATTCACACATTTTCATTTGTGTGAGTAATTGCAATTGTAAAAAATACAAATAAAAAAAGATTAATCCAGCAGCCAGGAGGAAGAGATTTATAATTTTATGCTTCAACACTGCCCTCTTGTGGATGATGTCAGTATACTTTTCTTCAAAGATCTCAGACAAGATATTTCAAACTGATGTTTCAGTGCATTTGTAATGGAAATATTTCATTGTTATGCAGTCTGTAGTATACCATGGAACAGGGCACTACCTTTTAGTTTATGTTGTTTTTCTGGGTTGACTGCAGACAGCACGAGCTGACATAGAAGGACCATGTGGGATGAGCGAGTACGTGTTTTCCCAAAGCCGTGTACATAAACGCAACCTGCATTAGTGGTGAAGAATGTGTGTCAGAAAGGCAAACTGATGCAATATTCAGCAGCTCTACTATGAAGCTACATCTTTTATAATTCCGTGACCCACTTTCTGATGGGAGAGTCAACAATTTCGTCATCGCCACTTCCCAACTGCCACATCAGTGAATGTCACCAACGCTCCCTGATGCCACTGACATTTGTGCCACTTTAATTATACATGGAAAGTGTCTGTCCAATTTACATTTGTGTGTTGATTGAGCTTGAACATTTCCCTCCTCATCCTCATTTGACATCATTTGACAGTGTTTTAATCTTTCTAATGCCCTTTAAGAATGTCCTTCATAGAACATGACGTATAAGTTATGTGAGGTCCTGACTAAATGTAAGTGATGCTCACTGTGGTGGGGCAGTTGACACATGTTATTCTGATTACAAGTTTAAGGCCCATGTTTCGCAACAAAGCCAATTTACATGTATTTTGTACCCACTAAAACCGTGAAAATGTAAAATATTTTAGTAAAATATACGAGAGGGTAGTTAAATCTTTTGCTGATCATAAACCACTGAGGTAAATAGAGAAACAGCGACATCGAGTGGTTTATTTGAGTTAATGAAGGTTTCGATCGGTAACTTAAACACTTTTTTTTAAACCCTTTGTATTGTTTCATTTATTTAACTGTATTTTGAAAGCTATACATGTAGTCATTTCTTAATGTGCCATATTATTTAGCAGAACAAGACACATGTTTTATGTCTAATCTGAGTATGGACCTGTAGAAGTGTCCAGATTACACATGACCAAATATGATTGAGTCAGTTTATGCAGCACTTAAAATCCAGTATTAAGTTTAGCGCCTACAAACACCTAAGCTGTTTGAGCTGTCCAACGAAAGGAATTAAGAAAATATTTTCCTCTTAATCGGGTACTGACATTAAATTTATTAGTTTAAAGTTATTGTCCTAGCAATGCTCTCATTTTTATGTATGCTAGGAAATGGAGATAACGTTTTTTGAGACCTCCATGGGTAAATTTTCAAAATCCTATCATAAGATCTTCACTTCAACTGTACAATGTAGTTATAGTAATTCTTTGATCGATGACTATGGAATACAGATAACACAAATACCACATAACACAGAAACACCATTCAGCTGCACTTCATTTTGTGGCTCCGATTTACAACTACGAAATGTTTAATGTTAAAACCCTGATATGAAAATACTGACTGTTCTATTGATTGAACAGATGTGACCTTTGTAATGGCCTAATAAAATACAGTAACCCCTATTATAACTATGACGGATCAAAACGACACCATTTGGGATAAAGACTATTGCCAGGCATTATCTCAAGAATCACGTGAGACATTTACTCCAAAAAATGTCACCTTGAGCAGTTTGCTAGGGGGAAAAAAACGTGTACAGTATATGGATTCACGGCATAAAGGACGTGACTACAAGGACCACAATGCATTTCGGCGATACGATCATGACACATCTTCAACACTAGGAACAGCTTCCTCGGAAGCATTTTATTTGATAACCTTGGAAAGAGGTTGGGCCATGTTTTGGTTAGCGTTTTGAGAATCATTTTAAAGCTAGTAGTTTTGACATGCAGCTACAGACAGGGTCCGAGTGTTGCCTATAAGTGATAATCAACTAGCGTTGTAGTTTATAAGCTCGCTCGTATGGAGCTCCAGGAGCTAGTTCGCGCTGTCGTTAGCTAACTAAATCGTAGCGTCAAATGTTGGCGTTAAATGAATAAGAGCGACTAAAGAAGCTGTCTCCTATCGTTATATCAGCGGGACATTGTGGAAGTTAGCAGCGTCACGTAAGTAGCTAATCACTTTCGAACATCGGTGTTACTGTGGGTACGGGGACAAGTTAAATAGCATATGGCTAGCTAAAGTTGACAGCTAAGTTAATGCGTACAGTCTGAAACTAGTAGGTAGTGATTGACAGGTCGTCGGTGTGTTGTTGCGATAACATTGTGCTAATAATCTGTTGCTAAATAAAAAAAGATTGCGTCCATGTAAACGAGTGACACAGTGTAAGTCATGCGGTGTCTTGAGCCATTTGTTATGCTGGCTTTTGAAACATCACGTGAGTTACAACCAGACAGAAAAGTTTTTGTGCACTTCTGTTATCTAAAATAACAATAATAATAACAACATCTTCCTCCCGCCTGTATTAGTATTGCTGTTGGGCTAATGGTTGCTTTACAGGACTTGTTTCTAATCAGACGAAAGAGAGGAGTAGAGGACTGTAATGTTGCGTTGCTGTGGCCGACGATGCATCTTGGCTATTTAAGATGTAAATGGATTTAATTGTTCAATGGGCGTTGGGTAGTTCCTACAGTTTCTCTTTCTGTGCCTGCAGCAAGTAAAATCTGCACACAAAGTGGATTAACTCGCTTTGCTGTGTGTGTGTGTGTGTGTGTGTGTGTGTGTGTGTGTGTGTGTGTGTGTGTGTGTGTGTCCAAGGTAGGAACCACTATAGTAGGACGCTCGGTTCTCAGACACCTGCTGCTCTGACTGACACAACCTGTCCTGTTTCTGAGAGCAGCGGCTCCAGACTCCAAATTCCCAAATGGAGGTCAACTACAACTAAGGACTGACCAGAAAGGCTCCAGACAGAGAGCCAGTGGAGGGAGACCAGTGTGGGGATGATGTGACAGGGTCTGCTAAACCTGAAAAGCCTTGCTTCTGTATTGGGAACTAGTTGGGTGTGTGAAGGGGGACTATGTGGAAATGCTGGGCAGAATGGAGTTCCAGCAGGCCAACCTGTAGAGGAAGATGAAGTCACTCTCAGACTCTCCTCAGGGCTGACTGTAGTCTGCATATTAAGAGACGATTGTAAATGTCTTTCTTCTTGACATGCTTGTTAAAGGAGAGGTCTGAGCCAACAACTGCTCCTAAATTTCAAGCACAGGGTTTTAGATTAGTTGACAGAGGACCAGCGCTAATGGAATGAAGGGGTGTGAGGGGCTGAACAATAAAAGTACTGTTCTAGAGTTGATAAGTTGTTAAAAGTTATGCACCAGCCAAGACTTCCCATCATGAGCACATTAACGTTCACAAAGGCTTCTTAAATTTGCTTTAGTTTATTGGGATTGTGGCCCCACCGCCACTGGCCGAGGGGCAGCAAACATGCATGTTAAAATAAACCAACAGAAGAATTTTCAGTATGGAGATTTAAATATGGCAAAAGTTCAGCAAACTGTTGGAGGTCTGTAGAGGAATGAAAGATCGGCTAGGATTTGAAAATGATCATATAAAACAGCGGTGCACTTGAAATGCTTCCCTCAGTCTCTCTGTGTCCTGTTACAGAACAACATATTGCTTGTGAGGCTGACCTAACATTTGAAATCGTGCCGGAAATATTCATTTTTTTGTCTTGGATTGTTGTCGTGTAAAGCCTAAATAAATGCTGTTGCTCGGGGTTAAATGGTTCTAAATAGAGTTTTGATGTTGTCTTGGGAGAAAGTGTAACAATGATAATTGTCTGCTTTTCTGACAGATGTTTTACAGAGACACTCGGGTGGAATAACAGGCATCAGATAAGGATGAACACATCTTTTCGATGGTTTCCAATGGCTCTCACCTGGAAGGAGCGGATTTTGTGAGAAAGGAGAGTAAAGGCCTCCGGGGCATCGTCACTTATAGTCATGAATCTTCATCAGGTCCTCACAGGGGCCGTCAACCCTGGAGACAATTGTTTCTCTGTAGGGAGCATCAACAATGTACCATTCACAGTAAGTTATTGCAGATTCCTGAAATATTCTCTCACCCTCCACCCCTTATACAATTCTGATACTTCTAGGAGAATAATCTGCTTTATGTGCCCATTATGCTGCCTTTGAATATACATTTTAAAGGTGGTAGAAATAGTGGTTTGTTTATGGTGACATTTCAAATAAAAAGATATAATGATTTGCTACTATTTTAGATGTGCTGAGATCTGTTTTAAACCCGTGATCCTGAACTTAAGGTCTGCTAAGCACTGGTGTAACTTGTTATATGAAGGCTGCAGCCACTACTGGCAAAAGTATAGACTGATTCCAAAAGTAATGGCCTAGTATTTAATTTTAGATCTGTCAAAAGTATCGTCTATATTCCAGCAGATTATCAGATAATACCCCCATTCTATTGAAACAATAGGCTATACAGGCTCTAAACATTTCTATGTGGTCAATTCCAATCTGAAGGTGATCCACTTTGCACTGTTGCCTCTTTAGACCCTTTAATTCTAAAATTATAGTGTCATTTAACATCTCTGTGTGATGTTCAGGATCGCTGCCATCTTTCTCCCTTTTATCCCGACAGGCCTACGCTTCGGGCTGTGACGTGGTGATTTTAGGCAGTGATTTTGAGCGACTGCAAATTATCCCAGGTGCCAAGCATGGCAACATTCAAGTTGGCTGCGTTGATTGCTCACTACAGGGTGGACAGGTACGACTTATCGACTGGATCTTGAGCGTGTAATGTGATGGCAGCTTATTTTCTTAGGGTAACCATAATTATTCAGATATGCTGAAGTGCTTCCTTTAAGCATTTCAACCGAGGATCCTCATTATGAAGATTATAGTCTTTTGTGTTGGCATTGTTTGCACCTTCACGCAGAATAATAAGTAGTTGTGATGTAGTTGCATATTCCTATAAACAACATTTAATTAAGTTAGAGGCGCAAACAAATGCTTTGATGTGATGCATTCAGGAGGTCCGTTGTGGCTGTTATGAGATCGTTGGTGTTTCGTAATGTGTGTGTGTGTGTGTGTTGTGTGTGTGTGTGTGTGTGTGTGTGTGGTGTGTGTGTGTGTGTGTGTGTGTGTGTGTGTGTGTGTGTGTGTGTGTGTGTGTGTGTGAGAGAGAAATTGAAAGAGTCTCTCATAATGACACATTCAAAATGTCAGGTTTACTTTGCCGGAAAGAAAATGTTAAGCCAGTTCTACAGTACAACCAGTTATTTTGCCCCACTTTCATGTTTCTAGTTTCTGGCTAGACAGTGTGTATTTTTAGCTCTTTAACACCTCTCTGTTGTATTTTCCTCTCTACTGTTGTCTGACTATCTATAAACTAAATAAGGAATATATTTTCCTTGTGTGGTCATGGTCATGCATGCATGCGTGGATGAGTGTTTGGTATTTGTCCTTGTGAGAGTAAGTCCATGTTTTTAGGGTAATGGAGGCCTGATTGGCCATGGCAATGGCACACAGAATTAAACATGTTGTGCATTTAACATGGAAAGTACCTAGATATTATTATTGGATGGAAGTTCTACATTAATTTTGATATAAGGTGATATTTTAGGTATTACTGGATTTCCCAGGAATTGTTTTTAATGTTTAGTTAAAAAAATATTCTTCATCTTGATTCTAGGCTGATTTCATAGAAAATGCTGTTGAGGGATTTCTGCATCCCCAACCAACCAGCGGAAACATGCAAATTACCCAAATCTGAACTTCGGTGCTCTACATTTACATACATGATGCTATCTGTAAAGCCCCTCAGTGCAGCTGTATGAATTTGAGTGTGAAGAAATGCGGTTTGACAGGATCTCTGTTGCAACATCCACATTCGTGGTCGTGTTGTTCCACCACGTGCTGTTTGACTTTGCTGATGTCGTGTCTTTGTGATGGCGTGACACAAATAAGATCAGTCGCTCCATACGAGGCTAGACAGACATGAGTGTGACGTGGTCAAACTCCAGGGACCTTAATGAAGGACTTCCTTATTCACAGTCGGGTTACAAATTCTTTTCTTGCAAATATTGTGTCCTCTCCGCTTGGGCTTTGTACAGCCATTCAAGCATGTAGTGTTTTATAGCTTTTTTATATCGTTTTTATTGAATGTTTAAACAATGGTCACAATTTATTGCCTGGTAAATATTCTTCAGTACACTTGCTTCTGTACAGGCAATTTAACATGAAGACTGCAATGAAAGAAAGCACAAATATTAGTGGGAGGACTCCTTTAGTGCCTTTTTGTCTCCGCCTAATTTCAATTTCTCTACAGCTAAACTTCCACGTTCCTTTTAATGCCCCTCTTAACGTGCTGCATCTGCTTTTCTAATGTACCCTCATGAGATGTTTTCATATTCCATCATGCTGAATATTGAAAGCAATGAAAGAGGAACAGTGACAGACAAAAACAGAACTGGTTATGTGCAGTTCTATTCCTATACTGCCATCTTTATAATTGTCTGAGAATAACATTGTTTTTAAATTGAATTGTTAATTAACTTGGATAATATTTTGGTGGTGAACCCATTATTGTGTATTTGACATTGCGTTACTTTTTTAACAGGTTGCAGCTTCCTATGGAAGCACAGTCTGCATCTTTGAGCCAGTTCAGCATCAAGATCAAAAAGACACATCGCTCGCTGTGAGTAGACGACATAATCCAGCCAGTCATTTTTTTCCCCATTGAGATTTCTAAAAACACTCTAGGTTACTTCCTCATTTTGACTCCTTTGCAAATAATCCAGGATCCAAGTTTTCAGGCCGTCCAGATTTGTCTTTGTTGTCTTTGTTTGGTCCGCACCAGAGTTCAGCTAAGCTTTCACCGTCAGAAACGAACTCCAGTCTGGTTAAAGAGGACCAATGGCTCAGGTGTAAAAGCGCCCTTAGAGTCCAGCATGTCGGGCCAGTGCAGACATACATACTGTGTTTAGTCTATGTGACCTGATCACATGTGGCTCACATGAGAGGAGATTCACTGTTCCCTGGTCTAACATTATGCATTTGGATACACTGGAGGACAATGGAACTCTTTGTCCTTTGTTTATTAATCGTCATCTTGAAATATAATCGCCATTTTTGTATTTTGTACAGAAAGCAAATTGCCAGTGGCAGAAGACCGGACAGTTCATCTTAAAATCCGTGGTACGCAACCTTGCATGGCACCCCTCAGGTACTTGGACAGATTGTGCTTTACTAATGTACACACTCAAAACAAATGGTAGTAGAGTTCAAATGTGACATATGTGTGTATCCAGGCAGGAGTCTCTTAACCGGCTCAGATAGCTTGCAGTTGTGGTCTAATGTTGCCGGAGAGGATGATGAAGCTGAAGAGGAAAAGCAGAGGAATAAAATGAGAAGTGACTCCAGCAGTGCCTGGAGTTGCATCTGGCAGAGCAAGTAAGAACAACATAAAAGAGACTTTGTGGATTTTTTACCAGCATTCTTTTTCTGTGGAATAACCAGCTAAGTAGTTATGATATTCTGTTATTTCTAGATTTCATTCTTCTCATCTTGAAAACACAATTCTTCCAAGCTTGTCAAATGAATAAAAAGTGCCATGTAATTTTTTTTTTCGTTTTTTGTTTGAAGGACGGCCTCTCCAGTTAGCTTAATGAAGTTCTCACCTGATGGAGAATTCTTTGCTACTGCTGGACAGGTGAATGACTTTAGTAGGGTTCACTAAAAGTGTACTGATGTTGGTTCAAAGCAGCATATAAATGGCTTCAACAGCTTTCATTTCACATCGAACAAAATGCTGAACGTTTTTGTCAGGATTATCCTCAACATCCAGCCTGGATGCTGCAGCGTGTACCATGATTACTGTTTTGATGGTAACTTTCAGTGGTATATTGGAATGTAAATAGACAGAAACTTAAACCAAAGGAGATAAAACCATCTCTGGGATTAGTAGTCTCACATGAGGCTCAAGTCCTCTAAAGACAGGTTGTTGTCAATTTTAATTTGTGTACGTGGAGGATGTCAACTTTAATATCTGCATATCTTTCTTTCTAAGGATGACTGCTTGGTGAAGGTGTGGTACAGCACCAGTAAGTGGAGGGTGGGTGTTTCTGGCCTCTTCACACCTCCTGAACCCAGTATCGCTGTCAGGGGAGAGCTCAGCTTTTCCTTCGTCTACCTCGCCCACCCTCGCTCTGTCACGGGCTTCTCATGGAGGAAGACCAGCAAATACATGCCCCGGTATGAGCACTTTTCAGCATTTTATTTCAGTTTCACAAGCAACACACTACCGTACATAAAATGATTAAAAAGGAGCAGATTTTGAAGGTACCCCTTGATATAACCTGTTTTTCACCATCTGTTACTGGAGGGACTGGACATTTCACTTCTGCTGTCTTTGGATGTCTTTTGGATGTCTTTGATTAATATAATTTATAGCTTAATTGTAAGTACACTGAGCCAGATGGGGCCTGAATTTTCTTATGAAAATAGAACAAAATAAAACATCTGGCATTCAGTTTTGTTTTTGCCTTATGATGTTAGTAACCCTTTCAGACCATGGTTCGTTATGCTTTGTCATGACTTTCTACTTTCTTGATAAGGTTATATTTTTAATTTATTTTACAGATATATTGTATACACAGTATATATTTTTAATCTCGCAACAGATGTTAGTTTAACCAGCTTTAATCATAATTAAGACATTCCTAATAAACATAATGTCTATTTTCTGTGTCCTTCATCTCCCCTGACAGAGGCGCAGTGTGTAATGTTTTACTTACCTGCTGTAAGGACGGTGTGTGCCGGCTCTGGGCCGAGACTCTCCTCCCAGGTGATGGCCATCTCTCGGGTTACCATAGCAACCTCACTGCCAGCCAGCATAGTGACACAGTCAAATGTGCTGCCTCCTCAAAGAATAAAAGCTGCAATGGAAAAATGCACATAAATCCTGGTGTGGAAGTAAGTTACGTTAAAAATACTTTGCTGTTAATGATACAATCCATGCAGAACGCACTCCTGTTATGAAGTTTATTGTGTGGGGGGAAAAGGAATAAAAAGGAAGAGTCCCATTTCACATTTAAAACATTAAACATTAGCACTTGTTTGATCTTTTGTGTTTCCCACTCGCTCAGCTTTAAAATTCAGAGTGGCTCCTGCTCAGATCAGTCAGAAAGAGGGAAACCAAGAAAGAAAATGAAAAAGCCAAGACGAGGGCATGTTAAATTTAATTTATTGTTAAATGACTATACTGTATGTGTTTAAGTTTGTTTTGGGCCCATGGAATAGTCCGTAAAATGGTTCCAATTTGTAATTACTTAAAATTAACATATGCGGCAGGTTCAAGATAAAGATCATCCTGAAATACTGCATAAATTGGAAAATAATAGCTCTGCTGAGGCTTTTTCAGAGACTGAAGCCCTCATTTTGCTCATGTTTTATTCAACACAATTCATCAAACAAGGTTTTGACCTGACTGTCAGCCTTCAAGGGGTAAAAAAAAATCCAACAATTTCCTTCCTTCTAAATTGCATTACAGGTTGCTTTGAAGGTTTATGTCTGACCGTGCCAGTTTAAAGCAACATGTTAGTGGTTCAGACATAAATTATTTAGTTTATTAAGCATTTTTGTTAACTTAAAGAGTAAATATTTTCCTTGCAGTGCAACGTCCAAGAAACACTGCAAGCCTCCATTTACCGGGATGTGCTCCAGCCCTCTCTGACCGGCTGCCTGCCTCACCATCAGAACAGACACTACAGCCACAAGAAAAGTGGCAACAAAGTTCCCCACGCTAACGCTTTGTGTCACTTCCACATCGCTGCCAGCATCAACCCAGCCACAGGTTAGAATACGCTGCTGAACTAGTCGCTTTGTAATTTTATTGAACTGCATTTCCATTTTGCTCCGTTGCCTTGCATTCCATGAGCCAGTTCGAGTTTGGATCACTTCTTCTGTATATGTTTACAAATGTCCCTGTTTGCTCTTGAAAAATAGTCCTAAACCTTTCCGACACATCTGTTTGGTACAAAATATTTGTCCGCAAACCATGTTAAATAGCTTCAGCCGGACATAATCTAATGCTTCACTGCACTTTTTCATTTCTATTGCAGACATTCCTTTACTGCCCTCCATCTCTTCGTTAAGTTGCGGTGATGATGAAGAACCCGGGGGTCTATTCACTGTCCACTGGCTCAACAACAAAGAGCTTCATTTCACCTTAGCAATGGAGGTCTTTCTGCAACAGCTCCAAGGCAGCCTCGAGCAACAAAATGACTCCTCCCAAGAAGGTACTGAAATTTTTTTTTTATTTTTTTAATTTTGTGTGTGTATTTCAAAACTCATATTTGGATACTTTGATTTCTATTTTACTGCAGATGATGAGGATGGTGATAGTTTTGATGGAGAAGATGATAATAGCAGGCCGATTGACCTTGAAGGATCGGAAAACTTGGAACATTCTTTGTCAGCAGTGAAGCACCAGGTGGATGTGCTATTAGAGGAATGGAATAAAAGTGCAGACATGCTGTTCAGTATCCATCCTATTGACGGCTCTCTGTTAGTCTGGCATGTGGACTGGTTAGATGAATACCAGCCGGGCATGTTTAGACAAGCTCAGGTATGTTGACTTTAGATAAACTTCTTGTCAGATAATTAGAGATCTTTGATCTTTATCCAAAATATGTATTATTTCATTAAATAGTAACCTGATCAGAATTTAAATGGTTTGATGTTACTCAGAATTGAGTAGATGTTGCTGTCACTTATTAAACATCTCAGCAAAATGGTGAATAATTCTGACAGCATTTGAATTATGTGTAATTTCAAAAGAAAATTCAATCTTTTACCTAATGCATTTTTTATTAGCAGAGAAATAATTGGACACCTCTCATATGACTGAGTGTGGAGAAGCACCTGAAAGAATCCCAAGTTTCACTGATATTCTGATTTTGATTATAGTTGGCTACTTTAATCAGGGGGGGATTAAAGTTTCTACTATAATTATTGGCATAGACACTTTTAAAAAGAACAACTTCAACAGGATGAAACAACTTCAACAGGATGAAAGAAGGATAGAACTTTTTTAAGCTATTGATTTACCAGATAGCTGGGCTTTAATTAGCTTCAGATATCATTTCTATTTTTATCTTTTTCTCTCAGGTGTCCTTTGTGTCCTGTATACCAGTGGCATTCCCTACAGGTGATGCCATCTCCCTCAGCCACAGTGTGGTGATGTATGCCTGTAACAAGAATGTGGATCTGGCTATCCAGCATGGCAGAAAGCGACCACCTGGGAGCATGATGCCTCAAGCCAAATCTGCTCTAATAAGCTATGGAGGGCAAAGAAAAATTGCAACCTGCAGCAGTCTTCGACTAAGCATTTTCACCCCCAACGTTCTCATGATTTCAAAACATTCAGATGGGTCCCTGAACCAGTGGGCGGTCAGCTTTGCAGAGGACTCTGCTTTCTCCACTGTGCTTAGTGTATCCCACAAGTCACGGTATTGTGGTCACCGCTTCCATCTCAATGATCTGGCCTGTCACTCACTACTTCCTCTCCTCCTCACCACCTCACACCACAATGCTTTGAAGACTCCAGAGGTAGACATCATCCGGGCTCAGGATACCCTTTTCCCAAGTTTCTTTGATTCAACTTCTCAGCCCAACAGGTCGATCCAGGTTTCCCAGGATCCCAACGCCATCTACAGTGAGCTTATATTGTGGCGGGTTGACCCTGTCGGCCCTCTGTCATTATCAGGAGGAGTCTCTGAGCTTGCACGAATCAATTCCCTACATGCATCAGCCTTTGCTAATGTAGCCTGGTTGCCCACGCTCATCCCCAGCAGCTGTTTAGGTGAGCCATTATTTTATTTCAAGACAGGTGAAAACTTCCTTGCTTTAAAAGACAACTGGTTTAGTGAGAATGGTTTGTTTGTTGGAGTGAGCACAGGAAAAATAGCCATTCAATTGGCCACTTAAAGTCCACTTTAACATGAATATCTCTCTCTCTCTCCCTCCTTCTCTCCCCCTCTGCCCCTCCTTTCCCTTCAAGGTGTCTACTGCAATTCCCCCAGTGCCTGTTTTGTGGCAAGTGATGGACACTCACTGAGGTTGTATCAGGCTGTTATTGAAGCCAAAAAACTCTTGAGTGAACTCTCCAACCCTGAAATATCTGTAAGTCTTAATAAGGTTCAGTTTAATTGCTTTTTGTTACTTCCTTATATCATCTTTGGAGTAATTAATAACCAATTAGAGTATGATTAATTTGATTAGCTTTCATATAGTTGTTTCCAGATTGTTTGAAAATGTTAATATGTGCTTAATTTTAGAAATATGTTGGAGAGGTCTTTAACATCATCAGTCAGCAATCCACAGCCAAACCAGGGTGCATTATAGAGCTGGATACCATTACTGAGTTTGTAAGTACAGCATTTTATTGTTTTGTGGATAGACACTGTCCATGTGTGAAATCATCCATAACATAATGACCACTGTCGGGGAATTACACGGCTCATCAAGGCACCTGGGTTATATTGGGCACTAAATAAACATTTGTAATCAAAGCTGATGTGTTAAAAGCTGGAAAACTAAGCAAGCATAAGCACAAGCAATTGAATTTAAAAGGAGCCAATTCGTGATGGCTGTATGACTGGGTCAGAGAGTTTCCAAAAGAGCAGCTCCAGTGGGGTGTTTTAGTGGGGTGTTTAGCAACAATAGTCATGTGAGCATTAGAACTCGTCTGGTGAAATAAGGGAAGAATGTGGCCTGATTTCTCATACCTTCTCCTAAATCACGTGGATGACCAGTTGAAGGTGCCTAGCCTACCTTGTGAACACCTGACAATGGGATTCTCTATAGGAGAAAGGTACGCTAGCAGCTGCAGCTGATTCTTTAAACAATACTCTCCTGGGAAATCTTGGCCCTGCCATCCATATGGATGTTACTTTGACAGACATCATCTACCTCAGCATTGCCGCAGACTATGAAACGTTTCATGGAAATGCTATTCCCAGATGGCGGTGCCCTCTTTTTAATTATAATGTGCCCTGCTACAAAGCAAACATGGTTCAGAAATGGATTAAGGAACACAACAATGAGTTTGAAGTGTTGAATTAGCCTCCAAAGTCCCCAGATGTCCATTTGAGCATCTGCGGAATGCTCTGGACAAACAAATCCGTTCCACAAAGGCTCTACCTCACAACTTACAGGACTCAAAGGATCTGATGCTAATGTGTAGGTGGCAGATACCACAACACCCATTCAGGGGTCTAGTGGAGTCCATTGGGTTTGCAGCAAATGGGAGACTAACACAATGTCGGGCTGGTAGTCTTAATGTTACGCTTGATTATTGCTTATTAATGTAAAGTATATGTAAAGTCTTAAATAATGCATTAAATACAAAGGCCTGATTCAAGCGTGGGCTGTGTTTATTTTGGTGAGTTTTTGTGTGTTTTACTGCAACTTTAGCTCAATTTGCATCTATGTTGATGTGGTACTATAATGATAGTTCTTGTTTTCTGCAGCAGGGGAAGGAGACCCAGCTCCTGCATGTTTTTGAGGAGGATCTCATCATTGGCAGCACGAGAACGGAAGATGTGCAGGAAACTCCCAATTCTGCTCACTCTGGTATCCAGTCAAGGGTTTTTATGCAACAGTGTATCATACTGACTATCTATCTTTTGGCATTGAGATAATGGCTCCAGTCAATAGTAGCATTGGTGTTTGTTGTTTCCTCCTAGTCTCTAGTGAGCCTGCCTTCTCTGCACGGTTCTTTCTTGTGGTTGTTGAATTGACCCCCACCGGACGCTCACTCCTCCACATGTGGCATCTCCAACTCGCCGCTCGGCCCGTCACCCTGGGTTAGTGCTTTAAAACCACTACATCAATCCCACAGAGTCTTTTCTAAAAGATTTGCACACGTTCCTCATTTTCACATTTCCTGTTTCAGAAGAGACGGCACCAGATAAAGAAATCAACACAGCCTCTCCTATGAACAGCTCTCAGTTTACCTTCGACATGTTTGGCTCTCCAGGAACACCAGTAATGAAAAATAAACCCCGCACTTCCAATCTGCAGAGCGCCTGTCGCCTCAGCCTCACAACACACAGAGTGTACAGCCAAGAGCTGGCTCTGCCAGAAGGAGTGGAAGCAATCACTGTTACACCTTCAGCAGGTTAGGAACTATTGGGTCAACTACTGTACATAAATCAAATCCAACTGTTATACTTTTGTAATGAAAAAGATCGCAATTTGGGACAGGAAAACAGTGTCCTTGAATTCAAGGCTCTTGTGTTTATGATGCGGGAAAAGTATTGGTGGTAACAGCATTGTTGTTACTTTTATGGGATAGTATTAATAACCATAACATCATCGTTAAAACAGTCCAATATCTAGGTAAACGTAATAGTTGCTGCTACAGCATTTACAGACATGGATAAGGTGTCATAGTTTCACTGGAACAATTTCTTGAAGACAGCAACATGGTGTGATGGACTATTATAGAACTGCTATTTACTTTAGAAAGTTAAGCAGTTAAACATCTTTCTCTCCAAGAAAGTCTGCTATTTCATGCCAATTCACAGGCTACAATGAAAGTCACAAAAGCAATTTAAGTTACTTTGGGACCAACGAGCCTCTCCCAGGTTTTTTTTAATCGACTGTCTTTATAACAATCCTTTTAGGTCACCTGAGCTCGTCTTGTTCTCTGCCAGCTGGCCGTGTACCTTACCTCCTCGCTACTTCCTGCTCCGATGGAAAGGTGCGCTTTTGGAGATGTAACATGAGTGCGGTGGATGCTTGCACAAAGGACAACTTGTTGAACCAGTGGGAGGAGTGGCCTCTCTTGGTAGAGGAAACACTCCCCAGCAGTAGCGCTGTAAGTGTGCCAGGTTGCCCCATAAAGGTGAGCTGTTGTCACACTGGACGGATCGCAGTAGCTTACAGGAAGACTCCAAATTCACCTCGGGATTCAAGATCTCCACTTAACTCCCACGGTCTGTTGACTTCTCCTCCCGCCTTGACGTCTTCCCCTAACTTGCGCCAGAACAGCTCCTACCTGAATGCAGCCATGACTTTACCACATAGCTCAAATTTCACATCAAGGTTCAACCCGACGAACAGAGAGTCAGCGGTCCACATCGGTATCTTCCAGTGTGAGTCCACTGGTGGTTCACAGTGGATTTTAGAGCAGACCATTGTTTTGGACAGAGATGATCCCACTGCTAACCATGGTAGCAGCAATAGCTCGGCTGGAAGTGCTGATATTCCACATGTCATGGGCTTGATGCCCAAAGAATATTGTCAGGGTCCACCTACAAAGAACCTGGTTCATTTAGACTGGGTCTCTCAAGAGAATGGATCACATATCCTTACTGTTGGCATTGGTACCAAAATTTTTATGTACGGGCGTCTTTCTGGGAAGCCTCCAGAACTTTGCTTACCGTCCGACGCCAGCAGAGACCGTAGCTCGCCTTGTCTTGTTCTGCTTCGGTCAGTTGATCTGGTCTCCTCTGTTGAAGGCTCACTGCCCATTCCAGTTTCTCTCTCCTGGGTTCGAGATGGAATTCTGGTTGTAGGTATGGACTGTGAGATGCATGTCTACTCCCAGTGGCAGCCTCCAGCACCGCCGAAAACCACTGCCCAAGACACAGACATCACCAGCAGCTTTTCTTCCATTATCTCGGCTGTAAGACAGAGCCAGGACGATGGTGCCGGTCCTGGGTCTTTACTGAGCCTTCCCAAGAGGGCAGTGACACGATCAATGATGAGCCTGGCTCAGAAACTCAGCGGGAAACGAACTGCTTATGACCTGCCTGTAGAGATGGAAGATTCTGGGCTTTTTGAAGCAGCTCAGCAACTCTTTCCCACTTTACCCCAGTATCATCCTGTCCAGTTACTGGAGCTCATGGATCTTGGGAAGGTAAGTTGGAAGCTATTAGAAATGAGAGCTTCTCATTTCATTCCTTTGTTACGGAGTGTTGTGTATTAATTACATTACAGAAGATAGTAAAGCAGACATCTAAGCACATTTAGAAAGGAGTAACAGTTTAAATTTGGTGCAGTATGCATATTCATTAACATAAGTTGTCCTTTATAAGGTGCACCGTGCAAAAGCCATCTTGTCTCATCTGGTGAAATGCATCGCTGGAGAAATTGTGACACTTGTCGACAGTACAGCCAGTGCAGAGAAACGCATGCGCTCTCGAACCATCAGCGCCGGAGGCAGCACAGCAGCAAAGATGTTTAACAAAGCGGAGAAGTCCACCTCCGACTACACAGAGATCAGCTCCATCCCTCCACTCCCTCTCTATGCACTTGTGGCAGCTGATGAGGACATTGCACATGGTGGGTATAAACTGTATTTGCCCTGGGGGAGGGGGAAGGGGGGGGGGGACATGGGAAAGTTTAATTGTATTTGGTGTTAAATGGCACATTCTGAAATAAAAACCCAACCCTTTCTGATAATCATGAGTGTATATATTAAAGGTAAATGAAATTCAAAGAAGTGAAAACTGTTTGTAGGTTTGGGAATTTGCTCACCAGCAGAAAGAAAGGTTTCCACACGTGTCTTCAGATGAAATCCATGTTCTCTGTGCTTGAGCTCTTTTATGTGGCTCTCCAGATAAAGTGGACACCGTGAGTGGAGACAGCGGCCATGATTCCAGCCATACCGACACTTACGATGAACTCTTCAAGACAATCAGCATGGCAGATTTAGACCCTTTGGACAGTGATCAGGAGGAAACGGGGTGCAAGGTGAATTTGCTATTAATGTTGAATGGGGTAGAAAATCTTTGAAGTAAAATTTGAGCTTAGCTTTGTCATTCCTCACCTCCTGTTTGTGCCTTCCTTTATACATCCTAATGAAATGTGGTTAATGTTGCTTATTGTTTTGTTCTTGACATGTAGGTCATTGACCTGTCCCAGTACTGTCCAACATACTTTGGTCCAGAACATGCCCAAGTTCTGTCCAGCCACCTCCTTCATTCTAGTTTGCCAGGCTTGACACGGATGGAGCAGATGTCTCTCATGGCATTGGCTGACACTATTGCTACCACAAGCACAGACTTGGACAGCCAAGGCAAGAGCAAAGGTATCACCAAGGAGTCAAACCGAGAGATGAACATGTTTGAATTACATGTACATCACTACATCATTTGCATGTCATTGCTGATCCAGGTGGGGAGACACTGGATGAGTGTGGCCTGAAGTTCTTACTGGCTGTTCGACTACACACTTTTCTCTCTACCTCGCTGCCCCCAGCACACAGAGTGCAGCTGTTACGACAAGGTAGGGAAATGTAGTATATCCTGCTTTAACACTTAGTAGTATGGATGTAAAGAACCGAGCCTCCTGGGGAATTCTAAAAACTTGGTTGTCTTTATGGATGTATTTGCACTTAAGATAGAAAGTGTCGGCACACCAGAGACCATCTTATCATATTATGATGACTAACAATGAGGAGAATATTCCACTCTAATCATTGTGTGCATTTTTCCAGGCCTGTCAACATGCCATTATGCTTGGGCCTTTCATTCTGAAGCTGAGGAGGAGCTGTTGAACATGCTGCCTGCTCTACAGAAGGAGGAGACCACCTGGCCTGAGCTGCGCTCCATGGGTGTCGGCTGGTGGCTGCGTAGCACCAACAAGCTACGTAGGTGTATTGAGAAGGTGAGGTAACACACGGCATTCTTTTGCATTGTAGTGTCATTATATGTTTAGGAGTTTGTCCTGTGCCTTCTTGATCGCTGTTTTCCCTTTCTTGTTGTACAGTGAGCTAATTCCGTCATCTTTTGATGTTATAAAAAGGATTAAGATTGTCCAGGCACATTTACATTTGCAACTTTATTCAATTCAGTTCAAAACACTTTATTTATCCCAGTGTGGGGGTACTTAAGATAACAGAAAATATCAAACAAAAATCAATCAACCGATCATAAATGAACAATAAAAATAAGCATTTTATTGCTAATTTGCTGAGTCCCAATTATTAAATATTAGTTAAATGTCAGTAAAATTGTGGCTTGATTGCACATATCTGTATTTTCCTGTTTTCTGTCAGGTTGCAAGGGCTTCTGTACAGAGAAATAATGATCCTTTGGATGCAGCCATATTTTACCTTGCAATGAAAAAGAAAGCTGTGGTGTGGGGATTATACAGGTAAGGTAAACTAACCTGAAAAACCTACATATATGAACACATTTTTACTCATCAAGCCTAACAAGACTTATTTTCTCTAGACTTGTGTATTGTGTATTGTCCTCCTTTTGCTCCAGGTTTTGTCAGCTTAGCTTAGACTCAAATTTTAAAACTATAGTAAAAGACTATGTGGAAAGATTGCTGATTACCCTTCAGTTAAAAAAACAAAATACAACAACAACCTACAATTTCATTTGTGAGCATTTAGAGTCCATATTACCTTTTTATCTCCAGATCTCAGAAGAATGCTAAAATGACAGCCTTCTTTCGGAACAACTTCAGTGAGGACCGATGGAGGAAAGCGGCAATGAAAAATGCATTTTCTCTACTGGGAAAGCAGCGGTTCCAACATTCCGCAGCCTTCTTTCTTCTTGCTGGTTCCCTCAAGGATGCTGTGGAGGCAAGTGAAAAATACAGGACATGTATTAAACACTGGCCTAGGCCAGCAATACTGCTCTTGGCAGTCGAGCCCTGTTATTTGTTATTTACATGCATAATGTCTGTAGCATTTTAATTTGCATTGAAATGCTAATTATATGTGCTAATTATATTTATAGTTCAGACTGTACCGGTAGAAGCAGTAACGGTCACACATGCATCTCCGGATTATTGATGTAGTTGATGACTCCTGGGTCTTCCTGTCTCTGTTTTTTTCCATCACTAAATGGTCACATGTATCAATCAGACTAAAATCTTGTTACAGTGACCGTGGCACTTCTTTTCAGAACAATTTTCTGTTCTTTCACATATTTATATGTGAAGTAGTGTCTGGGCAGTACGATCACTTCACCTTTTATTCATCAAGGTTATTCCTATTAAGTCCCTGGAGAAATGAGTCAGGTGCTTTCAGTGAGTAACTGGAACATCTGGAAGCATTTTATGGAAATGAGTATCACTCAGGCTATCACTGACTTTATTTCGCTGCCTGGGAGACATTTTCATTGAAATGCACCTCACACCTTTCAAATTAGGGCCAACTGCAGTTATGTAATTTATTCACTTCACTGTATGAATGATTTTTTTTTATTATTCATTTTTTTGTATTTGCATGTTATCTGTTTTTTTGGGTTTATACAAAAAATGGTGCAATATAACATGTGCTGTCCTGTCTAATCTCTTTACCGCAATTTGATTTCCCTGGAAATCGTCTTGCTTTTTTCTCTGTCAGGTGTGCTTAGAGAAAATGCAGGATCTACAGCTGGCCCTGGTGATCTCCAGACTGTATGAGTCTGAGTTTGAGACGGCATCAACCTTCAAAAAGATCCTCCAGAGACATGTTTTGGGACAAGATAAACAGGTGCGACTGTTGATCATTAGTGGAAATGTGAAACTGATAAGTGAGGTTTAACTGTTTGTATTTTACTGTAATGAAACATGTTATTGATGCACTAGAATACCAGACGGGCTTGATTGATATCCATCTATGTGCTCTGTGCGTTAGATCGAGGCGCATAAGGACCCATTTTTGCGGAGCATCGCTTACTGGGTCCTGGAGGACTACAGCAAAGCTTTGGACACTCTGCTTGAACAACCGTGTGATAACTCCTGTGCTGGAGCCACTTTTGGTGAACGTGACGCTGGTAAATCTTATTTTTTCCAGATTGGTTTTTTTCTGTTTCCATCTTTGGGAGGAGAAAATATACAATCTCCGAACTGTCTGGTTCTATTTTCCTCTATCTCTGTATGTAATCACATTTAAAGCTTATAGTCTTTCAAATGCAGTCCTGCAAGTAAATAAGGTTGAGTCCTTTGTTTTCACACAATGTTTCAGGATTTTAAGTATATTTGGTATTGATTATGTCAATGCAGCCTAATTAAGAACAGAACTTTAATAGAAATGGTCTCAGTTAATAGTGCTACCACACAGGAACCCACCTGTATTTACAGCTTTCTTGACATCAGTCAGAGCCTTTTTATTGCCATTTGGTCTGTCAGTGTTTCTAAAGCCCCTGTCTGTGTCTGTACATCCTTAACAGATGGTTCTCCTGTGTCTTCATGCAATCCGGAGGTTTTCAACTTTTACACCTACCTTCGAACCCACCCACTCCTCCTCCGCCGCCACTTTGCCTCCTCAGATAAGGCTAAAGTTGGCCTCACAGCTGAGGGTCGCAGGGCTGATTCCATTAGCCTGGAAGAGAGAAGACTGTTTTTCACAGCTGCGTACGCTCACCTGCAAGCTGGATGCCCCATGCTAGCTCTTGAGGTCCTCTCCAAGATGCCCAGAGTTTGCAAGCATTCTATTCTCCCCAGCCACAAGAATGCAGGCATCTCAACAAACCTCATTACTGGGAGCAGGAACCAACAGACATCTGACTCGGATTGGTCTCATTCTGCTTTGAATGGCTATGAGTCTGATAGTCACAGCATATCCAACAGCCGGTCTGATTCAGTGTTAAGTTTTGACTGGAGCCAGCCTTCACTGACACTCCCAGATGAGTCCCTGGAGCTAAAGTGGGACAGTGACAAAGATGACGACGAGGAGGTTGATCAACAGGATGAGGATGAAAGTGAAAAAAATCAGAGTAGAAGAAATGCAGACAGCAGTCAAATGTTCCGCGAGACGCATGATTCCATGTCAACAGTAGTGGGAATGGGAGATGATAGCGAGGACAGCGACGACTTCATAACACCTTCCAATGATATTCTGGCTGCTCAGCTGAAGTTTACTGCCTGCTTGAAAATCATGACCAATGAGCTCCGCACCCTCTCAACAGGGTATGAATTGGAGGGAGGAAAGCTGCGTTACCAGCTCTATCAGTGGTTAGAGCGAGAGGTAATAACACATAAATACATGAGCCCACACCTGCTCAAACCTTGTAGCAAACATCATTCTATTCTGTTTGGTAAAGGCAAAGACTGTAGCTTTCTCAGAGGAAGTGCAACAAATTTAACTTAAAAGACTAACTTAATCCTGCTACATCTCCGAAACCCTCACAAATTTCCAGCCAAGTTGTGTCTTTTTCCTCATTTCAGTACCCAAATAAGAAATTGTAGTCTACATTAGTTCTCCTTTTTCCTGCTTTGTTGGTCTGCTTACACACATAAATTAATTAAAGACAAAAAGATTTGGTTTGTCCTTTCAGCAGCTTTTAACTTGGAAACTTGTAAGGAACTCGATCTTTCTTTGAAAAGTCTTTGAGTTGACATGAAATAAAAATATGCTCTTGTTTTCCCAGGTGCTGGCTCTCCAGCATTGCTGCAGCTACAAGCCCTGCTTACCAGAACTATGTATCCAGGAGGAGGAGCAGGTACGTGCGGATAGCTGGGCCCTTTCCCGTTAGTTAGATTGTCATGAGGAAAAATTAAAGTTGTACTTATATTAAA
Organism: Takifugu flavidus; assembly: GCF_003711565.1. NCBI lineage: Eukaryota > Metazoa > Chordata > Actinopteri > Tetraodontiformes > Tetraodontidae > Takifugu > Takifugu flavidus. The sequence goes on along the minus strand of NC_079524.1, from coordinate 9,620,686 downwards.
AGGACAACAGCACATTGTGGTTAGAGAAATTGTTGCTTGAAATATGTTAGCTGAACCTTTTGGCCTAATATTGAATCATGTCTTATTGTTTGATGCATAATCCCAACATGCAGTTGTAAATCTTGCATAATTGTCCAATTTTAGACGGATGCTACATTTAATGGTGTATTTACATTTTAGATAATGTCAGACTGTTTAAAGAAGTGAGGCTAATGCTGGCATGTGTGGGTTATTAATCCTAATATATCGACCAAAATAAATGCAGATATATTGTGAATAAAACTAATACAATAAACACCTATTTTTTAGGCTGTGAGCCCCCATGACAACCAAAAGAGCAGAAGACACTGGCTGCAGAGCAACCAGCCCCTGCTCAGAATGTTTCTGAGTTACTGCAGCTTGCACGGCTCACATGGTGGAGGACTGGCCTCCGTGCGCATGGAGCTCATATTACTGCTCCAAGAGTCTCACCAGGTAGTTCAAGTGTGGCATGATGCATGCTCTCAGAAGTAGTGTGTGTGGGGGGGTGTATCGGCTGTATGCAGGCACTTTGACCTAGTCGGGTGATAACATATTCTCTTTGAAGTGAAGGATACTGGGCAAGTGAGCGTGAAAAATACAAATGGAAAATGAGCATAATGCCATGTGAAAGCATGTTTTTAACTGCTTTTCCAACGCCCACACACTGAGTCACTGAGACTCATCCAGAGCTACTTGTAATATACTGATGAATGTCTGCACACCTCCAGCAATAAGATGACCGTGTGCTGTTTCTCTGAGCTCCTGAGGGAACTCCTGACTTAGGCTGGCTATTAAAAGGGTGACTCAAATTTTAGGAGATAAACAACTGAGCTGCAGTTGGGGGGGGGGGTTGAAATGTTAGCACAGTCCATGGGGACTGGGAATCCATTCTGTTCTTTGATTTTTAAAATAGAAACAGGATCTTTTTGTCTCAGCTCCACGTTTTTGCCTTGTGTCTTCATTATTTTTAAGGATTTAGATTTATTTTTGTTTTATTTTTGTCAAAGGCCATTGATAAGTGATGGCTGAACATGATTCATCAGCCATTACAGCTGATCATATTCAAGGATATAGTAAACACACATTTGCCAATAACAAAAGGTTGTCTCTTATCAGCTCCATTGACATTAATACTATGCCACGTATATACTGTAGCTCTGACAGTTTTTTCTGCGCATTTATACATCTGTTCAGCAGCTTTCTTGCCTACATGCCGTAGTGACTAAATTTCAGTGTCTGACCCTCTTCAGGATGACTCCATTCAAACAGCAGTGGCCCCCTGTTGTCAGCAAACCTCCTTCCCCCTCCTGATGGCATGCACAGCCAACGTCAAAACAGTGGTGGCTAATCCCATTGTCTACCTGACCAACCTGACTCATGACATCCTGCAGACCATCATTGCGCTTGACTCCCCTCCTCACCCTGATGTGGTTACTAATGAGGTAATGAGCTGTCCTTTATCAGTGGTGATCATAAGCTGTCTAGCACAGTGCAGGTTTTCCACTGTGGAATACTCCCCGCCATATTCAGTTGTTGCGGGTCATAGATGAGTGACCCCATGGTCACCCATAACAAGGCAACAGCTGTCACACAACATGAGATGCTGCGAAGGAGGTTGCTTTTAGTGGAGCTTGGAGGCTGTATTCAAATACTTTTGAATTCCATTTTGCTCTTTTTCTACTCCGTATTTCAGATCTTTGTAATGCAAACCCTTGCCGCCTCCTTATCAGCCTGCATTTATCAATGTCTATGTGATGGACACACCCACAGGTATGTTTTTCATTGCTATTTTTTATTAATTTTGAAGTAGGCCTTGCTGTACACTTATCTGTTGCTGTGGTTATTTTGAACAAGCTCACTGGTATTAGAATAAACCATGTTTATTGTAAAGGACGACCTGTTTAAGGAGAAATAGAGGGAAGTGTTCTTGCCAAAAATATGCATCAATTTAAACCATACTGGGAATGAGATACGACAGCTGCATGCCTGCTTTAAATTCTTTATCACAGTTTTGTTTTGTTTTTTTAATTTTGCAGAACACAAAAGAGCAACATTGTTTATTTAAGACTGTTGTGTTCTGTCAGCGTCAGTCACTCTGACAGTGCGCAATCCGTAAGGATTTTAAAATTTAAATGAGCTTATCAGTTTTGGGGTTTGCCTTTTTCCTCTTTTGGTCCTGCTCCTGTGTGGATTGTCGAAACCTACATACTTTGCACATGATCGGCTCCCAGTCTAATAATTTCAGATTGTGTCACCGGCACACGCCTTGCTTACTAAAAACATGATGCGGAACTGTAGCACTCGCACTGTTGACTGATAAATGTGAGAGGGCGTCTGAGCTTAGAATGGGAATAACGGGTGCTTTTATATATCATGCAAATCATTGGCTGACTTATTTGGCCTCTGGTTGATGATAAACTCTCCCTAATACATGGTTCATCCTAAATTTCTGTAATAATCCCTAAGTGTCAGCAACACATGGTGGAATTTGAATAATATATTAATGACTATAGTGTTATAACAACTGAGACAGTGTTATGACTGTGGTAACTACAACACCTACTTCTAAAGATATTCCCTTTTATCCATCTGTATATCTATATATTTGATGTAGAAGAGGGCAGACTTTAAAGGGAACTCATGAAATATTCTGAGTTAAACACTCTACAAAATTTCACCTCAAACTTTATAACAGCTTTATACCAGGAGAACTTTTCACAGGAGCACCCCTTCACTCAGGAAGGGTTTCCATATTACTTTATTTGTTTTTTTTCACATCTCCCTCAGCCATGTCAACACTTTTACTGGAACTGTGTATCAGAGTGTGTTGCTGTCCCAGAAGCAGCACGGCAGAACCTTCAGCATGGAAGAGTCCGTTCAGCCCAATACCTCTCCTGCTCAGTGGCCAGGTACGTTGGCTGAAGCGATTATCCAAATATTCTGTTTGTAATTTGGTAAATAGCATTAGTATGCGGTGTTATTAATCCCTGTTCCCAGGTATTGCATCTCTGTGTCGCCTGTTGAGCTCAGCGGGTGACGAGAACCAGCCGGGCTTAGCCGTGCTGCTCTGTGAGATCCTGACTGCCGTCTTCCTCAGTCTGTTTGTTCATGGCTTGGCAACTCACTCCAGCAATGAGCTGTTTCGCATCGTGGGCCACCCCCTTAACAACAAGCTCTGGGTGACAGTGTTTGGAGGAGGCGCTCGGATTCCTGTTGTGGCGAAGGCCAACAGTCACACAAAATCACCCCCTCCAGGTTAGTCGGAGTTGGTTTGGCTAATGTGTTTGCTCTCAGCCTCCCTGAGAAAGTCTCCCTCCCTCTCTGTCCGGATTGTTTCCATGTGAACAGCAGTTAAAACATATTAATTTTTGCTAAATGAATTGCCGTCCGGTTGGAAGGGCGAAGACAAATCCTTCTAGCAGTTAGTGTGAGAGCACTCTTACTCACACCTTCGTGAGTCAGAGTAATGCAGTCAAAGCTTGTCCTTATTGGGTAAAATATGCACATTTCTTTAGTTTATATCTTCTTTGCTGCTGTGCTTTTCACCAGGAAAGTTGTGATTGTTATCACAACTGTTATCACTCTCTATGTAATATGAGAATCCATGTTTAAGTAGCAGCTGAAAATCAGAGTCGCATTTAATTTTATTTCCTTTTAAGACACCCCGGCCTCACCCAGTTCCTCCAACGGGACTCCAAGACGATTTCGGCTCCTGTCATCACGTAGTGGGTCCAGGGGGGAGTCGGGAATAGAGGAAGAAGGCCCCTCCAGTCCAAAACCTCAGCCTGTGGTGGAGCAAGAAGCAGCTTCCATCTTTAAAGAAAGATTTATCCATCCAGACCTCAGCATTTGGGATTACCTTATCACCAAGGTGATCCAGAAAACACTTATTATAAGGCCTTTTTGGGCTTCGAGGAGCAGCCAGGAGGTTTTGTGTTGATCCTTTCTCTATATTCATTACTATTACTTGGTTTGCTTTTAGCCTTTGCTACCTCCATCAGAAAGCAGAATTGAATATGATTCTGAAGAGAGCCAGAGTAGTCAGGATGAAGATGACGACGATGAGTTTGAAGATCCATTTGACCCCAATACGCCACAAAGGGAGCACTCGAATCACAATTCATACAGGTACCGATACAGCGCTTCTCATTAGAAGTGGTTAAGAGGAGTAAACCTGTACTTCTGTTTCAGTGTGTTAGTTGTTTGTGCGCTGAACACATCCACACTTTTCTCCATATTCCCTTTATTTTTTCACACAGTTGGTGTTTGATGCGTTTGGCAATGGTTCAGCTGGTGTTGGTCAACCTGAGATCGTTCTTCCCAATGGCAGGATATGATCTATTGGGTAAATACTCCCAACACACACTCTGATGTCATCACCGCCCCCATTTTTTATACATTTGTAACTCTGTTTCAGATCTGCCTGCCTGCTCCCCCCTCTGTCACGCTGCGTTGAAAACGCTGCAACGCTGGGAGCAGGTGCTGCAGAAAAGGCTGCAGATCTTTGGGGGCCCCCCTCTCAAATACATCTCAACTCCCCTTCAGGATGAAGCGCCTGGTCCCGCCCTGCTGAGACACAAGGCCCTGTATGAACCATCAAACACCCCATTCAGGTGCAGATATAGGAAGCCTCACACAGATATGTTATAGAGGAAGACGGCATGTTATACCGAATAGGCAGGGTGATAAATGTTGTTTTTGGTAAACTGCAGTTTGTGTTCCGTTTGATCTGGTCTTTAGTGTTTTTATTTCATTAGCATTTTGCATCCTCTCGAGGTCTTCTGCATACGTTTGCATAAGGCAGCGCTTGCTTATCTTGCTACAACTTTAAACATCCAGCAATGCCCCTCAGCCCTCTGACAACATGAATTCATACATCGAGGGGGGCGTTGGGCTGGATAGATTATATCATACCAAAGTAACAGCACATCATACAAGTACGAGGCAGTAAGTAATTGTTCCAAAGTTTAGCCTACAGCTGTTCGTCACCAGCGGTTTCCACACACCACAGCGCTGTTCGAATTTACTTTTCTTGGAGGGAAATCGCTTCATCTGTGTGATTTTGATATGTTTTGCCTAAAGCTGCAGTTATTTAGAGAGAGCTAACATCAAGACCAGTGGCCCAAATAAAATATATGCACATATTCTCTCTCTGTATCCGAAAAGGGTCACGGCTGATTTATTAAGCGTTCGTGTTAAAAGCTGGAGGTGCTTTGCTCCTTTCAGGACGGGCCACCCTTCTGCGCTGCCAGTGAAGCGGCTCTGGCAGTTTCTGGTAAAGCAGGAGGAAGTGCAGGAGACGTTCATTAGATACATCTTTACCAAGAAACGGGACCCAAATCAGGTACACCCACTTCTGCCTAAGCGCTGCGCAGCAAATCCTCACTGAATAACCCATAAACCGCTTTGTTCTAATAAAACCCTACAACCTGGCTGATGTGTAATCACCCCAAGGCATCGATGCCGTTTATGTGTCTGTTGGCAAAGCCACTTTTGTTTATACTGTTGCTGTCGTTCCGCATGCCAAGCACACGTTTTATTACTGCCTCCAGTTGCATGTCGATGCTGTAATTTTATTCAAATGATTGCACCCTGTCTAATTCACTGCGTAATAATCCAGTCTCTGTGTTTGCCTGCATGGTTCACGGCTGTTTTGTGTGTGTGTGTGTGTGTGTGTTGTGTGTGTGTGTGTGTGTGTGTGTGTGTGTGTGTTACTCCCCTCTGCTGCTTCCCCAATCATTAAAGTTGGGCGAGGACCAGACTGACAATATGAAATGTTCAGGGATGGAGGAGACAGGAACCCATCAGGTACTGCTGCTTCAGATAAATTCTGATTCATGCTATTTTTAGGTCGGGGGGGGCGGGGGGATCATGTATTTGCTGGCTGAATTTTTGAATCTGTTTGAAAGCTGTGACCAGTGTTTATATATCTTAGATTTATGTTGAGATGTCCGCTACTGTTGCACCGTGTTGGGTTTTTTTTGCATGTTTTGCATTTTTTTACGTTTATGTTTTACACACTCACATGCATGTTTTTGTTCTGTCCTCTAAAAAGTAAAACAAAGCCTTATTTTCCTCCTGCTGATCAGAACGTAGGAAATGAACCTGATGTTGATGGACTAGTTGAATTACTGAATATTTCCACACCTCCAAGAATGAGCCTAAGCCTCTTTTGGGTAATATTTGACAATATCCTTGTTCTACCAAGAGCAGTTACTGCACAATCATGTGGGCTATGACTGTGTAAACTAAAGGTAATTTGCAAAAATACGCTTCAGTGGCTGCGATACGCTAAACTCCTGCAGTGTGGCCATGCAGGAACATAATCCGAGGGAACGTCTGAACCCTTTTAAGCAAGGCTTGAGTTGCACACTGCATTGATGCTACATTGAGTCTTTTTAATCTTCAGGCTCTTACAGTACACGCTGCCACCAAACACGCTGCCACATTGCCGCTCCTCCGTTCGGCTCAGCGTTAATTAACCCAGTCTCTCAGAGGACGGGCTACGGAGCCCAAGAGCTTCTGATTAAAAGACCTTACAGTGCTGCAGCAGATCCACGTCTCACAGGGATGTTTAGCTCAGAAAAATGGCTAACCACCATATTTCGAATGCTTCAAGTCTGGGTTTACTTTATTCCATCTGAAAGAAGAACCAACAAATTCAGCAAACATCTTGGTTAAATCTAGCCACGAGTAATTCTGGCGTCCGGGTGTTACATCTCTGCAGTGTCTGTAAAGCCTACGTACACCTCGGTACAAAGGACTCTGGCCCGAGTTAAATAGGCCTCAGCGTAGCAGACGGCATACGAAACCAGAACACGAGACGTGTTAATGTGTGACGCTGATGCCATGTCCATCCTGATGTGCAGATTGAGTCCGATCTGAGCTGCCCTGGAGGAAAAGCGCGCATCATACACAAGGAATCTGACATCATCACAGCGTTTGCCATCAACAAGGTACAGTTCTTTTACACTAAAGTTTACAGGGCAGCCGTAAAGCATTTGACACTAGAGCCTATCTTTAATCCTTAGCGACGCAGTTGGTGTTTCTCTGATGAGCCCGTGCTCTACGTACACTTTCTTTGTTTAAATAGCAAAGTGGCACGCTCCAAGTATTCCAACAGCGATTTATTTTTCAGAGGACGGGGCGTGCTGGGTCATAGCTAAAAGCAAAACAGCGTATCGTCGTTTGACCACAGGCACATTCAAAGTGAAAAGTGTCACGCTCTAGGGCCTTCTGACTTTTTCAGTTCATCCATTAAGCATCAAGCTAGTTCTTCCCCTTATCATTTGAGTCACAGCCATCTTCCTTTCCCCATTTCCTGTCTCTTCCTGTCTCCCAGGCAAATCGGAATTGTTTAGTCATGGCCTCCACCCATGACATTCAAGAGTTGGATGTGTCATCCATCCTGGCCACTCAAATCTTGACGTGGATTGACGATGATGAGGTTGAAACCAAAGGGTAAGACTGTGTGTGTGTACCCGTGCACTCTCCTGTAACAGTAACAGGCTCATGCAGAAGAGTGCGCTGACGAGGCTCGTGCTTCTTGCTAATTACATGCTACAATTTTAACGTCCAGAAAGCTCTCTGAAACTCTGTATCCGCCTCTGTAGCGTTGGCACTGACGACTTTCTGGTCGTCCACACACGTGACGACTGTGCCGCCCTCCACGGAACAACGCCGTACACTCACAGTAGCCTCGGGACACCCATCAACATGCCGTGGCTGGGAGGAGTGCAGACGGGCCGCGGTGCATCTGTGGTGAGCTTTAGGACTGAATGCAGCACGCCATGATTATATTTATAACCCCCATTCGGCAGTTGACAGCAAATTGAGACTTTACGCACACGGCCTGGATCAGGATAACAAAGTGGAGCAAATCCACCTTTTAAAGGCAGAACGCGCCTACGATGAAGATTGTTGTGAGTGACAGATGATATGAGCGAGTCGGGGCCTGTTTTTAACACTTCAGCAGCTGACAGACGATGACGTGTCGCATTTTAAAGATCAGAAAGTTAAAGCGATCTCTCAAGTCAGATCGACTCTGCTCCTAAAAGCGTCCTCAGCCGGCACGACGACAGTCGCCATGGGTTTATTGTATCCCTCACTGCATTTCGAGAATTAATTCATGTTGTCTTTTTCTCTGGACGTGTCCTTCTTTGTAGTCAAAGCAAATCCTCAAAGCAGTTTAAATTACTTTAATTAATAATTCATCTGTCTGGGCTGTTTGCCTAAAGCACCATAGCTGCTAACTTTAGCTTCCCTCATTGACTTACAAAGGAAGACAGATGATGCTGACTCCTCTAGTTTGCAATAGAACATGTCCACAGCTTTTTAAGGGATATTTATATTATTCATGTAATAATTTTATATTATTAAGCGATTTTCGATAGTGAAATTTGGTTCAATGCGCGGAGAAATGCGTCAGAGTTGTTGTTAGTTGATGGTGCTGAGCTAAATTGACGGTCAGAACCGTTCTGTCATCATTTACCAGCGGTTGAAGGGTTGCACGTTGTTTTTACCCCCAGATGATAAAGAGAAACATCAACAATGTGAGGAGGATGACTTCCCACCCCACGCTGCCTTACTGTAAGTGTGGCTGATGCTTCTCGGCACATAACGGAGCGCATCGTGGAAAATGATCGGAGGTTTGTCGTTGTTAGACTTGACGGGAGCTCAGGATGGCAGCGTGAGAATGTTCGAGTGGGGTCACTCCCAACAGATCCTCTGTTTCAGAAGTCCGGGCAACTCCAGAGTCACCAGGATCAGGTTCAACCACCAGGGAAACAAGGTGAGGAGCAAACAAGTGTTCGCTTGGTTTCAGAACAGCTGGAGACACACTCACCTCCAGCAGAGTGGGTTGGACACTCTCCTCCCTCCTCCCTCCTCCCGCCTTGCCATGACCTAAAGCTTCCCCTCCGGTTCTCCCTGTCAGCCCAGTGCTGCACTGATGTCTCCCAGCCCTCTCAGAGCTCAGATGGCTCGTGTCCTCCATGAGAGCGAGGTCCTCCCTGAAGCTGTCTTCACTCCCAAAGCTGCTGCCTCATTATCTTTTCTCGGTGTTGAGTTTATTCTCCTTCTCTGAGAGCTCTCTTCTCTCTCCCTTTCCTCTCCGCTCTTTAAGGAGAAGCTCTTTAAGCCGGGGAGCAGGAGAGGCTCCCCCGTCTCTTCCATTTCCTCTCTTCATGAAGACAGACGCTCTTGTTTTTCACCCTCGACAGGAGCTTTACAGCTACGCTGTTACAGCTCTGTAGTATCTTTCCTTTAAATCATTCCATCTTCAAGGGGATATTTTAATGCTTATTCGTGGTTGATGCTTTAGTTTTACTTCATGTTTTCTACAGCTGAGTTTGTTTTCCAGAGAGGTATATTGGGAAGTGTAGGTCCTCCACATGCACACATGCAAACAATACATTTTTGTTACTAATCTCAGTACGTTTTATCCGCTGGTCCTGAAAGGTTTTCATCTGTGTTTTATAGTTTGGTATCGTTGATGCTGATGGAGCGTTGAGCCTCTGGCAGACCAACACGAGTGGGAACACGCCCAAGCCGTACCTGGTAAGCACCCAGCAGCGCGTCCTCGGCTCCTTCCAACCAATGATTCTATTTCCGTCCCTGGCCCGTCGGCATCCTGGCGTTCCCTTCCTGCCGTTCCCATGTTTTGTCAGCCTCTCTGTTACCGACCGTCGCTGTTGCTCTGACCCCGACAGACGCTGCAGTGCCACAACAAGACGGCTCATGACTTCGTCTTTGTGGGCTCCTCCTCTCTCATTGCTACTGCGGGCCTATCCACGGACAACAGGTGAGAGTGCAGAAGGACCGTTTGGCTGACTGGAACCGGAAAATTCAGGATTTTTAAAGTTATTCCCACATCAGGGGACCCGGGTCTTGGGCCAGTAACCTCACGTGTGGGTTAAGTTACTGTAGGTGGTTTAGGCTGCGACTGTTTTCCTCTCTGCTGCTTTTGCTCCACCTCACGTTGCTCCTGGTGGTCCTGACAGGAACGTGTGTCTCTGGGACACTCTGGTGACTCCTGGCAGCAGCCTCGTTCATGGTGAGAAACACAAATGTCTCCGCTTGAAATGTCTCTTTTCTTTAAATTTAAATGCGGTCTTCCTCTACCGTCCCGTGTCCGTCCACCTCAGCGTTCTGCTGCCATGACTCTGGCGCCACAGTGCTCGCCATGGCCCCCAGGCTCCAGCTGCTTATCACTGGTGGAAAGAAGGGCTGGATCAGCATCCTGGACCTTCCCCACAAGCACCAGCGCCAAAGCTTCCAGGCCCACGAATCCCCGGTCAAAGCGCTGGCCGTAGATCCCACCGAGGACTGCTTCATCAGCGGATCATCGGAGGGCAACATCAGGGTATTTCCCACTGACACTCGCAGACGTTCAGCGGAAAACCGTAAATCAGGAAGTAAAGGCAGAAACGGCGGACGCGATCCTGACAGCCTTCACGCCCCAACGTGTCGGCGCCGATTACAGTTGCTGTAGCTCTAAAGATGAAAATGTCACATCACACAGATGTACAAGAAAGGCTGCCGTGCACGTCTGCGACAAATTCAAATGACTTTTACTCCACATGATTGCTCACAGGAAAAAAACGACCTCCAAGGAAGCCTATGAATGTGCTGCTTGTGCTCATGCTACGCCGACCAGGAGTAAATCTATAGATTTAGATGACAGGATCTGAAATTCGAGATACTGCTGAGGCGAAGGAGGAGTCAAATGCTCGCTCACTTCCTGTGTGACATAGGCACCATAATTATAGAATAACAATAACATAACATTCCTCCAGCAGAAATCATTCCGTCTCCGTAATGAAAGAGGAAATCGCTACTTTTTCCATCTAAATTCAAGTCAGAATCATGTTTGGGTTTTTCTTTTCATGTCCAGCTGCTGTTGTCCTGGTCCACCTTTTTAAAGTTCTCTACCATCCCGCAGGTTTGGAGCCTCGCCACTCAGAGCCCGCTCTACACCTTCCCCAACGAGCACGCTCGCCAGTCGCTGTTCCGGAACCTCGGCACGGGAGTCATGCAGATCGAGGTGGGACCGGCCGATCACATCTTCTCCTGCGGCGCCGACGGCACCATGAAGATGAGGATCCTCCCCAACCGCTTCAGCGTTGCCCATAGCAACAACCAGGATCACCTCAAGAACAGTGTCAAATTCTACATATGAGAAACAGGAAGTGGTCCCAAACCCAAAATTGCCTCCAGTCCAATAACGTGAAGGTATTTTTTCTTTGTTTGCTTGTTTGAGCCAGGACAGAAGGTGAAGGGTACGATCAGAACCAGGATCGTAGGCGTTTAAAGCCGATTAAATGTAGGAATGTCGAAGCACACAGAATCCAAGAAATCTTTAAACGGCCAGCTGGAATTCCGAACGCACGCGGCGGCACGTGCGCGCCGTCTCTTTTTGCACAGGAGGTGAAGCTGTGACAGCAGGAGGAACGAGACTGGAGCTCAGCTCTTCATTGAGATGAAGAATTTTCCCGTTTTCTTCGGTCTTTGTTCAAAATGAACACGTCGGGCTACGAACGTGGTTGTGAGAGCGGAAGCTCGGACGCCGCCAGTCCGTGAAGCACACTAGATCTACTAGATCCAGAGAGGAGGATTCGCAGCACAGAAGCCAACACGTTCCCCCTTTGTTCAGCTTTCATGCTTTTAATTTGAAAAAGACTGACTGATGCACTTTTGCAGGTGGAAATGAACTCTTTGATTTTTAGAACCGTGCTCGTTTACATTTGGTTTCCTGCAGAGGCTTTTAGACTCAAGGGGGGCGGGGTTCTGTTCGTTTAGCCTTCAAAATAGTAAATCCTTAAAAACAAGTATTCCTTTTCATTTACTACACTGCATTCATTCACTGAACTGCAAAGAATGTGCCAGTTTCTCTATTTGCACAAAGAAATCTAGCTAAATGATCTGTAGTAGTGATCCACATGGCTACAGGGCAGTAAAATAAAGCCTTTGAGTAATATACAGTATTGACAGTATCCAGGATTTAAGCCGCTTTATGAAGTGTCCTTAGTTTCTGACAGCTGCCATATTAGAGCGGTCCTGTCTAGCTATTATCATCAATACGAAATTGCACAGAGTAGCATTCAATGGTTCAGTCTGGGGCTCCTTGGAATTCAATCCTGGAGATTCGCTCCCGAACAGGAAACTTTGCTGTTGACAATGGAACTTGGGTCGAGAGTTTTTAATGTCCTGTTTTGTTGGGGGAATGTTTTATTCCAACATCATAATTCTGCTCTTTACTTTTCCCCCTACGGACCCTAATAAGAAACGCCTTTGCAAACTAGGTTTTGCCTTGTAGTTGTCGTCTCCTTATTTTATTCTACCGTTGTCACGGCGACAGTGTTGACATCTTTCCCCAAGGCGGCCCGCTGCCGTCACCCTGTGGGCGGGAACTGTAACCTGGGATGGCCTTGCACATCAGCAGGGAGGTTCTGCGGATCCGTGCTAAAGAACTGTGGTGCAGGAGTAACAGGACCACCTGGTGCTGCTGAAGGAGACGATGGCGGTCATGCAGTGTTTTTCCAGAATTTTGCCCTGGAAAACCCTGGAACTATGAGAATGTGTCCAGGTTGGGATGAGTGACTGCTCCGACGCTGGGCTGGAGCTGCTCTCCACTGTTTTTTATTGTTTTTTTCCATAAATCGGAGTGGTTGAAACATGTGTTCTGTGGTTGATTGAGAATAAAATCACTTTTCCTCTGAACAGCTGCCCCTTCTCCGCCACTCATTTTCCAGGTTTTCCTGACAGCAGTGTCAGCTAACCCCCCCCCCCCATCCTCTTACAAATGTGACACAAATCCAATTTTTATAGACGTAGGACGTGTAAATCTTTACCATACGCTGAAACTGTACTGTTGTGATGAATAAATATGTAACGAGGAGGTTTTTCCTGATTCTGAAACCAGCTCGATGGTCGTGTTTCATCTCAACGGCTGCACAATCGACAGCGACTCGTGGAAATGTGCGTTTAATGCACATCAGGACCGACTCCTTATTCCTCATGGCTGGTCAACGTCCCCATAAGAGTTTAACTTTAAATTTCACTCCAAATCTATTTTTGAAGCTTTTCAGGCTGCAGCCAGATCAAACAAGACATGAAAGAAGAGCTCTTTTAGTATGAATTAACTTTATTCAACAAGCGCAACCAGTAGATTCATTCAGCTACACTGACACTATTTTCTAATAAACTATACATTATTAAATTACACTTGAGTGTCCCAAACTAAAGCCAATTAGTCCACAGCTGCAAACCTGTTTTCAGGGAATTGAAGCTTTGAGGATGTTTAGATTCGATCTGGGGAGCTTTAAAGGAGACGTGGGTGTGAGAATCATCCTTTGGAGCCGCAAGTCCGACTAAAACATGAAGGTGTTGCAGCCGTTGTAGATACAGTTTAGGAGTGGGGAGGGGTCGCTCTGCAGCGCTGACGTCACCGAGCCCTCGCTCATTTCCTCTAAAAGGAAAAGCATGTCAGCACACCCGGATAAATCAATTACAGGTTAGGAGGATGCTGCGAGGGTCCGATGGCGGCTGGTTAGTCCCGGCGGGCGTCCGATTGGCCGTCGGTGAAGGTCACAGTTTGGCGTAGTCCTTCAGGATGACCTCCAGCTTCTGACTCAGCATGATGTTCCCTCTGACCTTCAGCTTGCCGGAGAAGAAGGCCTGAGAACAGTATTTGAGTGGCGCGTTATTCAAACACCCAGGAGAAAATAGAGGAACGACATTCCTGAAGTTCAGAAGGAGGTGAGGACGTGCAGCGTCCCTCTCTGCTAAAAGAATCAATGACGCGAAGGTGGTTCACATCATTCCCAATGATGTGTCTCCTTACAGTCAGAGCGGATGGAGGGGAACTCCCCCCGAGGGACCCCCGGCACAGTATTAACCGCAGACTGTGCAGTGGACGTGTTCCGGCCTCGGATCAATACGCAGCGCTCCGGGACCAGGAATTCTGTACATGTCCACATGACGGAGGCGACGGTATGGACATAACAAGTAGCATCGATTGATTAGCTGCGCCGAGCGCTTCTGAACATCGAGATCTGTCCTCCTGACATGACTGGATCTCACGTCTTCACAGTTTTTACGGCGGGAATCGGACAGGAAAACCGGCCCGTGCGGCCTGTGAGCAGCTCCTGTACCTTCTGAGGGTTGAGTTTCCCCTGCACCACCTCCATGAAGTCCTCGTCCGCCACCGTGAAGGTCACGTCCACCTTCCCGCCGTACGGGCCCTTCTGCAGCGAGCCGGCGCCGTTCTTCAGATCGATGGCTGTGTGGGGACAGAATAACTCATGAGGCCTGATGGGGAGCCCTCGGCACCGGCTGGTTCCGAACGGCACTCACGTCAGCAGAAATAAAATTCATTACAAATAAATGCTGGCGTGGATTATTTAATCAGATTTAGAGTAATGCTGGTTAATTGAGCTCCTTTTAACATCAGTGAGGCAGCCGAGCGGACGCGGAGTCAAAACATTTCAAATGAAGGAATTTTTCCTGATGCTAATCCTAACCTAGCGCGTGCGGAGCAACATAATGCTCGGCGACATCGGTTTTATACGCTTTGATGGCAGAAACTGAAGTGAACCGATTCACGTGAACATTTGAACTATCGGTCTGATCGGTGGTGAATACGGAGCAACTCAATGAGAGGGGTTCGACGGGAGATCGCTCGAGGTCCCCACGAGGATAGAAATTCCCGTATGTGTGTGTGTGTGTGTGTACGTACTCCACTGAGCAGCGGTCTTGCCCTCTTTGGTGATCTCCCAGCCGAACACGGCGTTCACCTTCTTCACCAGCTCGGGGCCCACCTCTGAGATGCGCCGGCCGATCTCTGTGAACACCAGCTCGCTCTGCAGCCTCCCCCCCTGTGCAGAGACAGACGCACTCTTTCCCCGAGTCTATTCACACATGTCAGATGTGTAAAAGGTACAAATTCATGCTGTCTGCAGAGGGGCGGGCGTCCTCGAGGGAGTCGGAATGTGAGAAACGGTAAAAGAGGGCTGCCGCTGTACTTGAGAGGGGGGTTCCGGCGAAGCCTCGGCCGCCTGGTGCAGATCCACATAAGCCCCGGACAGAACCACGTCGCTCGTTTCCTTCACCTGGATCAAGGAGAAGAGCAGGAAAAGAGGAAGAGTGGGACTCTTTTATTTACAAATCTGTGTGAAATCGAGGCCAAAAGCCAAAGCCAGACTTTGCATTCGATGTGGATCCTGCTGCCTTCCTTCCACATGGCGGTCTGGAGCGACTGGCCGGGCATCACTGGCTTCGCAAAGCGGACCTGGGAGGGGGGACAAGCCGGTCAGCTCTGAAGTAGCACAGCAAATACAATGAACACGGCGTGTGTGAGTTTTCCTGAATAAATCCAGGGTCAAGCGAGGAGGAGTTCTCCAGATCGTGATGGGTTTCCTCCCGGTCCTGAAAGTTGTTTGCTGCGGGTCCAACGCGAGGCGGCGGAGGTTCATTAAAATGGATGAAGGGGTTTAAAATCACGCCCACCTTGATCGCTTTAAATCTGGAGGGGTCGTTGTTGGCAAACTGCTTGAGGACATGTCTGGCCGCGAAACCAAAAGAGCACAAGCCGTGCAAGATGGGAGCCTCGAAGCCTGAACAAAGAGAATTTTAAAGTGTGGCGCGTTTAAGACTAAAACACGATTTGACCTGAAATCCCACAGAAAAAAAAACACCCAAAATAATACTACTAATTCAGAGTTGTGGGTTATGTGGGATGGAGCCTCACCTCCCATGGCAGCGAAGCTGGGGTCGATATGAAGAGGGTTCCAGTCCCCACTCAGGCGGTACAGAGCGGCCTGGAACCACAGGACAACTGTCTTAACCTTTCACCCCCGCGGCGTTAACAGGAACCATCACAAAGGTTCCCACCAAAAATGTAAAAAGATCATCTCTTTGAAGCGATGCTCTTGTTAGTCATTTAAATTCCTGAAGGGAATCCCCCCCCCCCCCCCACTCTTTTCTGCTGTGTCACACTTTGTTATTAAGACTTCTGCAAATTTCTGCATTTGCTCTAAAGCACTTTAGAGGTTCTCACCCCCCCCCCCCCCCCACATGAACAGCCTGGCTAAACTCTGCAGTTAAAGCCTCACTCACTTGGTCCCTCGTGGTGCAGTCGGTTACCACGGCGTCTGGTGCCCGTTTAGGCGGCGGCAGAGGCGCCTGAAAGAAATAAAACCAGCGAAACGAATCAGGCGGCGGATTCGTGAGGCGGTCCCGCCGTGCGTCCGTCGTCGTACTTTGGCTTTGGCAGACGTGCGCGTCCCTCCGAATCTTCCCGCTCCGACCACAAACACGGAAAACTGGTTGTAGCAGATCAGCTCCCCGCCGCTGTAGGTGTTCACTGTGGAGCAGAAGCAGCACGCTGAAACCACGGCAACAGCCCGTTCACAGGTTTCACCAACACAGCAGAAGTGAGTAACGACTGTTGGTGTTTACAGTAAAACTGGGGCAGCGGAGGAGGAAACAATTAGTGCCTTCGGAAGCAATCGGGCCCAGACTGGATGGGTAATTTCCTCACTTCCAGTCAAAGTAGAATCATGGAGACGGAGGCTGGGGGGGGGGGGGGGCTTCTTCTGCGGGACATGAACTGTCACTTGTCATCACACCCGCAAATAACTTCCCCTCCCGGGGCCCAACCGGAGACGTGGAAGGGAATGACAGCAAAATCCCCCCCGTGATTCCTCGGGGAAGCCGAGGTCCCGCGTTATTTGTTTTAAGTCGGACTCATTATAGATCAGAGTATCTCATATGATCCATCTCCAACGCGAGCGCTTCTCAGCCCCTTATTTCCATCCCCGCAGACGCCGGCTGTGAATTAGCTTTCATTAGTTTGGTCTAAGAGGCAATTTTGTGGAAAAGGAACATTAAAGCGATGAAAAGAAATGAGTTTTGGAGCACACTCGGGGCGGCTTTAAAGGCTTTGACACTCACCATCCAAGAGGATGACGGCTCCGGATCCTTTGTCCAACACGTCTGCTATGGTGGCCTCAGAGGTCAGCGTGCCTGAAAGGGCAATTTACCATTCAAACGTTAGGTTTCTGATCCCTGACAGGGATGAAAACCCACGAGAGGCCCGACCTAAAGTCAGAGATCAAAGCTCCGATTGTCACAGTCATGGTGGATTCAGAAAAGACAAATACCTGAGGTTGGTAAAGGCCTGTAGAACTCCAGGTACTGTTCCCCGTGTAAGACCTGATGCACAACAGCTAGAGTCAACAACGGTAAAGGCTTCACAGGCATTGTTGTAATGATGACCTTTGACCTTGCATGATGGCTGCCCCTGTGAGAGGTTTCTAACCTGTGTGAAATCAATGTTGAGTCCAGGGATGGAAGCCAGACCACCGTCCATCATGGCCGCCTGGGAGGGAATGACCCCGAAGGTGGGGAGGCAGCTGAAGTCTGGATGACCTTCATACAGGAACCTTCATGAGCAGAGGAGCATCAAAGAAAAGATGCGTTCACACATGATGTAGACACACACACACACACACACACACACACCACACACACACACACAAACATGTTCACCCCCAAAGTTTTAGGACAAACACACGTACCTGAGATGGTCGGGGTCTTTGGTGGACATCCCCACCCCCAACGCATACAGGATACACTGAGTGTGGTTAAAGTTGAAGGTGGAAACAGGCAGTTTTTGTCCTACAGCCAAAGCCTGAGGAAGAGGAGGAGGAAGAGGGAGGAAAGGAGAGAAAGAGAGGAGATGAGAGACAGAGGGAGAAAAAGAGGAGAGAAAGGCTGCATCAATTTTAGTGCTTAAAAACTAGACGGTCATATTTCCATGGAGGCGCTGAAACATAAAACGAATTTACTAAGTTGTTCAAATGGTAAATAAGCAGAAACCTGCAAAATTGAGTGGAGCTGATGGGGTAAAACATTTTGCCCTCTTTTTATTCATGTAATGGGGAAAAAAGCTATTATTAATAATCAAATCATTTATTTATACTGCATAAAAGTGGCACCGAATGAGTTTAAAATAAAATATACAGGATGTTTGGCACAAATAGGTCAGCTGAGGACGCGCTAGTGATGTCTGCCTTCAGGCTTCACCATTACTCTGTTCCAATCTCCCAAGCACGCACGCACGCACACACGCACACACGCACGCACACACGCACACACGCACGCACACACGCACACACACACACACACACACACACACACACACACACACACACACACACACACTTATATTTCCCTGTTGGTGAGGACTTTATAAACACAATCCAATCACAAGTCCATGACACCCTCATAACTCCAACCTAAATCTAAGCTTAACACCAAGTCTGAACCAGCCAAAATGTCCTCACGTCCCACTAATGTCCTCACGTCCCAGTAATGTCCTCACTTCTCCAGTGAAATGCATAAAAAGCGTGCACTGGTTTCCCCCCATCTTTCTGGTTCCAATGCACATTATAAGTTTTACATAAAAATATGGTGAAAAAAAAAACAAAAACCTAATGAAGTTTGCGACTTTCCCAACGCGTCTGTGAAACCTCGTAATTCCTGCCAGCGAACTGGTTTGATCCCAGTGATGCAGGATGCGAATCGCGCATTGAACTGTGCGAATTAGGAACACGATTTCATGGTGTGGCGAGCATTCTGGCCCAGACGCTTCTCCACATGGATAATCCTGCATTATATCCAGTATTTCTCATTTGATATTTCTCTTTTATTACCCCCTCTTCCTCTTAAAATGCCCCCCCCCCCAGATCGCAGCAGCTGAACATCAACCCCTTTATGGAAAAAGTGAATATTCCTCCATGTTGGCGCTGCTGTTTCCGATCCGTCAGTAAACAAAAATGCTCAGAAATTCAAACGATTACACCAAAAAGCTCCAGACATGAAGCAGCTGCAGAAACGTTGAGCCTCGCAGGATGGCGAGAAGTTAATTGGGCGGCGTTTTGTTTGCTGCGTCACTCCCAGGATGAGCGCGTGCCGTACCTGCCCCGGCAACGCTGCGCGTTATCCGTTGCCGTTGCTGAATTACGTCACCAAGGTGGCGGCAGGACGACACAGAAGGGATGGAGGTGGAGAGGCCGCCCCTCCACCTGAGGAGGAGGGGCGGCCTCTCCACCTGAGGAGGAGGTGGAGGGGATAAAAGGAACGAAGCATCAGCTCTGTGCTCGGCATGACGAGGCGCAACAACCATCGCTGAGGACCGGGAGCAGAGATTCCCGGTGCGCCTCTTCCTCCCGGCAGTGCTCAACAGCCCGATCTCATCTAATCTGATCTAATCTCCCCGTGTGTTCGTAAAGTAGAAGCAGCTCTTTGACCTTTGAGCCGTAAAACAGCATAAACGCGGCTCCGCTGTCCCTCACATCCATGTTAGGATTCCCAGCACGACGACAGATCCTCGGCCTGAATCTCAATTTCAGGCCTGAATATTTATGCCAAGTACACTTATTGATTTATTGATTTATTTCTGCTCCATACCTGGTCAAGAGGTTATTTTGAGGTAAATAACCTTAGAGTTTGACCCGAGACCATAAAATGGAATCTGATCATTGATTCGAGATAACCTTTGACCTCTTACATTCAAACAGTTCAGTCTGACCCCCAAACTCTTTAAGAGCCTAAGCAATTACACAAAAGTCTAAACGATATGAAATAAAGACTTTGGGTTATTGAAGGTAAGTTTCTGAAGAGTTTTATTATTCGAGTTTTTACGATTAGAATTTGTATCAGAAGAATTGATTCCAATATGAGATACTCAGTGATGGAGGTGCCAAAGGCTGCGGAGAGCTCTGAGCCTGTAATCCTAATCTGACACATCCTGCAGACAGCTCCTGCACACCGATATAATAATACACATCATTCTATGATCTTCACAGATTCCAGGGGAGGAAATCACACTCACCCCCACAGAAAAAGCATTTACAAGCACAGACGCCACCAAACCAGTTAACCAGTTAGTTTTGGCGGTGCTGTTTTGGATGTTTTTTTTGGCATTCATATTAAATGAGCCAACAATCAGCGGTGTAATCTCTACTCACAGGATTGATCCCCGAAGCAGTGGCGGCGGCGGCGGCCGATGGAGGGGCCTCGACTTGTTCCCCCGCGTCCACCCGAGACAGCACGCTCACAAACGCCTGCAGAGACTCTGAACAAATTGGAGAGATGACACATGAACCCGCCAGAAGCCGCAGACGGAGAGGTGCCAGATGAGATTATTCGACATCGCCGCGGCTCATTATCGCCGGTCATATTCCATCTGTGATGCCACAAGTAACGTACAGCCGAACGAGACGTGTTGATATTATGCAAATGGCTTCTGCTTATGTAAACAAGCCCACTGACAATTGACAGATCCATCCCAGAGCTGACATTGCTCCAAAGCTGTCAGCTCTGGTACATAAGTGATCCTGCCCGCACATGAATATTTGCTCGCCACCTCTCATTTAAATAAAAACACACACACACAGACACAGACACAAAAAGACCTCAAGACTGCACACGAAGTATGAACGAGCATTAGTCAAGCATGAAAACATTGTTTTGTTTTGTTTGTTACCTGTTAGAATGTGTAAAACCTTCGGAGGTTTGAGAGCTCTGCGCATATCACAGGGTTCTCAGTTTAACGGAAAAAAAACCTATTTCAGCTGACTCGACACAATGGACGAATGGATAAATGGAGAACAAACAAGGGGAGGAACAGAAAAGTGGGAGTGGGAAGACCCAGAGCAATAATGGCTGCAGGTGCACAGCAGAGGCAGCAACAAGTTACTCTAATAAGCTGCAAATGAGGAGGCGTTCGCTAATGAGGTCAGCGCGCCCCCTGGAAAGCGACCCTTGTCTGTTAATTCTAATCTTTGAATGCACATCTGTGCACGTGGTGAGGGATGGCAGAGGGGGAGAGGAACAATGATCAACAGGTGCCACCCTCTTGTTCAAATGAGGCCTGTTGGAAATGATGGGGGTCATTAAAATTCAGTGCTGTGCCGTCCTTCACTCATGCATTTAACAACATAAGCTGTGTTCTGTCAGTTCTCAGTCTGACAGCTCGCTACGTGATGTGGGCACAGGCCATCAAACAGCTGATATGTGGGATTTATTTTATTTTAATTGTGACATCTGGGCCACATTAGATTGTCTTCCAAAATGGGTCATTTCTGTCTTTCTGCAGCACAGATTTGATTTTCAGAGACATGATCCACCACACTGACTCATTTGCAAAAATATTCAACACCCATTTTCAGTAGCCGCCGCTGTCAATCATACAGACTGATTTTATCGCTTTAATTTTGATACCTGCGAGGCAGAAACCAGCCCAACTATTTCAATCCCTTTAATAACACATTTAAAAAATAAAAATAAAAACAGTACCAGGACCAAATCGCAAACGAGTGAGCGGTCTTACTTATCATGGCATCTTTGTTTTTATTGCTCACTTAGCAAACCTGCTTGTGTGAATGTTTTCCCATGTGAATATAACAAACTGTGATCGACCCCAGTGCGTGCTGACCTTGAATGGTGGTCGGCTTGGTGGCATCTGTGAAATCACAGATTTTATCCCACTGGTCCCTGACCGCCTCAGGAGTCATGGGTCTGCTCTTCTGTCTCATGATTTGGCCCTGGGAGCGCTCCCAGCGCACTGCACACATGGACACACAAATAAGGAGGTCAGTGCACGGCACAACCACCAACACATACAGTATTAGTGAACCAGAGTCGGAGGAATAACACAAAGGAAACTCCTCAGGAAATATGAACAGTACTCACATTTACCGACCCAGCCTGCACCAACCTGAATACAGATACGAGAGGATGAGTCAACATACAGATGGAAAATAGTAAAATACATTCCTGTAGAGGTAAAAGACGTGCAGCAGCAGACAGCACAATGGTAGCATGCATTCTTTATACCTCAAAAAGTCCTCCATTTTCTTGGCACTGTTCGTGGCAGAGCCAGAGAACCAAGGGAGCCACGTACTCGGGCTTCAGCGAGGCCACCAGGTCTGAATGCAACACGGGGTGAAATAAAAGAGCGCGTTAGTTCTATAAGAGAACAATGCATCTGTAGGTCCTGCAGAAGTTTAGTCGCTTGTTGCTTAGCAATTCTACAATGATGTTAAGATCCAACAGCAGCAGAATATTTCAGATTCAGCAGAATGTGACTGCATGTTAAACTACAAAAGCCTTCTGTGCAGGCTGGATTATTCATTACCGCCTACCAGAGCCACTGCTCAAAAGCCTCAATGCATCTTTATACACCCTAAATAAAGTATGCCATATGTGATTAAAGAACATACCTTTAATAGTATACATAATCAAACAGAAATGACATATTTTCCATCCGTTAAAGGGTTAATGATCGTGGGTGTCTACTGTCCGCTTTCATTTTTGTAATATGTAAATAGAGATTAGAGTGAAAACAATAAGGCAAATTAGAAAAATACCAACAAAATAACACTGAAATAGGTTTTTAAAAACAAAAAGCCAGACTAACCGAGTAATGTTTCACTGCAAACATGCAGGACTGTGCACGAGGAAACAGTGTAAGATGTAAAAACTTGACCTTGCAATGAGTAATGCAAGAAAAGATCCTTATGTTCTAGTGGGATGGAATCAAGTCAGTCCCTGACGTAATTCTTGGTGTGAACAGTTTGAGGTTGAACAACAACACGAACCAAAGCCTCTGAGTAAACAAGCGCAGTGGAGGAGGCGCATGAACCCTGATTCGTCTGCAGTGTTTAGCAAGATTATTACTGATGCTTATTTTTAGAAGAACCTGACTGAGTGAGGTGGTGAAAGCAAACATATGGAACTGTTATCTAGTGAGGGGAGGCCATGCTGCGACAGTTGGCACAGCGCAAGGTGACAGATGCTCCTGCGGACCCGCGCAGCAGGCCGGCAAAACCATTCCTTTAATCTCCCATTTATACCCCTGTCAACAGGGCCGCAGCCACAGAGCGAGACCAATATGCTCATTACGCCTGTCTATATACGGCCGCTGGGTTCGGGTGGGTTGGTAAACAAACGAAAACGCGTTCGCGGTCTCCCGGGATCCTCACACGAAGCACAGCAGACAAAGTCGAAAAGATGGCCTCTTAAAAAAACAGCGGACAAGTTTGTCATTCTGAGGTTTGGGTTTAAAACAGAGCTCGAATGTATTTAAGAGCAGACGTCCGCCACAGCAGCCTATTATCAGGTCACTGCAGGCAGCTGCTCATTAAACCGATGGTTTAAATACACATTTTGCATCAACAGCATCCACTCAACACTGAGCAGAAGCCCATAATAATAGTTTAGGTAAGCTGATAAAGCTCTCCGCTCACCTGGAGGCATCACAGTCTCTGTGAGGCGTGATCCAGCCACCGGGGCAATCGTGTTGCAGTAGATGTTGTGTTTACTTCCCTCGATGGCCAGGGTGTTGGCCAGCCCCAGCAGGCCCAGCTTGGCAGCGCTGTAGTTGGACTGACCGAAGTTACCGTAGATGCCCGCGGCCGAAGTGGTCATGATGATTCTGACCAATCAGCAGAGGAAACAAGTCAGCGAACACGACAGCCAAAGAACGACGCCAAAGAGGTCGCAGGTGACCGGAGATGGCGTGAACCAAAAAAGCTGCTTGTTTTTCCAATCACTTCCCCCAACTGTAACTGTGTGAAAAACAAATATCCATGATGTTTAACTTAGAGAAGCTTTCCAGAAGGTCGTTGAAGAGCTGCCGGTGATGCCGAGCGGCTGCCGTGCTGCCGTGAAGGGCATCCGTTACCTGGAGGAACGAGGCGGCAAAGCTGCACGCGACCTTCTTCCGCTGATCAGAATTCAAAAACACACAAAACTTAACAAGCCCTTCGGAGAAGACAAACCGTACTCGTTACCACCAAAGGCAAGCACCAGTGTTTAGCTACGTTAATGCCGATCGGCCCCGTTTGGGGTTCATCTGGGTCCCGCTGTTCAGAATAAATGGACACGCTCCGCATGGGCCGACGGCTCAAGACGGTGGCATTTTTATCACCTTTGATAAACAGCTGATGGGTTTTCACAAACATGACTAAATCATCATCTGCACGCTCCTCACTCGCCGCTTTAGGCTGGTATAAATTATCCCTTGGACACGTCGCTTGTAACTGAAGAGGCCTCTGAAGAGGCAGAGAACATTGGGCCAGATTCACGAAGCGTTCTTACGAACAAATTTGTTCTTAAGTCCCACTTACGAACAGTTGACGAAGATTGTGGCATTCACCAATTTCTTCTTATCCTGGATTTATTCGTAGGTAAGAACAAATCCTACGAACACTCAGGAGTACTCTTGCGCACATTTCAGTGCCGACATGTTGGCATGGTTGTGTTTTCTTCTCTTGTGCAGTTCAATAAAATTCAATATTACAATGATAATTCTGTCATATTTATTTATTTGTTTATTTCCTATTTTTGGTGATTTACGGAGAATTTTAAAATTACGTAAATGTGCCAATGACTTAACATTAATCAACCAAATTGGAAACCATGCCAAAACTGTCTTTTTATTTGATTTTATCTTGATTTATTTTATTAGGGGATCGAGGATATGCCCTGGTTGTTGACACCACTGACCAACCCTCAGACTCCACAGGAGTTTTATTCAATCAGATGCATGCGCGCAGTCGCTCCACCATTGAACGCACCATCGGCATGTTAAAGGGGCGCTGGATGTGTTTGGACACAGAGCCACAACCCCGTGAGGATGTGCGTCCTGACGCAATGATGGGGCCAGACTGCAGGCACGCGGTTCACGTTCGAGCGCGATTAATTGCCCGTTTGTGAATAAAATGCATTATTGTCACAATCCGAGCACAGCTTTTACACGTTTTTTTTTTTTTACATTCTTCTTTTTTTACATTCTCGTTGATTTCTTTAAGCGTGTTGGCTATAGTCATCAGGGTTGAGGCAATTTTATCAAGCGTGTTAGCCATCCTTTCTTGATTGTTCAACACGGCGTCAGAAATCAGGCGTGGAGAGGCAAGCTTTGGGCATTTCGCTTTGGGCATTTGGCTGCTTTCTGCTCCGTCTACACTACAGGGTCCTGCTGCAGTTCCTTTTATGGGCATTAGTGGGCGGTGACTTATGCTAATCGTATGTTAATTAGACTCACCTGGCACGCGCTTTCAACTTACGAACAGATGGCATTCATCAATCTAAGAACACAGCTGCGAACAATTCTGGGGCTTACGAACGCGTTGATGAATCCGACGTAGGGTTTTCTTAAAAAACTTCTTAAGGACAACTTAAGAAAGAATCTAAGAAGATTCGTAAGAACATATTGGTGAATCGGGCCCATTGAGAGGAAGATCTTCAACGCCAGCACTTCTGACCAGAGGACACCACTTAGAAGACTTAAATGTCAGCTAGTCCTCATATTGTGCTCACTGTGCAACTTCAAGCTAATTAAACTCGAGTTCGTAGATGCTTCTGCATAAGAATTTAGCCGTAAAAAGAGTTATCAAGCGACTAAGACCAAAATAAGAACATAAAAGAGCCCGTCTGAAAATACTCGCTCCTTGTGTATCCTCAAGACTGCATTTAAAGTGGAAAAACAAATATTTTTGAGATCTTGCTGTTTGGGAAGACAACAGGTCTCTGTGGCTTAAAATAAATACTTTTGATCTACATAACTCCGCTTGTAGTTTCCTCACCTGCCAAACTTTTGTTTCTTCATGTGGTCCCAGGCAGCGCGCGTCACCAAAAAGGAGCCCCTCAAATGAATTCGATGAATCAGGTCTTGAAAAACAAACAAAAAAACCTCCATATAAATATTCCAATGCAACCCTGTGTGTTACATCTATCATCAGAAGACTGTCAATATTCCTTCAGAGACTATTTGCTTTAGAGCCTGATGGTATATGAAGAAAACTATTTGACTCCAGTTGTGCTGCTAAAATGTGGGCCGAAAATCCACGAGCAGGGAACCACCACTTATATTATTAATAGGTGTTAACTCGCCTATTCAATAAACCCAAGGTTGATATTCAAATTTAAAAAATAGCTCAGAGTCAATGCATGAAACAGCATCTGTAATAAAAGAGAAGACACATCTGCTCCGATAAGGCCAAAGGTTGCAGATGGAGTCCAGTAAATTGTGGTCTCAAATTTAGATGGAATGACATTAGATGAGACCTAAAGGGACGACGCCCCAAAAGATCATCCTAAAGTCATTTTTGACATTTTAGATGCCATTTACCATCATGCTGATGCACAGCCTGACCCGAAGGGAAGCTAGTGAATTCAAACACACTTATTTTAGTATTAAATGAGATTTTTTTTTTGGGGGGGGGGGGGGGGGGGGGGGGGAGTTGTTTTAAAGATTAAAATGTGAACTTATTAACAAGCTTTTATTGCTTGTGTTCAAAATGTCATTTCTAAATAGAAACTGCAGTTTTGTGACGTGCAAACTCACAAAGATTGAGGTCAGAAATGATGTTTTTTAAATCATAAATTTACCCCAGTCTAAGTCGCTGGTCCTGGCAAACGAGCGGTCGCGAAGAATCCTTTATAATGATAAAGCAGAGACCAAGTTTTCGAAAGAACAATGCAACATTTCAGCTGCTTCTTATGATGATTTTAGAGTCCTCTACCCACATAAGCAATTATACTTGGTAAAATGTGGAAAGTGGAAAATAACTTACCCAGCATTGTTTACAACAACATCTGGAGAAAGGATATTTAACAAGATGTGTCAATAATTCATTCAAACTGGGTAAAAACAACAATACTGAGCTCAATAAGACCTGAGGTGAGTGAAAACTGCAAAAACATTGTAAATAACACAACACTCACCGATTCTTCCAAACTCTTTTAGGGCTGACTGGATCAATTTTTCTCCATCTTCGACAGAATCTGTGCAAATGTGTGAATGGGCTCCATGTTTACTCATTTAAATTTCACTTGGCACTAAACTTCCTCTGTTTGGAATCTCAGCTGCTCAGAACACCTTATCTAGCCTCAGTCTTCAATCTGGCCCTTAACTGGACTCATGCTGACTTATAAACACAAATAAAGGAATAAAGATAAAAATATAAATGTGACTGGAGGGAAACATTTAATAACAACATTCACCTCTCGCCTCTTTAACCAGGATCCTGCTGAGCAACACAGTTTAAAGATTTCTGCTCTCACTTTTCATGGAGATGTGAACTTTCAACTCAAAGTTCTACATTGTCAGCAGAAGAAGAAACCAGGCAAAAACAACATGCAAAAGAAAACTGGGGACAAGAAGAGTCCAAACTTCTCACCATAGTTGGCCACGGCCTTGCCTCCTTTGGCTCTTATCTCCTCCACCACCTTATCAGCCGCTGCAGAGCTCTTTCCACCCCCCTTAGCGTTTCCTCCAAGGTCATTCACTTTATTTCAAAACGAAGAGAAAGATAATAAGCAATAGCAATAATAGGCAAGTTCTGCAAATCCCAATAAATGATTATGTTGGAGGAAGAATTTAGCTAAAACTGTTCTTCACCTCACCAAATGTTTTTACTTTTGCGAGGCAGTTTTTTAAAGCGACACATGAAAATGTGTTTAGAAAGTTTTAAATGCTTCAAATTATTATAACTTTTGGGGGGTTTTGTGAAGGACAGTGAAACTAACGTTAGCCTGTTATTCACTGCAGGCTTTTAACATGTCTGCGAGGTTTTCCTTCCTGCCATCATATCAAACAAAGCGATCATCCACGCTGCAGGAATAAATGGATCTTTAGGCACAAACAAAGTTCTATGCTTTTTAAAAGAACTATAATACAAAACAAAACAAATCAGCTCTTGGGGACAATTTAAGATTCAGTTACGTGATTGAGAATCTGCTTCATATCATCTTCCTTAGGTGTGATCATGGATATTATCATTGTATTATATAATTATCAATATTTACACCATCTAAATGGAAACACAGCCTTTTAGACGCTGCTTGGTCCAATAGTAACAGGGACAAAACAGTTGCCAATTAAAAGTGGTGAAGCTGAGGGGCTTTGCGGCAGCATTTGAGCACATCACCAGACTATGAAGAGCCTTAATTACCTACAACAGAGGCTCCTCTTTCAGCAAAGGCCAGGGCATATTCCCTGCCGAGTCCTGTGGAGACAAACACAACAGTCAGGTTTGAACTTTCTGCAGGTGCCCTGTGACCCACTCTCTCTAGCGCGATTGCCCCACTGGACCACATGCATGGACTTTAATCTTCCTGCTCTAAAAACAATGCGTGATGCAGCGTTCATGCTCTCGGTGTTTGGTGAAGTTTCACCGTGGCTGATTAGTTTAAGGTTTAGGGTCGCGTCGGTCCGATAGCGGTCAACAGAACAGCCAGCGATTATCAAATCGATGGCAAAGACGAATTCGCACACTTAAGTTAGCAGCGTTGTTATTCAGAACGTGTTTTGGCACGAACAACTAACGTTACAAATCCACTATGGGCATAACTAGCAGGCAGTTAGCAGCTATTTCATTCTTGCTGACGTCCAACTGTGTTTTCTTTCGAGTATACCTCCTCCTGCTCCGGTAACCAGGACGACTCTTCCTTCGAATGACAAAGCCATTCCCGTGAAATCACACTCTTGGCAGCTTTACACAAGGTGCAGATTTGACCGACAAGGCTACGATCCTCAGCGGTGACAGCAGGGTGGGAGAAGTTCGCTGCAAGTTTTACTTCCGCCTTTCGAAGGGGCGGTCCCTAGAGTAACCAATCAGAAGCCACCCTTTCATGACCGAAGCCTACGTCACTGAAGAGTTTTGATTCTGAGATATTATGATTATATTCTGTATTGTCGTGTGCAAACATTGGAGTATTTTTTGATTTGGTTTGATTCGATTCTAAATTGTGGGTATGATGATGGTGGTGATGAGGATGATGACAAACCGGAATTAGCTGTCACCGAAATTGCATTAAAAATTCTATTGAAAGTTGAATTCAGTTCTGCATCATTTCCCTTCTGGATCGAGGCAGGAGGAGTAAAAATCTAAGCTGAATGCTGGCAAGCTAAGAGCACGACTATTATTAATAACTCCAACACATGTTGGTTTCTCAGAATTAAAAAAAAGAATACCCCCAAACCACTAATATGGCTCAAAAGAGGGAGCGATTTTTTCTACTTCAGACACCTTTTTCCACAATTTTCACCTGAGTTGTCTGAAATGCTTTTTTACCCCTCATAATAAGGGTAGAGCATTTTATCATACTATAATCAAGTACATGAAATTGACGCTTGAAGATTGCACACTGCAGCGGGTTTATACGCCATATGGTGCATTTTCCTGCATGATTCTTTTTACTCTCCAAACCAGTGCCGAACCGACTTTCATGTGGTGAAGATTGCGCAAACAGCTGCGAGGACCAAAACGAAGTTACAAGAGCAACGCACACAAATGTTGTAATGATGGAAGAGAGGCAAACAGCGAGGGCTTCTGACCGTGGTCTGTCTGTGTGCGTGCGGGCGCGCGCACGTGTGTGTGTGGTGTGTGTGTGTGAGAGAGAGAGAGAGAGAGAGAGAGAGAGAGAGAGAGAGAGAGAGAGAAAGAGAGAGAGCAGCACTCTCTCACGCCGTCGTGAGTTGCTCAGACTCTCAGAGGAGGCTGCTGCGATGGAGGCAGAATGAAACTGAGTAAAGTCCCTCCGGGGTGTCGTTACCTGGCGGCTCACAGCCGAATACCCGGAGAACATCGCTGTAAATCTGTCAAAGCCTCCGGATTACGGACCGGAACCTCCGACGGGTCGTGAAAAACTGCCCGCGTATTCCCGATCCCTCTTCGCGATCCTTCTCTTTACCAACAAGCCTTCACACTTTCACGCACATTGCGGTGCTGCGCGGACGCCTCCCACTATGTTGAATTTAGCGCTCGCGGGGCGTGAGGGACATTGGCGCCACGTCATTTTTGGGTCGCTGGACGCGAAGGTGTGAGCTGCGCGGATCTGCGGGGAGCTGCCGTCTCACGGACGCTATGATACGATGTTTTGACAGAAGCGCTATTTTTTGTGTTGGGCTCTATTGCGCATGCTTAGCGGGAGATCCAGGACGCTGCCCGACGCCACTTTGCTCCGTCCTGGCCGTGATGTAGGAGCCAAAGTGAAGGGTACACACGCTGGACCAATGATGCTCTGGCACAGAGGCAGCGCGCCGGCTAAAGGATCTGACTCTGAGTCCTCCGTGAAATAGACGCAACGTGAAGAATGTCAGCGCCAGCTAATGCGGACACTGAAGGGGTTGTCTCCAAAGTACAAGTAAAAAAGGAGATCAAGACAATCGTGGAGAATCTGGAGACCATCCTGGGAGACCTCAAGGACGTAGCCAAAGAGCTCAAAGAGGTAAAGAGTCAGGAAATCCTCATGTCATGTGTGTCATTACTGTAATGCATGTGCCGAGGACCTATAGGAGACCCTTCTGAGGACACACAGGCCTACTTACACATGCAAAGATCACCAAAACACACACTTTCCTCCACTGTCCTGTGTCATAATGATCTGCAACATGAAAGATTGTTTGGCACCGGAGGACATGTGGCTGAGATCAGAGGACAACTTCTGTGGCCAGACTCTTGTAGGCTCTAATGAAAGCCAGGAAATCCCAACTGCAATTAACATTTCATGGACAAGTTGGCTCGACCGTCGGGGAAGGTGCTTTTGCGTCAGATTTCATCATCTTAATGCTGGCTGTTGTTCGCCTCAGACACACTGGCGCCAAACTGCAAGAGCCCGTCACATCTCTCGATCTACCGCGGGGGGCGTTTCAGCTTGGTCGTCCTCTGACTTTAATTTCATCCTATCGTTTGTCTCATTCCACGCAGCAGCGTTGTTTCCCCCTCTTCCTCCACACCTCTCAAGCGCTCGCGCTGTTTGAAGGGTCTTTGACAGCCTCACAAATCACAGCGATGCAGAGATGTGGGAAATTGCAGGCGGAAGAGGGAGTCAGGAGGAATGTTTTCATTTGACACGTTGCTTGAAATCAGGGTTTGCTCTAATCTGGGTATAAAGAAGAGCTGTCACTTCACTTGCAATGCTGTGCAATTATTGCTCGCTTGGTTGCTTTACAGGCTCAAAGGTCTCCGCCGGACGTGCAGAGGGCATCCGGCCCGCTGGGTCAGAACTCTCAACCCAACATGACAGGCTGTCATTCTAATAAAACACAATTGCACACAGCCTCTGCTACCTTACGAATGGGGGGTGTGTGCAGCATCTGCCTCCCTGTGCCCCTCTCAGCCCCTGCTAACATGTTTCTGCAACTTGAGCCAGTTGTTGCAGGGATTACCGGGACCGCCCGCTTTCTTTCGGAGTTTATTTTTCCCTGCGGGGGATCATGTCAGGGACATCCACCCGGTCCTACAAAGCCCCACAATCCAGCCGGGTTTTCTGCCCGGCCAGGTAGACCCCTGCTTCACCTCAGCTGTCTACCTGGCCGGGCAGAAAACCCGGCTGGATTTGGGGACCTTGGAGGACTTGCGCTGATAAAGGATCACCTCCAGTGTCAGCGCACATGCTTAAGACATGCCTCCAGGGGGGTGTTAATATCAAGGCCAGTGTTTTGGGTTCTAATCCATTCGACAGGCGGTTATCTGTGACAACTCACAGACGGGGCTGGAGCCGTGCCTGCGTCTGAGGACCGACCCTGCCCAGATGCTTGGCACAGACACCAGTGCCTGGCCTACAGCACAGGCTGCACACTGGGATACTGGTATTAACTCCTGTATGTGTCCCAACAAATTACCCAAGTAGCCGCAACGTTTAAAGCTGAGCACTGCTGCCTTAAAAAAAAAACCCTCTCTTTTCATCTCCACCTCTCAGGCACTGTGTGTCTCTTCACTCTTCATTCCTTCCTGTTCTCGGGCCAGATTCTGCACACGCATCTGAGAATCTTAGATGATAATGGCTGTGGTCTTGAGAGGAGTATTGTTGGGACTACTAATCCAGAAAACCTTCCCCAACACTCACAGATATGCCAGAAGTCTGACAATCCAGTAGAAAAAGGTCCAGAAACAGTTCTGGAAGAAACAGCGATGTTCATAAATAAGAAAAGATCTTTATTATTTGTACAGATATTACTGACATGAGCATTTATAACGACTGAATATGATTTATTAGGTCTCAGCAGAGCTTTGCTCCAGGCCTGTTCATCTGGTTCCCCTGAGGGGGACACTTGATGGTGGAGTGGTGGAGAAAAGGCCTGGAAGTGGCGCATACGTCCGCCGTCTCTGCCTGGCATGGCCTCATTCCATTCAAGGTGCTGCATCATCTAAATTTCTCTAGACAGACTCTGTAAATTATTCCCAGATCCACACAGGCGCACCTTCACCTGGCTGCCACTCTGGCAGCCTTCTGCTCACACTCGTTGTACTTCACACTTTTTTTTCCGTCTTTTTCAAACCGTAATTTAGCTGGATCCTGTCATATCGTTTTTTTGTCACCGCCAGAGAGAACAAAAGCGTTTTTGGATCTGAATGCTGAGCGCTATTAGTCATTTCACTTGCACAGAGACTGATCCTCCTCCAGTGAGCTGGACTAAATGGAGAAGAATGTCGGTGCCAAAATATCAAACATGTAATATTGAAATTCATTACCTCCACTGGGAGAATTTGAAATTCATCTGGGACCTAAAATGAGAGTTTTAGGTCCAAGTTTGAACTGTTGCTTAGTCATTTTTAGCCGTGCAGTTAGAAATGTGGTCTCAGCCCTTTAAACGTCAGTATGTATCCTGAGGCTCCTGCTTTGTCAGCTTCAGATTTTTACAGTTTGAGCCTTAACTAACTGCTCATTTAAGCGTTTGGCCCTGTTCAGCATGTTTTCTCCACACATACAGCGCCTGGTTCTGTTCAGTAAGTAAGCCTTCTGTGGTGCCTGCTCCTGTTCTTTTTTTGTGTCGCACGTTGGCTTCAGAAGGCCGACAAACCAAAAATCTGCTCCAACTGTTGTTTAATGTGTCCCGTCGCAGACGGTGAAACCACATTTCCTCTTGGCTCACAGAGGGAATGACTGATCTAAATATCTGTGGTGCCATTGGCGTCCTGAGACAGAAACCCGTGTTCCTTTCAATGGCGCTCACATTTTCTCTGCTGTTTTCTAGTTATTTATTACAGGACTGTTGAGCATGCCAGCTTTGTAATCATGGTTTTCAGAGAGCAGCAATCAAAAGGATCGTTCCAAAACGTCAAACTATGGAGCTGCAAAGTATCCATAAAACATCGACGCAATGTGACAGCGCTGCTGAACGTTCATGGTGCTAACACGACTCATGCCAGTTAAAATAATGTTTAGAGCTTTGCTCTGTTCTTATTTCATGTTTTATGACAAAGAAGACTGGAATGGGCTTTGGTGGCATACAGTATTTGGTCTGACATTTGATTGTTGCTTAATGTTGTAGCTTTTACTGGCTCTCCAAACAGTGGTTGCATGGCGTTTATTAGCTACCCGCTCATGCGTGGGGCCTCTCAAGCCTGTATTTTGGTCTAGTATGTATAAATATATTATCTATTGTGGTTTAATAATAGGATAATGCAAAATATTTCAATTCTAATATAACCCATTTTCTATACAATGTGGAGATATTGTGTTTCAGTTTTCCAGCCCAGCAGCCATCCTGTGGAGCTCAAACAGCACGCAAGCTCTCTCATATTGGTCTGGAAATTAATTTCTTTTGTGATATTTTGGGAGAATGTCTATTTCCATTTATTCCTGTAATCTGTGTTTTTCTGCCCTGTTTCTCAGACGAAATTAATTCATGTCACGCCGAGTTCTGTCTAATGCTGACGTGAAGACATGTGGCACTTTCCTCTGCAGGAACCCATCTTTTCTCGTAGCATTTGTTTCCATGTACTCACTACGTGTTTCTTTTGCTTGTTTGGTTTTTTGCAAGATGTACTTTTTTACACTATCACTGTTTCATTCTGAATTTTGCTGACTTTTCCAATACCTGGGCTTGTTTCTCTTTGCAATCTGCACACAGAATATTTCTTTGCATCTTCTTCTCACTTTGTGGACACACGAAAATCCCCTACATGCACACTTTAAAGGCAGTTATAGAGCCAGTATCACAGCACGAGACAGGTTTCATGAGAATATATAGAATTCTAGAATATATATTGATTTCTTTGCATCATCTCGTTTGTTTCCAGGTCGTTCATGACATTGACACCCTGACCTGTGACCTACAGCTTGAGGAGGACGGGCTTACGGACAGCTCGAAGACAGACACGCTCAACTCCAGCTCCAGCTCCACTACTACCACCACCACCGCTTCGAGCCTGGAGAAGATGAAGCTTTTCCCCGATGACTGCATCTCTAGGCTGCTGCCGACCACCCCGGTCTCCGTCAACCCTTCGGCGGTCCTGACCGTGTTCAAGAAATCCCACCCTCCCCTCCCACCACCCAGACTCACCCCGTTGAGAGGGGAGGATCACAATGGGAAGATTCTGCCTCATCCAACATTGGTCTTATCAGGGAATATATCCAAGGCAACCGGGTCCCTGATGCGGAACGGTGGGGTTTTTCCCTTAAAACCAAAGAGAGATTTGTTCTCCTCGACCCCATGTTTCATTTCTAATGACAGTGGCATCGCAGAATCAGGTCTTGTTCCTACCCTCCCCAGGCCAATGCCTCTTCTCCGCCACGAAAAGAACAAATGCCCCAAGGGCCCTGCGAGGGAGTCACGTGAGAAAGAGCGGGTCCGTTTCAGCGAAAAAGTCCAGTATCATGGCTACTGCCCGGACTGTGACCTCCAGTATGACGTGGACGATGCAGAACTTCAGCTACACACAGAGCTGAGTGACCTGAGGCTCAGCCCGATTCACTGCTGTCCCTCCTCCTCCCCTCCAACTCCTGCTCTTCCTCACGAACTCATGCTGGAAAACGGTGGCCTCTCAGCCAGCCACAGCTTCCCGCCAACAGGGACAGCTCCTCCTCCACCTTGTGTGCCTCCTCACCCACCTTCCAAGCCCCAAAAAACAATCCTGCGCAAGTCGACAACTACAACGGTTTGACCCCGGGCCCCTCGTAATGTTTAAAGCAAACCGTTGTGAATCATTCATAGTGTCCTCGACTTTATGAGCACTTTCCATTAAACTCCGGATTATCCAAACAGAGAGTGGATTGTTTGGGAATTATGAAACAAATGGATATATAAAGAGGAAGAGTGGGAAAGGCATTCCCAGTGGCAAAGAGCTACACGCAGATGGATCAGGAAGGATCGGTGAGTACTTGTGCATGCATGAGCGTGTTTGTCGAGGAGAGAGAGAGAGAGAGAGAAAGAGATATTGCATTTGTGCAGCGGCACATCCCTGCGACTCCTTCTGCCTGCACCTTTGTTTATCTACTGTACATTCCTACTGTCTCCATTCATTAGTGCTGTCGTTGGAGGCATTGACTAATACAGGGGACTTTCAAATATTCACAGAAGAAAGCAAACAAAAGAAACATAAATAAATGAATGCGGTGTATTATGTCTGTGTAAACAGTCATAAACTCACCAAGTTGCTTCAGAGAATGGCTCTAATTAATTCATATGGTTTGAGCGGAAACAAGAAAACCCACTTCCCCAAGATTTATCCAAATCCCTAATGTTAAACTAAAACGTGCATGTAACTCTCCTTCACACATACATGCAAGAAGAAGTTTGTTTTAGACCGACGTCTCTAGGTTCACACGGGCCTGCCTCAGTTAAAGAGTAAAATGATGAATTCTGCATGTGGAGAAGCTCCGGCAAACCTTCGGCGTGCTCGTTTGCAGAGTTGTCACATTTGCACACCAACCGAAAATGATCTCACGGGTCATTTGTGCAAGCAGCCACAGTTTCATTTTAAAATCGGAAGCTTTCTAATGTTGAACCGAACATCTCTGCGACTCCTTTGAGCTCCTGTGTGACAGAGTGGCGGCAAAATGCTCGCAGTGGTTGGATGAAATCAATGTGAAGTTTTAGCCACCACCTGTGCACAACAAATGAGCAGAATAGCTCTTGTGATGGAGGATCCATTGAGGACGCAGGATGTCCAAAGTCTCTGTTTCAGAGACATTTTACATTCTTCTTTACGCTCTTCTCATTAGTATTCTTCTAAAAAGGAGTGTAACGTCACCGTCGTTGGTGTCTCACTGTCTGAGCCAAAGCAAAAACCTTTCAAGAAAAAGTTAAAGATAATCCTGAATCCTGACCATCAAGCAAAAAATGAAAACCTTCAAATTCAAAACTGTCATCTTGCACATCTTTTTCCACACCTGGGGTTAGTAGGTTCAAATTTCATGCAAGTGGGGATGCACGCATTCGTACAGTCAGCGGTGTAAAAAATTGATGACTGAGCTGCAAATACTGACAAATTATGGATGCCATACTGTGTAATTCATGTTTAGCAACTCGGTTTTCTTTCACAAAAACCCCGAACACAGTTTACTGTCATAATTCTGACACCGACACTTCAGTCTACTGTTGAGGGGAGAGAACCAGACTGAAAATGGATGCATGGGTTATTTAAATTTTGATAAACAAAGCATGTCCAACCAGGCTCCCTGCTTTAAGGGCCTTGTGTCCAGTCATCCCAGATGTGGAGCAAGGATGCATGTGCTGCATTTTCCAAATGTTCCAACCAATATTCTGTTAAGCTTCAAGAGGTACAACAGTGGTGACCAGTTTACTTGTTCAATCCTATTTCTGTCAAGGAGTCCAGGCAGTCGGCGCCGTCTCAGGCTAAGTACTTCATAATCTGCACTTTATTAGCTCGTAATGAATGGATATTTAATCAAACCTGTGATTTGTGTGTGTGTGCGCGTGCATGTGTGTGAGTGTGTAAAAGCACATGTCAGTTCACAGACTTGGGGAGACAGCATGCCCTGGAGTTGATTTAGAATAGCAGTCAGTACCTTCCTCCTAGCGATGCCCTTAATTAGCCGGATTAGACTACAGAATATAGCCGTATTAGCTCAAATAGCTCTTTTATAGAGCGAAATACGTCTTCGCAAAGCTCCAAACTGCTGGAACACCAAACATTTATGAGAAACGCAGAGAGAACGCTAAGAAAGAT
Organism: Takifugu flavidus; assembly: GCF_003711565.1. Taxonomy (NCBI): domain Eukaryota; kingdom Metazoa; phylum Chordata; class Actinopteri; order Tetraodontiformes; family Tetraodontidae; genus Takifugu; species Takifugu flavidus. The sequence goes on along the minus strand of NC_079524.1, from coordinate 9,583,673 downwards.
GGGCCAGAAAACCTGTGGGGGCTGCTGATTGCATAGGTGGCTGGATGTTATGTAAGCCACAAAATTAATATGTATATGTGTTCATGTTTAAGACCGCGGGGGCGTGAAGCTTGAAGGTCAAAGGTCGGGAAAGTTGTGGTATGAAATCGCACGGCCTGCTGACTCCATGCGATGCACGACCTTGGCAGCCTTGCAAATCTGGAATCGACACCTCAATTAGGGATCAGCGCATATTCAGCCATGAGAGACCCGGGAAATGGTGAGCGAGTGATGCAAGAGGGCGAGAGAATGGTAACGCCATTTCGGCTGTATCGTGTTCGCCACTATATTACAATGTGTTATTGCACTCTAAGCACACGCTTCTCCCAAGATGATTGCAATGTAGAAGACTCTCCATATTTATCTTGTATTAATGGACCATAATGAGTCTGGCAGCAGCCTGTTCCCTTACACACACACACACACACACACACACACACACACACACACACAATCAGATAAGCACCCAGGCATTCAGTGTGGACAGATTGGAGTTCGGCCAGTATTATCATCAATAGATGCAGCTCATATCGGCTTTTCCTGACCCGCCTTTCAGTCCAGGCCTGTCGTCTGTGAGCCAAGGAAAAAGGTTCTGTGGACTGGACTGTGTGCAAAAATATAACTGCAAACAGACCTCTGCATATGCTTCTCTGTTGTTCCTTTGGTGCCAGTGTGCATTTTCCTTATTTCAGACGTCTTTAAGCTGAAAGATCTATTTAGATTTTTTTTAAATCAACTGAATATTTTTCGACTCCTCCCTGCTTATAACTATGTCAAATTTACATTTTACAGGCAAAACCTACCCTGCTGCTTTGTTCTGAAGCCATTTTCACAACAACAATAATAATAATAATACCAAACTCCTTTATGGGATGTAGCATATTTGTTATGCCAGTAACTTTGACTGAAGCCAACCAGAGCATCTTTCTGAGCTGACATTTTAAGAAGATATTAGTAAAAACAACATAATAAATATACCATCCTGTCCTGTCCACAAACGTGACCTTCTCCTGTTCTGACATACTTAGTATAAAATAGTTCCGGGTGTATTGGTCGTCATGCAGCACCAGTGTATGTAATGAAATGTGCTTGTTTGCACTTTTCTGAGAGCAGCAGCATGAATAGAGCTGCGCATTGCTGAATATCACGGACTTGCCTGGGTGAACAGGTTGACAGAGGCCTCCCACAAGCGGCGATTTATAAGCATCTGAGAGTCCCTGCAAGCGGTTTATCCGTTTCAATAGTATGGCCTTTTCCTCAGGACACAAAGTGCCACACCTCTGATGACAGCTGGAGGAGTTTTATTCATTTGTTTATTTGTAATGGCTATTTGAGCTCTTGTGCTCCAGGCTTGAGGATGAAGCTGTAATGGGCAGGGAGGAGGTGGATCTTCACCGCCTCCATCGTGAGTCAGGACTGACTCAACTGTACTGACCCACTCCCTTCAGCTCACAACTCTCTTCCTCTCTCTCTCTCTCTCTCTCTCTCTCTCTCTCTCTCTCTCTCTCTCTCTCTCTCTGTCTCCCTCTCACTTTGTTTTAATTTCTTTCTTCCTTTCCCCTTAGATGATGCTTTCCTCCCACTCCGTATCACTGGCATGCATACCAATCTCTCTGTGCACATGTATCCTAGTAGACGTGTGGGCGTTGTGTCTATTATTACACTATATCTGACCTTTAGCTCTGCAAACACGTCGGTTCATTGCAACGTTTCCTTTGTGCATTTAAACAAAACCCTCTCTCACCAAATCTGCAGCAGCGAGGCTTTTTCACTTTGCTGCACACTGAACCCAAACAGGGATGAAACCGATTGTTATGCACGTCCTTATAGTGACATGTGTCCAGATGCTTGTATGTGTAGGAACAGTTCTTTCTCTTAGTACTGTTACCTAACCGGCCACGTGAACGGCGAGCAACAAATGTGTCGGTGTGAGACGCCCATTTTGTCTGCGAATATTAATTAACTGTTGATTTTTGGCGGCGGTAACCAGCCGAGACACCGGCTTGTCCATTTGCGTGCATCATTTGCTTTGATTTTCATTTGCTTCAATCAGCGACGATAATCGATGACGATCAGAGATAGTGTTTTGTTTGGTTTGGTTTTCTAACTGGAAAATTCATGAGAGCAAAATGAAATCAAAGCCGAGGTACCTTGGCTTTGTGTACTGGAGGCACGTGTGATGAAGACATGGGATGGAAAGTTCATTAGGAATACAAAACAGATATGACCTACATAACCAAACATCTGAGAGTTCATGAGTAAATCTGGAGCAGGCTGGGTGCGGCTCGCAGCTCATCGCGGTGCTTCCCTGAAACTCAAAGTTTGATGTGGGAAAATGAGTGGGCACCTACTCATATGCACACGTGTAAAAGAACGGCCACCATCGGGCACCTCTGGAAGGTGACAGGTGGCATAAGAGACAAATAAAAGCAGGCAGCAACGTGTGGAAATGGAGATTTCTGACGTGACTCGCTTGGGCGGATTTAGATGGGGCTAATCTGAAGTCTTCCGCTGGAGATGGTTTTAAGTTCAAAGCATCAGCTGCAGCTCCGGCGGAGGAGGAGCAACAACATCTGGGTCAAGAGCGACAATCGCCAGATGTGTTTTGACATCATGGTGCAATGTTTCGTGGGTTGGTGCGATTGTGGCCTCGTGCTCTTCCCATCCAAAGGCAGAAATACTGTAATGTGTGTCTCCTCTCTCCTCTGCAGGACTTATTCCGATGCCTGTCGTGGAAAAAGAAGGGACGGATGTTCCACACACCGATCGATCAGGGAGGTGGAGGAGCTCCTTTATTATTCTTTTTTTTTCTTTTTCCAACACAATGCGCTGATGGTTCTCCACCACCGGGAGATAAGATAAGAACCAGACGAGGTCATCCTTTTTAATTCTGAGCGCTGAACTGCCTCCAGGCGCAGCGTTGCCAAGCAGTATTACTGCTGTGGAACTGGGGAAAGGGGAAGAGCCGTGGCTGTATCCACAGTTATTTTTGTTCCACAGAGAAATATTTGGATCCGAGTTAAGGATGCTGCTGGGAAGAGCCACAGGATGGGCCGAAATGATGTCAGGTATTTGATCGATGTCAGCAGAGACTTTTTTTTTGCTCTCGGCGTCCTCAGATGGAAATCAATAAATCCACTCAACCGATGGAATTAGCCTTTTAAGAATTGTAATTGTTTATGTTTTGGAGGGCCTTCCAGGTCGGCCTTTGAGGACGACACGGCTCTGCCGGACTGCAGATAAGGAGAAAATGACATTATGCCAGTATGCACATTGACAGTTTATTTTTGGAAAGACAAATGTTGCAAAATGTGATCACTGCTCTGTGTCCAGATGTTGAGTTCAATGTACGTGGAAATCTGCAGAGATACATTATAGTGGCATATTTACAGCTTTAAAAAAAAATCCTTAAAGAAGTAATAATTTGCATCAAATTTTCTTTGTATCTAGATATACATGTACATGTTTAATATCTATATATTTCAAGCATTTTTTTCTACAGAGACTTTAACATTTAAAGAGATGATATTTTTGATATTGCGTTAGATGACTGAGAGATAGGGCAGAAAAATGACTTTCCCTCCAGGTGGATGAGATCCTGCAGAGTGTAGCAGGGTGAGTTATTGTTATATAGCAACAGGAGCTTTTGTGTGGTTGTATATCAGCCGTGATCACCGCAGAATGAGCTGTTCTATTAGAAACAAAGCGTGAGGGAGAGATGAATGCATAAACCAAATACCTTGTGCTGGATCAGACAGGAGTGGTGGGGCCAAATGAATGCATGACTGACTCCTTGCTTTGTCATGGCGTCGCTCTGTTTTTCTATGCATTTTTATGGAGAGGCCGTCCGTCTTGGTGCAGTAACATCACATTTCTACATGTACGGTGCTCCGCTCTCCATACACTTAATAAGTATCATTATGATGTCGTCACCATCCCTGTCACGAGAATCACAAACATCGTACATTCCAAAGTACTTGAGAAGAAAGAAAATACATGTAATTCAGTTTAAATTGGTTTTTTTTAGATGAATTCAGCTCTGCTGGAGGATAATGAGTCTAATTTATTTCAAATATTATGTTCCTCGAGGTTCCCGTTGGAGGCAGAAGACGTATGAAACCCACTTATTTGTTCTCGCTGGACACCGAGACTGAGGTCATAATGAAACTGTCAATCAAGCGGTGTAAAAGAATTGTATTTGCATAAGTGTGTGTGTGAGTGTGTGTGTGTGCGCGTGCACACTCATGCGTGTGAAAACATGATTTGTGAAACTTAATTCATGAGCAGTAAACACTTTACACTCAATCCCATGGTTTCTGTGTATGTTTGTGGACAGGCATCTGTGAGAACATCTATGTTTTATTGCAATCTTCCAGCATAAGTGCTGTTTTGTAAAGGCGTTTGCAGGTCGGATGGATGAAATTAAACTCTCTCGTTCCAAAGCAGCTCTCAAAACCAAAAATACGCTCGATGGCATCAGCAGCTGCATCAGTTAATTGAAGATTAGTGTGATGAGAGAGTGGGCGAGCAGGTCTAAAGGCCATCAGCTGTCTCCTGATAATTTTCAAATGGATTCACAGCCACTTGCCTTAGTCACACGCTTTAGAACGCAGGCCGAAGCCCACAGCTCACAGATGTAGAGAACACTCATGTCTAGCAACTCAATCTCTTTTTACTCAACCTGTTTACAGCTTTATGAATAATCCTGTTGCTGGACCATCTATACTTGCGTCCATTTTGCTACGCTGTTACGCTGTTATGTAGTGGCAGGAAGTGGTTGCTGGTTCTTAAAGCAGCGATCAAGGTGGTTTTAAATCAATTTTAAATTAGGTTACATTAAACAACCCAAGTTCCATAAAGGCTGAAGTTTAACATGAATTACATTTTAATTTCTAACCCATGGCATACGTCTGTTGATATTTAAAATACATTTTTCGAAGCTTAACATCAGTGTGTACATTAGTACGCCACAATTGTGCAATTTGTTTCATCACTCCGCCCCCTCAAGTTGACCAAATACAAATGAACAAGCGCTCTCCCTGTTGGTCACGTGACTGGGCAGAGGGGAAGGGGCAGAGAAAGAAGGAAGGATAAAGACAACATAAGTTGAGTTTCTTCGTGGAGGGCCCGCAGCATTCTGATCTGCAAGGTGAGAAAGAATAACCACCTTTATTTTAGATGATATTTTCGTAAATGTTTAACTGTACAAGCGCGAGCCATTGCTCAGTGATTGGTGAGCTGGGAAATGCTGACCCCCGATGCCCGCCTCTGCTCGGTGGCTCAGTTCACAAGGTTTCTGGCTGCTAGAATTTCAGGCTGTTTTTCTGTCGTTGAAGAAAAATCTAAAGCGGATTCCCGCAGAGTGCTGATGTGTCAGAAATGCGTGTGACCGACCCCGCAGCCTTCCCGCACCGTTGGCTGACTCACCCGCACACACCGTTAGCTCCGAATCCTAAAAAAAACGGCTAAATGTTCGCCTTTTACAACATATCTGACACAAAATAAAGCCAGAAAGAAAAAAAATCTATGTTTTGGTTGGAAATTTACTGGCTGTTTTAAAAACGACTGCGACTTTTGTGTCCTTTTCCAGCCGCCGTTGGAACATGTAAAGTTTTTCCATCCAGATGTGGTGGGAGGACAGCGGCTGGATATGAGAGGATTGCGTAAGTATAATTGGCTTTTGAATCATATTCTTGGAGTTTGTAACGACATATGACAACATGCCGAACTAACTTTGCGCCTGCTAAGTTTTTTATGTGACATTTCCAGTGACTTTGATGGCTCCCGATCCTCCCTGTAGATCACTTGTTTACACAGCAGGTTGGTCCGTAGTAACCAACCATGTGATCATTCAGGATCTTGCTGACGCTCATCCTTTTTGAGTCTGAGCTTTTATGTTGACCCACATTTAAAAACAGTCCTGTCTGTGCACTATTCCTGCTAGTGCGGATGCCCCAGCCGCAGAAATCAGATTAGTAATAGACCAGGGCAGAAAACTAAAGTTTATTTCAGCACATGGAACGTTTTTATCTGTATTTCTGGACAGCTTAACTGCGTTGAATACGGTACTCCATGTTCTGCACATTCAAGTTTGTAATGTCAAGCTTGACCGGACTTGCTCTGCAACAGAACCGGGCCTTCTGCCAGACAGGTGCTGCAAGTCGTCCCAAATATGTTGGTGGACCAAAGCATTGAGATTGGTCATCGGCAGAGTTAAAACAGCCCTGTGCCATCCTCCTCCTCCGCCAGGTAGTGTCCTCCCAGTATCCACCAAAGCCAGACTTGATGATCGGACCTCACGGGTCCTCGCTCCTCAGAACATGCTTCTGCTGCCCCACGCTCCAGCGACCACGCTCGTTACACCGCTCCATCTGAGGCTTGGCGCTGGACACGGGAGCTGTGAGGCGTGCGTGCAGCTGCCCGGCCGTGGACGCTCCACGGAGCTGCCGCCGCGCTGATTTTAACGCTGATGTTGAAGCCAGCGGAAGCGTCGGCGAGTTTTATGCTCCTCAGCAGGCGCTGACCGAGTTTACGCGGTCTTCTGCTTCGCCACTGGCTTTCCGTTGTTCCTTTATGCTAATAATATCACTGACAGCCGACCGTGGAACGTCCAAATGGGAGGAAATGTCAGCATTTACTTTGGTCCAAATGGTGCGGCTTTCTCTTAAGAGCGTTTAAAATATCGTGTTCTTCAGACGTGAGCTGACCACAAAGGGAAGAATGAAACTTTTGGACCGACTGTCTCAAAGTTGACATGTGTCTCTGCAGCCCAGCTCGGGTAAATCGAGACTCTACTGAGGGGAGAAGATGAGGCTGAACGAACGCAGCGTGGCCCATTACGCCACCTGTGACACCCCGCCGGACAAGACGGGCTTCCTGTTCAAAAAGGGCGAGCGCAACCCAGCGTATCACCGCCGCTGGTTCGTCCTGAAGGCCAACATGCTCTTCTACTTCGAGGAGCGTGACAGCCGGGAGCCCGTCGGCGTCATCGTCCTGGAAGGGTGCACCGTGGAGCTGTGCGAGTCGGCGGAGGAGTTCGCCTTCGCCATCAAGTTCGACTGCGCCAAGGCGCGGGTGTACAAGATGGCTGCGGAGAGCCAGGCAGCCATGGAGTCGTGGGTGAAGGCCTTGTCGAGGGCCAGCTTCGACTACATGAGGCTGGTGGTGAAGGAGCTAGAGCGGCAGCTGGAGGAGATCCAGGAGGCCACGACGGGCAGCGGTGCTGCTGTTGGGGGCCAGCACGGCAGGCCCAGATCCACCAGGAGAAATCAAGGGGCGCGATCCAGGTCTGGAATGTCCTCGTCCTCGTCTTCCTCATCCTTGTCCTCGGGCTCGAGCGCCGCGTCCGTGTCAGGAGCCGGCCTGACCCAAAAGAGCCTTTCAGATGAGCTGCAGCAAACCTCTGAGGGTTCAAAGGAGAATAAAGCCACTCGGAATAAATCGGCAGCGGCTTTGACCAACGGTTTTCCCGAGGCAGCGTCGTCCTGTGTGGTGTGGGAAGGCTGCGTCGACCCCGCCGTCGCCCCGCCAGTGCCCCCCAGGAGAAGAGGAGCGTCTCTGGAGAGCTCAGTCTCTCCCGGCACCGGCTGCTTCTCAAAGCTCCACGACTGGTACGGCAAAGAGGTGGAGGAGCTGAGGGTGCAGTGGCTGCAGAGCCAGTGAGAGCAGTTCTCCACATTAATCATTCCTTCCTCGACATTCCGCCTCTCTGACGATTCCGCACAGCAACCATCAGACCAACACTAAGACACAAGACCAATTAGGAGACCACCAATTCAACTTCTGTTATTTTTTTGCCTTATTGTACGTATCAACGAATAATACGCTGCTCTCTTCTTACAGTAGCTTCCAAATGTGCCTTTTTTGCTTTCTTGCTAATCTAAACAATGTTTTTTGTGTTTGCAGTAAAAATCCATCAGAAAAATGTCCCTGATGGAGGCGACCAGAATTCTATTATATGCAAATAGAGACAGTCAAATTGGGGGCAGCACTGCATAGGAAACTGTAGTTAAAAGTTGAGTCTGCTGTGTTTTTGTCGTCCTCTTTACAGTTTAGTAGCACCCGTTGCATTTTTCCTGTCACTTGAAGCCACATTGAGACAACTTTTCGGAAGAAGCGCGGCATCATAGAGGAACGAGGTCACTCTCCGGCTAAGATGAACCCGCATTGGAAAAAAAAAAAACTAGTACAGATTCTCCTTCCTCCTCCCAGGGGGGACGTCTCACCCCAGAGGCCTCGTGGCTGCTAAGGTCAGAGCATCCTGTCGACAGTCGCTGGGGTCTCTGGTGGGAGCTTGATGTCTCGCTCCGAGCGCCACAATAGTATTTTTAGGCCTCGTTTGCCGGCGGCCAGATGATGCTGTGTCATAAGAAAGTGTGTCACCAAGTTCTCTTTTGAATTTTTTGTATTTCGTACAAAAAAGGAGATTGTCTATCCTTGAACTTGCACGACTTGACACGTGTCTGGAGTTGGTTTTTAACATCCCCTCACATCAGGTTGTCTTAATCTGGCCACACCGTTGGGATATGGCTGCTGTTACCTCTTGGTTTGAATCCAAATGTTTACTGTTCCATGTTGGAAATTAACAAAATTCACCTTTTTTTTTAAATGAACGTGACCGTATTATCATGTATTAGCATTTATATCTTATTTTATATGCGCCTTGTCTAATGTTGTTGCGACAAACGTGACACGTGTGTTGCACTGTCTATATTATGCTATTATTCTTGTGCAAGCTCACCTGGGTGCAATCACAATGTGACAAATGCATCAATGCACAGTACTATCATCATTCTTTCACACTTTTTCTTTTTGCAAAAGCATTGCAGGAATAGGTACAGGTGTGTTTTTTTTCTTTAGAGGCTTTTATATAAGCAACAACATAGAAATGTTTTTAATGTCCCAATTTCATTATACCATTATATGTGAATGATTTTAATAATAATAAAAACCTGGTAAAGGAGCTTGATAATGTAGCAGGTTGCCGCCTGACCAATAAAGGATTAACACTTTCATGATTATCAAATTTACATTACAATCTTGATGCACAACAAATTTGTTCCTCTAGACCTGTGATTGTAGCTCAGTTTGTTATATTATACTCATTAACGCTGTTTTTAAATGACCATTGTATTCAAATTACTGGTAATGAGAGCGTGCTCTGGACTAGTACCACTGAATAAATGGAATTAATGTATTGTTTGTTGTTTTTTTTATTGAGATTTTCTATCTTAAATTATATTTTAAGCTCGCCTGTCCACTGTTTGTGAATCTCCACACATTCTGCACGAAATTCAACCTATTTTTCACCAGGTGTCGCTGCAGAGTAAAAGTCCAACACCTTGGTCGAGGTACTAAATATGTGGGTGAACAGTTGAATGTAATCCTGCACCTATATGGTAGAGGTACAAATGGTTAGAATGTACATTAAAATGATTAAAAAGTGCACTGCAACCATTTTATTGTAGATTTAACATGTTCATAACTATGCCGTGTATTGTTCTTAAAGGTGATTGAGTTCTCGGTTGCGATAGTTTTTGCTGCATTTTTAAAACGGTAAAAAGTTACGGTGAAATGAATTGTAACATATTGCAAGTCCGCACAAACCGGCGGCGACCGGCGCCATCTAGTGGTGACTGGTAGGAACAACACGCCTCTTATTCTGAAAACGTGAATCCGGAAGTGACCCCGTGAGTTTACCGGAACTTCACATCGCGGGACGCGGCACATTTTTTTGACAGCGGAAATGAGGAGTCGCCACTTTTTTCTGCGTGAAGTTCGGGGCTGGAAGTTTTCACGTTCTTTTTTTTCGCAGCGGGGCCGTCGTGCGCTCTCACCATGAGAGAAAAGATGACGGGCTTTTCACCACACGGCATATTACTAAAGTCCACCATGTTTTGCTTGACGCCGACCTCGTTTTGAGCCACTTTAGATGCTTCTCGGAACGTTTCCGTTATGCGAAGTCCAACTTGTTGGTTAGTCGTCGTGCTGCGGTGGGTGCCCATCCGAGATAACGGAGAACGTGAGTAGGCTGTCGGCTCCTTGCAGCTTTTATTTCCCTTTTAGTGCTTTTAACTACACTAAAAACGTAACTTCGCCGCATTAGGGGATAATCCCCCAAAACAACAAACTAACAAGTACTAATGTGGACACAACTTTGGTCTAATTTGACTCTTTTTCTGCACTGCTAATCGCAAAAAACAGTGCGCTCATGCAGAGTTTAAAGGGCTCTTTCTCTCCGACTGTGATGCTAGCCTAGATGTTTAACAAAAAGTAAACTTTCCTTTTAAAATTCCTGGAAGGAACTTTTCCGTGGTGCCCCAGCACTAATGATAATGTCAACCGTTACCGTTACAGTATTAGGGATTATTTTTTTATATATGACTAATACGATTTCTTTTCACCCCGACATTATTTGGCGCAAATCTATCATTTTTTGTCGCCATGGTGACGTCCTATTAAAGCTGCCGTGACCTTAGTGGGTCGAACATGATGGAGGCTCATTTTAAAATGATGTTGTACACATCCTTACGCTTTGGAAATAATAGTAGTAGTTGTCTTGTGAATGCTTGAACGGTGCTTTGGCCGGAACCTTTCTTTTTCTCTTTTGTTTAGCCCGACGCGCAGGTCATTGGTGACATCTCATGGCAGGCTGCGGGCTGAACCCGAACAATTGGAGTGCATCCACCATTTAGTGTGACAGGGTGGTAGGAAATCAAAACAATAGTGTGTGCGTGCGTGCGCGCCGCCCCGTCACTCTGCCTGTGTAAATAGCAGTTGAAGCGCAGGAGGATATTCCTGTTTGTTTTGAAATTCTTGTGATATTCTGACGTTGAGGTTGAATATGAAACTTAACCTTGAAGAGGTGACGAACTTTAAGTTGGTCACACTTGAGTGCAACCTCGAGAGGACAAATAATCCGTTTTTGATGGTGTGTTTTAACAAAAAAACACCCCACAAAACAACGCCGCTGCACCTCTCTCATTCTTGAACGTGACCCTGACACGTGAACTCCCCACTTGGGGGCTGACCTGGAAGGGGATCTCACCACCCCAGCTGCTAATTATCCCGCTGTGACGTAACTGTTCCACAAGGCCAGTTGGGCTGCGTCAGCCATCCTCGGCTAAACCAAACGCCCACCCGCTGCACGGCCCGTAATTCTGGCTTAAAGATCCAAACCATCCCCATTGAGAAAGGGCATTTCTGGTGAAGCGCTCCGTTTACTGGGAATACGTCTGACTCATTCCTATCAAAGCAAAATCTCGCTGTGTTAATCCAGAGGTCCCACTGCTCAGGGCGGCAGCATTCCGGGACCCGGATACAAATCACATTATTTCTTTCTTGTTTGACTGATGAACAAAAGTGAGAGGCGGCGTTACGACTGTTGCCTTGAGGCGTGCGGCCTGTTTTGTTGTAAAGGGGAACTCGTAACCCAGTGCCCAGCTAGGGTTCTCCAGCAAACGGAGGAATTCGGTACAAATCTCTTTCACTCTGGTCGCTTCCGCCCCACTGATGAGATTCAAATCAAAGGCCTCTAATATTCCACTTTACATTTTCTGCTTGGGAAAATCTCGGCCTTTCCCTCCAGGGAAGGCTGCGTGTGCAGCATGAATGTAATTGGATTTTCCCCCAACGCGACATGATTACTTGGTTGGGGATTTTGGACAATACAGCACAACAGTTCCTTCACAAAGAAGTTTTTCCTTGGAGAAACGGCATTAGCATCAAGGAAGTCGAAGGTTATGATTAGGAAAACCTATGCAGTATCTTTCAGTGCCATGTGTATGATGCAGATATTTGGGGGAAAAAACAGTGATTTGCTATGAATAGGTTGAAGCCGGGGTCCCATGTGTGTAACCTGGATGTTATTGCTTCACCAGCTATTCTGCTTCCCCGAGGGAGTCTAAAAGAGGAGGAGAAACCGTGGGAGATTAATCTGATGGCACAAATGGGTTCAGCTCTTGCTTGGTTTTTGCGGAAGTAAACGTGCATGTCAGGGTTTTCTTCTTTACAAAGCAACAATAATTACAGCCTGTGCGCGTGTTTTTTCCCTGTTTTGTCGGTAGGAATCTCCTGATTACAGGCCTGTTAGTAGCAGCAGCACGGGGACGTCGCTTAAACCCTCCTCTATCCACGGAGAAGATGAGGTCAAATGTTGTTCCTGTTGCAAAACACAGGCATATTTGCATTTAACGCACAATTTTCTATTTATTTCTTCTGGTTTTACCGAATTTATGGGGTTTTTACGCACCTTTGAACGCTGAAGCGTGGCTGGCATCTGCTGAATTTTCTGTGGAAAACTTTGTGACCCTCAAACGAGCCTTCTTGGAAGTCGGATGACTGCAGATGAATCACGGCTCGTCGGACTGACAGAAGCGGTCAATAGAATCCCACATAGATAACTTGGCCTCACTCGCAGTTACACACACACACACACAAATATGGCACATCCTAAAATAATATCGCATATCTGCAGGATTCACACTGAGTCATCTCTGGCATCAGCAACAGGCTTGACTCATTCATGAAGCGCCCAGAGTCGTCTGTCTCACGTTCACGCTCGGAACCTTTGAGTGTGTGACTTGGCCGGAGTGTGTGGATTCCAGTCCTTCGAAGCCTGAAGGACGGACGGACATTTTCAGTCTTGCAGAGTCGGAACCGGCTTCTACGTATTTAACGAGAAACCAGATCAGAGCTCACATAACACATTAGTTCAGATCTGAGGGAGGTCAGGCTCACACTGTCGGGCTAAAGCGACTTATTGTGGAGCTGGCGAAAGGAAAACTACATCGTGATGCGTTTGGCGCCACCATTTTGTGGCTGATGCTGATTGTATAGTTCATTTGAGAGTTTAGTCTCAACTGTGGGGTCTGCTGGAGCTTCTGAGGTCGGCACCACCGTCGAATCATTCCTCAACGCCCACATCAGGCCTCCGGTCCACATATCCTTAGATTTAAAGCAGTAATCTCCCTGCATTAATCTTTACATCAATACATGCAGCCAAACCCAAAGTATTTCATTCTGTGCCTGTGATTATGTCTGCGGGACCCCCATGTTTTAGGACATGCCTGGTTCTGTCTCTGCAGGATAATCACAGAGTGCTGAGATGTTTTGTCTAAGTCGCTGGTAGAATGTCAGACGGCCGGAAATATGCTCGTTGGCGAGGATTCTACTCGCTTATTAAAATCACACAACATGCTCGTATACGTGTAACCTCTATTTTAAAGCCGCTGCTGCTGTCTCTTTATAGTTTTACTCGGTGCCCAGTCTGTCTGCTGGTTCCCCCGTTCCCAGGCCACAGGAAAAGGCCAGAAAGCGAGCGAGAGGTTTTTTTTTATTTTCCCCCGTCCATCTTGAGAATAGCAGCATTGTGTCGTGTAGGAGCCCGCATTGTTGTGGGAACGTATGACCGAGCCGGAGAACCCGCGGCACCAGCACAAGCAGCCTGTGTCCTGGTCCGCAAAGCAACATTTGTCGTATAAAACACCAAAACACACCATCAGTTGTTTTATGGGTTGTATCTGCCCCGTTCCTATGTTGGTGTTGTGTATGTGTGTGTGTGTGTGTGTGTGTGTGTGTGTGTGTGTGTGTGTGTGTGTGTGTGTGTCTGTACAAGCTACATAGTTAGGACATTTGGGCTGGTTGTGACAGCTTCAAGGGTTGGTTTGAGGGCCAAAACATTGGGTGGAGGTTAAGGTTGTGGCCAGGGTGTAGTTGTGATATTTAGGGTCAGGGGTTGAGAAATGCATCCTGTCAGTGAGCGTCCTCACAGAGATGGAAGAAAAATGTGTGTGAGAAGGTGCATCTGCATCGCTTAAAATACATGTTTACTGATTCTCACATTGCACTCGTGCGTGACAGGAAGAGGAGAACAAGCAAACGTTAAGAGACCAGTGACTGACATGTCAGCACCTGATGGAAACTGAAGCTTTTACTTTGAAATTTGTTAAACTAGTGCACGTCATGTTATGGTAGTTGCTGCCCACCTCCTGTATAAGCACTTGATGCTTTCTTCACCTTATGGGAAGCTAAGCCAGGGGTTATCTCACATTTCACCACTACTTCCTTTATTACAATCTGTTCTTAAATTATGTCTCACTTTTTTCTCATTAAAACCCTGACGCCCACACACAAATGGGAACGCTGAGGCAGCCCCCACCCCGCGTCTCCTTTCATGCAGCAAAATTCAGTTCGACAGATCCGTTTATTATTTCGAGTAAATAGCGCATTTTTACACCGGCATGCGCGAAGGAGCCCATGTGTACGAGCAGCTCTGTTTGGTGGTTAGAGCTGTAATCACTTTTCTGTTGCTACAACTAAAAGGAAATGTGTTTAACCTCACTGGAATGAGCAAAACATCAAATGTCGGAGCTGCACACAGTGGCCGAGCCGGCGACGCCTGCAGCTGCAGGGGATTCAAAGGCTTCACATGAATATCAGGTTTTTCTATAAAGACATTGTGGCTAGGTCAAGTGACATCCTGGAGTCTCAGGTGGTTGCCTGGCGACGGGTCGTCAAATAGGCTATGAACGTAGGCCTGCCTAGCTTCACGGACCCCCGTGATGATGCACGTGTCATAAAACGTTACGAGGCTTCTTCAGCCACTTTACTATGTCTAACGAAGGTGTTTCAGTATTAATCATTACCGATAACTGAGGTGAGAAGCTCCCGGGCCGTGCAAACACAGCAGCACTCTTATCTCAGGTTTCTCAGTCTTTTATTTATTTCTGTGTAAACATCGGCTCTTATGCTATATGAGTGCGATGCATATGCGCATTGCATGTTTGCATGTGCTCACTGGTTGTCAGGGCAGGGCTTCCTGTTCCTGTGATAACTATTTAGACAGAACAGTCAAATCCCTTCTCTCTCTTTCTGTCCTTTTTTCTCGCCCCAGTGATCTTCCTCCACAAAACCTTTACCATCCTTTTCTTTCTTGCTTTTTATCTACTTATCTTCTTGTCACTTCTGACTTCTGAAATAGTCAAATTTAACTTTTAAACTTGTTGGACATTGCACCCCCCCATAAAACGGACCCTGCAACCCATGTGAGTCCCCAGGTCGAGACACCTCGTACCCACGCCACAAATTGGCCTTGTTTTGGTGGTGAAAGCTTTGTGGGTTGATACCAAGATCTATAATGGGTCGGGTGGGCGGGGGGGTGTATCGCTGGATTACTGAAACCTCCCTATACAACCTGGGCTTGTTAAGGTATTTCTTGCTAGATGCAGGTCAATCCAAACTTATAATTCTAATAATACACCACATTAAACAGTGCAAAGAATCATGTGCCAACGTTTCCTTAGCAAATAATCATAATCAAATCTGGAAATCATTTAAAAAATAAACAAATGTACTTTTATTTCCATGCTGAATGCACAATAATGTGCACCAAATGCAGCGTGACACATGCAAATTCACTTACAATGAAAAGGAAAGTGTGGGCGTTGCTTATGGGCAAAATTCTGTGAGCCATGTAAATAACGGAAATTTGGATTAAAAACTCGATTCTGAGAATAAGCCTGGGCCGGATTTCTGTGACCCAGTGAGCACATTTATTACGGTTGTAGCGTTTCTTCCATATTTTGCAAATATCTCTTGATGTTTAGACGTAGCTTTTCAACGGGTGCCGCGGACAGCGCCGGCGTTTGTTAACGTTTAGTAGAAATGAAACTTCCAGTATTTTCTGAGATTGATTCTACAGTCGTTTGTGTTGTACTAAGGATCAGCAGTGTGATCTTAAGTCATGGGGTTACTCAAGCTGACAAGATCAATTCACATGTGTCTTTCATACATCCTGTTTCCCTTCCTGCCTGATTAAACGCAGCATTCGCCTGGCCCCAGTCAAATGGTTTGAGTTTAGACACTTTTGGTGTCCGGAGCAACAGTGTGAGTGAGGTAAGAGGTGCTGCCAGCTTTCACGGCCTTTTTTCGCATTGTTTTTTTGATCATTTCTATGCTTGTACCCAGTTATTTATATTTGACAGGTTGGTGGTGGAGAATTGCTTGAATGAAAAAGGCACGAAAGGATAATATGAGAAGTTTAAAGGGCCGCTAGCATTAGCCACGTGCAGCATTTGTTCACAGCAGCAGGAGTTCATGATTTGTGTCGATGCTTCAGGGAAATGGAAAAAAAGAACCCAACCTCATTGTCATCGCTGCAAAATACACGCAGATGGTGTAAAGAAGAAGTGGGGATGAAGGCGTGCGTGCGTGCCTGTGTGTGTGTGTGCGTGCACGCGCGTCTGTGTGTCCCATTAAGAATGCAGGCATTGTGAAAGAGGAGGAGGAAGGTGAGCAATTGCAGAGACTGCTGCGCCGTTGTTGAGTTGTTTTCCATTTCAGATTAAAGCCGACACGTTTCACTCAGCCAGCATGAATGGAACCGACCGACGGGTCCATTCATTGGGCGATTTTCAGAACTGGAAGGAACAAAAAAGCAGAAATGTATCCCAACGTCAGAGTCACCGTGCATGCGTGTATTTGAACTTTTGTTGTGCGCTTACGTGTGCGTACACGTATGCCGCTATGCACGTCTCTGGACAAAAAGAAGGAAAACCACGGGAAAATGGTGGACAAGTTCCCAAAGGAATCCTTTGTGCGTGTGTTTGCGTGTGTGTTCTTGTTCTGTAGTTACTCAGTGCTGAGTCATCGCTGGGCTGGCCACGCAGATAGAAACAGGGTTCTGGGGGGGCCAGCTACAGGGGCACCACAGGGCACGCACTGAGCATGCTCTGAAAAGTACAGGAAAGGAATTAGTTGTTGTGACAGGACAGAACCAGGAACTTTAGTGACGCAACATTTCATGTCGCCAGGCTTTTTTCTCTGTCTTTGACGCGTGCGTCACCTTCTGCGTCTATTTTTACTATTGCACAGCTGTTGATGTCGCCTTCCCAGAATCATTCACATTCTTTGGTGGGTTTGGACAGCATCTTCCCTTTAACTTTACATCTTGTGTTTTTCGTGATCTTTCGGATCTTATTGCTACAAACTCCCCTGACAACAACCCACACACATGCAGACGTGCACATGCATAGAGAGAGAGAGAGAGAGAGAGACAAACACTTACTTCCTCTATTTAGAAGGATCCCTTTCTGGTGAGCTGGAGGACAACGGTAGGCATGTTGTGAAGTTTGAGAATGAAAAAGAAATCTTCTGTTGCTGATGTCTTACTCTGACTTTATTTTAGGGAATAAAGTCATTCTTAGTAATTGTTTTTTTTGTAACGGGAAAGAAAAACCCCGTCCAAAAAACCCCGTCCTGTTACACAACGGTGTATAATTTGAAAGAATTCCATCTTTTTGATGCAACGACTTCCACAAATTGTATGTAAATATCACGTTCGCCACAGCAGCGTGTAGAATATAGCCGATCTGCAGCTGGTTACAACTTATCAAGGCTGCTTGCATAAATTGAGTGGTGCATTCATATTTTTAGGGAACTCGCTGGGTAAGTGGAAAGGGGTGAGGACGACAAGGTCACATGTAAACACACAGAGGGCTGATGGGGCAGTGTGGTTGATTGAGAAATGTGTAACCCTGCTTCCGCAGGCAGGGCCGCCTTCTTTGTCTGACCAGTTTGTTGCTCATAGTGCTCTCATTCATTCCAGTTGCTTCAGTCTCTGCCGTTTCTGCAATTTGGAGCCGATTTACTCATCTCGTCTGACGCCACTCTGTATTTTCACCGCTGTGGCTTCTCACAAATATGTGTGCAGAATTGGTTTTTATTCTTGAATAAATCAACAATTTGTCTACAAATGGATTCCTCTCGGTGAACTGTGCTGCCGTTATCTGCTGGGATGTGACTGCTCGATTGTCAGCATTTTTCATGTAATTCGATTTAGGCCTGATCAAAACGGGCTGCTGATTACAATCAGGCTGCAATTCATAAATATTTGAACCGTTTGAACTGCTCCCGAGTAGTTTCGAGAGCGCGGTCATATTTCGTTAGTTTCATATTTTATTTAATTGTTTGTTGCTGTTGTTTTGCACAATCAGTTTTAATCCTGATTTGCCTCTGATCACGTTTTTCTCTTCTGTGTTTTACAGCAGTAGTTTTCAGCCGGCTTTACTGCAATGAATGGTAACACTATATATCCACACAACACCACCACAGTAGTAGGAGGAGGCCCAGCACCTGTGCGAGGCTGGAGAGAGTTCTGCGAGCTGCACGCCATCGCCACAGCCCGGCAGCTTGCAGGCCACTACCGGAGCTTTGCAAGAGAGAGGCCGCAACAGGATGTGCTCCCACCAGAGCTTTTCTCCAAGCAGTTCACCGACCTCTTCCAACAGCACTTTTGCTGTGAGGTTGACAAAGATGGCATGCCGATCAGCCCCAACATGTGCTCCATCGCCGCCGGTAATGCCTCTTCAACACCTCCGGCGGCCTCTCCCCACCCGACGCAAGGCCTGATGGGACGATTGTGGATCACACCAGTGTCTGGGCTGCAGGACTACAGGGAGGCGGGCAGGCCGACCGCGGGAGCCGCCCATTTCACCGCCGTGTCGCCAAAAGTGGAGCCAGCTGTCGTGAATGTGGAACAAGAGCAGCCGCTGCGATGTGCAGCAGGAAACTTGCCAAGAATACCAGTGGTGCTGAGGGGGTCGGCGCACAGCATCGGCAGCGGTTCGCCGCTGATTCGTAGCCGTAGCAACGAGGAGGTTGGTAGCAACGATCGCCAACAGGTAGCGGAACGATACTCTTTGGACTCATCAACCTCCAACTCCGGCAACGGCGATGTCACGCATTTCTCCATCAGTCAGATCCGACAGACTGTGCGACGTCTTCTGAAGAAGCGACCCCCACCCAGCCCAGCCTTGTCCCAGGACCTGACTCCTACCAGCCCAAACCCAAACAGCAACAGTCCCCTGAATAACAGCGACAGAGTGGGTGGGATTCCCTTTACTAATGAGCAAAGTTCATCCTCCCCGTCACCCTCCCTCTCCACTTCCTGTCTGAACTCTGAAGCCACACCCCCAGCCTCCACGCACGTGTCCGTAGCGAGATTCGCCTCTCAATTGAGGCTCTCGCTGGATCGTTTTCGTAGGTTACGCATCGGAAGCATGAGGCAGAGAAGGCCAGATCTAAGCGGATGCTGTAAAGAGGGCCAGCTGAGGTATCTGCCTGTGGACGACACTATCTCAGACAATCAGCCACACTGGCAACGTTGCCGCCTGCTGGTCAGGAGGATCAGCGATTCTCAAGGACGTGGAGGAGGAGGAGGAGGAGGAGGAGGAGGAGGGGAAAAGTACGTGTTGGAGCTCTACGATCCTCCAAAGGTAATAACATTTGCGCACATTGATGCTACACACATAACACAATGCAACAGGAAACGTTATCCCTCAGCCGTGCTCGCACTCATTAAGGTAGAAGCCCGTAAACCAAAGTGTAAACGGAGATATGATTGGTTGCAGTGATTAATACTCATTACACGCTAAATTACACATAATTTACACAAGTATTCAGAGCGCTTCCTTGTCACCTAAGAAAAAAATTGCCTCTTTTTTTTTAACTCAATCAGTTCAAAACTAAAATGATTGAATATGCTTGCATCTCATTATCGATGTGTGTGTGTGCATGCATGCAGGTGTTCGTGTGTGTGTAGGTGTGTGAGTGCACGCTGCTTTTCTTGGTATTGTAGAATCTGCCTGCTGTAGTTCACAGTAATGTACAGTCTTTCGATCTTGCAGATGTTTTTGGAGGCTCCAATTTCTCAACAGCGCACGACACTTTTAATTAAATGGGCTTCCTCATCCTGTTTCAGATAATCTCTTTTAGATAATCTATTTTTTTTTCAAAAAAAGAAAAAAGAGATACATTTAAATTCTAACGAATTTCAGCATTAGCTTGCCCCAGAGGTAGCTGGTTTTCCCCTTTAACCTGATAATTGTTTGGTGCCAAAATTATATCAAAATATGATTTGAGGCCTTGCGTGACAGTTCAGTTGAATAAAATATTAATTCTTGTTATATAGGGATCTTATTTTATTCCATTTCAGGTAAATATCTCATTTGTTTTTCCACGAATGACTCCTCCTTACTCCTTACAGGTGACAGAATAAATCAAAAGCTCTAACCCAATGTGCTACATATCAGTGAGGGACGGTCCAGGCAGCCTCATCACTGGTACCTTTTTAAACTCTGTAATATTCACACATTATTGTGAAACTGTGAGCAGTTTGCTCATGAATCTGCAACCTTGTTGGTGAGGTGATTTTCCGCCTACACGATTTCCTATTCAGTGGTTGCCTCAGTCAGGCAGTTTTCTGTCTGTTGCAGTTTTCTATCGAATGAGTCATTACAAATACATCCACCCAGCAATCACAATCGATGAAATAAACTGCATCATATTGATAGTAGTAGTAACTTGCTCATTAATGCTCAGAAGCCTTCATGAAACGTCACTGCATAAAACCTTGCAACACTTCCAGATGTGCCCAGCTGCACGTTCCCACACAGGCATCATCTTTACAAGATCAGGCTTTTTGGTTCCAATCACCAAGTAGTAAATAAACCGACAACCTTTCGTGATTTGATCACATGTATCTTTCATACATCCATCATCCATACATCTTTCATACATACTCACTTTTAGAGTGCGTACAAGACTGGTTACAGTTCAATCAGGACAAACCAAAATAACTTGAGACACAACAACCCAACTTACTGTAATTAAATTACTTTAATGTAATAATATCATTTTTCCTGTAGAGTATAATGCATACTCTATAGCGTGTTTGTATCCGACGTATTCGGGATTCCAAAAGAACTTTATTGTCCGTCAGCTAGTGACAGAGCTCAAAACATAAACGCCACAAAGGCATTCCAAAAAACAACCAATTACACCAATAAAACGTCCTTTGTCTGTTTGTTTAGAACAAAAATAATCACGTCTAACTGGTTTGAATATATCATTTGTGGTGTCTATGGTTTGAGCTCTGTCACTAGGCGATGCGCAATAAAGTTTTAGGAATCGTGAGTATTAGCTAGCAACGTCGTCACTGGTAAACAAACATGGTGAAACGTCTTCAGGGTAAATGAGAGATGAACAAAAGATAAATGAGACAGATTACCGGAGCATCTGCGAGAAGGTTCAAAACGCCAATGGCGATTTTGGTCGGATCGGTGACTTAAGACATTACGGCCCATCAAATTGCAACAAAAATACGAAATATCGGCCGATCCGCTATAGCCATTCAGCTGGCCTGAAAGTCCTTCAACATCTTTAAGGTCACAGGAAGCAAAGGGTTTCATCTCGTTTATTTTGGCACAAAATAAGAAGTTGCATTAATCTGTGCGCGCTCGCGTTTCGTGTTTAGCCGACTGAAAGCCTGCTGCAGCCCCGAACATGCATTATTGGACAGACAGAACCAGAGCCGTGCGTGTGCATGCGCTGTATATCAGAACGAGACGGCACTGGCAGGATTTTCCTGGCTGATTGCAAATGCTATTTTAGTTAGCCAACTGCATCGCAACTCCCCCCTTTCAAAGCTGAGTAGCAGCCCGAGAATGACCTTAAAAGGAAGGAGTTGTGCTGTGGTCTGCATGCACATCCATCCACACCCCAAAAGAAGTCATTGAAGCATTTAACCCAAGACTTAGGGTTGCCAGAATATATATTTTTTTGCGCATCCTGTACTTTTCTTGTGCAACATTGGCACGCCACCCATCACTGTTTACATGAGAGTCCTTATTTAAAATGCGCACAGATGAACAGAAGGTATTTGTGTTTTTGTATAGAGATTTCTGTTTCACGGTGTTCGAGGAGTCATAGAAACGTGGGATTGCATGGAGAAATCACTAAAAGGACAAAAGTTGAGCTAATATTAGCCGATAGATTAGCTGAAACTTTTCCCTGAAGAGCACTTTGAACAACCGCCAAGCCCTTTCTCTTAGCAGACGATTACATTGGCTTGCCTTTTAGAAATGAATTTAAACAAACCAAAAAGTGGGATCATAATAACATTTTATGTATGAGCATTTTATATGAACTAACTGCCCAGATCCAAATTTTGAAACAGGCAACAAATGCAAAAAATTAGTAATAGATGCCACATTTGTTTTTCTAATGCAATGTCAAAATAGCCAGCTTGATGTAACACCACAGTTATAGCAGAAGTGAAGATTGTGCTGTCAGCTGAAATCCCCAGATGTGCACCGCATTGTCTCAGACTTTAAATCCCATCACAAGGCCCACACTTTAGTGTCTGGATGAGGAAGAACTGTGATTCATTGACAATTAACAATCCTGTTTTTATCCCATTAAAGATAGTTTAGTCCATAAAACAAAACGGAGGGAGCCAGAGGAATGCTGGGATCATTGTCCTGATCGTTTTCACCAGTCCCTGAACTTTGTTGTTGTTTCAGTGATATTTAAACCTGCCTTTTCCCTTTCCTGTGACTCAGCATTAAAGACAGGTTTATAGCGGAACATACTGCTGTTCTGTCTCCCCATCTTACATGAGTCCGAAGGAACCGATCAGTCTTTATCTCAATCACACCATCCTCATTTTTATGTGTGTTTGTGCTCTTGTTGATCTGTGTTAAAGCAATTCCAGCCTTAATTTCTTCCTCCTGGCTTAATTTTCTCCTTCTGTGTTTATCTGGTTGGATACAGCCACCAAACATAGTTGAGTCTCAGTGTTCAGAACTGTTAAAATACACATGCTGAAGTATTCTTGCTCTCGGTAGCCATTTTTTTCCTTCCTGTCAAGCTCACCACACCAGTAGAAAATACTTTTCCAGCTACCAAATCTGGCATCCAGCTGTTCTGTGTTTCTTGTTGCACCTCCGTCTCATACAGGCAGCGTTAATTTGGCCGTTTTTGCACACCACAACAAAAAGATCTGAACACATGGGTCCCAGTCAGTCGGCTCAGAAAGAGAACGAAACCACCCGAGAGAGAGAGACGCAGGAAATGCAGCAGCAGCAGGAGACCAGAGGAAGAGTTTAGAAAGTCAGAGTCCAGCCAAGTGTTAAAAAAGGACACTGGTGCGAACAGGACGGATCAAAATTGGTTTTATTTTTATCTGAATGGTTTTTCCTGGTAAGCACGTGTGTTTTTTGGACGTCTCTCCACTGGACGCCAATAAATTAAGGCACAGATGATGCAGGACAAGCGTTGACTGTTCACACCAGAGACAAGAATGAAAGAGCTGTGGGGTTTCTCTCATTTAACATTTTCAGCTTAATCTTTTACTCCATCTTCTAGACTGACGCATGTGCTGCTTTCATCTGTGTTGGATTGTCACGCACTTCTATGCGAGAATGGCGTTAAATGCTGCTGCGCGCGTGAATCACTGGTCATTGAAAACAGCTCCCGGTTTTCACTCTTAGTGCAGGTAAAAAACATTCAGGAGCCGGATTCCCTTCCCTGGCTGACGTCTGTACTGCAGAGGTGCACACAGGTTTCAGCTCGCATCAGGCTAATGTCTCACTCGCAAGGTCAAATCTTTCCTCACAACAGAGTTTCACAAACCATGAATGAAGGCTTAATGTAATGGAGGACTGCAAGATTTCCCTGTGTTAAGTAGATTTGCCTGAATTTTTGGCTTTTCCCTGATGAATGACCTGCTATTTAGTTTCCCTCTGCTGTCTGGATCCACTTCAACCTGTCAACTCTCCCCACAGCTCTCTCAAAGACTCTATATTTTTTTCTTCAGTTCTACTTTTTTAATCATAGTAATAAAATCTTTAGGCGTCTTTGGTCCACAATTGGTTGTCGGCCATTTGGATGAAACGTGCGATTTACCATCAGACGTCCTGGTGGAGGGAGGTCATTCTGTCAGTCATGGAAACACTTTTTCCACCAGCACCAGCGTCCCCGTTGTGGAATCGTGAGCATTGATCGTATCCAAGGAACGTGGCCCTGTCTGGTTTCCTTTGTCACCTCCTGAGTGAGTCACAGAAATGTTTATACAGGGATTTCGGTCAACAGGCCACTCAAGGCTAAGTTTAAATTTAAGGGAAACGTTAAATGGTTTCTTTATTTTCATAGTGTTTTCCATTGTAGAATGTAGTGACTTGATCTTCAGCCTTACCAGAACTGACACCAACCATGCCTGGATGTGGCAAATGAAACCACCACGCTCTGCTTAATGTGATGTTCTTAGGTGTTTGTACAGAGATGAAATCAGATATGAAACATAACCAGTTGCCTATGTGCACGCTGCGATTGCACGGCGAGGAGGCTACACTGTGGGGTTTATAACTTTGTAAATCTGAGGGAAAGAGTTGGGGCATCGCCGCTGCCAAATGAAACCGCAACTTTCAAGATAACTAGAGATTGATCTTAAAGAGTACTTTCAGTTTACTTACCGGAGTACTGTTTAATCTGTTAGCTACACCCAAGGTTCAGGCATTTCAGGCAGCCTGGTATCGATATAGCCAAAGTGAGAGTGCACAATTTACTCAGTTTAAGAGTCCGTATTGGTTGTTTGTGGATGATACCATCTTTTCTGTTTGAATCATGAAGTGCCACAAATGCCTATCATGATTTGTTTTTTCTTTAAGTGGTTGCTTATATCTGTAGTGCTAATAATTCTGAATCAAAGATACTCCCGTCAGAGGCAGCGGGATCACAGGCTGCTCTCTTTAGCATCCTGCTGCTCCAGATGAGGTTACAGAATAATGTGTCAGCTTAAATTGTTTTGCTAGAACTGAATTAAAACGAAAGGTTTTCAACTAAAAACGACTCTACAGATCCGTTATCGCCACCAAAGCAATTTATTTTAAACCTTATAAAAGTGTAAATGTGTTGAGGAGGTCAAACTCACAACTCATATTAGAGAAAATATCTTAGTCAGGGTGAATAAGCTGCAATCACAAGTCTGCTTTTTGCCTTAAAAGCCGTTCAACGCTAAACATGCAGCACGCACAGGAACCCAAAAATTGTCAACTCCTGCATCTCGGCTGCACTCACTCGGCAGCTGGGAAGCTCAGAGGTGCAGAATTTCAAAGCTACAGATCTCACTGTGGGCTCGGTTTGCACCGAGAGGCCCTTTTCAGACGGCTGGTAGAGTTTGAAAGGAGGCTTTGGTGGTGTTCAGAAGAGAAACCCTCTTTAACGGCATCTGAGTGCAGGAGGAGTGTTTGCCTTCCAACCTGACAGAAATCTATAGAAACATATGAAGGAAGTCAAGTGGTTAGAATTATGTGGTCTTTTTCTGCAAGACAGGCCGGCATGTTGCCTTTATGTGCAACTCTGCGTCTACACAGTAGACAAATACTTTGATGCTAAATATTATTCTTTGTACTCTTTGTGTGCATGTGTGTGCGCGTGTGTGTGTGTGTGTGTGTGTGTGTGTGTGTGCACTTGCATGCTCGCCCGGTCTATAACCACAGTACCAGTCCACATGGCCTTGCTGAGTATCATGTGGAAAACCCCTAAAGCCTTCATCAACACAAGCGCCGCTCTGTTCAAGCAGCACCATATCACAGTTTGAGTAAGAATGGCCGCCGAAATGTGTGATTCGGGTCCAGATTTGCATCGTGGAAGGACGATAGATCCACCTATAGCACACACAGGCTTTCATTCAGCTCCAGCGCTCGTTCCAAAACAAACTCCTCTTTGTCTGCGCCGACCTGCGATGGCAGCCGTCAAGAGGGGCAAAGATTCTTGACACAAGCCTTCTAATGTCTACATTCCCATCAGTAATGCTGAGTTTCTCTTGTGATACCGACCAGATCGCAGATCAAAATATTATAAATTGGCTCAGAAGACCCATCAGTCAGCAGTGAGCTTACACATTCTGACCTTATTTTCTAAACAGTTTTGTCACAGTTTAAACTATTAGGCTTCATATCTGATTGTTCCCTGTTATTCATTTATTTTTCACCCTGTCATTTCAACGTTGATCTTGTTAAATACTCCTCGTGGGCGAATCCCACGTGATCTTCACCCTTGTGTGGAAAATGTTATCGCGTTATCATCTCCTTCCCCATATCAATCTAGCTGTAGCTGAACAGTACCAGGAACTCTAGTCGTAAGTAGCAAAACTGCACATGAATGTTAATTTGGATATAACGGTATGAGGCAGAAGAGCAAAGGACAGAGAAAGTGTGTGTTTCCCAGCACGTGGTCGTGTTCACGCGTGATTTGACCCATATATGTCGTTTGTTAGTTCCTGGGTTTATTTGGGGTCGAAACTGTGAATTCTGCATAGCTGCCAGGTCTTTCCAGAGGTTGGAGCCAGTCTTCACATGTGTGCAGTTACTGGACACAACACACCCTTCACTGACACAGGTGCACATGCTAAGCACACAGGTGTGACACCCAAACACACACCGAAACGGGTTCGCATCCAGCGTCCAACTGTTTTTGTGGAAGCCTCTAAAGCCTGGTCCTACTTGAGCTTTAGCTGTTGTGTTTCATGCTGCAATGCCAACAAACCGTGTGTGGCATTCACAAACGGATCCGGAGCTCCGTGGAGATCTGTTCATTTATGTGCAGCTCTTAAATGGTGCAGATTAAACTCGAAAATGTAAGGATTTAATATTTGAGGCCTTTGTGAGGAGGCTTAAATACTTCCAGCAACACATGCTAATTGCTGAGCTGCACATAAGTAGATTCAGGCTTTGCAAAAACTGGATACAAACAATTACCGTAAAAAAACAGCCAGAACAGGAAGTATTGGCTGAATGGAGAATTTAGCAAGTTTCTTTGATATGAAAGCAAGTCTGAGCCAATAGTTTAAGCTTTTTAAAGTTCTTCGTGGCAGATTTAAGAGTATGTAAGCGACCTTTGGGCTTTGGAATCAAGCTCAGAAGCCACATTGCACTGAATAATCCTAAGATTTGTAGTGTTTTCCCAAAGAAAAAACATCTTTTCATTACGTTGCTTTCCATTGTTTTTTTAGCTAATTAAAACGCTGGTCGCGTCAGTTCCCTGAATGTCGACTGTGCCGCCGTAACTCCCGCGTGCTGGGCTCGTGCATCGGTATTTCTCAGAAGCATACAAGGAGGGCAGCAGGATGAAGTGACACACTTATTACTGCAGGCTGACAGGTTTCCTAGAACACACTCATCTCTCTATCGGTGATGGTAACCTCACAGCCCTTGCGCAGTGTGAACGTATCCCACATCCTCCAGCGTTCTACAGATCGACCCGATAGTGAATGTGATCATGACTCCTGACTGCCTGTACCAGCAGGCAGCATTTCGTTTCTATCTTTGATTCTTTTGGTTGTTGAGTAACATTTCATGTATTTTTATTTAAGTGGATGATGGTAACGGCATCAAGGAGCAGAGCCGGTGATCTCACCCTGGTAGCAGGGGAAGCACAGGCAGATGTGCTGGCCTAATGAGGCCCCGATGGGTGGTGCTGGACCAATGTAAAACATCTGTGTGTGTTGCTCAGGATAATTGTGCACACACTTACCAAAATCTGTCCGGCCAAAGACACACACTCACACACACACACATGCAGGACACGACAGTGTTGGCCACGGAGATCCTCAGAGGAGTAAAAGAATGCGGTGTCACCACAGCTCACCACGGTTCATGTTACACTCCAAACATCCTGTTTAGAGCCTGATTGTAATTTGTGCTCGGTTTATTTGAAGAGATTAATGCTGGTTTTGTCTTGGGACGACGTGTAGAAGCTGTGAATGGTATTGCGATGATCATTTCCACCTGGATCACCGTTAGACACCGTTAGACGTTGAGCATTGCAGGTGCGGCAGCACCTCTGACCATATTATCTGTGTTTAAGACCGTTTTCCACAAATGAGTGTTTTCAGCTTTCGAAATGAGACGTGAGCTCTCTGCAGGAAGGCCGTATTGTCGGTGTCGGGTATCTACAGCTGATGACAGCCCTGCTCGTCTCTGTGTGAGGTTGAAACTGGAGTGAAAGTTGACTCAGTCGAAACGAAAACGGCTGAAATCTCACCGGCAGGGTTGTAAATTACCCCAGACCTTTCAGTTAAATGCTGAATATAAGCAGCCTTTCCTATAACGTTGGGTTTCCTCGTTAATGTCCTGCGGGCCCATCAGACTAGACCTACAGGACATTTGAAACTTCTGCTGCCAAAGGATATTATGGGATACTGTATTATTTATTTACTGAACCTTGGAGCTTGCTGTAACCTTGGCGACATTGTGTCATGTCAGTGTTTTCACAGCTGCAGTAGGAGGAATAGTAGCATCCTGATATGCACTGGTCCCTGAAGGGAAACAGTTCGGAGGTCTGTTAATGGTGAAGGGAAGCAGCAGTTTAAGATCTGGTCCGATATGATCGGATCAGACCGGCTCGGGACGGTGGGGAACCGGAGAGTGTTGACAGGTGGAGGGCGTAGACTCCAGTCCAGGCCGACCCAGGTTACAGTCTGATGCTGCTAAGGAGTTAGCATGTGGATATGCTGCAGAAAATGTACCAAATTTGGGATTCGCTGGATCTTTGTTAATATCCTCCGTGCACACACGCACACGCACACACACACCACACACACACACACAGC